>NC_133652.1:259504602-260210990 GCF_009905375.1 Apium graveolens | reverse complement strand
ACATATCAAACTGCTGATGATTATGAAAGTATTCTTCTCTATTCCCACTTCAGAATAGATAATTATTTTACATATCGCTGAATTATATGATTCTATTATGCAAGTACTCATCTGCTATTATATATTCAAAATAGTTAAGTGTTTTTACTTATCCAATAATCAGATTTATAAATGTTTATACTTAGAAAAAAAGATGATTCTGTTGCAAGTATTCCTGCCCAAGTGAATGGGGGAATAAAAATGTATAAGGGTGTCGATTATTATGACCACTTTCAATAAAAAAAGTTTTAAAATTGGATGATTTATTGTAAAAGACATGCATGTACTTTAACAAGACTCAGACAATTTGTCAACCCTGAGTAAGTTATATTGTTATCTAAATTTGTATTTTGTACTTGTAACACTTAAAGTCTGTAAAAATGTAAAGGAGAAGACTGGAGTTTTTTTCCTAAAACAGTATCAAGCCTAAGGATTCTATCTGGAAGAAGATTAAGAAGATCATACCTTAGAAGAATTTTGAAGAAGCTTGGAGTTGAATAAATCTGTTTGGAGAAAAATATTTTAAGTCAAGATCTCTACAAGTCACAAATGTTATAGAGAAGTCATTCGAGAACTCCAGAGAGTACCGACGGATGAGGAACATCTATCGAGATAATAGTTTGGCTAGCCGACGGATGAACAAGATCTACTCGACAGATGAGCAATATCCACTCGATAGATGAGCAATATCTACTTAATGGATGAGCAATTACTACTCGACGGATGAGCGATATCCACCGGGAGTAGATAAGCAGGGAAAACTACTTGAGAACTCAAGAAGATATCGAAAAGCCAATTTGAAGGACTGAAGATTGGAGATATCGACAAGTCTTTCCTTCACTAGAGAACTCATAGTTGTCGACAAGTCTACATTCATTCGAGAACTCAGAGATATCTACAACTCAAAGTGAAGATGTGAAGACTAGAGATCTCAACAAGCTGAAGACCTCTACAAGCCAAACTCAATATGGAGTGCTAGAGATCTCGATAAGCCTATGTACTTATCAAGATGTCAAGTGTTATATTAATTCAAACTGGAGATCTCGAGGTACAGTCTCAAAGTACAAAATTGTAGATCAGTTCAATATCCAAGATAAACAATCAACGAACAATCCAACAGCTGGATTGACAAGTCTACAAAAAGCAGCTTGAAGAGTGTGCAAGATCAATGGAAAAGATTAACTAACATAGGAAGATTAAAGTAAACACGGGATGCTAAAGATATGCTAAGCCATAAATTGAAGATTTGCTTTTCCATAAATAGAAATAACATGTGACAGTTTAGAAAAACTAATAGCATGTTTATTATCCACTGTGTAAACTAGCAGTTAACTGAGTTATAAAGTTAACACTGGTCTTCTAGTTAGAGGTAACAATTTAGATCAAATCTCTTGTATCATTCTCAAGAACAAGCCGAGCTCTTTAACATCAAAGAGCTTAGAAATTTTGTAGCAAAACAGTCTAAATTTTTAATATAAAAATTAAGTGATGTTTTGAAGATTTGTGTTCTTTATTTTCTGCAAGTTTAGATTCTGCATGAACTCTTTTCTATATAAGATTTAATTTACTTTGTTCAACCATTAATTTTCAAGAAAAGCCTAAAATCAGAAAAACACATTCACCCCCTCTGTGTGTGATTCATTACCTAACAAGTGGTATCAGAGCAAAATCTGAAAGTAAACAGATTCAAGATCTTGGAAGAATGAATACACAGAAAATCTGTAGGTTTAAAATTCCTACCTTTGACAAAGCTAACTACACTGTTATTCCTAGTGGACTAACAATGAGATTTACAGAAGGGGGGTTGAATGTAAATCTCAAAACTTTTTCAAGTTTTGAGCAGTTTATGAAAGTTGTGTGTTCAAGAAGAACAAGTGTGTGAATTGCTTTAAGCTAATACAGACAGATATATATTCAAGCACAAATGTAAAGAACACAACAGACCTTAAAAACTTTTCTGGTGGATTTGTTGTTCCACCAGAGATGGTATTTTAGAAAATCTGTGATTAAACAATGTTGATCACAGCTGCATCCTAGTACAAACTAGATGAATTTTCTCTCAATATTTTTCTAAACAGCTCTGGAAAATCTCTCTTCTAATTACTAGCTTCTACTTGGTTTATATATTACCAAGTGTACAAGTGAAGAACAATATAAAATACAGTAATAAAATAAGATCTTCACTTGCTTCTTTTCCTGTTCACTCCAGTACTTTATTGACTATTGCATCTTTGTACTGAAGAAGAACGGCTGCTTTTTCTGTTGTTCCTGAAATTCAGCTACCACATCTCAGTTGTCTCTATCAACCCATGTGCCTCTGTTTGAAGGTACAACTACCCCTTATCAACGGCTAATCATCAGAACATCCGTTGAAGCTTTCATCCGTTGATGCACTCATCCGTTGAAGGATGTTATCCATTGATGACTTTATCCGTTGAAGCTTTAGAGACATCCGTTGAAGCTTAGCTTCTCATCCGTTGAAGGTCTTTAAGTCATCCGTTGATACCACTTCACTTATACAAAATTACAAGGCATGAAGTATTTACAATTGGCCTTCCTATCTGCATATCATCTAGCAGTCAACATGACTCATAGTTTCTCTCAACTTCCAAGAATTACATTTTAAATGCAGAGACTGAAACATGCTACAACACTAGACTTATTTCTAAGTAAAGCTACACCATCAACGGATAGCCAAAGTGGTCTTATCCGTTGAGGCTACAGACACTAAATTTCTACTTAAGTATTTTGTTAAACATATCATCAAACTAATGCACATACACTCCTAACAATCTCCCCCTATTTATGTCTATAAGAATTGTAGGCATAAATTCAGGGTTAACTTGATGATAACAAAACACTTAACAGATATATGAATTGAAACTAAGTAGAAATTTAAAAATGCTGCAAAAGTGTATGTACTAGGAGGTAATTGAAGATTTACAGTGTTTCCAAGGACACTCCTTTAGTCTGAGCAAATCATCTTTTTCTTCTTTGTTCCCTGGTTCTCTTTCCCAGCCTTTTGTCATTTTCCTCAATTTGGAGTTGGAGTTGTCTGAAGAATTCAGCTTCATCTTCAACACTGACATCCAACTTAGATTGCATTTCTTTGAGAGTTTCATTGCTGGCAATCTTGAGTTGGTCTTCAAGTCTGAAAAATCTTCTGACTCCTTTATCATCTCTAAATTCCATCAACCAATGAGGTGATTTGTGAATTTTCATTTCCCTTTCTTGAATGAGTAAAGTCCTGGGTAAAGCATTGGGCTCCCTCCAAGTTTTCCTTATATTGGCTATCTTGTTGAGAATTTCAGTCTTGGCAGTTCTGGTAAAGCCAGAATCCTTTTGTATAGCTGAAAAGACTCTAATCAAGGTAGAGTAGCCTTCATCCAGAATCCTGTGGAGAGGCCATGTTCTTTCCCCAGCTCCTTTATATCTGAACACTAATCTCTCTGGTAGCTGTCTGTAGGCAGCTATTCCCCTTACATCCTCCAGCTCATCCAGATAGAGTTCAATGTCTGAAATTTCTTTTATGTCATAGATGTGAACATAATCATCTTTAGAAATGGGTGACTTAGGCTTAGGTTTTTGTTTTTGAGTGAATTTCTTAGAGGTTATGGGAGGTGTAGATTTTGGTTTTCTTTTCTGTTTCTTTGGTAGAGGAAGAGTGGTTAGAAAGGTAGGCAATTTGATAGTGTCCCAATCAATAGGTTCCTCTTTTGGAATGATTGGTTCACCATGGATGTTTATTGTGGGATCAGCAACAAGGGGTTCAGGTATGGAAGGTAGTGGTTTAGATATAGATTTGGTTACTTCAGTGTTATCTCCACTCTTTCTATGTGCCTTGGCCTTTCTTCTGTTTCCCTTCTGCCATTCCTCTCTTTCTTCCACACTCTCACCAAATATACTCCCTAAAACCTCATCTAGGTTTGTAGTCTTGTCTTCACCCCTGACTTCAATCCCTTTTTCTTTTTCAACTAGACTTGACTTTAGCTGTTGTTCAAGCTTTGCTTGTGCTCTTTTGTCAGCCTTTAATTGCTTGGCTTCTTCCTTCTTGGCTATTGAGAATTTGGGATGTCCTTGCATCACACATATGCTCTTTCCCTCTCTAATGATAATAGCTCTATTTCTCCTTACAGCCTCATCCATGGTCTTTTTGAGATAAGCAATACTCCTGCCTAAAATCTTGTTCTCATCATCTTTTGGAGGAGGAAAGTCCACTTCTTTTAAAGGATTCTTTGTTGAGTTCTTATTGGATCTTTCATTAGGCTTGAGAATTATAGCTTGTAGTTCTTTGAAAGAAGCTTCTCCATCCTTATGACTTCCTACTGGCATGAGCTCCATGTTGATTGGTTCAATTTTTGTGCTGTATTTCACAGATGTTGATTTGTCTTGTGTAGAACCAAACAACAGTTGCAACCTTTCATCAATTCTCCTCCTTTGCTCTTTCACTTGAATTTCAGCTGCTGCTAGCTGAATCAAATCAATTCCATCAGGCTTGCCCTTGATTTGAATGATTGGAGAAGTAGTGATGGCAGGAACTAGCACTTTAGATATGTTGACTTTTGTAGATGGCTCTCCTTCCCCTTCCCTTTTACTCTCCCCCTTTTTGTTATCATCAAGGAGAGGGGTCAAGCCTTGTGCTTTTGCCAGCTTCATTAGGAGACTGGTTTGAGATTGTTGATTGTGAAGAATGGTGGCCACAGAATCTTCAATAGCTTGAACTCTGTCTTCTAACTTGGCCAACCATTTTTCAGTAACAGATTCTTTCTTCAATCTCAACACCAAGTCCTGCAATGTACCATAGGGCATGACTGAATCCAATTTTTCTGAAGTATAGGTTTTCAAGTCAGCAATATCCTTCCTGAGATCATCCATACTCAGATTCTGCTTCACTTGCTGCAGCTTCATGAGATGCAGTGAGTCCAGGTGAGCTTGAAGGATAGCCTTGATACTTGCATATGAAGTATTCTGAATGGCCTGTTGAATAGTGTTGATTTGTTTGACTAAAGAGACATTGAATTCCTCTGATCTATACTCCTTAGTCAAGGCCCATTCAGGTAGATTTGGAATTGAACTAGGGCCTTCATCTCCCCCTAAGTTCATGCTTCCATCAAAAGAAATAGAGTCATCATCATCAGAATTTGCTCCAAATTCCTCAGATGGCTCACCAGCTGTAGAAGGCATTTTGTTAATGGCAGCTTTATCCCTTTGAAGAGATTCTGTTGTGTGCACTAGATGTAGTGACCTTGCTGCCTCCTCATTGCCCTGAGCAGCCAACAGTTGATAGGCTGTCACAGGATGAGTAAAAGTGTCAGCATCCAAGGAAATGTTATCAATTACAGCTTTGTAATGTTGCTGAAATTGTCTTTCCTTTTCAGCATCATCCACAATCATTGACTCATTAGCAATGGCTGGTTCCACCCTTGTATCTACTGTACCTGCTTTTCTCTCTTTTTCTCTATGTTCTTGCATCAGGGGCTCCCCCTGGCTCACACATCTCACTCCCTCACCTTCACCTACTAAGGTGGTACTCCACTCACTTACTTTTGCCATGCTGGAAGAAATAGCATGCATTTTTGAGCTCTCAATCTCTCCTTTTGCCTGGGAGCAACCCAGCCTCTCACTCAAATTGTCACTCCCTTCCCTCAATCCTAAGAGTGATTGCACAGTATTCATGTCTTCTACACTTGGAATTAATTCAGTTATTTGTGTAGAGACTGTCAACGGATGTGGAATATCCGTTGAAGATGAAACTGATGTTATCAACGGATAACTGCTGTTAAGCTTATCCGTTGAAGAACAACCACTTGTCAACGGATGAGTGATATCCGTTGAAGAAGGAAAAGAAGTTGAAATTGAAAGTGATATAACTGTTGAATCTGTGTAGATTGATTTTAGATGTGGTGACACAGATCCTTCAATTATATCTGAAAGAATTTGCGGGTGATCCAACAAATCATCTAAGAGATGATGATCACCTGTATTTGAGTGGGGCTTCTCCCTGAGTTGTAAAGAGGGAGAATCAGGAATTGATGGGAATAACATATCCACATCCAGAGATGGTGATGAAGTGTTTGGTGATTGATGTGTGATTATTGTGAGAGAATGGGGCTGTGACTCCACATTTATTGGAGTCACATCAAACTGGGTTTGAGAAGGCATAGATACAGATGGATGTATCTGTGCAGTGTGTGCACCCTGTGTAGAAGATTGGGTTCTGGCCTTCTTTCTTCTAATAAAGGCTTTTGTTGGTGAGTGTTTGGCTTTAGTGTCCCTCCCTCTTTTGTTCTGTGTTCCTGGTTTGGAACTATTTTCAATAGTAACATCCTTTTGGGAGGATGCTACTAGGGATGTGCTAGATACCTTTTCAACCACCACAGCTTTTTGAGAAACTGTGGCTTGGCTAGCTTGGGAAGCACTCAACTTTCCTTCCTTATCCTGGGGGTTTCTTTGATGTTCACCCCTCCCCTCACCACTCACACCCTGTTCACTCACCTCAGGGTTAATAGTTGGTGTTACAACTGTTGTCTTTTGAGAAACAACAGAGGTGGATTTCTTTGTCTTGGATTTTGAAAGTTTAGTTTTGGTGACCTTGGTAGAAATCTGTTGGGGCATCACAGATTTCATGGCCACACTAGAAGATAAAGAAATAGAGAGGTTGGAAGAAGTAGGAGTTGTAGAAGCAATTACCTCACCTACCTGAGGTGCATTCATGATTGGTAAATATACCAATGGCACACTGCTGTTAAGATCCATTCTCTTCAAGTCTGCAAGAACTCTTTTCTCTTGTGCCCAGCACTTGAGTTTATTATTCTCATTGATTATGACTAAACCTTCAGCAACATGGTTAGCCAATAACATAAAGAATCTAGCATAATAGATGTTATTAGGTCTATTAGCTTTGTTACCCAATCTAGTACCTAATTCTAGCATCACATAGTTGCTAAAGTTAAAATACCTATCAGAAACAAGCATATAGAGCATATTAACCAGAGATGAAGTTATGGCATCAAAATTACTAATTTTCCCAGAGAAAACCTTTATAAAGGCATCCCCAAGGAAACTCCATTCTTTCCTAAGGCCTTTTCTTCTAATACTCCCTAAATTAGCAGAGTTAAGAGAATAACCTATGGAATCTAACATGCTGGATACATCACTATCAGTGTGTGGTGTCATGGCATTGTTCTCAGGCAATTTAAAACATGCTTGTAAATCATCACAGTTAATACAGTGAGTTTTACCTTTGAGAGTGAAGGAGATAGTCATATCCATGGAGTTGAACTCAGCAGTTGTCCAAATCTCCTCAACTACTTCACAGAAAATTGTTGGGGCTTCCAGCATTGCATAGCTAAGTTTACAGTTTTTGATGAAGTCCATCATTTTGTGATAGTCTGAGTGGGCTTCATTCTTTTCTACCAAAGCTATGAAATTGTTCTTTTCATAGATGAACCCAGATTGAGACATAATCTTCACGACTGGTGCCATTTTTGTGAGTAGAAATTGCAGAGAATAACTTGAAGTTTTTGCAGAGAGAAAATGGTAAATGCTTGAAATTTCAAGAAAGCGTAAAGTAAAAATGAACAATCAGAAGGACTTATATGCTTTCTCAATTTAATAAACAAAAATATAAAAGAAAGATTTATCAATAAATATGCGTTAGTGAATTTCAGCCGTTTAAGAATAAACTGTAAGTATTCTAAAAACTACCTTTAAAACCAATACATACAGATGTATGTATGAGTATCAACGGTTAAGAGAATAGAATCAACGGCTGTTAAACACCTGAATCGATTGATGTGACATTTCAACGGATAAGGCAAATTGTCATCCGTTGAAAGGTACTTCAGTTTTATCCGTTGACGGATAAAAATTCCAGAAATGTATTTGTCTTTCAACGAATAATGACTATCCGTTGATAGAGCAATTTTGACTTTCAACGGATAGGGAACATCCGTTGATGAAATAAACTATGTTAAAAGTCAAATTTGTTCTTAGCAACTAATATATTTCAGGCTTCAATTCAAATTGCAATAAAGACATGAATTTTAAGAGTAATTAAGCATACCTAGCTCACTTACCAATCTAGTGAATGTTGATTCATCAAGTGGCTTGGTAAATATGTCAGCAATTTGTTGTTC
This sequence comes from Apium graveolens, assembly GCF_009905375.1. Classification (NCBI taxonomy): domain Eukaryota; kingdom Viridiplantae; phylum Streptophyta; class Magnoliopsida; order Apiales; family Apiaceae; genus Apium; species Apium graveolens. The sequence goes on along the minus strand of NC_133652.1, from coordinate 260,202,813 downwards.
ACTTGGAACAAAATGTAGTTCCACTGTACGATTCATGACATGCTCCCTAATGAAGTGGTACTTGATATCAATGTGCTTGGTCCTTGAGTGCTGCACAGGATTCTCTGTTATGGCTATGGCACTTGTGTTGTCACAAAAGATAGGAATTCTATCAACATGAAGTCCATAGTCAAGGAGTTGGTTCCTCATCCATAACACTTGAGAACAGCAACTTCCAGCAGCAATGTATTCAGCCTCAGCTGTAGAAGTAGAGACTGAATTTTGCTTTTTGCTAAACCATGATACAAGCTTGTTTCCCAGGAATTGGCAGGAGCCTGTTGTACTTTTCCTATCTATTTTGCAACCTGCATAGTCTGCATCTGAATAACCAATTAGATCAAAGCCAGATTCTCTAGGATACCAAATACCTAAATTTGGTGTACCCTTGAGATATCTGAAAATCCTTTTGATAGCAATTAAGTGAGACTCCCTAGGATCAGCTTGGAATCTAGCACATAGACATGTAGCAAACATTATATCTGGTCTGCTAGCAGTTAAATATAAAAGTGAACCAACCATGCCTCTATAACTTGTAATATCCACAGACCTTTCAGTCTTATTTAATTCAAGTTTGGTGGCAGTGGCCATGGGAGTTTTTGCAGATGAACATTCCATTAAGTCAAACTTCTTTAAAAGATCATAAATATATTTAGTTTGACTAATGAAAATTCCATCACTAACTTGTTTAACTTGTAAACCAAGAAAATAGGTTAGTTCTCCCATTAGGCTCATTTCATAATTACTTTGCATTAGCTTAGCAAACTTTTTGCAAAGTTTATCATCTACAGAGCCAAATATTATGTCATCTACATAAATTTAAACAAGTATACTAGAGCCATTAACATCCCTAAAGAAGAGAGTTTTATCAACAGTACCTCTAGTGAAGTGATTCTCCAAAAGAAATTTTGATAAGGTTTCATACCAGGCTCTAGGTGCTTGCTTCAGTCCATAGAGTGCTTTCAATAGATAATACACATAGTCTGGAAAATTTGGATCTTCAAATCCTGGAGGTTGACTTACATAGACTTCTTCTTCTAATTTCCCATTTAGAAATGCACTATTGACATCCATTTGATAGACTTTGAAATTGGCATGGGCTGCATGGGCTAGAAATATTCTGATGGCTTCAAGTCTTGCAACAGGAGCATATGTTTCATCAAAATCTATTCCCTCTTGCTGAGAATAGCCTTTAGCAACCAGTCTGGCTTTATTCCTTATGATAATGCCATTTTCATCCATCTTGTTTCTGAATACCCACTTTGTGTCAATAGGACTCTTGTTCTTTGGTTTGGGTACCAGCTTCCATACTTGGTTTCTCTCAAATTGGTTCAGCTCTTCCTGCATAGCTAATATCCAATCTGGATCCAATAGAGCTTCTTCCACTTTCTTAGGTTCCTCCTGAGACAGAAAACTACTATACAGACATTCATCTTGAGTGGCTTTTCTTGTTTGCACTTTAGATGATGCATCACCAATGATCAGTTCAAAGGGATGATTCTTGGTCCATTTCCTTTGTGGTGGAAGATGTGCTCTAGATGAGGTGGCCTCAGTATTGTCATGATGTGAGACAGAGTGTTGACTAGTTGAAACTCCCCCTGAGTTGTTGGTCCTTTGCAGGGAACTTGGAGTTCTATCAACTGATGATGTAAATCGATTATCCGTTGATGAACTATGATCAACGGATGCTTCATTTTGTACTTCAACGGATGATGCACTATGTCTTTCAACGGATACTGCATTATCCAAGGGCATGTTTTGAATCCCTTTTGAAGTGTCATCTCCATCAGTCTCCTCTTCACTATCATCACAATATATCTCAATGTTGTCAAATTTGAGTCTCTCATTATGTCCCTCATCTGTTAGTCCATCAATCTTTTTATCATCAAACACAACATGCACAGATTCCATAACAATGTTGGTTCTTAGATTGTAGACCCTATAAGATTTTCCAGCTGAGTAACCAACAAATATCCCTTCATCAGCCTTTGCATCAAACTTTCCTTTATGGTCAGATTGATTCCTCAGTATAAAGCATTTACATCCAAAGACATGAAGAAAGTTTAGAGTTGGTTTTCTTCTCTTGAACAACTGATAAGGAGTCATGCCTTTAGCTTGATTGATCAAAGAAATATTCTGAGTGAAGCAGGCACAATTAACAGCTTCAGCCCAGAAATATGTTGGTAACTTTGATTCTTCAAGCATTGTTCTGGCAGCTTCAATTAAAGATCTGTTCTTTCTTTCAACAACCCCATTTTGCTGAGGTGTTCTTGGAGCTGAGAACTCATGCATGATTCCATTTTCTTCACAGAACAGCCTTAATGTCAAATTCTTGAACTCAGTTCCATTGTCACTCCTGATATTTCTAACCTTCAAGTCAGGATGATTGTTGACTTGCCTGATGTGATTGATAATGATTTCACTTGCTTCATCCTTTGATCCAAGAAAATAGACCCATGAGAACTTTGAGAAATCATCTACAATCACTAAGCAATATCTTTTTCTTGCAATAGACAATACATTGACTGGTCCAAACAAATCCATATGTAGCAGCTGTAATGGTTCATCAATTGTTGTTTCAAGCTTCTTTTTGAATGATGATTTCCTTTGTTTGCCTTTCTGACAAGCATCACACAAACCATCCCTTGAGAATTCAACTAGAGGGATTCCTCTAACTAAGTCCTTTTTGACTAGATCATTCATTGTCTTGAAATTCAAGTGAGATAGCTTCTTGTGCCATAGCCAACTTTCAACTGTGCTTGCTTTGCTGAAGAGACAAGTAATGGATTCTGCATCTGTAGAGTTGAAGTCAGCTATGTACACATTTCCTTTTCTAACTCCAGTTAGAACCACTTTGTTGTCTTTCTTACTAGTGACAACACAGGCTTCAGAATTGAAGGAAACTGTATTCCCTCTATCACATAGTTGACTGATGCTCAGTAAATTGTGCTTGAGACCATCAACTAATGCAACTTCATTAATGATGACATTCCTTGTTGAAATCAAGCCATATCCCATAGTAAACCCTTTGCTGTCATCTCCAAAGGTTATGCTAGGGCCAGCTCTCTCCTTGAACTCTGTGAGCAGGGAGAAATCTCCTGTCATGTGTCTTGAACAACCACTGTCCAAGTACCATAGATTTCTTCCATTTCCCTGCACACCATAAAATCAATCAATTTGATTTTGGTACCCAAGTTTCCTTGGGTCCATTCTTGTTAGCCTTTCTCCTAGACTTCATTCCTCCTGCATCTTTAGACTTAGGTAAGTTTGAGTCAACCTTGGTCTTAGATGTAGTTGGTTGAGGTGTAGGGTTAGTCACAGAATCATTTAGCACATTTGTAAAATTATTAGGCATTGATTGTGCAAACATGTCATTCCACATGGGCATATTGTATGGCATTTGAGGCATACTAAATGCAGCAAGATAAGGATTGTTAAAATATGGCATGTTTACAAAATGTGCATAAGGATTTTGTTGAGACATAACAGGCATAGCATGCAAAGGTGATGCAGACATATTAGGCATAGAAGAGGGTACAGTTATGGGAGTCTTCTTAATGGATTTACAATTAGCAGATAGATGATTAACACTACTACAATGCACACAGCTTTTTCTAGGAGCATACCTATCAGGTGTGTAATTGTTGTGTTTATTAACTCCTACCTTCCCATTTCTGTTGGATTTTCTTTTAGATTCCTTTTTATTCTCAACCATCTTGAGCCTATTATTTAACTGTTCTAAGGTCATGTGCCCTACATTCACCTTACTGACATCTTTGGATGTGCTTGCTTCTTCTTTGACAAAGTTCTTTGAAGTTGAACCAAACTTTTTGTTGAGTTTCTTTAGATTCTCTCTTTTAGAAACATCTGCCTGTTTTGATTGAGGAACCTTCAACGGATGCTCCTTTTCTTCCTTCAACGGATAACTTTCATCATCCGTTGATTCCACATCCGTTGACAGCCCATCAATTAATTCCAGTTTCTTTTTATTTTTATCCCAGGCAGTTTCACAGAATGATTCAATTCCTTGGACCTTAGCAATTTGAGCACTTACATCCCTAGATGTCTTCCAGGCTTTAATCACCTCTTGCTCTTTCTCTAATTGATTGGAAAGTATTTCTACTATCTTAACAGATTCAGCTAGTTCATTTTCAACAGATATACAATGCAACTTTGTTTTCTCTAAGTCAATCATCTTATCTTCTAACAAAGCATTTCTATTACTTAAAAACAGATTGTTCTCTCTAATCCTACTATTTTCTTTAGCAAGAGATTTAAGAGACACACGCAAATGATATAATTCAGTAGACATGTCATTAAAAGCATCATTGCACTCTTCTTTAGTAAGCTGTGTTAAGTCAGTAGTGATTACCTGATTGCTTGATGAACTAACTTCATTTTCTTCAGAATCAGCCATGAGAGCAAGGTTGACATACTCCACATCTTCATCCTCTTCATCTCCATTAGCTGCCCAGTCCCTTTCTTGAGTAATGAAAGCCCTCTCCTTTTGCTTGAGTAGATCAAAATATTTCTTTTTGTAATCTACTTGTTCAAATTTCTTCTTTTCAGAAGTTGGCTTTCTGCACTCACCTGCAAAGTGTCCACTTATACCACAATTGAAACACTTGAACTTGGATTTGTCCACAGTGTTTTTGTGAGGTTTAGTGGCTCTAGTGTTTTTCTTGAATTTCATCTTTGCAAATCTTCTGGACAGAAATGCAAGATGCTCATCAATACCATCTGAGTCATCTTGGCTGAAGTTGTCTTCATTTTCAGCAACTTGCTCTTTCCCCTTGCTTGATTCCTGATTTCTTATACCATCTTTGGAGTTTGATGTAGATCTCGCAGTTTCTTGTCTGCATTTCCTCTCATCTTCAGCTACCAATGCAACTGAACTTCCTTTCTTTCTCCCCTTTTCCAATACCTCATCCTGTTCCAGCTCTAGTTCATAAGTCTTCAAGATTCCATACAATCTTTCAAGAGTGAAGTCCTTATAATCTTGAGAGTTTCTTAAGGAGATAGTCATGGGTTTCCATTCCTTTGGCAAGGATCTTAAAAATTTAAGATTTGAATCCTTCACCTGGTACACTCTTCCATACAGCTTCAGTCCATTCAACAGCTTTTGGAACCTATTGAATGTTTCATTTAAAGATTCATTTTCTTCAAAATGAAAGTATTCATACTGTTGAATGAGAAGCTGCATTTTGTTTTCTTTCACTTGTTCTGTACCTTCACACAGTAGTTGAACTGTGTCCCAAACCTCTTTGGCAGTTGTGCAATTTATCACATTATCAAACATATCCATGTTAAGACCATTAAACAAAATGTTCATAGCCTTCTTATCCTTGTGGACTTCTTCTGTGTCTTCCATTGTCCATTCTGCTCTAGGTTTTGGAATGGATTGACCAACATCAACTGTGGATGTAGCAACTGTTGCTACTTTGTGGGGAATGTGAGGACCATTCTCAATGCAGTTTACATAACCTTCATCTTGGGAGAGTAGATGAAGGTGCATTTTCACCTTCCAATGGTGATAACTGTCTTTGTCAAGAACTGGGATCTTTACTCCAATATCCTTCTTACTCATCTTTGTTAGATTCCAAGATCTTTAAACTCTTTGTATGTCAAGAGCCTGCTCTGATACCAATTGTTATTCCTAGTGGACTAACAATGAGATTTACAGAAGGGGGGTTGAATGTAAATCTCAAAACTTTTTCAAGTTTTGAGCAGTTTATGAAAGTTGTGTGTTCAAGAAGAACAAGTGTGTGAATTGCTTTAAGCTAATACAGACAGATATATATTCAAGCACAAATGTAAAGAACACAACAGACCTTAAAAACTTTTCTGGTGGATTTGTTGTTCCACCAGAGATGGTATTTTAGAAAATCTGTGATTAAACAATGTTGATCACAGCTGCATCCTAGTACAAACTAGATGAATTTTCTCTCAATATTTTTCTAAACAGCTCTGGAAAATCTCTCTTCTAATTACTAGCTTCTACTTGGTTTATATATTACCAAGTGTACAAGTGAAGAACAATATAAAATATAGTAATAAAATAAGATCTTCACTTGCTTCTTTTCCTGTTCACTCCAGTACTTTGTTGACTATTGCATCTTTGTACTGAAGAAGAACGGCTGCTTTTTCTGTTGTTCCTGAAATTCGGCTACCACATCTCAGTTGTCTCTATCAACCCATGTGCCTCTGTTTGAAGGTACAACTACCCCTTTCAACGGCTAATCATCAGAACATCCGTTGAAGCTTTCATCCGTTGATGCACTCATCCGTTGAAGGATGTTATCCATTGATGACTTTATCCGTTGAAGCTTTAGAGACATCCGTTGAAGCTTAGCTTCTCATCCGTTGAAGGTCTTTAAGTCATCCGTTGATACCACTTCACTTATACAAAATTACAAGGCATGAAGTATTTACAATTGGCCTTCCTATCTGCATATCATCTAGCAGTCAACATGACTCATAGTTTCTCTCAACTTCCAAGAATTACATTTTAAATGCAGAGACTGAAACATGCTACAACACTAGACTTATTTCTAAGTAAAGCTACACCATCAACGGATAGCCAAAGTGGTCTTATCCGTTGAGGCTACAGACACTAAATTTCTACTTAAGTATTTTGTTAAACATATCATCAAACTAATGCACATACACTCTTAACATACACTCTTTGGAAAAAGAAAATGATGTTGTTTATCAGGATGACCAATCCACTCCACATTCAGATCCTCAAGAATGGACCCTTCATTCCTATGGTAAGAGTTGAGGACTCTACAGATGGAGACATGGTCATACCAGCTCATTATGCTCGTAAAGATCCAGCTGAGTATTCAGACCCTGAAAAGGAGAAAGTCTCACTGGATAGTAGCTTGCAACTGATATTGATAGAGTCACTTGACAATGTGATGTACAAAAATATTGTTAACTGTGACACTGCCAAGCAAATATGGGAGAAGATTGAAATACTCTATAAAGGAACTGAGGAGGTTAGAACTAATCAAAGAAGGATACTGATTTCACAGTATGAGGGGTTCATGGCTAAGCCTAAGGAAAGCATTACTGATGTGTTTGAAAGATTTAATAAGCTGATAAATGACTTGTAGCTTCATGACAAATACTATGAAGCTGAAGAGGTGAATCTAAAGTTATTGCTTACTCTCCCTGACCATTTGGAACAGAAAATCTCAGCAATCAGGGAATGGAGAGACTTAAGCAGAATCACTCTAGAAGTTCTATATGGAATTCTCAAAACATATGAACTAGAGATGATTCAAAGGCAATCGTTGAGATCTGGTCAAGGACATGTTATGGATGGATGAAGTGCTTTAATTGTAAATGAAAGTCAAACCTTCAATGATGAACTAAGATCTCAAACTTCAGTTGCCTCAACAAGTGAGCAGAGAACAAATGATTCATAGGAGCAAGTCATACTACAGTTGGAAAAGGATGAATTCAACACTCTTGAAGAACTGGATGAGCTAGATCAGTCAATGGCCTATCTAGCTAGAAAATTCTCTAACATTAGAGTAAAGAAGCCAAGGTACTTCAGAAATAAAGGACAATCCTTCAACAAAGACAAAAGCTGGAAAGAGAAAGGGAAGTACAATTCTGACAGCAAGAGTGGTTACTAAACTGAATATGTTGATAGATCTAATATAAGGTGCTTCAATTGTGATGAACTAGGCCACTTTGCTACAGAATGCTGGAAACCTAAGAAGGCGAAGAAAGACAAAGCTTATCTTGAACTGGAAGCAAAGTATGAAGCTCTTCTGAAAAAGCAACAGAGCAAAGCTTACATTACGGAGGGAAAGAGTTGGGATGATTCAAATAATGATGAAGATGATGAAGTTGGAAACTATGCTCTAATGGCTTTTGAGCAAGGTGAATCATCCTCATCAAAAGCACATACACCAACTCTTACCTCTATTGATTTAAACGTGAATCAATACAAGGAAACTATTGAAAAGATGAGCACATAAATATTTCATATTCACACAAGCATGGTTGCTGCTAATGAAGAAGTTAGCAGATTAACAAAGATAAATAAGAAGCTCGAGAGTGAGAAGCATGAAATTGAATTGTTGCTAGTTGAGCTTGAAGCTTTAAAACAAGAAAATGCTTATTTCAAGAGCAAACTCAAGTGTGCAAATGAAATTGAAGTAGTGTTAAGGGAGAAGCTAGAAAAAAATGAAGTAAAGATAAAATCCTTTAGAAATACATCTGAACTGGTCGGACAGTATCATGAGAAGAATAATCCATGTGCAAACATTGCTATTGGCCTTGTCTATGATGACATGAGTGATAAAAAGAAAACTGTAGGTGACAAAGGAAAAACAAAGAAGACTGAGAATGCTCCAACCTTTTTGAAAGATAATGCACCTATATTCAAAGCTTATGTAGTCAACTTCAGTGAAGAAGAACTAATTATCAAGCAAGAAATTGCTGATGAAGATAAAGAGAAGAAAACTGAAGAATCAGTTCAGTCTTCCGATACTGAAGAGAAACTCATGAACAAACAAAGTCCCAAGACTCCTGTTCAAGAAACCAAAACTGAAGATGCAAGAAAGAGAAAGAAAAATAGAAATGGGAAAATAGGGATAAACAAAAGCAATAATTTTGCTTATGTTGCAAATGCTCCTAGAAAGAAGTGTGAAAAATGTGGCTCTTCAAATCATCTAACTCACCTTTGTAAAAAGGTTGTTAGAAAGCCAGCTGAAGGAACTTGCAAATACAATGAAGCAAATTCTAATGATCTCTATTTATTCTGTGACAAGTTTGACTGCATTCCTTGCAACATGAAGGTAATGAAGAGTTGCCACAAACTGAGAGTAGACCTTAAAGAATCAAGAAATGAGTCTACATCAGAAGGAAAACATGCACAACAATCACTGAATTCTGTTTCTTATAAAATTACTCATTCTACTTCTACTGAACAAGTTACTAAAAAGAAACTACCCAACACTACTTGGGTTTCCAAACAAACTTAAGACTCATTATGTGTAGGGCAAGTGAAGAAAATCATCTGGATCATGGACAGTGGATGTTCCAGGCATATGACTAGTGGTAAAGCCCTGCTATCACAGTTTGAGGAGAAAGCTGGCCCATTAGTGAACTTTGGAGACAACAACAAAGGATTCAAAATGGGATATGGCCAGATTGTTCTGAAAATGTTGTCTTTGAATAATGTAGCACTGGTAGATGATCTTGAAGTGAGTCTTTTCAGAATTAGCATATTAAAGACAATGGTCTCAAGTCTTATTCAACAAGGAGAATGCACTGTTGTTAGCAAGAAAACTGGTGAAGTTTCTCTGAAAGGAGCAAGGAAAGGAAGCTTGTTTGTTAAAGTTTTTGACTCAATAAATAAGGATGGTATTTGTTGCTTCTACGCCAAGGTATCAGGAGAAATAAACAAGCTCTGGCTTAAAAATTCTGTCTCACTTGATTTTCAAGAAAATTAACACCTTGTCAAAAAGGAGTTGGTAAGAGACATGCCTAAAATGGAGCTTGCTCAAGTTGAAGTCTGTGAAGTTTGTCAGACTAAGGAAATGAAGAAACTACTCAACAAGAGAATCATTGAAATGGAAGTTCATCTCATACGACTGAGTTTGAGTGCACAACCTCAGGGGGAGAAAGAGGGTCTTCAGATACTGAAAAGAAGCTCAACTTGGGATTATGGTATCCCAATGGAATCAGTTTTGGAGCTGTTGGTCTCACAGATACAGATTTTGCTAGATGGAGGGCTGACAAAAAGAGTTCCAGTGGAAGGTGTCAACTTTGTCTTTCAAAAACCTGTATCCTGATATTGCATTAAGCTCATTTTTGTACCAACAAAAAAGCAATTAGCTACCATTTTTACTAAACCTTTGGATGAAGAAACTTTCACTAGATTTGTAAGTGAAATTGGATTTCTAAACTCTTCATCCTAAGGCAAGAACTCAGCTAATGTTTTACAGCAGATTAATCTCCACTAAATCAAAATTAATATGATTAACATGGAAATTAACTAAAATATGAATTATAAATATTTCAGAAATCTTTGTATATTTATTTTTCAAATAAAATTAACTTGGAATTTTTCAAATTCTAAGTAAACTGCTCAGTTGTTAATTAACATTCTTAATATGTAAAATTAACACAAGGCAGAATTACAATAACCAAAAGTATTTAGAAAACTGAGTTCTCGATAAGTATAAATTGACTTCTTGACAAGTCATTTTAGGACTTCTCGAGTGAGTCCTTGATAAGTCAACTTACTGACTTCTCGAATGACTTCTCGATAAGTTTAAAATGACCTATCGATAAGTCCTTGTAGAGTCCTCTAATAGTGTTCATTCACAGAGATCTCTACAAGTACAATTCTTGACTCATCAATAACTCAGAACTGAGATAATTTAAATTGATAAATTATTTTGGTAAAATACTTTTGGAAAATTTATTCTAATTTTATTTTGAATTTATTCAAGTAAAAATTATAATTAGTTCAGTCCACTTTTTGGACAAACCGGGTATTTATTTGACATTTTGATAAGTCAAGTTTGAGTTCTCTATAAGAGTAATTTAAAATGACTTCTCGACATGTACTTCACTTCTCAAAATGACTTCTCGATAGATAAACTCTAAATGTCTATTTTTGAGTTCTCGACAAGTCATCTACTTTTACTATAAATACCCAAACTTCTTGATACATACTCTTACTTACAGCTTTCGAGATCTAAAGTGACCTAGCTCTCAATCCAAAACCGTTTTCTCTCTCGTTTTTCATCCTTTCTCAGAAATTTTTCTTACTCATTTATTTTCATCAATCAACTATGGCCTAAAATGTTGCTAGGACATCTATCCCAAAGAAATGAACCAACTATCTTCCTTTCACTGATGCAAACCAAGCTCCTGATAGTTTCAAGGGGTTTGTGAAGCTGCTGTCTGAATCCTATCTTGCAGGTGCTTTGACTGTAAATCCAGTACTGTATCTAGATGTGCTGCATGAATTCTGGACTACAGCTGTATTGAGTACTGATGTTAACAACAACTCTCTCTGGTGGTGACATGCTCAAATGGAGGCCAACGAATAGAATTCAATGACCAAGATGTGAATAGAGCTTTGGGGCTGCCAACTGAGAATCTAGTGGAGCTACCAATTCCTGATGAGCTGACTGAGTTCATGGATTTCATCAATTATGGTGGGAGAATCAACCTATCAAGCTTAAACATAACCAATCTAAGGAAGGAGTGGTCATTCATCTTTGACTCTATAGTAAGGGCCTTTACTTGCAGAAAAACAAGATATGACAATATCTTAAGTATTGTGCAAAAGCTGGTGTATTCAATTGCCCACAACAGACACCTGAATGTTGGTCTGTTGATCCTGGAAGAACTTGCAACCAGGCTGATTATGCCTCTGATAGCTAGAGATAAGGAAATTTTCTTTCCTAGATTTATTATATCCACTTTAAATAATACAGTAGCTGACATACACCTATTGAATGGTATAGATAGTACTAAAATAGGCAACTGTAAGAAAATAATAAGGTGAATGTAAGTCTGAAAATCACTCCATTTATGTTGGAGAAATTTAGGACTTATCCTTATCCTATGTCTGACATGAGATCTAATGCACAATCTAGTACAACTATGATTCCTGAACCTATGAAAGTACAAACACATGATTACCAACATGGATCTTCCCATGCTGCAACCATTCTTTCACAACCTTTAGAAGCTAAGAAACCAACTACCTCATCTTCCCAAAAAGGTGAGGTCAATAAAAGGAAGAGAAAGGGGATAAACCTAGCTGTGATAACTGAGAGTGGTGAGGAGAGAGCTGAAAACGAACCACCTCTAGTCAAAAGATCCAAAAGGAGTAAACAAACTGAGCTGACCAATCTATCCTCCTCTACATCCTCCCAACAGCATGTAGTTGTAAAAACAACCAGGAGTGAGTCTGTACAGCCTACACAAGAAGCAATTCAAGTGTATGGTAGGAGAAATAAAGAAGGCACACATTGTCAGAGCACATTTCTTGAAGCTCCCTCATCTATTCAGGGGGAGCTGCCAACACTCACAACTGAGCAACAATCTCCGTTATCTAAAATTTCTTCTATTCCAATTCCACTTGAATCTATTTCTCAAGTGCATCAAAAATCAAGTGACTTAGCTCAAGAAGCTTTGCTCACCACCCAGACACCTCATTTAGATGGTGATAGGCTACATGCTGGGGTAGACCTTGATGACACCATCACAACTATGGGGGTTCATCAGTCTTTACTGAAGACCCTATAAAATTCCTCTAATGTACCTTCATGTGCAAAACAGTCTTCACAGACTGAAAGGTTGAGGGTAGTACTCCTGAGGGGGAGCTATCTAAATCCCCTCCAATTCAATTGGAGGTTCCTTATGAAGGAACAACTCCCCTCAAAACCCTAGCAGAAATTGCCTTTACAGTTGAATCTAGGAGTACACTTGCCCATGATCCTGCCATAGGGGAGGCAAGCATAGCACATTCAAGTGCCAGTGTGTTGCAACACACACAAGGGTTTGAGGCTGGTGTACATGACAGTAACCCAGTCAAATCCCCTCCAATTCAATTAGAGGTTCCCACTACAAGTGGATGACAATACACTGTCAAAACCACAGAGCAATCTGTGAGTCAAACTGTGATCTCAGTCACAGGAGTTTCTGATGAACCATCCACCTCTCAACCTCAACAACCTCACATACTCTCTCAGTGGCTACAATAATCTACCTCTCAACCAATGTCTGTAGATGATCTACTAGTAGAGCAGATCTCTGGACTGGCCAACATCTCACAGCCTCTTCTAACTTCAGACATGAGCAACCAAGACTATCAAGATATCATGCTTACTTACAATGAAGAGGTTGAGGAGCAAAAGGAGAAAATTGTCAGTGATGCTTACTTACAATGGGAATGTGGATGCATGGTTATCTGATGACTTTGCCTTAGAGATGAATTAAGTTCTGGCCAGATTTCGAGAAGAATATGTTACTATTCTGAGCAGCAATGCAAGAGACTTGAATCTAGAAGCTGTCTATAATGCCTTTACAGATGTATACAAAGCTCAGCTCAAAGTATTTCATCTGTTTGGTAAGGCTCTTGAAATCAAACTTATTGGCCATAATGACAGAATTAGGAAAATGGTGAATGAGAAATTGGACAAGATCATACCATCTCAAGAGAAGATCTCTTCCAAATTTAAACATATTTCTGAGCAAATGACCATGATGGATCTTGCCTCCATTGAGAAGGAAGTCAAAAACCTCAAACAATCATTCACCAATCTCTATGAAATGATCTAGAAACAAATTACTCATTCAAATGAGACCAAGGTTCAGCTGGATCAACTTTACCAGAGCAGATTTAAGCCCTCATCTTTGCTTATAGAAAGGATCAAAGAGGCTATAGAATAACTCTTTGGCATATCTAACAACTCTTATCAGCCTGGATCCACTTCAACAAATCTGCAAATTCAGTCTCTACAGGGTCAAGTCACAACATTGCAAGACTCCAACTCATCTCTCACTGCACAAGTTGAGGCTTTGACATCTCTTGTCAAAAGCCAACAAAAAGATATCCAAACTATGGTGGATTCCCATAAGCATCTTCAAATGCAGAATTCTATAGCTTTATGAGCCATCATGGGTAAACTCAACATACCACTACCTTCTTTGCCTGAACAAGTAAGGACTGAAATTCCTACTCCCCTTCTCATGCCTGCCAATAAGACTAAGGGGGAGATAGAGGCCAAGTTGGCATAATCAAGGTCATCTCAACATCAAGTTCAGGGTGCTGGTAAGAAAGCTAAAGAAGTTAATCTTGACAAAGAGAGACTTATTAGGTCTGCTGAAGGACCTAGTTTGAGCAGAGAGTTTGAAGAACTACTCAATGCCTTAAAAGCTTCTCTCAACAACAATCACTTCACATATAAAAAGGCCCTGGATAAGATAATCAATTTCATAGGAGTGATCAAGGTCAACAAGGACAACTTTCTGGAAGATAGGATAATGGTTAATGCAAATGACTCAGGGACAGACAGATGTATGCAGGTGTCTCTCATTGCCTTATCTCAAGGGGGTATCTGAGTTAGATATCTTTATCAGCAAAGTTAGAGCTATAACTCATGAAGATACCAAGCTACTAACTGCACTGAAAGATGCTCATGTAGCTGCCTTTCCTGAAGCATATCTACAGCCAAGCAAGGGTATAACATACATCTGTCCAACTACCAAACAATTCAGATTTTTCAATATCCCTAAACAATATGGCAGGAGCAATGAGAAGCTTATCATGATCCTAGGAACTAGCTTAAAATCTAAGAAAAACAAGAACCATGATGATTTGGAAATGATAAAGCTACTTAGGAGATATCTGGACAATGCAGAAGTCAACTTGCCCAAAATTCAGTTTAACAATGATGACTTGGATGATGATGAGCACAAGAAGAGTAATCAGAATCCTTCTGGCTCAAATCCGAGTCAGTCTAGTAAGCCATCTGGTAGCAAGGGTGGAGAGAAGAAGAAGGAGGATGACAAGAAATATGAAGAGAAGAAGAGAAGAGGGGAGAGGAAGAGCAGAAAACGTCATGATGATTCAGGAACTCAAACAACCCTAAAAATCCAAATACAACCATCTCAAACCTTAGCTCAACCCACAACATCAACTATCTATAACATCAAATCTTCCCAAACATCTAAGCCAAAATTTCTTTACAGACAAACTGCCAACTCCTTCCTAAAAATTCCAATCACCTCAAGCCTCACAAATCTCAAAAAAATGACAACCCTACCTTTAGCCAAACCTTCACTAAAATTCAAGCTCAAATCTGTTGGGAGAAAGCCTAAGAAAGTCAAACCTGTAAAGTATGTGGAAGTCACTGAAAGGGCCATTTGTAATTGCTTTAAGGAATCTGACTTTCTACCTCTAAATTGGTACACCTCAGATGAAGACCATTTCCAACATCCAGCTGAGGAAATTGTTAAAATCTGGGTTGTATCCCTGAGAGAAGTTAGAGTCTATTTTATGTATGGTACATTCACTCTTCTAGACAAAAAGTTAATGGATTCTTTGACTCTTACAGAAATTAAGAAAGTGTTAAGTTTGTTAAAAGGCAAGGACACTGTTACAAGGACATGGAGATCATCTCTGAATGAATGGTTGATTGAAAGGGAGGAAACAAAGAAAAGAGATAAGGCTGAAGCTGAAGAAAGAAGAAGGAGACATGATGAAGAAATAGCCATGTTTATAAAAAGATCAGAAGAGCTAAAAGCAAAAGGAATTAGCAGAATTTCTAAAGATGGTAGATTTCTAAACATCAAAGTTGGTGGATTCTCAAAATTTAACTTAGAGTATCTGGACCAAGGTTATCCTAAGGCAGCAAGGTAAAAACTTGTGGAAACTCTAAGTGGAACACTCATCATAGAAGAACCTGAAATTCTTGATCACTTGAAGGACAAACTTTGAGAAGAAGCAGATGTAAAAAATGTTTTTACCTGACTCTTGTAATCATGGAACCTGGTGAATCTTATGTTGTACAAACTGTAATTCTATCAAGCTTTATTTTTTAATTTTATCCTCCATCAGTTTTAAACTTGGGGTTAGTCTTGTTAACAAGCATGAATTTGTGTTAAGCAATATTCTCACAAATTGGGGAGATTGTTGTAGAAGACATGCCTGTACTTTAACAAGATTAAGACAATTTGTCAACCCTGAGTAAGTTGTATTGTTATCTAAATTTATATTTTGTACTTGTAACACTTAAAGTCTGTAAAAATGCAAAGGAACATACTGGAGTCTTTTTCCTAGAACAGTATCAAGCCTAAGGATTCTATCTGGAAGAAGATCAAGAAGATCATGCCTCAGAAGAATTTTGAAGAAGTTTGGAGTTGAATATCTGTTTGGAGAAAAATATTCTAAGTCAAGATCTCTACAAGTCACAGATTTAATGTTATAGAGAAGTCATTCGAGAACTCCAGAGAGTACCGACGGATGAGGAACATCCATCGGGATAATAGTTTGGCTAGCCGACGGATGAGCAAGATCTACTCGACGGATGAGCAATATCTACTCGACGGATGAGCAATATCTACTCGATGGATGAGCAATCACTACTCGACAGATGAGCAATATCCACCAGGAGTAGAGAAATCAGGAAAACTACTCGAGAACTCAAGAAGATATCGAAAAGCCAATTTGAAGGACTGAAGATTGAAGATATCGACAAGTCATTCCTTCACTAGAAAACTCAGAGTTGTCGACAAGTCTACATTCATTCAAGAACTCAGAGATATCTACAAGTCAAAGTGAAGATGTGAAGACTAGAGATCTCGACAAGCTGAAGACCTCTACAAGCCAAACTCAATATGGAGTGCTAGAGATCTCGATAAGCCTATGTACTTATGGAGATGTCAAGTGTTCTATTAATTCAAACTGGAGATCTCGAGGTACAGTCTCAAAGTACAGAATTGCAGATCAGTTCAATATCCAAGATAAACAATCAATAAACAATCCAACAGCTGGATTTACAAGTCTATAAAAAGCAGCTTGAAGAGTGTGCAAGATCAATGGCAAAGATTAACTAACAGAGGAAGATTAAAGTAAACACGGGATGCTAAAGATATGCTAAGCCAGAAATGGAAGATTTGCTTTTCTATAAATAGAAATGACAAGTGACAGTTTAGAAAAGCTAATAGCATGTTTATTATCCACTATGTAAACCAGCAGTTAATTGAGTTATAAAGTTAACACTGGTCCTCTAGTTAGAGGTAACAATTTAGATCAAATCTCCTGTATCACTCTCAAGAAGAAGCTGAGCTCTTAAACATCAAAGAGCTTAGAAATTTTGTAGCAAAACAGTCTTAATTTTTAATATAAAAATTAAGTGAGTTTTGAAGATTTGTGTTCTTTATTTTCTGCAAGTTTAGATTCTGCATGAACACTTTTCTATACAAGATTTAATTTACTTTGTTTAACCATTAACTTTCAAGAAAAGCCTAAAATCAGAAAAACACATTCCCCCCCCTCCGTGTGCGAATCATTACCTAACATGGTTATTGGTTACATCGTAGGTGATCGAGACATCGGTCCAGCTGTATTATCTTGCAAGGCGGATATATGCCTTTTCTGGCCCCTATAGGTACGGTATGGCTGCGAGATACCGGTGCTGTTTCATGACTGATCATCAGGAACAACATGAAATATAATTGGTTCCAATCTAAATTGATATCTAAAATTATTTATTATTTTGATATCATATAATAAATGATTTATCAACAATATCTATTTTGGATAAAATGTGGAATACAGTTTTGATTCAGTTTCTGGTTGATGTTGATATTAAGTTTATTGTTAAATATCAAAAGTGGTATTAATATAGATGATTGATGTTGACTTCAGTATGGGATATTGTGAGCATCAAAGTTTGTATTGATATCTAACTTGATATGACATCAAAATAAGTATTAATATCAAGAGTTTAATTTTGAATAAAGTTTATGATTCAGTCCATAATCACTGTTTCATGTTATTGTTGTTTACAATATTTCCGTAAACACTATTTTATGAGTTTTATTCTTGTCAAGATTCAAAGTATTGATGAATCATTTTCGCTCAAAAATGTCGAAAGGGTTTTGAATACAAATGAGGAACCAATTCTAGGGTTCCTTAACTAAATGTCTGATTCAGCAATTATGATTTTAAATGTTCTGCTTTAGTACATATATCGGTTTTAATAAAAAAGACCATATATATGCTATAATGAACTTGCTGAACATTTTTCTTTCGCTCATACTTGCCTGTTTTTTTAAATTTAACCTCTAGTGAGGATTAGCTGGCGCTGTTTAGCTGCGTAATTCGAGAAAGCACATAAAAAGCTTTTAGAAGGTGGTTGGTCCAGGGTTTGCAGACTATATATATATGTGTGATGTTATTTTATACTTAGGCCTAGTATACTTCTATTCGAAGTTATACTAGCGAGATAAGTTTTGAAATTGAGAATAGTTGAAAAGAGTTTTAAAAGAAGGAGAAAAATTTACTTGTGGAATTTGGATATCTTGTTTCTAGAACTTTAACCTGAAAAGACCTTGGTGTAGTGTTGGGGTCACAGATGCTATATTTCAGTTGCTGGAATTTATTTATTGTAACGACCCCAAATCCAGGGTCAGGAATCTGGGTCGTCACACAATCCTTCAATCATGTATAACCTGTATTAACTCAATAATCCAATAATTCCATATCACATATCCCAATCTCACACAATCACAAGTTATAGCCTTAGAAATGACGTACAACAAGTATCATCTGTTATGAAAACTCAAATATACTTTAAAAGATCTCAAACAATTATTCGTAACCTCTTCATGAAGTTACAATAATTACGACTGATATCTTATATCTATCTAATACTCTGGCCCACCTGAGACAAAGCTGCTAGGGATTCTCCCCATGACTGCAAGCGACTAAGTCCCACATCGGCATACTAGTTATCTGTTGTGTTGTGACATTCAAAAGAAAGCAAGAGTGAGCAATAATGCTCATCCATAATAATCGACAGTATGAAAAGACTGTTAAAGGAAATTATATTAATCCATATAAGATTATGTACTTATTCAAGTATATTCTTGGTGATACACACCTTATTTCAAAACAATATTTTTGATTGACTTATTAGTCTGCAAATACCTTAATGGTAAACCTAGCGCCTAGGCTTCGGTTACGGTATTGCATCTAAATTCCAATTGGAAGAATAGGACATTCACTGGAGCCACCGCATACGCCGAGATAATATTTTTGACGATCCGAAATAAGTAGAGTGATTTTCTAGAAACTCAGAAAATATTTAAAATCAAGTCTTACTATTTTTAAATCATATTACATCATTTAATAAATATTGAATAATTGAATAAAAATTATTAATTAATTAAACCTCGAATGATTATGTTTTAAAGAAATATTCGAAATAATATTCCCCAACTTTTTTACATTTAAATAATTAAAGTAATCTTTAATAATATAATTAATCGAATTTTAAATAAATAATTATTGGAGAATAATTCTTCTATTTAAATGAATATTCGAAATAATATTCGTTATTCGAGTAGTTAAATGTAGTTGATGGAATACGATCTTTGGAAATCGTTTTAAATAATTTCGAGGTATATAATACTTCGCAAGTGGACACCGAGTCCCTTGGAATAAAATAAATGCGGAATTTTAGTCATCCAAAACATCTCCGGAATGCTTCCGGGTTTTTAAATAAATTACATCGACCAACTCGGTCTATAATATATAATACCACGCTACTCGTTAGTACAAATATTCTCAAATATAACAACTCCAGAATACTTCCGGGTTTTTATAAACTTACACCGACCAATCCTCGGTCTAAATATATCGTTTCAAATCTGGTACTTTTGTTATACCAAAATCATCATATCTTATGATTCGATATATAAGAATTTGTAAATCACCATAAAACATTTATCATGCGTATATTGCAGTATTTAATACCAATCACAACCCAACAGTTCTTAAAAGGTAGGGTTTGAAAACTTGCCTGGAGTCCAAAATACGTTTCCCGACTTCCTCTCATTCCGGGTTTTCTAATCAACAAATATCATAATCTTAATCAACATTCCTACTTTCATCACCAACTTATATTCTAATAAGTTCAACACTTCATAATTTTCAATATTCGACCGACTCGAAATAAGTATCAATCCTTTGTCGAAACGGACGGTCAAAGTAGTCTTCTAGAGTTGACTTTACCGAATATTACTATTACGCGACTCGCACTCTATCATTTTTAATAAATCGTAAAATTAATATTTTAATACAAAACCACCTCGAGGAGCTTCTTGAGTTCTTTTAATATTTATCATAAAAATTTCATTTTGATAAAATGAACTTAATTAGGTGAAAAGCATTTCAAAAGTTCAGTCAACTATGGAGTTTTGCTATTCATACTGCTTCCTCTAAAATATTGATTTCTCCCAAACCGTTAACCCAATTGACGTACCATTTTCGCGTGCGCGATCTAGACAAAATTTAGAACACATTGTTTGAAAATAGTTTTCTAGGAAGAGGGCTAAAATCCCGAAGAAGCAGTTTCTAACAAGGGGTTGTTTTTGATGTTCGTACTTCGCGTGACCTCGGCTCCGATATTTTTATAAAATTGAAAAATTAATATTTTTACTTGAAATTTTTATGGCAGTTAACTCTATTTCTTAGTCTCTGTAAAAATTTAATAACTTTTAAATATTTTCAATTTGATCATTTATATTTACAAAGTTTGTAATTTGTAGCAGTTTTTGTCGCGTAAATCACTTTTACTAAAACGGTCATAACATTTGATTCGTAAGTTGAAATCAAGCAATTCAAGAGCCTAAACGATCCTCATAACATTGTCTATCATAATCAAGTCTCGTACTGGGATATGAATTCTTTCTTATATATTCTTTACATTTTAAATTATCGTACTCAGATATGAATTTGTAGGATTTTAAATTTGTAATTATATTGTGATTCTCGTAATCCTTGATGGTTCATAGATTCGGTCATTTTTCAAAGTTCGCTTTCTTCAAAAACTAATAGCGTTTATATACACTCATTTGGTACGTATAATCACAATATCAACTCAGAATCTTAAATTAAAAACTCGTATATGGTGTGGTCGTAAAAGTTTTAATTAAACCGCAAGGTTACTATTTATAAAGGTCTTTACTGATGTCAAAAATTTAGGTTTTTACAGTCTCCCCCCTTAAAAGGATTTCGTCCCAGAATTAGTCTAGAAACAGGCAGGGATATGCTTCTCACATGACAACATCGAGTTCTCACATTGACTTTGCAGTATATGATCTCTTCATAAAATTTTCATTCGTCCGTCAAATATATTTCATCATACTCATTCTTGTAGACCTATGATCTCTACATGTTTCTCCACATACGCTGAGTCTGGCTGCAAGTTTATTAGCTTACTTCCAATCATATGTCTGGCGTTGTCGGTTAAATTTCCTAACATCGATTTGTGGTACTCGTTCTAAACTTGGCGATTGTTCAATGATGGTGCAAATTTATAAGCCAAATATTTTAGTCCTTTAAAGATTTCAACCGGTCCAATAAACCTTGGATTCAACATTTTTTTCTCTTTCGAATCTCATCACTCCCTCCCCGGTAGGCACTTTCAACAATACTTGGTCTGTTACTTCGTACTTTTTATCTTTATAGTTCTGGTCCGCATATCTCTATTGTTCATCCTGGGCTGCCACTAGCCGGGTTCGGATAAGTTCTAGGAATTCCTTTGGTCTGCTGACTCAACTATGGTTCAAGTATCCTCCGCTTACCAACTTCTTCCTAATCTAAGGGAGAATGATTCTTTCTTCCGTACAAAGCTTTGTAGCTGTTCCAATGCCCGCATGATAACTCATTATTGTCGGTAATTCGATTAACGTCAATTGGTCACTTCATCTTCCTTAAAAATCTATACTATGGACTATTAGCGCATCTTCTAATGTTTGGAATGCTCCTTCAACTTATTCGTTTCCCCCTCCATCACTCTTACTAGTGCTAGAGTTTCGTTCCTTAACATTTGCTCATTTCGGCACAACATCCCTGTCGATTATTTTATTTAAGAAGTTCTCGTTACATTTCTACATGCTCGTCTCCTGTTATACATTTAGCGTCAGATTTAACATTTCTTCCTGTAGTAACATAAGGCACATCGGGTCCTGTTGCCATTTTGAAGGAAACACCATTTCATACACAATTGATTGATACACTTTTAGAGTCGTGGAATGCTCAGCTTCCGCTTTCGGTCAGACTTCTTTAATCATTCCTCATATAATATTCGTAGTACTACGATACCTTCCGGGTCGTATTCATTATTCTCGCTAGCGCATTAGACGTATTCGCATTTATTGGATACTGCTACTAGTGGCCTTTTAAAGGTCGTGTACGATCTTCTTTGCCTTCAGTCAGCTCTAACCATAACATCCTTCGTTCTTCCATTTTGTCCTTCGTAAGGGATATCGACATCTATTTTCCTTATGCTCGCGTGCTATGTATATCTATACGAATTTTCTGTCAGTGATAAGCGATTCTCCTATCCGTTCCAAGTAAAAGGCAAGCCGATAGACGTATCTTCAATGGTCTGGATAGTCCTCCCATCCTACTTGTCGATTTAAGAACTTTAAGTCATTCCTCTATTCGTCCTTTCTCGTAAAATATCTTGGGAAATAACCCAGTTGTGAAATTAATTCTTGGGTCCTTGCGTGGCGCAATATCACGGGGTCTCTCTATCACCAATTACCTCTTCCATGTTCATAACAATTTTGTAGAGTGGAGATCTATCGTTTGTATAATAAAATAAGCGGTCTTATTTAATCTATCACTCAAAATCCTCAAATAGCACGATGACTAACTTGGTTCTTGATAATCATCCTTCAAAATTTATTATAATTAACTCTTACTCCCATTTGGGTCATCTACAAGTCACAATCACCAAAATTTTAATCCTCACCTTTCCGTTTTCATTTTCATCCATGTTGAATACTTACTTACCTACTCAATGACATCCCTTTTCATATTTGATCATAACTAACATACTTTTAAGTTTATAGGCATCATTAAGTCTTCCGATTATGTAATAAAGGGTTCTATTCACCTTATCTCAACTTCAAAATTTATTCATACGATCCTTCTCATCAGTTGTCCTGAAATTTGTCATCCTCAATATATCTTTTCCTACTTAAAGTCTCGGCCACCACATTGGCCTTTCCTTGATGATAATAGATTTTTCAATCATAGCCCTTGATCAATTTGACTATAGCCTCTATCTCGTGTCCAGTGTAAGAGAGAAAAAAATTCCAAAATTTCCTCATAAGTAAACTCTTTGTCCCTTTCAGTGCGAACCTTATCGCGATTATTCTAGATTATTATTAGAACACCTTATGTAATGGTCCTTAAGCCGCATTGATATATCATTATACTTAACACAAAATCCTCTTCTTATCGTCGAGTATTGCTAACACGGGGTTGTTACTAATCTTATCTTCACCTTTTGAAAATCCTATACCTCGAATTCATATATGCATGGTCTTTACCCAATTCATTAGTACCTATCGATAATATTCCATAGAGGCGTATCACACTAATCACGTTGATATCTCTATTATCGTTCTTCTATAACCATGTTAAAGATCCTTATGATAATAACTAAACATGGTATTTCCTTATTAAAACAACTTACTCATCACGATGCTCCATTTGCACCATCTTAGCACTGAGTCTTCACTCTCATAATACAACAATTGGTTCTCAACAATACATCTCTTTGTTCGGAAGGCAATCGACCTTGGAAAAATGATTTTCACGATATCGATGCAATTTAGACAATCTTAATAAGATTTCAAAATCTAATATCTGAAGAAATAATGAGCTCTTAATAAAAGAGTCACAACACTCAAAAGATTTATAACTTGTAAGGAAGAATACAACAAGGATTATCCTTCCATATCCTTAGAATTTTACATTATGATATTATAGAGATTATCCTTCGAAAGCAATGATTGTTGAATAATAATATCATACGAATTATACTTGTAGGATTTCCCCATTGAAAGAATACTTTTCTTTTCGAATAATGAAAGAAATTTCGCTTAACATCCTCAATCAAAGGTTAACCATTGAGGTTTCAAAGAGATGTTATTTTGAAAGAAGGAATTTTATTCAATGATTAACAAATAAGGAAGTATATTGTTCTTCAATCACTTTATGATTTTAATTGGATCTTCGTTATATAAACAAAAGAATAGAATATTTCTCCCGTAAGGGTTGGTTCAGTTGGTTAAAGAGGGGATAACTATCCTCTTGGTCACAGGTTCGAATCACACGGGAGAAGAATTTATGATTATGCCTCCTGAGTCAGAGCCTGTCGCTTAAATGCGGTTTACCTTGGTTCACATGGTTTGCAGGCTATTACGTGAGCCCGTAGGGTTTACCCAGTACGCACCCGAAGGGTAGCGGCTGCGGGTTACCTACGATAAAAAAATGATTTCATAAAACTGAATATGAATTCTCGTTTATGTGGGCGACCTAGTTATGTCTCAATTAAATCATTCTTTGAAAATTTCATTAATAATTAAATTTTGCATATATAATGCACTATGGAATAATAAAAATTTGTTTGGAAGTGGAACTTAGAAAAATAATAACTAGTCCATATCAAGCAATATCATCAACAAGCTAAGAAAATGGCCCGCTCAATTGGTTTGGCCCATAGCAACTAGCTAGGATGATTAGCTAGGCTTCCGTCGTATTAATTAAAATTTCGACTAGTTAGGACAATTAAATAGTCATTCATGAGAACATATGCAACTAGGCATATTTCAGTTTATTTGTAAAAAATCTCAATATTGTAACCACTGAAGAAATTTGTGGCTACCCGGATGACGATTTTGAAATAAAGAGTTTTCAGATTTGGGCCGAGAAAGACAATTATAACTCTGGATCGAGTGGTCTTGACATCAAAACGATCGATAGCCTCTTATCAAATATTTCTTGCCATTAAAATGGTACACTCAGATGTGCCCTCGTTCATATACTTTATCAGATTCTCAAATAGAATTGAATTCGGAATACCAATATCAAATTAATATCCTTACTATGATTTCAAAATTCAATGTACAATTTCCTCCCGAATAGAAGAAAAGGATTCTTGAGGAATCTATGGTATTATATCATCCATGTTTTTAACAATTTGTTAAATATTAACAATCTCGACTGAGAAGAGTAAGTATGAAAGAAGAATCAAATGAAGATACTCATTATGAATATTCGTTGATGAATTGAGGAAATATTATTAAAATTTATTGGATAATTGAAATAAAGTATAAATAGCTCTGAGCCGAACAAGAAGATCATAATCTATGAATGAAAGTTCATGGATCAACTAAAAGAATTGAACAAGTCCTGATCTGGAGAAAGACTGTTCAAGATGGTCACATCAGAAGTTTAAAGTAGGGAACTAAAAGGATTGCCTGATGTGACTTATCAAGGCAATACGAATGATCAACAGTTTGGAGGGAGTAGCGTAACAGTGAGTAGATGTCAAAATATTTCACTAATTATCCTAACCCTCGTTATTATCCGTCTGAGGATGATACCACCTCTTCGTCTTTGTAATTCCTTGTTTCAGCTAGTGTTTCTTTCAACATCATTTTAAAATCGCTTACTAACTTGACTTTCGCACGTATATATATCATTCCGATGTTTTACATCGAAGACCTTTCTCAAGATTATTCCAAAAGCATCTGTTAAGTCGATAGGGGCCTGCTACACGCATCCGTTACTAATTAGAAGTGGCCAGTTCCCCCTGGGAACAGATCAAAGAGATCTCTAAGGTATCTCAACGCAGTCCATAAGTTCAGTGGCATGTGTATGTAATTGAACATATGTTATCGAATATATTAGAGGTCTACGAGTATATATATGTAGTCTCTGACATCATATCTACCAAAGAATTCCGCTCTAGACTCATTGGTCTATCCTTTTAAAAGGTTCTAAGATCGAACCATCGCTCGTTGTAATCTTACGTCATTTAATTATAGACATGCCATCGATTCTTGGTGCTCTTGATTTTTGAGCTAAACCATCATAACCTTACATGTTAAGCACACTATTAATATCATGTAATGTACTCATCTTACGATAATATTCGTATATTACATTCAAATCTTTCTTAATGGAAATAAAATCCTCAAGAATATATTGAACACTATCTCTGCTGAATTCGTTATTCTTACAGTATTCTTATCCCCATTGGTAAAATAATACCTTCAACTAGTTGGGTAGTAACCTCAACTGTTATATTATTATTAGACTTCATTGTTCTCACATGTGATGCCCCTTCATGGGAAACCTATAAAGAACTATGAGTAACAAAGCTTGTGTTGTCCAAATGAACATTTGTTGTTGTCCAAATGACACATTGGGACTACATCCAGTAGTCCAATGATGAACTCTATATGAGCTCTTACGAAATCTTGCATCTAGACAAACTCCTAACACTCTCATCTCTAAGTATTATAACTTATTGCTCTGATACCATTTCTGCAACGCCCCCAAATCTAGGGTCAGGAATTTGGGTCGTCATGCAATCCTTCAATCATGTATAACCTATATTAACTTAATAATCCAATAATTCCGTATCACAGACCCCCAATCTCAGACACTCACAAGTTATAGCCTTAGAAATGACGTACAATAAGTATTGATAGGGTATAAGAGACCCGGCTAGGATTCAATCTGGATCTAAAGGATATCAGGCTCGATCGATGGACCGAGACCCCCCTCTCAATGCCCCTGGATTCACCTTCATCAGCAAACTCTTAAGAGAGTCCACATCTTAAACCTGTAAGAGCAAAAACAACCATACCCTTTTTTGAATATGAATGTTCACGTTTGTATGAGCTAGTTAATTTAGGCCATATTTGTGCGAGCCCGCTCTCGTTTGTTAATCTTGATTGTTTGGAGTTTGATAATCTTGATAATCTTGAAGCCTGGGGTTTGATAGTCTTGATAGTTTTAAAACCAAAACTGCTTTAGCTTGCATATTTTCTTTGTGTTCTAGAGCCTGCTGCTCTTGTTCAATAGTATTGTTAGCAAAGCCCAGAAAGTTTGTTTGCTGCTATTCTGAGAATTTTTTGTAATCTTCAAAAAAGCAACCTCAGATCCACATTTTTAGCCTCAAATCTTGGTTAGTTGTTTGTACAATTGTGGTAATGGCAAGACCAGGAAAAAGTATGGCTGGTAGGCCCTCCGCCAGTACCCATATTCAGGAACAGGACCCCTCTCAAGCTCAAGAGCCTGGAGGAGACATGGAGACCCTCCAGGAGCAACTACTGACGCAGCATACCCCGGTCAGGGACGCTAGAAATGTCATAGAGCTCAATCAGAACAAGTACACTAATGTTCCAGTTGCAGAGGAGTATATGGCTAACTTAACAAGCCATGAACTTGCTGAAGCAATCAGGCTCTACAGAGATGAACAAGCCCGACTCCAGATATAATATGAACAAGATGAGGAGCAAGAAGAGTCCGGGGATTCTCAGCAATCCAGGAGATCTGTCTTTGACCGAACTGGGGCTAAGGAAAAAAAGAGTCAGAAAGAGCGTAGTAAGAAGGAGATGGAAGCAACCAGAAAGAAAAAATTGGAAGAAATGAGGGAACAGATAAGAAGAGAAGAAGAGGCAAAGCTTGAGCAAAAAATTCAGAATAGAATGCAGTTGGAAGAGGAGAGGCTCCTGGCTAAAACCAAAGGCAAAAGAACCCGGAGGGACCCTACCCCCGAGCTCATTTCTGAAGACGAAGAGGAGGGGTAGAAGGATCTTAAAGACATGATTTATGAGCTCCAGAGAAAAATGGAAAAAGATTCCGGGTTGGAAGTTGGGGAGGCCCTCACGCCCTTCAGTCACTCCCTAGAAGCCATCCCTCGACAGAAGAATCTCAAGCATTACAACTTTGACTGTTTCGATGGATTGGGGGATCTGGAAGAGCACCTCAATTACTTCGAACAGATAGCTCAGATATATTACTACAACGACCTAACCAAATCCAGATTCTTCGCCTCGACCCTCAAAGGGGGGGCTCAAAGATGGTTCAACAGGATCCCATCAAGAAGCATTCACTCCTGAAAAGAATTCAGAGGAGCCTTCCTTAGAAGATTCAGAGCCAATAAGACACATGAAATGCACATGTGTCACCTAAAAACAATCCGCCAATATGATAATGAAGCCCTCTCAACTTATATGCGGAGATTCCAGGAAGCCATCAACAAAGTCTCGAATCTTGATGAGAGGGAGGCCCGAAGCATATTTCGAAGGAACCTGGATCCGGAACACAATGAGAGGTATATTATAGAGCTGATAAACAAAGAGCCACAAAGCCTAGCTGCTGCCTACTCTATTGCGGCCAGGTTCATAAAGGAGACAGATGTCCTTCAGGCGATGAGAATGACTCAGAATGGAGGATCCAGGAACAAATCTTCTGATGACCGACCGAAAGGGGGTTACCATCAGGAGAAAAAGTTCAAACAAAGCAACCAAACACAGCAGACTAATGTTGTGCAAAACACTCCAATATTTCAAAGACTGGGCCCTAAGACAGAATCTAAAAGCGATCCCGGTCCACCTAAGCAAGCCAGAGAGCCTAGACAAGAGCTAGACTGGACACCACTAAACAGGACCCGGGAAGAAATACTGAAGGAGATCAAGGAAAAGCCATTCTATTATCCTCCAAAGCCTTATAACAGGCAGTGAGACTATCATGAAACCCATGGGCACAAAACTGAAAATTGTCTCTCTCTCAAATACTTCATTGAAGATCAAGTTAAAAAGGGAAACCTGAATCACTACATCTCCCGGGAGGTAAATCAGAGAGAGGAAAGGCAAGGGAAAGGGAAGAACGTAGTAAATATGGTCCTAGAAGGGTCGCACTCTCCCCCTAGGAGCCCGGGCCCAGGAGATGAAGTGTTCTCTGTAACACCCCCAAATCCGGGGTCGGGGATCCGGGTTGTCACGAGTTCCATTTCCCTTAATAACACCCAAGCTTAATAATAAATCAACTACTCTATACTGTGACCCCACAATAAACACACACACCACACGTTATAGTCTCAGAGATGAACATCCAAAAAAATAATCACAAGTCATTTTATTCCACAATTATATGTCAATACACCTTGAAAAGGTTTCTGAATAAATTTACATTTCTTTGCCATTATTACAATTCATAAATATACATAAATCTGGTACATCAAAAGTTGAAAGCCTAGCCTATTGGTAGTTCCTACCTCAGCTACAGCGACATCAACGCCTATAGGAAACTGCAGAATGTTTCCTATCCACTCGCGATTTGGGAGCTTGGTCCTGTTCATCTTGTCTATTTGATGTTGTGTGATGAAAGAAGAAAGCAAGGGTGAGCAGCAAGCCCACCAAAATAATATATATAATGATTAACAATATATGAGCCTTCTCATAGTACTCATGAAAGTCTTGGTCAAAAGGAATGAACCAAGTTTGAAATCTTAATGCGATGAAGTCGCAAAATATTCAGTATATATACATATATACTTTTCAAAATCTTGGAAGTCCTCTTCCATGTATAATATACACAAAGTTCCAGTTTATAACTGTATAAAAATATCGTTGCAAGGTGATCTCATATATCTAACCTTGTCTCAACGTTTTTCTGAAAATCTTTGTCATGCATAAGATAATCATTTACTAGATATAAGTTTAAAAGATGAAGTTACCAGATGCTCCAATATACTTATATCTTTTCCAAATACTACTTGAACTACCACCGTTCAAGTTATAATTAGTTTCAAAAGTTCATCACACTGATGAGACTACAAGATAAGACTTGTATAGATTCAATCTTTGAAATATTTTGAAGGAAATGAAGTTATGATATACCTCATTAAGTCCCGATATATATATACACCTATATATATACATACGTTTCCTGAAAACCTCTGTCATGTAAAGTATGAACAGAATTGCAATATCCAATAAATTTGGAAAGAAAACAAATTTTGGCATAAACCTGATATCTTGCTGATCAGGCAAAGATACCAATAAGTAACCTTTTCTACTAGTAGATGGACGAATTCCCCACTGGTCATCACCCTGGTCGCAATAGGACCTTATGCTGGACTGCCACTCAGCCACTTATGCATTTGATGGACTCCCACTGAGCCATTTACACTATCATGGACGCCCACTGAGCCCATGTTGCTTATGCCGACTCAATAGATGGACTTACCTCCCGAACGTTGGGTAAGTAATCAATTCATTTACCAAAACTGCAACCTTGTTGCGAATATAAAATACACCATAGAGCCGGATCTCTCAGGTTTTGAGCGAGTATTTAAATCCCCTTTAAAAGGAAGATCTTAAATATAAAAATGAGTTTTGGGATCCGCTCTAACCTTTAAAAATCATTTTGAAGACTCGAAAACACTTTAAAGAGTGTTTGGAGTAATGCTGATTTAATGGAGTAAATCAGTCCCAATATATTTAGAAAATGTCTGAATATTATTATTTAAATAATATTCTCATAAAGATAATCCTTATAAAAATAATCGAAGTAGAAGTATTAAAACTTATACTTGAAATGGATATTAAATAACCAAAGATATACTTATATAAAAGTACTATCTTTATTTGAATAATCGAAAATAAGTTTGATTATTGACACCTTATTCTTTAATAAAATAAAGAATATATTTCAGTAATAAGCGGAGTCATAATACCTCGAATGAATATTATAATAATATTCATAAAATAAAGGAGTCATACATCCTCAAATGAATATCCAAGTAATATTCAATAATAATATAAAGGAGTCATAAGCCCTCGAATAATATTCGAAATAATATTCAATAAATAATATAAAGCTCTCGAATAACCCTTATTCGATTAATAGTTTTGAAAACTATAACCATATATGTATATAAATATATATATATATATACATATATACAAAATCTATTCGGGATCCTCGACTCCCGGTTTTAGAAAATGTTTTCACCTTTTGGGTCCTTATAATAAGGGTATATGCAAAATACTGCTATCCTCTAGCATAGGTATTATCAATCTGAACCAATAGATATATATGGAAAGAATACGAAACAGGCATGCATATGTACCATATAACATGCTACAATATATCGCAACATTTGCTAATTAACCAACATGCAACTACCGCAAGATAATGCATATACATATATACCTCACAACAACAGTATAACGGGTAGAAAACTTGCCTGAGCGACTTGGGGTGATAAAAGGCTCGGGACGAGTCTGGTAACCTATAAACAACAAGTAAGTTGGAATTACACCAAAGTCACTTGTAAATCTATACTTTAACTAACTTAGACTCTAACGCTTGTTTTGCGCTTACTGATTCTCTTAACTCACTCGAGTACCCCCGGCTCCACCATTTTTAATAATTTAACCTTTATGAGTTTTAAGGCGATTCCTTCGCGAGTGTCTTACCAACTGCCTAACACACTTACCATAAATGTTTCATACATTAATTAACCCTTTTTTGTCTTTAACCTATGTTTCAAAGTAAGGCGAGGGGAAAAGTTTCGTTCGCGAAACGCCGTTACTTGAAACGGTCGTTTCTCCTAAACCGTGCATCGGAATCGAACGAACTACATATCAAAACGAAGCTCGTAACACGAGCTATTTAGACATGGCAATGGTCATAATCTAGCAGGGGGTTCTCGGGTCCTAATGTTATGCACAAAAACAGTCTGAAGAAAATCGGACGTTACGACGGCTATGTTTACGCGATTTCCCAGTTTTAAACCATTCAAAAACCATCCCAATTCAACCTCAAATCAATCATACAACCAACATCCATCCTTATCACATCATAACAGCCCCAATCAATTCAATTTTTAACATTCATACTTATGCCTAAGCTTGAATTTAACTATACTACATTCTTTTAACCAAAACAACAAGATTTATCATTCCATTTCAATACCACTTCAACCCAAACTCTAAACCACAAACATTAAGCTACAATATCACCATAATAATCAAAATCATCTTATTAAACATAGGAATCTAGGGTTTGGAGATGATATACCTTCCTTGAAGTGGTGGGAGTAGCTAGGAAGCCTTAAGAAGCTTTGAGAAGTCTTAGGGATGCTTGGATCTTAAAGGAAAACAAGAAAAATTTCAAGTTAAAAACTTGAAAACACTATTCATTGTCTTCTTCATTGATTTAATGAAGAAGATTGAGAAAGAATTGATGGCTTAAACTCATGATATAGCCCTAACTATGCATAAGGATGATTAGGGAATTAACTCACCAATTTAGGAAGCCTTGATCTTGGATTTTGAATTTTCTTGCCTTTGGAATAGTAAAAAGCCGAGAGCTAAAGAAGAAAATAATGCCTTGGTTTCTTTTTGTTTTGATGAAGAATGAATTATTTGGCTTGGTTGATTTGGTTTTGTTTTGTTTTTGGTTAATTACCAATTTAACCTTGATTTTGTGTGGTTAATAATCTACCACATCTCCTTCCTTCCCATGTCATGCCTATGTCATGTTGTGATGTCATCTTTCCCTCCTTGTCCTCTTCTCATTGGTTGGGTGACATCACTCTCTCTAATCCCTTTGATTAACTTCCTAATTGTTTGCCTAATGACCGCTGATCTGTTATACGGTTCACTTAACTTTCGTTTTCGTTTATCGTTTGAAGGATCATACTCGGGATCTTATTACTTAAGTTCCCTTAACCTTTCTCAATACATTATATTCCTTTTTATGATCCTCTATTATAATCCTTTAATTTAAATCCTTTTTATCCTGTTACCTTATACTCAATTCTGTCCGTATCTAGTGTATTTCCGGGAAAAACCAAAGTGTTCGGAATTGGATTCTGACGATCTTTACATACACTCATATACCATATAGAGTACTAATAAAATCTCAGAATATCCATAACAGAACCCCTACATAGTGTGGCATGAAAAGTTTTCTCATTCTAGCTAAAACACTATTCACAAGGGTTACAAAAAGTTCAAAATTTTGGGGGTTATTACATAAGGGTTTCAAAAATTTCCAAAAATTGGGGTTATTACATTCTCCGTCCAATCCTACCCGGAGATGATGATCTCGTTCAGCAGCAAGGATTATGAAGGGGTCAACCCGAATCACAACGAAGCCTTGGTGGTAACACTTGATATTTTTAACAATGAGGTAAGGAGAATGCTTATAGATAATGGCTCTTCAGTAAACATACTCTTCGAGCATACGGTGGACCGGATGAAGTTGGGGGAGTACGCTCCAATGAATGCCAAGAGGACCCTCTGTATGGGTTCGGGAACAACTTGGTCCCGATCCAGGGAACCTTATACTTGCCAGTGATATTTGGATCGGCCCCAAACCAAGTTACCCATGTGATAAAGTTCTACGTGATCAATACTCCCTCATCCTACAACGGCATAATCGGGCGCTCAGCCCTGACCAGGATCCAAGAAATCACCTCCATATTACACCTGAAAATCAAATTCCCGACACCAACCGGGGTAGGAGGAATCAAGGGAGACTATGAGGTAGCTGAAAGATGTTATAGCCAGGCTCTGGTAATGGCTGAAACTCATCAAGACAACAAGAGAAAGGCCGTGGTACTTCGGAAACAATAAAGTATTAAGAAACATCGCCTCCACTCAAGGGATGATGCGAGAACAGAATTTCAGATCATAGAATCCCTCACAGATATAAAAGCAACCAAACCAAACTCGAAAGAACAAAAAAGCAACCAAGTCACAGCAGAGATTGAACAAAGCTTAGGCCTTGGCCAGACCAATCCTACTGTGCAACCAACCAACCATGAAGTAATTGAAGTAGGGGAAAATAACCAGAAAGAGATAAAAGCCCAGGGTCAAATCTATATGAAGAAGAATACGGAGGCCCGGACCCAGCAGTTGGTATCAAATATGGATCAATCCAAAATAGAGGCTGCTGTAGGAACAGAAACAATTCTGATCAATGCAAGCCATCGTTCTAAGAAGATAAAGATAGGATCCAGGCTCGAGGCTAATTTCAGAAGAGACTTGGTATCACTGCTCCAAGGGTACACTGATATATTTTCTTGGACCCCAAGAGACATGCCCGGGTTGGATGAATCCATAGCAATGCACAGCTTGGATGTCAACCCCGAGAGGAAACCAGTCAAGCAAAAGAGAAATTTTTTTGCCCCAGAGAGGCAGAAAACAATAGATGAGGAAATTGAGAAATTACTCAAAGCCGGGATAATATGCGAAGTCAAGTACCCAGAATGGTTGGAAAATGTTGTGATGGTGGAAAAAGCAAACGGGAAATGGAGAATGTGTATCGACTACACAGACTTGAACAGTGCATGCCGCAAAGACCCCTACCCTTGCCAAATATTGATCAATTGATCGACGCAACGTCCAGACACGTAATGCTGAGTTTCATGGACGCCTACTCGGGGTACAATCAGATAAAGATGAATCCCAAGGATATCCTAAAGACAACCTTCATCACCCACAGGGCGGTCTATACCTATGTGATGCTGCCTTTTGGATTGACCAATGCGGGAACAACCTACCAGAGGGCAATGAATAAAATCTTCAAAGACCAGATTCGAAGGAACCTGGAATCCTATGTCGACGACATGATTGCAAAGTCTACAAGCGTCCCCGGGCACATAGGAGACCTGAGAGAATGCTTCGACAACTTGAGAAAATACTCACTCAGGCTCAATCCAGAAAAGTGCACATTCGGAATAGGGGCAGGAAAATTTCTTGGATTCATGATAAGGAACCGGGGAATTGAAGCTAATCCAGAAAAGATAAAGGCAATCCAAGAAATGAGGCCTCCCAGAGCACAAAAAGATGTGCAAAAGCTAGCAGGGTCACTGGCTGCACTAAGAATATTCATCTCAAAGTTAGCTGAGAGATGCCTACCCTTCTTTGACCTATTAAAAGGAGAAACCAACAAGAGAGAAGTTAATTGGACCCCAGAATGCCAAAGCGCATTTAAAGAAATCAAAAGGTACCTTTCTCAACCCCCTGTGTTAACAAAAGCCCAACCCAGGGAACCCCTATACCTTTACCTATCAGTAGGGGCCCTGGCAGTTGGAGCAGCCTTGATCAGGGAAGAGAATGACAAACAACAACCAGTTTATTATGTGAGCCAAGTTCTAAAAGATGCGGAGACCCGATACCCAAGGCTAGAAAAGTTTGCTTTTGCCTTGGTTACAGCATCCAGGAAGCTCAGGCACTACTTCCAGGGAAGGGAGATACGGGTGGTAACTAACCAACCCTTAAGGAAGATAATACACAAGCCAGATATCTCAGGAAGGTTGGTAAATTGGGCAGTTAAGCTGAGTCAATTCAATTTGATTTTTCTTCCAAGAATAACAATCAAAGCCCAGGCTCTAGCCGATTTCATCATGGAATGCAATTTCCCGGAAGAAGAGCATGTGCCCATGAGCAATGACCCTGGAAGAAACATTGATCAAGACATAGGAGCCTGGGCTCTCAAAGTCGATGGTTCTTCAACGAATGAAAGATCAGGAGCCGGGCTCATCCTAAAGAGCCTAGAAGGATTCACAATCCAAACAGCAATCTCCTTTGGCTTTTCAGCAACAAACAACCAAGCGGAATATGAGGCCCTGATAGCAGGATTGAAGCTAGCAAAAACCCTAAGGATCCAGGATCTAAAAATCTACAGCGACTCGCAGATCATAGTAAAGCAAACAAACGGCGAGTACATAGCCAAGGATCCAGTTCTAGCCAAGTACCAGGCCCTGATCCAAAGCTACCTCGCCTTGATACCAAAAACTCAAGTCATCCAAATCTGCAGATAGGAGAATTCAGAGGCTGATACACTATCTAAACTTGTTCAACATTCATCAGACCTAGATTGCTCCGTCTACTTCGAAGAATTGTAGAGACCAAGCATAGAGTCTGAAGAGGTCATGAAAATAGACAACAGCCCGAACTGGATGACTCAATTTATCAACTACTTGGAGAAGGGTGAGCTCCCGGAAGATAAAGGGAAGGCTCAAAGGTTAAAAGCCAAAGCTTCAAAAATTTTCATCGAAGAGGGTATACTCTATCGCCGGACCTTCTCCTCCCCAATTCTGAAGTGCATAGGCCCAGGGGAGGCACAGTACTGTCTTATAGAAGTTCATGAAGGAATATACGGGGATCACATATCCGCAAAGGCCCTAGCTCACAAAATCATAAGACAGGGGTACTACTGGCCTACTATCCACCAGGATGCAATGGAATTCGTGAACAAATGCAAGGAATGCCAACTATTCAGCAATGTCACACGGATGAGCCCAGTCCTACCCTCCTCAGTCTTGTCACCAATCCCATTTGCTGTATGGGGCATTGATATCATGGGACCCTTCCCCAGGGCCAAAGGAGGCCTCAGGTACTTGCTAGTCTCAATCGATTATATGACAAAATGGGTAGAAGCAAAAGCCATGAGAATAATAAATCAGCAAGATTGCATCAAATTTATGGACAACATCCTGATGAGGTTCGGGATCCCGAGAGTACTGGTCTCAGATAATGGCCTACAGTTCGTTGGTTCAGAATTTGAATCCTACCTTCAAGAACGGGGTATCCGACACAAGAAATTATCTGTAGCCTACCCTCAAGGGAATGTCCAAGTTGAAGTAACCAATCGAATACTTCTCCGAGGAATAGAGAAGATGCTCAGGGAAAGCAAAATTAAATGGCTAGAAGAATTGCCTAATATACTCTGGGCATACAGAACAAGCCCCCGATCAAGCACAGGAGAAACCCCCTTCAAACTGGCTTATGGGACTGAAGCTATGCTACCAATTGAAGTAGGATCCCCCTCCCATCGAGCAATAAATTTTGATGAGATAGCGAATGAGGAGGGGCTCAGAATAAATATTGAGCTAATTGATGAAGTCCGAGACCAGGCGGTGGCAAGAATGGAAAAGTATAAGGAAAAAACTAAAGAGCACTTCAGCAAGAAGTCCCGGGTCAAAAACTTCCAGGTTGGAGACCTGGTTCTTCGAGATACGGAAGCCTCAGATCCCACCAACACTGGGAAGCTAATGCCAAGGTGGGCAGGCCCATATAAAGTCAAGGAAGTTCTAAGGCCAGGAATATACAAGCTCATGAACATGGATGAATCCCAGATCCCAAATACATGGCATGGACTCAGGCTCAAAAAATTTTACCAGTAGAAGAAGCAACCAAAAGCAACCAAAACTTGTAGCCTATGGCAAACAACCAATTTATCATCCTATACTTTGTATGAAGAAAATTTCAATTCAATGACAAGAATTTTCCTTTCTTAGAAATTTATTACTTTTAAATTACTGGTACAGAAAGCAAAAAACAATCCGGTTATAGTCTTATAACCGGGTTCGAAGCAAAAAACAAAAGCAACCACTATTTCTTTAGAAAAGTTCTAAGTAAATAGAGCAATCATCGATCCGGATATGGTATCATACCCGGATTGAAACCAAATTTTAAAACAAAAAATCAACCTGGATAAGCATTCGAATCCGGGTTGAAAACAACCATTACGTATGAGGATTATTTTCTAAGTACATAAAGCGAATAAACAAGCATCAATCCAGATTAGTGTCAAACCCGGATAGAAAGCAATTTTAAAAGCAAATATAAAAAATGATAAGCACTCAAATCTGGATTGATTTACCATAAGAAAAGCAAAGTCAACCCGGATTACGCTTCATACCCGGAACAATCCGGCTATAAACCCAATCCGGGTTGGGGGCCATAACCACAGCCAGGATCAGGATCATTTGCGCAATTGACCCATGATCCGGATTGCTTATAAAAGTAAAAAATCCCGAATGAAGTGTCCCACCCAGACCATAAGACAAGCAAATATTTTCTGTGATGGAAGAAAAATAAAAGGAAACAGAATTAAAACTTAAAGCAAGATCCGGATTGCCACCAATCCGGAACAAATCCAAATATTACAAATTGTTCAAAGTACGAAAATTAGGAATCCAAGCAAAAGGAAAGTTACAGGGGCTGGCCCGAGAAGCTTATCAAAGCTGGTCCGGATCTAGAGGAAACTGGGGCAGGGGCCGTCATAAGGTTCCGGTTCCCTCTTACCCTGCTCGACTGCAGCCTTCGCAGCCAGGAACTCCTGGAAGAAGCTCTCCCAGGATGCCAAGGGATCGGTCTTTATATGACGTTCAGCAACAACCCAGGATCTACGGAACTCAGGCACCCCGGCTTGGGCAACCTCGAAGTCATAGACATCACTGGCCTTGAATTCGGCAATTATAGCCTCCTTATTCAAGTCTTCCTTGGCAGCAAGTTCAGCTTTCAGCCTCTCTACCTCCTTGGCAATCCCCTCGGCCCGGTCTTCTGCATCCTTAAGCTTCTCATTCAACCCAGATTCAACAGTCCGAAATCTCTCCCGGGCATCCTCCAGCTCTCCCTGTAAACTATCAGCCCGTATTTTCTCAACGTTAGTCCGGTTGTTGGCCTCCTGTATCTCGGTGAAAGCGACATCTAAGCAAATAGATATGGCACTCCCGAGCTGAGAAGAGACAAAAAGAAACTAAGTACAGAGTAAATTGGGGGATATGATCCGGGACTAAAAACTTGGAAATTCAGTAATTACCTGACCCCATTGCCCAGTTACCCTTTTCAAGGCGGCAACCATGCTGTATCCCTCAACCTCCTCCCAATCATCTTCGGAAGGGATACTGGACATGAACCCGACTAGGTCGACCAGAGATTTGGTACCTATCTTCATGGCCTCTCCATCTGGGCCTCTGCCTTCCGAGTCGCATACAACCCGGTTGGAAACCACAGCTTTTCCCCGGGGGGCTTGGTCGGGACGGACTTCCTTTTTTTCCTCGGGGGATCATCACCACCCGGAATCTCCTGGACCTCAGGCTCAGACTCGTGGCCCGGATCCGGGATGTTCTGAGGAACGGAAGATTTGGCTCCTCCCTCAATATCTGCGGAACCAGATCCGGGACCCGGGGCCCCCTTACTCATCTTAAAGGCCAAGCCGAGGGTGTTGAATGCCGCAGTGTAAGCAGAAGAAGACATGATTTTGAGGAAATTACGGTTGAAATGAGGCAAACCTGCAGAAATGAAACAAAAGGAGATCAAATCCCGGATCAAAGGCAAACATCTTATGCAAATAAGTTCAAGTAAAAAAGCAAACTGGACTTTGATCTGGATCATCAAGCAGAGCAAAGGACCCAGATCAAAAGCCAACATTCTATCCAAACGAGTTACAAGTAAAAGGAAAAAGGAACCATAATCCGGACTAGGGGTGTACACGGCCCGGGTTGGCCCGGTTTAAAGCATTAACTCAAACCAACCCATGAAAAACGGTTTGATAATTTTCGAACCCAACCCATCAAAATTTATTCGTAAACCAACCCAAACCATAGTACATCGGGTTGGGTTGGTTTGGGTTGGTTTATACGGGTTATTAAAAAATTCTGAAAATATAAAAAGTTTTCTCTCCTGTACAAAATTGAACCAAAAAAATAGTACTATAACAAATTTAGACAAATTCCATCATAATTCATAATTTCAGTGATAAGTCCACTGTCCAGTATCTTAAATTCCAACCAAAATATTACAATCATTAATTCAAATAAGTCATAACAGTTTTAGCCAAATAGAGAATGTCTTTAAACTTCAAACTAATCAAAATGCATAACATAAACATGTGTTGACTGCTGAAGAATCCATGTCAAAATCACACGTCGATGATATCGATGTTCTTGGTGGCGATCTTAGCACTTGTTTTGGCATGGTCCTTATCTTTCACCTTGTTAACTTTCTCTACAAAATAGATAAATATATAATATAAATTCATGGGAATTGGGAAGTAAGCTCGTACAGAAAAATGGGTTCAATCTTGAAATAAAATGAATTTAGATAATTTACCCTCCTCAAGAAACTCATAAGAATGTGTTTCATCCAGATAAGCGTCAAGTTTCAGCTCCCTTGATCATCCCTCAGCCAACTCTGCGTGCACACCAATGCCTCTACCATTTTTGGACTCAAAGAGCTCCTAAAAGGGTCCAAAATACGCCCGCTGATACTGAAGGCTAATTCAGAAGCAACTGTAGATACTGGAATTGAGAGAACATCTCTAGCAATCATAGATAAAATCTTGTACTTTTCAGCATGATCCTTCCACCAAAGTAAGATGTCGAATGAAGAAGTCATAGGATCCAGAGGTTCTTCATTCAAGTACCTATCAATATCATTCTTCTTTTCGGTCACCTCAATTTGCTGCTGATGCATATAATTCTGCAGTAATCTTCTTCTATTTGCCACAGTACCACCAGCACTTGTTGGAGGTAAATTGTTAGCAGCCTGTCATTAGAAGTGTAACAGAGTTTAAAATTGTATTCACTACTAAGTACTACAGAGTTTATAATGACAGGTTCAGTATTCAAAATTTCAACATATTAGAAAAAATATATAAATTATATTGTTTTTCATTAGTTTCCTGTGTTCAGGACACCCAACCATGCTATTAGACTTAAGCTCCTAGCAATATGCACACAAAAAACAGAGACTGCTATTAGAATAAGGCGAGAACATAATCATATATCTCAGAACCTTTGTATCAGATCTTGTATCTACTCCCCATTAAGGCACAAACTGATAATACATGTCTGAATAAGAAATGAATTGCACAATCTGATTCAATGCTCTAATACTACGGCCACAAAAGCAGTTAAGAGCTAAGGAAAATCACCGCAAATATCAGATCTTAAATTTTATCGTGCTTCAACTACTATAGTTTTATTAGTTTATAACAATGATCTGTTCAGATAATCAATATGATGAACAAAATAGCCATGCTTTGACAGTGTAACTAATAATGCATATAAGCTATTTAGGAATCAGGACACGAACAAGCAGGTTCAGTAGGAATACCTTAGAGCCATCAACGTCACCTTTGTAATCATAAGACTGATACAAACGTTGTAGCAAAGACTCCACCTTCACAACAGTTCTAGCAACACATTTCGCATCATAAATATTTTCAAAGCAGTATTTCAGATAGCCCATCTTGTAACGCGGATCAAGTACAACAGCTAAAAATAGTAATGGATTGATATCATCTGCATTCCCCCAATACTTGTCATATTTTCCTTTCATGCTTGTAGCCATCGAAGATAAAAAATCATCATTACTAGCAGCCAGATCACTCAATATAGCCTGGACTTCACAAATTTCATGATAAAAATTGTTTGAAGTTACATGTAAAGTCCCACTAAATTTAAGAGTAATCTCATAGAAAGTGGATAAAAACTTCACAAAGACTGAAGCAGCTTGCCAATCAGTAGACGTGGGGGGGGGGCCGATCCTCTTCTTACCATTTTCTTTTTCATTGAAGTAACTCAAAAATTTATCATCCTCATCCTCATACCTTGTAAAAGCTTTTTCAAATTTCAGTGCCACATCTAACATCAGATAAGTAGAATTCCATCTTGTTTGCACGTCCAAAACCAGCCCTCCTTTGTAATCAATTTTTTCTTTCTCCACGCAGCTCCTAAATTTTTGTAACCTTGAGGGAGATGAACGAATGTATCTTACACTAGTTCTTATAGCAGCAATTGAGTCGTGCATGTCTTTTAAACCCTCGTTTACAATAAGATCACTATATGAGCACCGCACCTCATATGCATATGTTCCCCATCAAGTATACCACCTTTCCAAGCATTCACCCTTCTTCTCACGAAACCAACAGCCTCCTTGTTAGCAGAAGCATTGTCAAGGGTCACTGTGAATACCTTCTCTATTCCCCAACCAAGCAAACAGGTTTCAATGGCCTTGCCAATGGTATCACCTTTGTGATTCAAAATCAGGCAGAAATTTATGATTTTTTGTGCAATTTCCAATCTGTATCAATATAGTGCGCTGTAAGGCACATATATGACATTTGAGTCCTAAAAGTCCAGCAATCTATTGTCAAGCATACTCTTTGACCAGTAGTAGTCAGCCATTCCTTCAGTTTTGTCCTCTCTCGACAAAACAAATGATGTACATCTCTTGCAGCAGTCACCCTACTCGGAACAACGAACATTGGTTGTAACTCTTGTAGAAGCTCCTTAAAACCTTCACCCTCAACAACTTTAAAAGCTTGCTCATCCTTCACAATAAATTTGGCCAATACATTTCAGCATCTCACCTTGTTAAAGGTAACAGCCAATAGATTAGGGCCTCCAACAGTTTTCTTTTGAAAGCTAAGCAGTTTTTGCTTCCTGTCCACTGTCCTTTCTGGATTCTTTTTGCATTTTCTGTAGTGAGCCCAGAAACTGCTCGTGCCAACATAGGTACTATGACAAGCGTAGTCAGCTCTACAATAGTTACATTTGCATCTAGGATGCATTGAACTTCCACCCGTTACTTTAGTAAAGTGATCCCAAACATCGAAGATCCTCACTGGTTTCTTCTTCTTTGTGAGTGGTTCATTGTCAGCTTCCTTTTTAGGTGATTTAAGCTCAATGGGAGTGGTGTCCGGGGTGTCATTTGGAATAGCATTTGGACTGGGATTTGGAGTATTTGAGGTGGGATATGGAGACATGTTTGGGGTGGGATTTGGGTTAGTAACATCACCCTTCTCAGCCGCAAGTGGAAAGACATATTGGTCCATCTCCTGCCAATTACACATAAAGAAAGTAAACACTTCAGTCACAAACTCAATCGTATTCAAACGAGTTAGTCTACAATATCACTTTCACGCACACATAAAAGTAAATACATCATGCTGCTGCATAACAATTAACACAACGACAAAAAGAAACACATACATAAAATAAAACCAAAACAGCGACAAAAAGTAAATGCTATGAGGTATGAGCAGAATGTAACACCCCCAAATCCGGGGTCGGGGATCCGGGTTGTCACGAGTTCCATTTCCCTTAATAACACCCAATCTTAATAAATAA
Organism: Apium graveolens; assembly: GCF_009905375.1. NCBI lineage: Eukaryota > Viridiplantae > Streptophyta > Magnoliopsida > Apiales > Apiaceae > Apium > Apium graveolens. The sequence goes on along the minus strand of NC_133652.1, from coordinate 260,160,241 downwards.
TCAACTACTCTGTACTGTGACCCCACAATAAACACACACACCACAGGTTATAGTCTCAGAGATGAATATCCAAAAATAATCACAAGTCGTTTTATTCCACAATTATATGCCAATACACCTTAAAAGGATTTCTGAATAAATTTACATTTCTTTGCCATTATTATAATTCATAAATATACATAAATCTGGTACATCAAAAGTTAAAGCCTAGCCTATTGGTAGTTCCTTCCTCAGCTACAGCGACATCAATGCCTATAGGAAACTGCGGAACGTTTCCTATTCGCTCGCGAATTGGGAGCTTGGTCCTGTTCATCTTTTCTATCTGTTGTTGTGTGATGAAAGAAGAAAGCAAGGGTGAGCAGCAAGCCCACCAAAATAATATGTATAATGATTTACAGTATATGAGCCTTCTCATAGTACTCATGAAAGTCTTGGTCAAAAGAAATGAACCAAGTTTGATATCTTAATGCGATGAAGTCACAAAATATTTAGTATATATATACATATATACTTTTCAAAATCTTGGAAGTCCTCTTCCATGCATAATATACACAAAGTTCCAGTTTATAACTGTATAAAAAAATATCGTTGCAAGGTGATCTCATATATCTAACCTTGTCTCAACGTTTTTCTGAAAGTCTCTGTCATTCATAAGACAACCATTAACTAGATATAAGTTTAAAACGGTGAAGTTACAAGATACTCCAATATACTTATATCTTTTCCAGATACTACTTGAACTACCACCGTTCAAGTTATAATTAGTTTCAAAAGTTCATCACATAGATGAGACTACAAGACCATATTTGAATAGATTAAATCTTTTAAAATATCATCAAAATACAATGAAGTTACGAGAAACTTCATTTGATGCAAACATCATTTTGAAAACTTGACCCTGCCAACACTCAGCAATCGCCCAACCGTAGCCTTTCTATCGAAGTGCTCTGGGTAGTGTTGCAGAAATATCCAATTGGATGATGAACTCATTACGGGAGTTTGCCGTGCCAGGAAGACCACTTACGATGATCAGTCGTAGTAGTGCAACCCCACCATTTTCTACATGTAGAGGAGAACCTGTCGGATTTACTTGTCAACCGAACACTGAACTCCTAAGGAATGGACCGCCTTAGCGGAACTTCCAGGCCATTTGGGCCAATATAATAAGGCTGGGCCGGCGCCACTCGACAACTTACGCCACTCCTAGTTCAGATGAAATCCATGACTCTGAAACGTAAAGCTCGTTCCCCCTTTCCCCAAGTAGAAACTTGTGATACGGCTCCACCAAGAAGTCGTATCCAGTTGGAAAGGAGAACTCACCGATATTTCCCAGGCGATGCCTGTTAATGGATTAACTTGTTCCAAGAATTTTACTTCCCGAGTGTTGGGTAAGTAATCAATTCATTTATCAAGACAGCAACCTTGTTGCGAATATAAAACACACCACAGAGCCGGATCCCTCAGGTTTTGAGCGAGTATTTAAATCCCCTTCGAAAGGAGGATCTTAAATATAAAAATGAGTTTTGGGATCCGCTCTAACTTTTAAAAATCATTTTGAAGGCTCGCGAAATATTTTTAAGAATGTTCGGAGTGATGTTGATTTAGTAAAATAAATCAGTCCCAATATATTAGAAAATATCGGAATATTATTAGTTAAATAATATTCCCATAAAGAATAATCTTTATAAAAATAATTGAAGTAGAAGTTGTAAAACTTATACTTGAAATGAATAGTAAATAATCAAAGATATACTTATACGAAAGTAATATCTTCATTTGAATATCAAAAGTAAGTTTGATTATCGAACATTATTCTTTAATAAAATAAAGAATATTAATAAATAATAAGCGGAGTCATAATACCTCGAATGAATATTATAAATAATATTCAATAAATAAATAAGCCGAGTCATAAGCCCTCGAATGAATATTCGAAATAATATTCAATAAATAAATAAGCCGAGTCACAAGCCCTCGAATAAATATTCGAAATAATATTCATTAAATAATATAAAGTTATCGAATAAACCTTATTCGATTAAAAGTTTTGAAAACTATAACCATATATATATAAAAATATATATATATAAAATCTACTCGGGATCCTCGACTCCCGGTTTTAGAAAATGTTTTCACCTTTGGGTCCCTATACTAAAGGTATATGCAAATTACCGCTATTATCTAGCATAGGTATTATCAACTGAACCAACAGATATATATGGCAAGAATACGAAACAGGCATGCATATATATACCATATCAGCATGCTTCAATATATCGCAAATTTGGTAATTAACCAACATGCATCTATCACAAGATAATGCATATACATATATACATCACAACAGTATAACGGGTAGAAAACTTGCCTGAGCGACTGGGGGTTACGAATGGCTCGGGACGAGTCTGGTAACCTATAAACAACAAGTAAGTTGGAATTAAACCAAAGTCACTTGTAAATCTATACATTAACCAACTTAGACTCTAACGCTCGCTTTGCGCTTACTGATTCTCTTAAGTCACTCGAGTACCCTCGGCTCCACCATTTTTAATAATTTAACCATTACGAGTTTTAAGGCGATTCCTTCGCGAGTGTCTTACCAACTGCCTAACACTCTTACCATAATTGTTTCATACACTAATTAATCCTTTTTGGTCTTTAACCTATGTTTCAAAGTAAGGTGAGGGGAAAAGTTTCGTTCGCGAAACGCCGTTACTTAAAACGGTCGTTTCTCCTAAACCGTACATCGGAATCAAACGAACTACATATCAAAACGAAGCTCGTAACATGAACTATCTAAAAATGGCAATGGTCATAATCTAGTAGGGAGTTATTAGGTCCAAATGTTATGAATAAAAGCAGTCTAAAGTAAATCGGACATTACGACGACTATATTTACGCGATTACCAATGTTTAAACTTCTCCAATTAATCACCAACCAACTCATAACCATCAATACAACAAAACTTCACCTAAACCATACCACATCAGTCCATAATCTCCAAGGTTTTCAACTCAAACAACCACAATCAAGACCTATGAACTATAATCAAGCTTCAATTACCAAAACACTTCCAAATCAAACCAAACTACTAATAATCACAATCCATGCTTCTCATTTCACAAAACCAACCATTAAACTTACTAACAAATAATGTAAAGGCTAGGGTTTGAAGTTTATACCTTCCTTGGGAGGTGTTAAGGTTCTAGGAAGCCTTAGGGAGCCTCCTACAAGCTTGATCTTTCCAAAGAAATCAAGAACACAAAGTTGGGCTTTGAAGTTTCTAAAAGTCTGATTTAAAGAACTGTAAAAATGAGGGTCTTACCATGATTATTTGGACGAGACTTATTAACAAGAGTTGTAGGCCATCTCAATACCTTTTCAACGAGCTATAGAACACAATATTTGAGTGAGAAATGAAGGAGATACAGCAGTTTTAGTGTGCTGGTTCTGTTTTGGCCGAGAGCAATGGAAATGGGGGAGGAAATGCTTTTGCTTTCTTGTGTTGGTGGAATAATGTGGTGGATAATGATGGGTTGTCTTGATATTTTGCTAGGTTAATAATAAACAAAGGAGTTAGTGGAAGATGATCTCACCATTTGCCATGTGTTGGTGATTTGTGGTGAGATGAGATCATCCCTAGTTAACTATATAATTAACTAGCCATTCCTTCCTAACTATCACTTGGTTTCTTGTTTTATCAACCATCCACTTGCCTTGCCACTTGCATATGTATTTACAAGAGTCGTTATTCATTTCTTTGTCCGGTTATCACTCAATCTCGTTGATCGTTTGGTTAAATACCTTAATGGTTTTATTGATAAAATCTTCTTGGTATTTTTAATACCTAAATTAATTCTCCTTTATAATCCTTGAATTTAAAATCCTTCATCTTAATATTAATTCCTTAAATCCCTTAATGTCTGGTGGAAATCTCGGGGAAAAATAAAAGTGCTCGTTTTCAAAATCCGACAGCTTTTACATACACTTATTTTCTTTATGGAATACTAATATGATCTTAGAATTTCCATAACAGTACTCCTATATATCGTGGTCTGATAATTTTTCTTAATCAGCATTGTCAGCAAAAGTTACTATTCATCCGGGTTTCAAAAATCTCCAAAAATTGGGGTTATTACAGTCTCCCCTCCTTAAAAGGATTCCGTCCCGGAATCCGATAGAAAACAGTTGGGGATGCTTTTCTAGCATTGTGCCTTCTAACTCTCTAGTCAATTTTCCACATTATGGTTCTACCATCAAACTCTGACTAGTTTGATAACCCTTTTCCTAAGCAATTGTTCCTTTTTCAATCTATAACCCTTCCTGGTTGCTCCATATAGGTTACGTCGGGTTGCATGTCTATGCGCTCATATGCCCCTATTTATTTGGCATCTGAATTACACTTCCATAACATTGATACGTGAAACACGTTACGACCTGCTACATGTTCGGGGTTAGGGCTAGCTCATATGCTATCCTCCCAATACGTCTTAATATATCCAAGGGTCCAACAATTCGTGGACTTAGCTTTCATTTCTTTCCGAATCTCATTAACCCCTTCCAAGGGAATACCTATAACAACACTAGGTCCCCTACTTCCCATTCCTTGTCCTTTCGTGTCAAATCAACATACTTCTTATGTCCATCTTGGGTTACTACCAGCCTTCCTCTGATTAGATCTATTATATCCTTGGTCCTTTGGACTACTGCGGGTCCGAGCATCTTGCGCTCTACCACTTCATCCTAACATAAGGGAGATCGACATTGTCTTCCCTCAAGGATTTCATAAGGCGATATCTCAATACTGACATATGATCTATTATCGTAAGAAAAATCAAATCGTGTTAAGTGATCGCTCCAATTTCTTTCAAGTCTATTGCACAGATTCTCATTATAGCTTCTAGCATTATAGCTTTTGCTTCTCACTACCCATCCTTTTCCAGTTCGTAGTCACTACTACCTTCCGTTCCTAATATTATACTGGTTATACTTTTGCTCGTTAGCGTTCTATAACCTTTTAATAACCACGTCAACCTTAGTATCATGAATGTGTTTCCATTCCGAATATTGCCACAACTTTATTACTCCTTTTTCAGCTGTTTCTATTTCCCAAAGTTTGATCAATCATATAGAATTAAATGAATTTGTTGAGAGATCACTATGATCATGAACACTTGTTGTATCGCATAGTTAGTACAGAAGGTGGCCAGACTTTAGTACTTGACAAGCAATTAAACAATAGATGGTATCCTACTAGGCTTCTATCACACAGATAGATAGTCATTCGACAATACCTCCCCTTCTGGAAGGGTTGTTCTTCTCAGCTTACATGAAATGAAAAGAAGAGAAAAGAACGAACTGAAGAGGATTGTATATTCGTAAAAATTTTATTGCCATAAAATATCTGACTTGGAATTTACCTCTGAACTATAGAGGTCTGTCATAGGAGAACAAAACATATATATTTATATCAACATCAAGTGTTATAGCATCGTATTTCACATGCCTAAATATTTTCGCTATTCCGTCCATCATTCTATGGACCCAGGCTCTTCCTCGAGCTTATACACAATCACCTTTGAAACTCCCTCGATATCGAAAATCGAACCTGGGATCTCATTCTAGACATCATCATTACTAGATACTATGCTTGCCTCGCAACCTTCCTCATATAGTAATACGACTCTCTTTTCATAAGAGGGAATAAATATTCAATAGGTAGATACTCTACTTAATTAGTCTATCTATGATAACTTATACACTACCACGACCCGATTAGTGGTACTCAATCTCAACACCCATTCCAATACAACTCTCATGGTTGTAATCAGCTCATTACTCGCAGAATCATTGATGCCTTACTATGGTCCACCACTGACCTACTGTAGTCATTCATTTTCAATGAAGTCTTAATAGCTAACTATACGGAGTCCATATATCTCGTATCTAATTCTTCTAAGGAGGTAACATGATCACCGTTCATGATTCATGAAGAACACTCCTGAACTTGACGTACATTCATGACATGAAGTAGATAAAATTGCAGAAGAGTTTCAGTCAAAGCAATGATAGCAGGTTAATACCATTCTTAATCGTATGCCTTCAATTGAAGACTTAACTCAAAGGTCCGTTTAGTCCTTTTTTTTTCTTTTTTTTGAAATATGGTCCTGGATTACTCTCAAGATAGGACCTTCTAAGATAGATAGCCCGCTCATGGCGATTATATGAATTAAACCTTTACCAACTACTATTACAGTTGGGTATTGCACAGTCATCAGAAGGAATGTCAATCTTTCAAATCATAATACAATCTTCACGGCTTTAACCATTATCATTGTATTCTCCTGGCACGAGCGCCGATAATTATCTTTTTACCTTTAAAGTGTCGGCCACCTCTTTGGCCTTTCCTGATAGTAAAATTTCCTTACAGTCAATGTCATTTTAACCACCTCCAAATAATTTTCTATCTCATTTCAATCACAGCTTATGTGAAGATGTTTTCTTTAAAGTCTGATGAGTAAAAATAAAAAATTATCACCATTTTTCCATAAGTTATTGCCTCAGTCTTTAGAGGTTAATCACTGTCACGACTGACTTTTAATCATACTTAGAACATCTTTTATCTTAAGTCCTAATTGCCCTGAACAATTTCGACCATTACTGGTTCGATCCATACCTTCTCGTGGTTTAACACGTGCCTCACTTGGCATCATTATAATTACGTCATATTTCCTTTATCAACATTTCTATTCTTGAGAATTTTGAATATTACCTTTCTCCTTGTAAAACCTCTAAGGTTATCCTTGAATCGTTCCTCCTGTATTCCCTAGATACAGGGCATATCAAGATACCATTTATTAATACCAGAATCATTGTCTATATACTTCTGAAAAAATTTCTCCATTGATTCTTAAAGGTTGTTATTACCTTAATCCTTTCCAATTCATACTGTCAAAACTCATACTATCCCTATTAAGGGTGAAATGCCAACCTTTATGCATTCCCCTAGGATTCGTTTTAAGTTACCGATGTTCTATCCTTAATTCCACCTTTAAAAAGGTACAAGCATCCTTCCATGGATAAATAAAGTCATATATCCCTGATAAGGGTCTCTTATTCAATCATTTCCACCTCGATAGTCTATACCGAATTTCATAATAGTATCCTTATTCAAGTTAAGGTCAATCCACATGGCCTCCAAAAGTTAACAACGGTTATCCGCTTTTCTTGCCTAATTTGGTAATGATAATAAGGATGTTTTGGAAGATATTGGTCGTGTTCAACGTGAACCTCTTCTTAATAATTCCTTATTTACTTTTGTTGTTTATCTCAACAGTCACCTCAATGTTGGGATATCTTTCATATCTGGCGTCTCCCTTTCTGGGTATCATGCCACCGGTCTTACACTTCACCTTCTTGAAGGTCACTTCCTTCATCCAATTTTCTTAATTTCTTACTTTCTTGTCTCCTCAGTCTATCCGCGTCTCATTATTTATCCTTCGAATTATCTCAAGGTTTCCTCGAATCTTCCCAACTTATAGGGGATAAAATATATGTATCTCGTATGCCCTCAACCATCAATTTTAACTCATGGTGAATCACCCTCATCCTAACGATTACATACTTTTCTATTTCTATTGCTACGAGTCTTTAGGGTTTCCTCATACCCAACTCCCTTATCATTCCTCAAACTCTATTGCCGTTATATTCCTTTCCACTTCAATTTCTTTTTATTTTCCTTTCTCTTATCATTATTTCATGAACCAACACAATATAAGCATTGATTTCATACATCCCGTCATTCTGGATTCGTGTCCTCAGAACGAATCTTGATAACTTTTACAACTTAGATTCATAATTCATCATACTCGTCTGCCTTTGTTCTGTCTCTAAAGCTTTTACACTATCTCCATAACCTTGGGAAGTACTTTCCTAAAAAAAATTGACTGAACTTAAATCAGTTTATTATAATCTCTTGCTCCGTGCCTTCCTTGGCCTTTCACCAGCGGGTGGTCTCTCTCTTAGGAGGGTAAGTGACAAAAACCATCTTTTGTGATTCGTTAATCATTTAGAATCTCAAATGATTCCTATATTTCCTTTAGCCAGGCTCTTGCCTCGACTGGGTCAACTTGTTCCTTGGAACACTGAGAGCTTAGCGATTTAAAGGTCCTGAAAGAATTTTCCCCTACATTGTTTCCCTCAAGGTGGTGGTTGGGAATAAAGTATAAGTTCTGTTTAGACAGGTCCATGAATTTCCGTATAAGAGTACCGTCTCGGGTCTCCTTATCTTACTCGACTTTCTGTTTCCTTAGTATGAAATGTTTCAACCTTCTCCCATAATCGGGGTTATCTTATACATTAAAAACCTTGTTTTCCACTCTATTATGTTATGGGTTCTTTCTTTCTTGATGGCAACCTCCCTGAATATCACATTCAGGGTTTGTCCTAAATCTTATTCCTCAAACTATGGCTCTCATCTAAGTTCTCATCCTTAAGCTCTTGAACTTTTGGAACCCAATTTCTGTAGGAACACCTCACTCCCTTATCATCTTTCTCGGTATGGATCTCTTCTCCAGTCATTGACTCTCTGCCTTCATTCATCACTTTTTCTGGCACAATATGTTCTTTTCCAAAAATTCGGTCTGTATTGCAATCTCAAACAGCTTTTCGGTACCGGCTCCGGTTACCTTCACTTCTATTTCCATTTTCTCAAAGTCTCTTATAAACTCTCCCAAAGACATTATTATCTTGAGTCTCTCCTTTTTATTAAGGGCATCAGCCACCACATTGGCTTTTCCCGAATGATAAAGAATCTCTCAATCATAATTCTTGATTAGCTCTAACCGCCTCCTCTGGCGTATGTTGAGCTCTTTCTACGTAAAACTGTACTAGAGCTCCTATGGTTTGTGTAAATCTTGCACTTCTCTCCATACAAGTAGTGCCTCCAATCTTTAGGGCAAAACTATTTCCATGAGCCCAAGCTCATAGGTGGGGATATCGAATTTTATATTCCCTTAATTTTCTTGAAGCGTACGCGATTACCTTGCTGTGCTGTATGAGAAGCACCCTAATTCCTTATGCGAAGCGTCACTACACTTCACAAAATCTCATTTTCCATCCGGCAACGCCAACATAGGGAACGTCACCAACCTTTGCTTCGGTTCTTAAAAGTTGTTCTCGCATTTCTCTGTCCATTCAAACTTCTCAGTCTTACGAGTAAGCCGCCTTAAAGGTGCTACTATCTTTACAAACTTAAACGAACCTCCGGTAGTGATCGACCAATCCTACCTCTGGTAGTCGCTCTAACCATGGTTATCAATTCCACAGTGGTCCTTTATTCATTCTTGTCAGGATCCTCCATGGGATCCTCCTCAGCAACTATCCCTTCTAGGACAACATCCTCAACCGCTACATCCTCAATATCAACATCCTCCGGTCCCGCGTTAGGACGCTCTATCGGATCCATAATATGATCTCCAATAAGTAATAAAACATCATCGCGTTGTTGCTCCTCAACCTCAGGGTTCGGAGTCCCGCTACCATATACGACAACGAACTACGCTCCTATCACGATATTTATAAGGGTTCCCATAAGGGTTTTAACTGTCAGTACTACGTTAGGTAGCCCGACTATGAACTTGGCAAGAGTTCTTATTATCTTAGTTATTATCTTAACGTCACATCATCTCTGAGGTTTATAACGCTTGGCTCTGATACCATTTCTGTAACACCCCCAAATCCGGGGTCGGGGATCCGGGTTGTCACGAGTTCCATTTCCCTTAATAATACCCAATCTTAATAAATAATCAACTACTCTGTACTGTGACCCCACAATAAACACACACACCACAAGTTATAGTCTCAGAGATGAATATCCAAAAATAATCACAAGTCGTTTTATTCCACAATTATATGCCAATACACCTTAAAAGGGTTTCTGAATAAATTTACATTTCTTTGCCATTATTACAATTCATAAATATACATAAATCTGGTACATCAAAAGTTGAAGCCTAGCCTATTGGTAGTTCCTTCCTCAGCTACAGCGACATCAATGCCTATAGGAAACTGCGAAACGTTTCCTATCCGCTCACGAATTGGGAGCTTGGTCATGTTCATCTTTTCTATCTGTTGTTGTGTGATGAAAGAAGAAAGCAAGGGTGAGCAGCAAGCCCACCAAAATAATAAGTATAATGATTACAGTATATGAGCCTTCTCATAGTACTCATGAAAGTCTTGGTCAAAAGAAATGAACCAAGTTTGATATCTTAATGCGATGAAGTCACAAAATATTCAGTATATATATACATATATACTTTTCAAAATCTTGGAAGTCCTCTTCCATGCATAATATACACAAAGTTCCAGTTTATAACTGTATAAAAAAATATCGTTGCAAGGTGATCTCATATATCTAACCTTGTCTCAACGTTTTTCTGAAAGTCTCTGTCATTCATAAGACAACCATTAACTAGATATAAGTTTAAAACGGTGAAGTTACAAGATACTCCAATATACTTATATCTTTTCCAAATACTACTTGAACTACCACCGTTCAAGTTATAATTAGTTTCAAAAGTTCATCACATAGATGAGACTACAAGACCAGATTTGAATAGATTAAATCATTTAAAATATCATCAAAATACAATGAAGTTACGAGATACTTCATTTGATGCAAACATCATTTTGAAGACTTGACCCTGCCAACACTCAACAATCGCCCAACTGTAGCCTTTCTATCGAAGTGCTCTGGGTAGTGTTGCAGAAATATCCAATTGGATGATGAACTCATTACGGGAGTTTGCCGCGCCAGGAAGACCACTTACGATGATCAGTCGTAGTAGTGCAACCCCACCATTTTCTACATGTAGAGGAGAACCTGTCGGATTTACTTGTCAACCGAACACTGAACTTCCAGGCCATTTGGGCCAATATAATAAGGTTGGGCCGGCGCCACTCGACCACTTACGCCACTCCTAGTTCAGATGAAATCCATGACTCTGAAACGTAAAGCTCGTTCCCCCTTTCCCCAAGTAGAAACTTGTTGATACGGCTCCACCAAGAAGTCGTATCTAGTTGGAAAGGAGAACTCACCGATATTTCCCAGGCGATGCCTGTTAATGGATTAACTTGTTCCAAGAATTTTACTTCCCGAGTGTTGGGTAAGTAATCAATTCATTTATCAAGACAGCAACCTTGTTGCGAATATAAAACACACCACAGAGCCGGATCCCTCAGGTTTTGAGCGAGTATTTAAATCCCATTCGAAAGGAGGATCTTAAATATAAAAATGAGTTTTGGGATCCGCTCTAACTTTTAAAAATCATTTTGGGCTCGCGAAACATTTTTAAGAATGTTCGGAGTGATGTTGATTTAGTAAAATAAATCACTCCCAATATATTAGAAAATATCTGAATATTATTAGTTAAATAATATTCCCATAAAGAATAATCTTTATAAAAATAATTGAAGTAGAAGTTGTAAAACTTATACTTGAAATGAATAGTAAATAATCAAAGATATACTTATACGAAAGTAATATCTTTATTTGAATATCAAAAGTAAGTTTGATTATCGAACATTATTCTTTAATAAAATAAAGAATATTAATAAATAATAAGCGGAGTCATAATACCTCGAATGAATATTATAAATAATATTCAATAAATAAATAAGCCGAGTTATAAGCCCTCGAATGAATATTCGAAATAATATTCAATAAATAAATTTAGCCGAGTCATAAGCCCTCGAATGAATATTCGAAATAATATTCATTAAATAATATAAAGTTATCGAATAAACCTTATTCGATTAATAGTTTTGAAAACTATAACCATATATATATAAATATATATATATATATATATATATATAAAATCTACTCGGGATCCTCGACTCCCGGTTTTAGAAAATGTTTTCACCTGTGGGTCCCTATACTAAGGGTATATGCAAATTACCGCTATTCTCTAGCATAGGTATTATCAACTGAACCAACATATATATATGGCAAGAATACGAAACAGGCATGCATATATATACCATATCAGCATGCTTCAATATATCGCAAATTTGCTAATTAACCAACATGCATCTATCACAAGATAATGCATATACATATATACATCACAACAACAGTATAACGGGTAGAAAACTTGCCTGAGCGACTGGGGGTTACGAATGGCTCGGACCGAGTCTGGTAACCTATAAACAACAAGTAAGTTGGAATTAAACCAAAGTCACTTGTAAATCTATACATTAACCAACTTAGACTCTAACGCTCGCTTTGCGCTTACTGATTCACTCGAGTACCCTCGAGTACCCTCGGCTCCACCAATTTTAATAATTTAACCATTACGAGTTTTAAGGCGATTCCTTCGCGAGTGTCTTACCAACTGCCTAACACTCTTACCATAATTGTTTTATACACTAATTAACCCTTTTTGGTCTTTAACCTATGTTTCAAAGTAAGGCGAGGAAAAAAGTTTCGTTCGCGAAACGCCGTTACTTAAAACGGTCGTTTCTCCTAAACCGTACATCGCAATCAAATGAACTACATATCAAAACGAAACTCGTAACATGAACTATCTAAAAATGGCAATGGTCATAATCTAGCAGGGAGTTCTCGGGTCCAAATGTTATGAACAAAAGCAGTCTAAAGTAAATCGGACATTACGACGACTATGTTTACGCGATTACCAATGTTTAAACTTCTCCAATTAACCACCAACCAACTCATAACCATCAATACAACAAAACTTCACTTAAACCATACCACATCAGTCCATAATCTCAAAGGTTTTCAACTCAAACAACCACAATCAAGACCTATGAACTATAATCAAGCTTCAATTACCAAAACACTTCCAAATCAAACCAAACTACTAATAATCACAATCCATGCTTCTCATTTCACAAAACCAACCATTAAACTTACTAACAAATAAAGTAAAGGCTAGGTTTGAAGTTTATACCTTCCTTGGGAGGTGTTAAGTTGCTAGGAAGCCTTAGGGAGCCTCCCACAAGCTTGATCTTTCCAAAGAAATCAAGAACACAAAGTTAGGCTTTGAAGTTTCTAAAAGTCCGATTTAAAGAACTGTAAAAATGAGGGTCTTACCATGATTATTTGGATGTGACTTGTGAACAAGAGTTGTAGGCCATCTCAATACCTTTCCAACGAGCTATAGAACGCAATATTTGAGTGAAAAATGAAGGAGATACAGCAGTTTTAGTGTGCTGGTTCTGTTTTGGCCGAGAGCAATGGAAATGGGGGAGGAAATGCTTTTGCTTTCTTGTGTTGGTGGAATAATGTGGTGGATAATGATGGGTTGTCGTGATATTTTGCTAGGTTAATAATAAACAAAGGAGTTAGTGGAAGATGATCTCACCATTTGCCATGTGTTGGTGATTTGTGGTGAGATGAGATCATCCCTAGTTAACTATATAATTAACTAGCCATTCCTTCCTAACTATCACTTGGTTTCTTGTTTGATCAACCATCCACTTGTCTTGCCACTTGCAAAGGTATTTACAAGAGTCGTTATTCATTTCTTTGTCCGGTTATCACTCAATCTCGTTGATCGTTTGGTTAAATACCTTAATGGTTTTATTGATAAAATCTTCTTGGTATTTTTAATACCTAAATTAATTCTCCTTTATAATCCTTGAATTTAAAATCCTTCATCTTAATATTAATTCCTTAAATCCCTTAATGTCTGGTGGAAATCTCGGGGAAAAATAAAAGTGCTCGTTTTCAAAATCCGACAGCTTTTACATACACTTATTTTCTTTATGGAATACTAATACGATCTTAGAATTTCCATAACAGTACTCCTATATATCGTGGTCTGATAATTTTTCTTAATCAGCATTGTCAGCAAAAGTTACTATTCATCCGGGTTTCAAAAATCTCCAAAAATTGGGGTTATTACACAGAAGATATCAAACACTTTATCAAACAATTTATCAAACAACTTCAGTGCATAATTTAAAGAACCAACACAGCGACAAACATAAACACATACATAGACAATTAGTCATATATAAACATAAACTTGCATACATATACATCTATAAAAAATCTAATCAAAAAGTACATACTAAAAAAAATCGATATATTTGTGTAATTGTGTTTGTGTATGCGTATGTACTTACTGTGAAGGATAAACAAAGAAAGAAAAGATTTTTACTTACTTGTGTCTAGTGAATCTTGGAGGTGGAGCCGTGGAGCTGTTGTTTGGTGGTGGAGTTTAGAGTTGGGGTTGGGACTTGGGAGCTTGGGGTTGCGGCTTGTAAGGAGAAAAGAATCGCGCTAATTTAATTTAGGGTTAGAGAATGCAGAGGAGAAATAATTGGGTTGGACTTGAAGTTCAGTAATCAGTATGGCCCAGGTCCATCAGTGTTTATAATTTGTATAACATATAATACTGTAATGACACTTACTGGATTACACCGGGTTGGGTTGGGTTGGCCCAATAAGATTTAAAACCATACCCAACCCAATATAGCCGGTTTGATGTCAATTTAACCCATTTAAATTACGGTTTAAAATATTCGGGTTGGGTTGGCCGAAAACAGGGCCGATTTGGGTTGGGTTAAACGGGTTGGGCGACCCATGTACACCCCTAATCCGGACCATCAAGTGGGGCGAGGGATCCGGATCAAGGGTAGCATAGATTAAAGAAAAACTTACAGCCAAGATTAAAAAGCAGCTTATGGTTCATAAATGTGTCCCGAGTCGGCTGGAACTCGAGAGAATCGCAGAAACACCTGATCTGAGAAACAACCTGGCCTTCAAGCACAGCCGGGTTGAACTTAGTTTGAACTCCCTCAGTTGTAAAATAGAGGAGATAAGCCAAGTCATATCCCTTCAACAGGATAATCTCCCCATTCCAATACTTCAAAGAAGACTGGTGCATGATTGGCTTAGCTCTACCCGGACCATAACCGCACTCCGCGGCCCAGAACCTAATCTCGTAGAAAGGTTTCTGACTGGATTTAGAGAGATAGAAAATCTGGTGGAAGAGCTTCAAAGTCGGCAGGAATCTGGATTTATTGTAGCAAGCGATAAACCAGGTCATCGACTTTATCCCATTCGGAGTGATTTGCATCGGGGATATCTTGTACATATACGTGCAGAGGTGTTTGATGAACATGTGGCACTGGGAGCTCCACCCGGATCTAAGATGTTCCATCCAGACCAGAACAAAGCCGTCTTCCGGCCGGTGATAGATCCTTTCATGGGGTTCCGGCCATCTCCACTCAATATCGGGCGTCAACTGGAAAGCAGCCCGGACCGTCTCATTCATCTCATCCGGATTCGCCTCAGAGAACGAATCCTTCAGCTGGTAATGATCCTGACTTATGGGAAATTCTGCAAAAATCCTCTCGAGAGCCTCCTGGTTGTAAACCCCGTGGTGACCGTTAGGATGTCTATCATACCTAACCCTGCTGTAATAGACATCGTTCTCAATCTCTGCGGGCTTCTCGATAAAATGGTACTTTACGTCAATCCAATACCCCTCAGGAGTGAAGGGAACTGAATTTCCCGGGATCTTCTTATACCTAAATTTTGAGATAATCTCAGAGGAAGGGGATGCTTTCTTACCCATATTTTCCCGGATCTGCGTCCTCTCGTTTGAATCAGAATCGCTCTCCTCGCCACTAAAACCTGGGTAACAGTTTAAAGCTCTCCTGGGAAGCCTCTTGATCCGGACCATATACCTATTAAAATGAAGGTCAGTTAGCCTGGGCCCTACAGATTTTATTTGTCTTGCCAAGAGGTCCGGATCAAGTACGTTATGTTAGTTTTACCATAACCTAATGATCCGGACCACCAATACAAGTCCAACCCGGAAAAACATCAACGATCCAGATCATGTTAACTACAAGCCAAAAAAATTGAAAGTCATGGACCCGGATCCCGGTGGCAAGCACCTTGATCCGAATCCATAGCAACCAAAAATAACTTGAAAAACCCAAGTCATATAATTCTACCCAAATACTTCCCTCAGGTCCGGGTCTTATACCCCTTACCCGGATCAAAACCTAAAACCCTTAACCACAAACAACTACGCCAAGAATCAATCAGAAAAATCTATGCTTTTCATATATACATATATACATTTTACAACAAAAACACCAAGAACAGCCCCCAAATAACCCCAAAAATTAAAAAAAAAAAACCAAATACGCCCAAAAACCCTCAGATCTAAACATGCATAGTGAAAAACAGTCACATCAAAAACAAAACACAACAAAAACACTGATCCGTGAAGAAGAATACAAATCGATGCATTTAAAATTCGGTGAAAACCGAAGTGACTCGAAGAGAAATACAATAAATACAAAGACGAAGAGAGAGAGGCTTACAAGTTAATCGGAGGCGAACGGAGAACCATGGTGACACAGCAGCGGATAAATCCAACGGCGAACGCAACCCTTCGAAAGATCTCGAGAGAAAGAGAGAAGAAACAAATGGCTGTTCGGTTATTTGTGAGGAAGAAAAAGAAATGAAAAAGGGGTGCAGCCTTTTATAGGCATAAGGGAGCAGAACAGTCTCTGCCACGTGGCAGGACGTGATTGGCCCGAGAGGCAGTTACAGAAATACTCAAAAGCAAATATATATATAGTATACATTTAAACACATTTACACCCCACAATGATTATGGACCGATTTTCAAGAGAGTAACTGTCAAAATTTTAAATTCACGGGAGGAAAAAAGGCCAAAAAATGTTACAAATTCCACAATCTACACAGAGTCTGCAACCCCCTACCCGGATCAAGGAGACCTACCCGGAAAGAAGGAATCCGGATCTGGGAGACATCAAAAGTCCAAGAAATCTCCCAAAAGCATCGAATCTTCTACCTCAATCCGGATTGGTATCTTATACACCAGACCCGGATTGGGGGGCAACCAGGAGCAGAAATTTTTCTAAAGCATCGAATCTTCTACATTAATCCGGATTGGCATCTACTACACCAGATCCGGATTGGGAGGCAACCAGGTACAGAAATTTTTCTAAAGCATCAACTCTTCTGCCTTAATCCGGATTGGTCTCTACTACACCAGATCCGGATTGGGGGCAACCATGTGCATAATTTTTTCTAAAGCATCAGCTCTTCTACCTTAATCTGGATTGGTCTCTATTACACCAGATCCGGATTGAGGGGCAACCAGGTGCATAATTTTTTTCTAAAGCAGCCAAGTTTTTCTACCTTAATCCGGATCTATCCACTCAACACCAGACCCATATTGGGGACCAACAGATTTACAGAACTTTTCTCCTAAGGCAACAACTATGTGATTCTACTCTACTCCCTCATACACAAAATCTGCATAAGGGAGTGGAGGGCAAATGATAGGGTATAAGAGACCCGGTTAGGATTCAACCTGGATCTAAAGGATATCAGGCTCGATCGATGGACCAAGACCCCCTCTCCCAGAACAATCAAATGGAGAGACCAGGCCCGGGATCATCCCATGGCCCGGATCCAACCCGGAACCTGGACCATCTGCCTATCTGGATCCAGATCAGGGCCAAGACCACCATGAGGGGGGTCCCAGCAAATACATGCACATCCCACACCCCGCTAAGGAAGTGTACGTAGGCACGTGATGGTGACATCTATCAACAAACAACACACCAGACAAGCACGACGCGTGTTAGAAGGCCGTTAGGACACCCTGGAGGTGGTCCTCCCCTGGAAACGTGTAAGCAATCCACCCAAGCCAGGCGTCCTTTGCTCCCAAGATCCAACGACCCTGATTTAGAGGTAACAACCCCTAAACCCTACCTTTGGGCTATATATACCCCCAAGGCTGAAGGGTTTAGGGGTTAGAAAAACATTCACACAATCACTCTCTCGCACTCATATCCATACATACACACAGCAACCTCTCTGTTACATACATACATCTTCATCTTCTCCAAAACCCTGTTCTTATTCTTACACCGAAGGCGCCGTGGGAGCCAAACCCCCCTTCCGGTGTTATTTTGAAGATACCCAACCAGCAGCTACACCTCATTAACACCCAGATGGTCCAGGAACGACGTCGGACGGAGCCGCCCGCTCACCGGAGTTATCAAGTATCATTTGTTGTTAAAACTCAAATGTACTTTACATGATCTCAAACAATTATTCGTAACCTCTACATGAAGTTACAATAATTACGACTGATATCTTATACCTATCTGATACTCTGGCCCACCTGAGACAAAGCTGCCAGGGATTCTCCCCATGACTGCAAGCGACTAAGTCCCACACCGGCATACTCGTTATCTGTTGTGTTGTGACATTTAAAAGAAAGAAAGAGTGAGCAATAATGCTCAGCCATAATAATTGACATTATGAAAAGACTGTTAAAGGAAATTATATTAATACGTATAAGGATATGTACTTATTCAAGTAGTTTTCTTGGTGATACACACCTTATTTCAAAACAATGTTTTTGATTGACTTATCAGTCTGCAAATACCTTAATGGTAAACCCAGCGCCTAGGATTGGGTTACGGTATTGCATCTCAATTCCAATTGGAACAATAGGACATGCATTGGAGCCACCGCATACGATGATCAGTCGTAATACAGAAAATAGTAACTTTTTCTACTAATAGGAGGATGACTTCCAAACTCCTTGGTATCACCCTAGCCGCATACCGGCTATGTGTCCCATTTTGGGTATACGCACACTTCGCAGGTCCTTAGGTACACATAGTACCGTCTCCCACGGTACTGGCTGTCTCCCAAATACATGAAATACTGGATCTCTACCCTTCCATTGTCCTTTAAGAAATCCTATCATATCCCTAGAACTCGTACTCCTCGAGTTCCCAAAGCGTTTATCTTATTGATAGGCACAACTCATGTTGCTAGTATATATATGTACTTCCGAGAATTATTGGAGGAAGTACTAAGATAATATGAGTTGACCGTTATCAATCGATAAATAAATGAGGGGTAGTTTCTTTTGTAACTATATTTAAAATATTTAAAATACGTCAAGATAATATTTTTGACGATCCGAAATAAGTAGAGTGATTTTCTAAAACTCAGAAAATATTTAAAATCAAGTCTTACTATTTTTAAATCATATTACATCATTTAATAGATATTTAATAATTGAATAATAATTATTAAATAATTAAACCTCACATGATTATATTTTAAAGAAACATATGAAATAATATTCCCCAACTATTTTACGTTTAAATAATTAAAGTAATCTTTAATAATATAATCAATCGAATTTAAAATAAATAATTATTGCAGAATAATTCTCCTATTTAAATGAATATCCGAAATAATATTCGTTATTCGAATAGTTAAATATAGTTAAGGGAATACGATATTTGGAAATCATTTTAAATAATTTCGAGGTATATAATACTTCGCAAATGGACACCGAGTCCCTTGGAATAAAACAAATGCTGACTTTTAGTCGTCCAAAACGTCTCCAGAATGCTTTCGGGATTTTAAATAAATTATATCGACCGGCACTCGGTCTATAATATATAATACCACGCTACTCATTAGCATAAATATTCTCAAATATAACAACTCCGGAATACTTCCCGGTTTTTATAAACTTACACTGACTAATCCTCGGTCTAAATATATCGTTTCAAATCTGGTACTTTTATACCAAAATCATCATATCTTATGATTCAATATATAAGAATTTTTAAATCACCATAAAACATTTATCATGCATATATTGCAGTATTTAAAAGCAATCACAATACAACAGTTCTTAAAAGGTACGTTTCCCGACTTCCTCTCGTTCCGGATTTTCTAATCAACAAATATCATAATCTTAATCAAAATTCCTACTCTCATCACCAACTTATATTCTAATAAGTTCAATACTTCATAATTTTCAATATTTGACCGACTCGAAATAAGTATCAATCCTTGGTTGAAACGGACGGTCAAAGTAGTCTTCCAGAGTTGACTTTACTGAATGTTACTTTTACGCGACTCACACTCTATCATTTTTAATAAATCGTAAAAAACTTATTTTAATACGAAACCACCTCGAGGAGCTTTTTGAATGCTTTTAATATTTATCATAAAAGTTTCATTTTGATAAAATGAATTTAATTAGGTGAAAAGTATTTCAAAAGTTCGGTCAACTACATAGTTTTACTATTCATACTGCTTCCAGTAAAACGTTGATTTCTCTTAAACCGTTAACCCAATTGACACACCGTTTTCGCGTGCGCGATCTAGAAAAAATTTAGAACACATTATTTGAAAATGGTTTTCGTGGCAGATGGCTAAATTCCCCAAAAGAAGCAGTTTCTAATGGGGGGTTGTTTTTCATGTTCGTACTCCGCGCGATCTCGGTTCCGACATTTTTATAATATTGAAAAATCATTTTTTTTACTTGAAATTTTTTTAAAAGTTAATAAAATATATTTCTTACTCTATGTAAAAATTTCATTATTTTTAAATAATTTTAAGTTGATCATTTATATTTACAAATTCGTAATTTGTAGCAGTTTTTGTTGCGTTAATCACTTTTACTAAAATGGTCATAACTTTTGATCCGTAAGTTGAAATCAAGCGATTCAAGCGCCTAAACGATCCTCATAAAATTTTATATCATAATCAAGTCTCACTTTTCAATAAACTACAGTATATACATTCCGGAACCTCTGCAGAAACTTAAGTTGAGTTTTGTTCGTTTTAACGCGGTTACGATTACGACCCGAGTTTCGTTTATGTCTTAAATTATTATACCACCATCAACAACCATCAAATCATCATATCAACAATAACTCCTCTCAATAACATCATGTTCTTGAGGCAACAATTATCAACCTTAAATCTAATTAACTAAACGTCAAGATAATATCAAATCAATCATCAAAAGCATTTTTATAACCAAGATCATTACTTTTCTTGAAACTTAGAACTTAAACAAAGTATAGATGAAGGTTTATACCTTTTTTGGTAGCGTGGGAGGTTCTCTTCTTTATGGTTGAACCTTGGGAGGGATTGGTTGTGCTTAAAGATCCTAAATTATGCCATGAAAATCAAGAAAATAAAAAGAGATTTTCGGAGTTACTATTTACCACCAATTTTGAGCAAGGATTTGACTATGCTATACTAATCACATGGCTATAAAATTTTTAACGTACCTTGTACATGATATTAGGAAACTTTGATTAAAATTTGGTGATTTTTAAATGAGTAGAACATGAGATATGAATTTTTCTTTCCACGGTGTTCTTAAAATCAGCATTGTGTTTTGAAGAGAGAGAGAGAGAGTTTTGTTGCTTCTTGGAAATACTTCTCTTGGAAGATTTGTGAGAGATGATTTAGTATATATCCTAGTACTGCTAAATCCATGAATATCTTGGCTAGCATCCTAGGTTTGCATGCTATTATACTTAATTTAGACTTTAGGTTTACTATTACTAGCCTTTAGGTTATCATTTCCTATTTAGCTAGGTTACTATTTGTTTACTTGACCATGGTTAGTTTCTTACTCTAGTTAGCTTGTATAGTTAGCTTGGTTTGATACGTTTATTTATTCGTTTACGCATTCGCTCGGTCGCTTATTCGTTTTTGTAATAAATTCTCGTAAACGGTTCGTGGTGTAAATTCTTTCTTATACGTTCTTTACGTTTTAAAGTATCGTACTCGGATATGAATTTATAGGATTTTAAATTTGTGATTATATTGTGATTCTCGTAATCCTTGATGGTTCATAGATACGGTCATTTTTCAAAGTTCGCTTTCTTCGAAAATTAATAGCGTTTAGATACACTCATTTGGTACGTATAATCACAATATCAACTCGGAATCTTAAATTAAAAACTCGTATATGGTGTGGTCGCGAATTTTTTATTAAACCGCAAGGTTACTATTCATAAAGGTCTTTTTCCGATGTCAAAAATTTGGATTTTTACATTTATTGATTCAACAGGTTATTTCGAGATTGAGGTTTCATAGTGACGACCAAATCCCCTGACCCGGATTTGGGGGAGTTACATTTTACAAGACGAGGTTCGAACTTGAAATTAAAGGCTCGGTCGAGCTCGATCCCGAGCCAAAATGTTTTATTCGAGCTCGAGCTGAGCCTGGCCGTATTCGACTTGGCTCGGATAAATTACACCCCTAGTTGGGCCTCATCGGCGGACATTTCTAAAGCTAGTAAAGACGGTTTCTAGCAGGTTTTCTACTGGGCCTCGGGATAAGAGATCTAAACTCGTTAGGTTTCTTATTCCCCAAGAACTACGTTGGCTTGATTCCCTATAAATAGGGATACATAGACGAATTGTATGGGGCCAGAAGTGAGAGCACAAAGGAGCCATAACTAACCCTAAGCAATCTCAGCCACTAATAATCACAAACACCAAACACTGTTCAATGACAACAGAACTAGCGGATACACCCCTTTGGCTGCATCGATTGAGTAGATCTTTGAGGTGAACAAAGACAAAGGAATTTTTGGGAAGCCAGAGTCCCTATTGTCTTGGTAGAGTAAAGATAAGAATAAATACTGTGAATTCCATGAATCATCCGAGCACAACACTCATGAGTGTCGACAACTGAAAGATGAAATCAAGGCCTGATCAAAGAAGGTTATCTTGGTTAATGGGTGGTTAAGGAAGTAAGGAGGCACAAAAATGGTTCTGACAAAGCGAAAGAAGAAGGAGGACATACTCCCCGGGGATCCAACAATGAAGTTCTGGAAGAAAACAAATTTGTCTAGGATAGCAGCTTCCAAACAATATACGGTGGAGATCCCATGATGGAATGCAGTTATAGATCCTTGGCTAGATATGCAAGGGAAGCCCAGTTTAGACCATTGACTGACATCCACAATGTGGAGACTCAATTATCCAAAATGTTCAAGGGAGAATCCATGGACATCACTTTCAGAGAGGAGGATGCTAGATGGGTACACCACCCTCACAATGATGCTCTAGTCATTTCTATCCAGATCGGAACTAAAAAAGTCCACAGAGCCTCTGTGGATAATGGAAGCTCGGCAAACATCCTTTACTACAACACCTATAAGAAGATGGGTTTACCCGATCGAGATATGTCAGGGGAGGATTTTTGGGTTTATGGTTTTTCTGGCGAAGAAGTTAGAGTCACAGGATCAATTTGGTACTCTGGGAGAAAGCCATCTCTACATGACAAAGGTGCTCAAATTTAAGGTTTTAAACCAGGAGTCATCCCACAATGTGTTGCTGGGATGACCGTTTTTCAGGGAAATGAGGGTTATCACTTTAATTCACCACCTAACTATCAAATTCCCCACTCTGAATTTGGTTGGCAGCATAAAAGGTTCCCAATATGACTCCTGGGAATGTTACCGACAAGCTATGAGGGGCTTTCGAAGAAAGGATATCCAAGCCGGAGACGCCTCCGACGATGAACCAGAGGGAATGATCGAGCAACCAATCGAGGAGATTTGTGTCCATTATTATGTTGAGAAAGAGAATGAATACTCCACCAAGTTGCCTTCAACAACATTGTTCTTAGAGGATACTCTCAGAATCAAAATGTTGGAAGAAGAGCCCCCAAACGACCACATAATCCAAGCAAACTTCAATAGGGAAAGGCTCGAAGGGAGAATTGATGTTCTGCAAAGCCTTGAGCAAAATGTGTATAAGGTGGATGCCCTTCTTCCCAAGGGCGCCCCCTTATCACCAAAAATTTCTGTTGAAGTTGATGCCCCTGTAGCGCAGGGCGTGCCTTATCATATTCAGAGTTCAAAAAAGTTAATACCCCTATTACGCAGGGCGCGCCTTCTTCTAGAAAGGAAGTTGATGCTCCTCTTCTAGAGGATGTGCCTTCCGAACAAAGTGATCAGGATCATAATCAGCTTGATTTGAATCTACGAGAAGGATCCAAGCAAAGGTCTGAGGATTGGATCTCAGTTAAATTTGAGTTTGAGGGAAGGGCTTTCAAAATTTCTCTTGGCAAATCTTGACGTATTTTCTTGGAGCCACTCAGATATGGTGGGAATTGATCCAAAAGTCATGTGCCATCGGTTGAATATCGATCCCAAATATAAAGGAATTCGACAAAAGCACATGGCTGTAAGTGGAGAATGGGCTATAGCCTTGGCAGAGGAAGTGGATAGACTCTTGGATGCCAGACTAATCAGAGAATCTTTTTACGCGAAATGGTTGACAAATCCAGTGTTAGTGAGAAAACCCAATAGGAAGTGGAAAACTTTCATGGACTTTATATATCTAAATAAAGCTTTCCCGAATGATAGCTTCCCTTTGCCAAAAATTGATCAGTTGGTTGATGCTATGGCAGGACATGCTTTGCTGAGTTTCATGGATGCATACTCTGGCTATAATCAAATTCCCATGCATGAACCTTACCAAGAGCACACATCCTCCATCATTAACAGAGGTCTCTATTGCTACATCGGGATGCCATTTGGTCTAATCAATGTCGGGGAAACTTACCAAAGGCTGGTAAACAAGATGTGCAGATCGGGAAATAATGGAGGTATATGTGGACGAGATGTTGGTGAAATCCAAAAAAGCGGAGGATCATATAGCAGATTTGGCCGAAATGTTCCACATTTTGAGAAAGTATAGAATGAAGCTGAATCCTGAGAATGTGTATTTGACGTGGAGTCAGGGAAATTCTTGGGGTTCATGATAAACCACCGAGGAATCGAGGCAAATCTGAAAAAAATCAAAGCTGTGTTGGATATGAAATCTCTCATTAGCGTTAAGCAAGTGTAGAGTTTAACGGGAAGAATTGCGGTATTGAATCGATTTGTTTCAAAATCTTCAGATAGATGCAAGGAATTCTTTAAGGCAATTAAAGGCATGTGAAAGGATTTCATGGGGACCTCGGACTGTGAGGAAGCTTTTCAGGAAAATCAAAGAGCAGTTGGGGAATCCTCTAATGTTGGCAAAACCAGAAGATGGGAAAATATTGATTCAGGGACATTTCAGCATTCTTATCCTCATATTCCAGATCAAACTGTCCCAACTCAGCCCACTTCAGCATTCTTCCTCATGACTTCGGCTTATGTAAGATGTGATTCAGACGATAAGCGGTGCAGACATCTCACATGATGAGTGCCACTCATTTCAAGTTCTATATCACCAACAATGATGCCGAATATGAAGCCCTGATCAATGATCTGAAGATAGCTTTGGAAGTAGGAGTTGTGAATTTGATAGCTCGGAGCGACTCAGAATTGGTGGTAAATCAAGTCAATGGAAGGTTCCAGGCCCGAGGCCCTCGAACTGAGTTATACATGAGATGTGTGCAGCGTTTATTCCAAAGATTTGGTAGTGCCAAGCTGGAAGGTGTGCCAGAGAAGAGAATGGAAATGCAGATGCCTTGGCAAAAATGGGCTCACAGATGGACAGCGTGTTGCTGGGACAAATTCCCTTGGGAATTCAGGATATTCCAAGTATTCCAGAAATACGTGTATTTCAGATGCAAGAGGTCCCGCATGAGACTTGGATGACCTCGATTCGCATCTATATCCGCACAGGAACTTTTTTGGAAGACAAGCTACAGGCTCGACACCTTCGTTATCAGGCATCGAAGTATGTTGAATATGATGGGGTGTTGTATAAAAGAGGATTTAACCAACCACTTCTGCGATATGTAGACCTAGAAGAGGGACATTATATTCTCAGGCAAGTACATGAAGGTATTTGTGGCAACCACTTGGGTGGTGGTTGGTTAGCGTTAAAGGTCCTTAGACAAGGATATAATTGACCAACCATGAAAGAAGATGCTTTCAAGTTTGTTAGGGCGTGTGATCATTGCCAGCGATTTACTAATTACTCTAACGCCCCAACAACATCCATAATGTCGTTGACAAGTCCTAGGCCTTTCGCTATGTGGGGAATTGACCTTTGGGGAACTTCCCAAGGCCAAGGGGGTGTGAAATATGTTATGGTAGCTATTGACTATTTTATAAAATGGGCAGAAGCTATGCCATTGGCCACAATCACGGCCAAGAAAATCAAGGATTTTTTTTTCAATTCCATATTCTGCAAATTTGGTATCCCATACAAGCTTATATCTGACAATGGGAAGCAACTTGTCATCAAAGAATTAAAGAAGTTGTGTTAAGACTTGCACATTAAGAAGGATTTCACTGCTATCTATCATCCACAGAGTAATGGCTAGACTGAGGCCATAAACAAGATAATTAAGCACACTCTAAAGGCCAAGCTGGAAGAAAAGAATGGAGATTGGCCAGAGCAGCTACCAATGGTCCTTTGGTCCTATAACACAACCTATAACACAACTCCAAGATCAACTACTGGCGAGTCCCCTTTTATGCTAACCTACGGGTATGAGGCTATGATTCCCATAGAAGTGAGAGCTGGATCATTACAAAGAGATTTGTTCATTGAGAAGGATGAATAGGTTAATCAAAGGCTCTACTTGGATTTGCTGGACGAATCCAGAATGAATTCTCAGTTGAAACTTGTTGCGTATCAGTAGAGGATTGCAAGGTATTTCAACAAGAAGGTAAATTATGTGCCTTATAAGGTGGGAGATCTCGGTTTGCGAATAGTCATGCCAAATACTAAAATAGCTCAGCATGGAGTGCTTGGAGCTAACTGGAAAGGCCGTACAGAGTCAAAGCCATACTTTGGAAAAGAACTTATCGCTTGGATGATTTGGATGACAAACTTATTCCTCGAGCTTGGAATGCAGAGCATTTATGAAAGTATTATCAGTAGGGTGCGGCCTCGGCCCCCTCAGTTCTATGATTGATTTTATATAATATACTAGTAGAAAATAAATTCCTCATAGCCTAGAAGGGTAGTATATATGGCTATGAACTTCATGAGTAGCTAAAAAATAAAATAATTTCAAATAATTTTCCCACGGAGCATAGTAGCCATGGGTCTGGTCTAATTTTCACACCAGTGTGCATTATCAATAAAAGGAAAAAGTTGTTTCGGTTGTGTGCTTACAAGACGCGCCCACTATAATATGTTCTACATTACCAGTTTGCAAGGCAAGGCGTGTCCTGATAAGGGAAATATTTTAATAATAAATTGTTTGGGGGAGTCATTACATAAAAAATGAAAGGGAGCATCCCCTATGGATTGACTTAAAAGAATGTTAATCAGCGCATGAGACGCTTGCTAAAATTAAGGACGTGCCCTACGGTGGAAGCGCCTTAAATTAAATTAACTAATGAGAATTATTTGGACAATTCTACAAAATGGATTCGTAAATAAAAGCTTATGGGTGCGCCATGTGACAGGATTGCCTAGGTAATGCTTAATTTTTATTTTTATAAAAAGAAAAAAAGGAATAACTTAGAAAAAACAAATATGCTTTGGAAAACTTGGGTAATGCTTTCGTTAAAGGACGTGCCCCATAGTAGGGGACGCCCAGATAGTATTAAGCTTGTAAAATATAAAACTCAACAGATCATGAGGCATGTTCCATATTTGTAACTAGAAAAAGCAAATGAATATTTTGAGATATGTCATGGCCAAGCAGGCGTGCCTAAAAATATTTCAGTCAGTACAAAGCGCGATATTTACTTATAGGCGAGCCCTGACAGTGAAGGTGCCCTAACAAAATCTACTTATAAAATCCACGGTAAACTCATACAAATAATGAGGATGCACCTTAAGGATGGAAGTTTCTCAACAAAGTTTACTTGGGAAATTCATAAAGGCAAGATTATACAGCTAAGTCAAAGACACATAAAGTAAGTAAAGTATTTTCGGACAAGTGAAACAAAAATCAGTACCTACAAGGCACGTCCTAATGGTAGAGGCGCCTTGACAGATTTATCTTTAGAAAATTTCTATGCAAGGGCGATTGAAAAAATTACTTCAAAGATGAACGTTTGCTAACTAAGACATGAAATATTGGGGCACTCCCTAATAAAGGAAGAAGCTTCAAACGTATACGGCTTGAAAATTAAAATAGTTGCAAACTCAAAACAAAAGAAGCAAATAAAGTAGCTGGGTTAGGATAAAGTAAAAGTTTAAGAATATGCCATGTCTAAATAGATGCGCCTTCTACATTATGACTTAAAAAATATTTCGATCTTCAAAAAGTTCATGCATATTTTAAGATAGTATTCACTTTTAGGTGCGCCCTAAGAATGGGGACGCCTTGACAGAGGTACCTCAGATGATCTTTAAGAGGTTCTATATTGGGTGGTAAAACCTTATAAGTATAGGTTAGGGCACGCCCTGATGGTATGAAGCGCCCCATATAATGGTAAACTGGAAAACAATTACTTACAGAAGGAATAGAAGGCCCGCCTTATGTTTTTGGCGCACCCTAAAAGTGGAAGTGCGATATATTCAATTTAAAAATATATAAAGAAACAACTAGCGAAAATAGTTATCAGTTAAAACCAAAGAAAAAGTAGTAAAAAGTTTAGTCTTACAATTTTGCACAACATCAAAAGAGGGCTGGCACCTCAAAGTATTAAGGAATTTAGTTCAAACAAAAATTAAAAGAAGCAGAGAATCAGGGCGCGCCCTGAGTGTCATCAGTTGGTGGAATTGATTGAAGGGGAATAGAAGGGTCAACCTCAGGCACGTCCTTAGGCGCGCCTTCTTCTTCATCTAGCCCATGTTCTATCCTCTTTTCTTTGATCTCTGTAACATATTCTTTCTTGAATTCCACCATCTCTACGATAGTCTTCTCGCCAAACTTCTCGAAAGAGTATTCTGGGTCATTTGCCACGAACCCGACTTTGTAGAAGTGGTAGTCACGAGAAAAGGCATTATAATTGATTTCTCTTTTCTCATCCAGCTAGCCATCTTTCTGTTGTTCTTCAAGACATTCAATCCTGAGCTTTGCTTCTGCCAGCTCAGTATGAAGCAATTCAGCTTTTTTGTTGGCAGTCTCAAGCTGGGAACTCAGGTTCTCCACTTCCCCTTTAAGAAAAGCAATCTGAGAGTCTTTTACTTTGATGTCCTTGGAGTGTAGAAGATATTTGTCTTTGAGATTGTTTTGAAGGATTTTATTTTCCCCCTGTAGCCTCTCTAGACGTGCCCTTTCTTCCATAATTTTATCCACATCTTGTGTGAAATGAAGCATTAGCTGGCAGGAAGCCTTTATTGAAGCCCTAATAGATTCCTCCAAGTTCATAGCCTGCCATTGTTGGACTTCCTCATCTGTAACATAGAGAGCCCTAATAGATGATTGAGTGTTGTGGAAGAGTCAGTAGACGCACCCTCTGTCTGGGGCCTCTTAGGCGCGCCCTGTTTCTTAGTTAGGTTTACCACTGTCCTTTTTGGAACAGGGGTATATTGAAGGACAGGGGTAGGGGTTGTAATAGATGGTTGAGCTTTTGAAGTATCTTTCTTTGTCGGTTTGGTCTTGGATTTATCACTAGGATGTGCCGTGAAGAACTTGGGAATTCTAGGAGGAGCCATTTCTATATAAAACATATTGAAAGAATTAGTAAAAGCAGTAAAAGGCGCACCTAGGGAATAGGGCACACCCATCCAGGGAAAAATGACTGTTAAAGAAGTAACAAAAATGTTTTTATGATGCACTTTTACTCTATGATATGCAGAAATAGCAGATAAATATAAATACAAGGAGAATAAAGTGAGACGTGCGATATATGAATAAGTCATAAGCTAAGGCAACAATAAAGGTACAAAAATAAAGTATAAAGAGGGCGCGTCGTAACTGGAAGGCGCCCCCCAACAAGTACTAGCGCTATTCAAACCTAATGGGGGTTTATTCTGAGTAGTATTGTCCTCATCTTTCCCTTTATCCTTCTCATCATCGTTGTCAACTTCTACAACATTAGTGATGGGGACACCTTTCCTAAATTCTGTATACTTACATTTAGTCCCAACAAGATCGGACAGTATGCCGACTCGCATTAAGTTGGACTCCGTAACAAGCGTTTTCAAATTCCATCATTCTAAAGAAATTTAAAGTATGGCTTCTGCACGAGATTTAAGCGCGCCCTCTAGCTCTCGCACAGATGGTTTTTCTAACACATAAGGAAGAAAAGACATAAGAAGAATAAAAAATAAAGGACTGGAAATGAGAATCTCACAAAGGTAAGGGCGCGCCCTTACTAGGTTCTCTGTTGAACTGGATCTGGATTCCAGGGACATCATAGAGATAGAAAAATTTTCATTCCACCTTTTTTCATGGCTTTCCCTGATAAAAAGCCCTTCCTGTTGTGTTGTTTGTCCACAACCAGATAGTAGTATCCATGATCAGGTTTCCTGAGGCTAAAAAATGGTTAACTTCTTCCATGGTAGGTGACGGGAACCCTAGATCCATGTTTTTATAAATAAATGATAACTGATAAAAGTATTCTAAAAGAGTAAACTAAAACCGAACTATTTTATTATCTGAAGCCATACTTCTATAAAAATACATTATAATTCACCTCTTTATATAGGTGTACATTTAACCAATACACCTAATAAATAGGTAACCCTAACCTTATCTATAATTCAAAAATTACATTATCTAATAAATATTTAAACTCTATTTCTAACAACCTAATCAAAATCAATCCAAAAAACAATTTAAATAATTTTGAATTATTATTTCCAACACTCCCTCTTAATTCAAAATTTTTAAAATTACTTGACCAGTGATGTACTTCCCATCACCTCTACCATTGTTGCAGAGCCCTTCTCTCCACAGTTTCATTTGGGAGCCCTTCTCTCCACAGTTTCATTCGGGAGCCCTTCTCTCCACAGTTTCATTCGGGAGCCCTTCTCTCCACAGTTTCTTTATGGTGCACATAATCACCAATAACTCAAAAAAAATATTTTTTTTGAAGCCCTGAGACACACATCTCATTCTTCATGAATCTCTAGCAATACTACCATCAATACTACCATCTGTTGTCTTCCATTTCTTCATTTGTTCGCAGCAATTTTTTGACGCCCAGTTACTCAATCGAACATAGCTCGGATACCATGTTGGAATTTTTATAAATAAATGATAACTGAAACAAGCTTGAAGCTGTTGGGGGATAATTGAAGAGGTGTCGGGTCATATAATTCGATCACTTCTGTAAAGCATATGTAATGTAACATGTAATTGAGGAAT
Organism: Apium graveolens; assembly: GCF_009905375.1. Taxonomy (NCBI): domain Eukaryota; kingdom Viridiplantae; phylum Streptophyta; class Magnoliopsida; order Apiales; family Apiaceae; genus Apium; species Apium graveolens. The sequence continues at coordinate 260,129,195 of NC_133652.1, read as the reverse complement.
TATAACTCAACATGAAAATAGAAACAGATAAACAATATTAAACTGTGAAGCACAGAAACCCTAAAGATGAAGACATGATACATAAAAAAATTAAAAGATGCAAATGACTCTCCAAGTCCACACTCAGGTCATGGGAAGAAGTTCATTAACATGTTCAAGCCTTCATGAAAAATAAGACATCAAAGGACTTCCAGTATCAGTTACATGATTTGATTTGAAGTATTGAAGATTAGGGGTTCACTGACTGAAGCTAAAAATAACCTTTAAAGATATATCAGCTTTACAGTGCAAAAGGAACTGAATTATATCAACTCGTGTTAGTTGTTTGTGAACCGGACCAGTGACTAAACAACAATAATACAGAAGAATTTTAATTCAGTAACACAGGGAAGATAGAATTGATACAACTATTGGGAAAAAAAATTTACTAAGGCAATTGTACACAGTCGCAGGTTAGCCACATAGTCACAGGTTGGCTATATAGTCGCAGGTTGACTATATAGTCGCAGGTTCAGCTGTGAGAAAATTTGTTTAAGGCAAAATCAGAAGTACAATCGTAGGTTGAAGAAAGAGTCGCAAGTTAACATGAATTAGTCGCAGGTTGGAAAGACTAGTCGCAGGTTGAGATCTTTTCGCAAGATAAGCTCTTGGTCGCAGGTTAAAATATCTAGTCGCAGGTTAACAATCTCTTTGTCGCCAGTTAGCACTTCGGAGATTTTCATAATTCTAATGCAGCAAATTCAAATGAAATAAGTGGTCCAAATTTAGCCACCTGTCCAAATGAATTTGAAGACTACAAAGCAGCAAAATGAATCTGTATTCATTTGGTTATCTTCTTCAGTTCAATAGAAAGTGTTTACGGAAGCTCCATTAAAGAACCTCATTTATTAAGCTTGTAAACATAGTGTCGTGCTGCTGAATTTATTGTAGCTAATCAATTCATTGATTAGATTGTATCAACCTCAAGGATTATATTAATAAAATAATATATTCCTCGAATTATTTTTATGTCTATTTTGATTCCGTACTTAGAACGAAGAACTTGTAATCGAATCAAAAAGATTGTAGGTGTCATATTTAACCCCCCCCCCCTTCTACGATAATTTGGGACTAACAATTGGTATCAGAGCTTGTTGATTGACATACAAATCAAGATCCGGAGAAAGAAACAAGTTCTTGAAAAATTTCTTGAATTTTTTAATTTTCAAAAATTCTCTATTCTTGAAATTTTTGAACTTTAAATAATTTTATTTCCGCGAAGATGATGAATAACCAAAGAATTAGAAGTATCAAGGTTCCCCCATTCGACAGAGATAATTACAACCTCTAGAAGAAAAAGATGATGCTGTTATGAAAGCTTCGAATCCACTTTATATTGGGATTTTACTGAATACCCCTTATGTCCCGATGAAAGTAGTTGTTGAATCCACTATTACAGCTGGTGTAAGAATTCATTCCTCGTCTACTCCTAGGGAACCGTCTAAATATACGAAGACTGACAAGAAGTTGATAAATCTGGACACAAGTCTTCAACTCATAATTGTGGAATCGACCGATAATGATATGAGTCATCAACTTCTAGGATGTAATATTGCAAAGGATATGTGGGATACCATTGAGATTTTAATGGAAGGTACAGAAGAAGTCAAAGAAAACATGGATATTCTGACGACGTAGTATGAGGCATTCAAACTTCAACCCGGAGAAACACTGTCTTCACTCTTTGAGAGATATACAAGACTATTAAGTGAATTAAAGCTGAAATGGAAAGTTTATCCTATACGAGAGTCTAATAGAAAGTTTATGCTGACGCTCCCAGTTCACCTAGAACAAAAGAACACATCAATCAAGGAAAGAGCTGATTTTATTACTATGTCCCTGGATGTAATCTATGAAAAGATAAGAACTCATGAACTGGAGCAAGAGCAGAGAGCTATTATCTATGGACCTGGTTCTATTGACAGTAAGAGTACGACACTTGCAAAAACCACTGCACTTGTAGTTCGTGAACCTGAAACCCAAGAAGACAAGGTTGCACTCTCCTCACCAATCAAGGAAATTGTCATAGCTAAAATTGCTCATGGTGAGCCAGAGGATGAAAGTGAGTTTTACACTCAGGAAGAACTTGAACAGTTGGAGGACAAAAATCGATGGCATACATGGCTGCAAAATTTAGTCATGTAAGATTCATAAGGAAACCCAACTATAAACTAAGGGGTTCATCAGGGAGATTTCAGAAAGGAAGCTACTCATTAGGGTCAAGCTCCAGAGGAGGCTACAAGTCAAGTTGGGTAGACAAGAGAAAAACAAGATGTTACAACTGCAATGAGTTGGGGCACTTTGCATCTGAGTACAGAAAGCCCAAAGCAGCAAAAGGAAATGATTCCTATGAAAAGAAGGAAACTTATGAAGATCTGAAGAGGAAGAATGAGAAGCTGAAACAGAAGCTGAATGCTTATGTGGTTAAGGAAAAGGGAAGAGCATATAATGTTGAAGGAAAACGCTGGGATGATACTGATTCGGATGAAGAGGAAGAATATGTGAATCTAGCTCTTATGACAAACTCTGCAGAGAAATCACCACAATCATCTCAGGTTCCCAAACTTACCACTATTGATATGTCTATACCTGAATACAAATCTATTGTGCATGAACTTACTTTAGAATTGTATAATGTTCATACAAGCATGCTTGAATATAAGCTTGAAAATGATAAATTAGTTCTTAAAAGTGAGAGTTTAACTTCTAGAAATGAAGAACTAGAATTGCTTGTAGTTGGCTTAGAAGACCTTAAATAAAAGAATGAATATCTAGAGAATAAGGTTAAATGCAACGCAGACATAGAAGCTATTCTTAGAACCCAAATTGTTGACTTAGAAAAGAAATTACAGGCATTTAAGAATACAGCTTTGACTCAGAAGGAGATAATAGATAGTCTAAGATTTAAATCTAAGACTTCAATAGGACTTGACTATTCTAAGATGAACATTAAGAAGCATAGTGGTGCATCTGAGATAAACATATTTGTCTCAGAGAAGGTGCCATATGTTATTAAGGGAGTTGTATCTCCTTTGTTCACTGAGTCTGTTTCAGAACCTTTGGATGAAGTAAGTTTGCTAATCAATGAGGAATTAATTGCTGAAGATAGAGAGAAGGAGACACTACGCCATAGATTGATTTAGGCAACACTCTAACTGTGTTGCTATAGACCCGAAAAAATGTTGCTAAAGGCCCAAAAAGGGTTAAGGCAACATCAAAACTATGTTGACCCGTAGCTAGTTAGTATATGTATCTATAGAAACATAGAAGCTACTTTGTTGTAACACAGCAAATCCTGTTACAATAGATCTCAATAACAACATACTTTGGTCTCTATAGTAACATGCGTAATGTGTTGCAACCGATCTTAGAATTTCTTTCAGAAATGTGGGCCCCACATGTGGGCCCACATAAATAATTCTTAAACATTTATATTCAATAATTTGTTTTGTTCCTTTTTCAAATTTTCATAAATATAATCATAAATAGTCATTGATTGTAAACTGACATATGTACGGCCCTCTATATCTACATCAACAATATCAGCTGATAACGGAGTTTCTGGTGGGGACAATATCGAGTATTTACTTGAATCGGCAGTACACTGGAGTTCTTTTAGCAGTTCATCACCGTCACTTGCTAATTTGGTGCTGCCAATGCTAGCAGTCATATGAGAGCCAACATCCTCAGACATTTTGATTACCGATAGTCTCTGCAAGATTCCTTCCAATTTCTCCCACCTTTCTTTACCAACCGAGGTTCTGCATGTAGTGATGCCATTAGGATAAGTTCTTTCTTAAGATACAGAAGTCAGAAAACCCAAACACAAAATCAAAGGAGAAATCAGTACCTTGATATGAACGAATACTTTGTTGTTCCATCTTCGTGATCTAGCTTAAGTATAGCCAATACATCAGCGAATCCTTGCACATGCCCTGCTACTTTGACATTACCTGGTAAATTATTCTCATGACCTTCCATCAGTCACTTTTCTGAATTACAGTGTTTTTTGCCTGTTAAAAAACATGGGGAATAAAGGGCACAACATCATGCCCGTACTACAATCAATATGTAATTACACATGAAGCTTATAATTACAGCAAGCTCACTAAATTTTAAACTCAAAGAAGCAGGTGGAATAGGCATATATGTGACGTAAAAGAGGTGTTAATGCTGCATACCTGAAAAGATACCATATAGAATTAGTGATTGTCCTTGGAATGTATACACGTGAAACAGGTAAAGACAGAAGTCAATCAAGGACCTAACTAAAAGGACCTAAAAGCATTACTACTTCAAGACTGAGTAAATACCAGATAAAGATTGTGATCACACCACACTAAAATACCCTTGCAGCTCATACTTCGCTTACTTTCAATCAATAGAGTTGATGGATAAAGGAGATCTATCCAGACACACTCAACCGTTTTTGTATTTGGAACATACTTGGCACTTAAGGTTTATCGACCCATTCATTTTCAGTAGCAATTCTTCCTGATCCACGAGTACCCATTCTTCCGAATGAACTTACAGCTGACAGGTACTTGAAACTGCTACTGCCCTCGCTGTACTTACGGAACCTCTTTGATTTTCTGGGATTCGAGGAAGCAAGTTCCTTAGAATCAGTAGTTTTGTCGACTTTGACCTGAATAACAACTAATTGCACGATAGTGCTTTGGCAAAATGGGTAAACAGGAGAAGTGAGGCATGCTGTTGTTGGGTTGGGCTTGTTATGGCAGCACAACGCAAGTGTGTAATGAGCGCACATCTGGTGGCCACAGTCTTGCAATTCAATTGTGCAGACTTGATCAAAACATATGCAACATAGCCCAACATCACTGATCTGCCATAAAATATATCTACAGTTAATAACTTAATACAACATGACACTTTCATATTGTCTCAATACCTTTCAAGCAACTAGCTTGCAACTTGGATTCATACGTATTTGTTTTATGCTAGGACTTAATTGAAATGGTAGGTCATCTGACAGTGACTATAACAATTCCGATGATCTATTAAACTTCAAGTTGTCAATTAATAATTAAAAGTAAGAGCTATTAAGCACATGCTTGCTAAATAATTTTAGTTTCGACAACTATTAAGTAAAACCTGAGACCTTTTTCCATCAACAGATTAACAATCATCACTATACATAGACTTTTGAATTTTAAAGTTCAAACTTTCACAACCCGTGCCAACAGAAACTTACGAAAACTTTAAGAAATATATTGGTCACTTTCAAACTTGTAACATAGAAAATATCCAATTTAGCTTAATCATTGGAAGCATTTGGTTAAATAACTGTGATACATACGGGATTTCTAGTTTTCTACACAAGAATTCAGACATATTCACTTGGTAATTAAGATAGCACCTCTGAGATATCATCATCAGTTCCAGAATCAGATTGAGATGGAGATGGCAAGGAGTATGCTACACCTTTTAAAATGCTTTTCTCCCTCTCCCTATTAATCTCCATTAGGGCCTTTTCCAGTAGAATTTTTGCAACCTGATTAAGCTCACTATTGAACTTTAGAGGTGAGGGCCAGGCCATAGGTTCGGCAGATGTAAGATTCAGTAGAGCAGCACATTGCCTGTGCTTATGCTTTAGAGCAACTAGATATGGTATTCTCCTACAAAAACAAACAAAGAATCATGAAAAGGTTAATATATATACTTTTAATAAAATCCATTTTACAAGATAAACAATTCAGGAAAAATGGAAACCACATGTTTTACACACTAGAGCTAGCTTAGCATCCAATGAAGGAATAAAAGCTATTCTATTAGTAAGAATAATTGGCTCAGATCATGTAGATATTAGATCAGACTGAACATGACTTATTACAATAAGCATCAGTATAAAAATAGCTTCATTTGTTAGATCTCTTTATTAAAGAGCATAACCAACAATATACCTACAAATTTTATAAGCTAGTTATATTGTCAGTAGATCCTTCGTGTCTCATAACCATTTAAAGTTTCATATATAATTTAAGGTAATAATAGTTAAAATTACTCTGTCTAAAGTCTAAACAGTTGCTCTGCACTTAAATGAAGGGTTTTTAGCACATAAACGCAGCGAAAATGTAAATTTAAATTTAAAAAAAAACCGAAACCCTCCGCAGGATCCATGCGAAAAATAATATTTAATTCGTAGTTCAGTATGTTTACCTTAAGAAGGTTTACGTTAATGGAAAGATGGAGTTCTTTAATGGCGATCCAAAAACGATGAACGGAGATCCTTAGCAGCTGCTCCTCAAGTGTGAAGCACTCAACCGATATCCACTAAGAAAACGATGTAATGAAGGAGGAGGAGATGGAGAGAATTAGGGTTTTGTAAATCTTTTTGGTTGAGGCAAAAATAGGGTCTATAATAGTATATTTATAGGCAAAATTTTCAGCTGAAAATTTTTCCATAAAATATTATTATTATTATTAACCCTTTATTATTCTCACTAATAATTAATAACACCTTTTAATTATTAATGCTTTTTCTAAACACTTTAAAAATAATTCTCTCACTTGATTTAATTTCCAAAAATTAAATTCTTAATTAATAATATTAAGAACATTTTCTTAATTAATTTATAATCAATTAAATCTCATTTAATCAATTATTAAATTTGCCAATTAATAATTTATTTCATAAATAAATAATTATCAGCCATTATTAATTAATTCCTCCACCATTAAATCATTCTCTTTTATGGTGTGACCCTGTAGGTTCAATATTAAGCCGGTAGTAGAAATAAATAATAATAAAACTATTTTATCATTATTTATATTAATTCTCTAATTCATTAAATATGATTAATTAATTAATCATATTTATTCTACATCGTGAGGGATATTTCTCAGCATATCGCGACTATCCGGATAATACGAATTCATTGCTTAGAATACCAAGAACCTATTCAGTGAGTAGTTACCGTATAATTAATTCCTTCTACCCTGCAATGTCACGATTAAATACAAGGCATGGAACTTGTGCCAAGCCTATCTTATTTAATCACTTGCTTTCCCATTCACTATGCTTAAATCTATTTAATGTAAATTAGAAACTCCTTTCTAATTTCATTCACTCTGGCCAGAGATTCCTGAACTAACATAAGTGGATCAGTATTGAACATTCTCTTCTTACACTGGAAGGGGTAGATCCTTTATTGATCATACACTATCTTTGTGTACAAATTCCTATACCCAGTAGAGCCCTTATAATTGTCCCTTGAGACTAAGAACTAAACCAAAGCATAGTTCAGTGTACACAAGATGACTATGATGACCTCAAGTCTAAGGATGCTTGTACAACTATCACTATTTGAACAATTGCTGACTCGTGAGTGAACTCCATCAGTTGTCCAGCTGTGTGAGTTATGTTCAGTGAACTTATTCTATAATAAGCACCTACATACTAGCTATAGTGTCACCACACAAATGTCTATGAGAACAGACATCCTTCATAATGAAGCAAGCATAGTATGTACCGATCTTTACGGATTATTAATTACCAGTTATAATCCTACGACCAGGAACTATTTAAGTATAGAGTTATCATCTTTTAGGTCTCATTATTATGATCTCATCACAATCTATAAAAAGATTTACTCTAAACTGTGGTATATCTTATTTAAACATTTAAATAGATAAAGCCCGCAATAAAAACAAAACAAGCCTTTTATTAATATCAATGAAATCAAAACAGATTACATAAAAGTTATTCCTAAATCCTCATACATGATTGGACTTAGGACATATCTCTTTCAATCTCCCACTTGTACTAAAGCCAATCACTCTGGTATCTAATACCCATCTTGTCTTTATAACGATCAAAGTGACTCTGAGAAAGTGGTTTTGTGAGTGGGTCTACTACGTTGTTATGTGTGTCAACTCTCTCGACGTTGACATCTCCTCTTTCAACAATCTGAATTGCACCACCTTCAGAGTAAACCCGTACCCTGACATGGATTTGCTATCACTTTCTGATTGAAAACTAGTGTCAGTATAACCCTCTATTTTCAACTCAGATTCACCACCAAAAACAAGAAAAATGTCCTGAGTTCTTCGCAAGTACTTAAGATGTTTTTCACTGCTTTCCAGTGGTCTTCACCTGGATTGGACTGATATCTGCTCGTCACACTAATTGAATAAGCAACATCAGGCCTTGTACACAACATCGCGTACATGATAGATCCTATTGCTGAAGCATAAGGAATCTTACTCATACGCTCTCTTTCCTCAAGTGTCTTATGAGACATTTTTTCGGAAAGGGACACTCCATGGCTCATCGGTATGAGACCTCTTTTGGAGTTTTCCATGCTAAACCTTTTAAGCACTTTCTGGATGTATGTACCCTGGGTAAGACCTATCATTCTTCTAGATCTATCTCTATAGATCTTCATACCGAGAATGTAGGATGCTTCTCCCAAGTCCTTCATGGTGAAGTTCTTTGATAGCCATACTTTGACTGATTGTAGCATCGGTATATAATTTCCTATAAGAAGTATATCATCCATATACAATACGAGAAATGTTACCGCGCTCCCACTAACCTTCTTGTAGACACATGGTTCATCTATGTTTTTGATAAAACCAAACTCTTTGGTTGTCTCATCAAAACGGATGTTCCATCTACGAGAAGCTTGCCTTAAACCATATATGGTTCGCAGCAGCTTACACACTAGGTGTTTATTTCCCTTGGAAAGAAAACCCTCTGGCTATGTCATATACACTACCTCCTCAAGTTCCCCATTGAGGAAGGCCGTTTTCACGTCCATTTGCCAGATCTCATAGTCGTAGTAAGCAGCAATCGCAAGCAAAATCCGAATTGATTTTAACAGGGCTACAGGCGAAAATGTTTCATCAAAGTCAATCCCTTTCCTTTGTTTGAATCCTTTTGCCACGAGCCTGGCCTTATAGGTCTCCACCTGGCCATATGCTCCAATCTTTCTTTTGTATACCCACTTGTACCCAATAGGCTTAACACCTTCAGGCGCCTCAACCAGAGTCCATACTTGGTTGGTATACATAGATTCCATTTGAATTTCATGGCACTATGCCATTTCTCTGAGTCAACAATACTCATAGCCTCATTACAGGTCACAGGGTTGTCATCATTAATGATTGACAACTCATTATCATTCTCAATGACAAGGCCATAATACCTCTCAGGTTGGCGAGACACTCTCCCAGTCCTACGAATGGGCTGTTCCACAGAAGGTTGTTCAGTCTGAACAGGTGTTTCTACTTGATCCGTAATAGTTTGTGCTTCTTGAACTTCATCAAGTTCAATTTTTCTCCCACTGTTTCCTTCAAGGATAAACTCCTTTTCCAAGAAGGTAGCATGTCTGGAGACAAACACCCGATGATCGGTATAAAAGTAATACCCCAAAGTCTCTTTAGGATATCCCACAAAATTACATTTTACGGATTGAAATTCTAGCTTATATGGGTCAACTTTCTTGACATAAGCTGGACATCCCCAAATCTTAACGTGTTTAAGACTCGGTTTCCTTTCTTTCCATATCTCATATGGTGTTTGAGGAACAGATTTGGAAGGCACCTTATTCAGTAAATATGCTGAGGTTTCCAATGCATAACCCCATAGGAATACTGGAAGATTCGTATAGCTCATCATGGACCGAACCATGTCTAACAAAGTTCGATTTCTCCTTTCAGATACCCCATTTAACTGTAGAGTATATGGAGGAGTCCACTGGGAGACTATACCATTTTCTTTGAGATAATCTAGAAACTCTCCATTCAAGTATTCTCCACCTCGATCTGATCGAAGAGTTATAATACTGTGTTTGGTTTGTTTCTCCACTTCATGTTTATATTCTTTGAACTTTTCAAAGGCTTCAGACTTGTGTTTCATCAAATACACATATCCGAATCTAGATCTATCATCTATGAAAGTAATGAAGTACGAAAATCCACCCATGGCTTGTGTAGACATTGGTCCACATACATCTGTGTGTACCAATCCTAGCAAATCTGTAGCCCTCTCTCCATGTCCACTAAATGGAGATTTGGTCATTTTACCCAATAGACAAGACTCGCATATAGGATATGATTCAAAATCAAAGGGGTCAAGTAACCCTTCCTTATGCAATGTCCGCAGTCTATTTTCACTAATATGACCTAGCCTACAGTTTCATAAATAGGTCAGATTTTCATCATCTCATTTTCTTTTATTAGTTTGTTCAATCTGAAGTAAGTCATGCTCTACGTCACATACATACAAACCATTATTTATAATACCACGCCCATAAGAACATTATCTCTAAGGATAGAACATTCATTATTCTTAATAATAAATGAAAAACCATCCAAATCCAATATAGGGATAGAAATAATTTTCCTCACAATAGAGGGAACGTAATAACAATTATTCAGAATAATAGTCTTGCCCGTAGGCATATGTAAACTAAATGATCCTACAGATATGGCCGCAACCCTTGCTCCATTTCCCAAATATAGAATCACCTCATCTTTTTTCAAGAGTCCTACTTCCCTTTAGTCCTTGCAACGAATTGCAAATATGAGAACCACATGCGGTATCTAATACGCAAGTAGAAATTTGACCTAGTGACATATTAATTTCGATCATGAACATGCCTGAATCAGAAGCGGTAGTCTTACTACCCTTCTTCTTCTTCTTCAATTCTGTAAGGTAAACCTTGCAGTTCCTCTTCCAGTGCCCCTACTTGTTACAGTGAAAACAAACAGCTAAATTAGGATCAGTCAACTTGTGAGCATCTAGTATGCTTCGGAGTGATAGTGCAGAAGACATGACGAATATAGTAAATCTGTAAATGATAAACACATAACAACACTTAGCAAATATTCAATTTCATTTCAAAACACTATATAAATCGGGTCTTTATTCATAAGTGTCTCCCACTAGTTTATCTAATTTATTCAACCCCCTAAGTGAAAATTAAGCATTCATAATGCTAGTGGGAATAGGGATCCTACATTCCATCACACAACCTCGACTGTGGCACGAAATGTCATGTGATGTTCAATAGGCAGGCAACTCTTGTCAATTACATCTTATGTTATTCCCTAATATAACTTTAGCCTCTTGAATAATTGTGTCACGGTTGTGGTACGACAAACTCAATATTCTAATTCAAGTCTAACCCAACATTTCGTATAATTGAATCAGTCTCCAATGGCCAATGGCTGTGGCACGTACCGACCTTTAGATTCTAATTCAATGTACACATCTCTATGTAATAGACAAGTATTTCTTATTTCGAAATCAAAGCCCTCGGCTGTAGCATGAAACGATAATGATTTAAAAATAAGAACCACTTTCTACCATGTTGGAAGGCTATGACCGACACAAGCCCATTGTGTCATTGTCCAATTACTACTTGATATTATTTAGTTTTAGAGGGATAATATTACGTTACAATCATAATCATATTATAAAGAGATTATTCCTTTCAAATTAAATATTTCAAATCAATAATCGATAATCAGATGATTCCCAGATCGGGTGGAGCATTGTCAAGAGGCGTCACTTAATAACCCTTTCTTACAGATAGAAATCTGTTGTTGACAGAATCATCATTTCTCTCAATATTGAAAATTCATATTCAATTACGTGTTTCATAAACACAAGAATCTCATGATCGTATTCATAATATTTATTGTTAAGGCAAGAAACGATTTATATTCTAGATTTTCTAGAGCACGCTTTGTATTGATTTAAGTTAACCTAAATCTATCATCGCATGGTAAACATAGGCATATATCTCATATATAAAATTAAATAAACAAGTAAATGTAAAGTGCAATAAAGTAAATGTGTTTGGTTATGGCCCCATCCTATGTGATCTTTATCAAGCTCATGATAAAGATCAAGGTCAATCTAATATGGTGATGGAAATAAATACAACTACTTATTACATAAGTCTTCTTGTATGCCTCGTCTTCTTTTTTGTATCACCTCCATTGGATAGCCTTCTTGAGTCTTCAATTACATTACATGATTGAAAGTAAAACTAATCTAATGAACTTACAAGAATAACTCAAGTTACATTCGAGATTTATGATTACAAAGATTGATGACATACAAGTCGTATTTAAAACCAAAACCAAAACCATTACATCAAGGTCGAAAGGCCATAACCATCCACCATGCTCATACAACACATAAAAGCATGTTAAAACACATAATCTGATCTTAACATATCATATTATCCATGATCTAATCATAAAAAGAAAATATGACAAAAATCAGAAAAATCAGAATCAAATCAGAAAAACAAGAATCACTGTTTATGGGAAGTAAACAACGTCAAACGCCTTACAGACTAGTCGTTGATATCTTTTGCTATCAGTTTTGTTCAGACGCTCGTTTACCTATGGAATAGGGTATTCGTTTGCGTAAATTGGACACTAGACCCAGATTTCAGCAAATCTGCAGCAGCCAATTCAGAATCCGTATCTAATATGATTCTCATAATTAGAACAAACATAAATCATGTATATATCAGTATATATACAGATTACATAATCATCTTATGATTATACAACTCACATGAATATCATATATTCAAAACCATACATATATAAGCATATTATATCAACATCAAATCATGGCAAATCACGTACATGCTCATATATCGAAAACAGGTAAACACATAAACGAATTAAAAACTTTTCGCAAGTAGCTCTGATTCCATTGAAGGGTTTTTAGCACATAAACGCAGCGAAAACGTAAATTAAAATCTTAAAAAAAACCGAAACCCTCCGCAGGATCCATGCGAAAAATAATATTTAATTCGTAGTTCAGTATGTTTACCTTAAGAAGCTTTACGTTAATGGAAAGATGGAGGTCTTTAATGGCGATCCAAAAATGATGAACGGAGATCCTTAGCAGCTGCTCCTCAAGTGTGAAGCACTCCACCGATATCCACCAAGAAAACGATGTAATGAAGGAGGAGGAGATGGAGAGAATTAGGGTTTTGTAAATCTTTTTGGTTGAGGCAAAAATAGGGTCTATAATAGTATATTTATAGGCAAAATTTTCAGCTGAAAATTTTTCCATTAAATATTATTATTATTATTATTAACCCTTTATTATCCTCACTAATAATTAAAACACTTTTTAATTATTAATGCTTTTTCTAAACACTTTAGAAATAATTCTCTCACTTGATTTAATTTCCAAAAATTAAATTCTTAATTAATAATATTAAGAACATTTTCTTAATTAATTTATAATCAATTAAATCTCATTTAATCAATTATTAAATTTTCCAATTAATTATTTATTTCAAAAATAAATAATTATCAGCCATTATTAATTAATTCCTCCACCATTAAATCATTCTCTTTTATGGTGTGACCCTGTAGGTTCAATATTAAATCGGTAGTAGAAATAAATAATAATAAAACTATTTTATCATTATTTATATAAATTCTCTAATTCATTAAATATGATTAATTAATTAATCATATTTATTCTACATCGCGAGGGATACTTCTCAGCATATCGCGACTATCCGGATAATACGAATTCACTGCTTAGAATACCAAGAACCTATTCAGTGAGTAGTTACCGTACAATTAATTCCTTCTACCCTGCAATGTCACGATTAAATACAAGACATGGAACTTGTGTCAAGCCTATCTTATTTAATCACTTGCTTTCCCATTCACTATGCTTAGTTCTATTTAATGTAAATTAGAAACTCCTTTCTAATTTCATTCACTCTGACCAGAGATTCCTGAACTAACATAAGTGGATCAGCATTGAACATTCTCTTCCTACACTGGAAGGGGTAGATCCTTTATTGATCATACACTATCTTCGTGTACAAATTCCTATACCCAGTAGAGCCCTTATAATTGTCCCTTGAGACTAAGAACTAAACCAAAGTATAGTTCAGTGTACACAAGATGACTATGATGACCTCAAGTCTAAGGATGCTTGTATAACTATCACTATTTGAACGACTACTGACACGTGAGTGAACTCCATCAGTTGTTCAGCTGTGTGAGTCATGTTCAGTGAACTTATTCTATAATAAGCACCTACATACTAGCTATAGTGTCACCACACAAATGTCTATGAGAACAAACATCCTTCATAATGAAGCAAGCGTAGTATATACCGATTTTTGCGGATTATTAATTACCAGTTATAATCCTACGACCAGGAACTATTTAAGTTTAGAGTTATCATCTTTTAGGTCTCATTATTATGATCTCATCACATTCCATAAAAAGATTTACTCTAAACTGTGGTATATCTTATTTAAACATTTAAATAGATAGAGCCCGCAATAAAAACAAAACAAGCCTTTTATTAATATCAATGAAATCAAAACAGATTACATAAAAGTTATTCCTAAATCCTCATACATGATTGGACTTAGGACATATCTCTTTCATTAAATACATCTAAATATCTCAAATCTTTTAGAAGGAAGGAAACATTTAAAAAATACCCTGAAGAATCTCTTTGAAGCTGATCTGCACCCCAAGCTAAAAGTTTAATTATGCAATCCAAAGAACCCCCTCTTACAGCCAAATGAAGCGGAGTGCTACCAGGGTACCTGTAAAAGAATAGCCTTATAATTTATAAGTACAAAACTAGGGCACTTCCACTATCTAATATGCTATTAATACGAGCGGCTAAATGCAAATGAGTGGCTCCTTAATGATTTTAGTATGCTATTGTTTGGCACTTCCACTGCCACTCCAGCTTAGTCCCTTAGATTACATGACATCAAAACAAAAAAGTAAATAAAATATAAAAGATATAAAATGACACTTAGAAAACCAAATCTTTTACTTCCTTCATCCTATTTAAACATCCCTTAGGACAACCATTAGGCCAAATTAACCTAATTTTTTCCTCAAAATCAGAGATCTTCAACCCAAATAAAATATATACAAAATAACTCAAACAAATTAACTCAAACATACATAAAACCTTACACCCATACACGTTAATTCGAATAGGGAAGAGAATTTTTACCTCAAAATCAAACCCATTATAGCTTAAAATTGATGAAGAGCTTCAACCCAAATCTTTTTCGAACCGTTGTGGTCCAACCCAAATCTTTAACTCCAATCGAACTCAAATTCTATGCTCTAAACCTTAAGTGAACACCAATCGAACCTGCCGCTTGAAACACAATTCTGTCGCTTCAAACCCTATTTTTCCTTCTATCACAGTCGCCTAGAGTAGAGAATCAAGTAGGGGGATTTTTTTTTATCAATACCCGTTTTGTTAAAACTTTCAATTCCCCGCTTTGTTAAAAATTTGGCCACCCAAGCCCAAACAAGATTTCACAGGCCCAACCCATTTAATTTTCACCATTTACTCTTTTTTAATTATTTAAATATTTTTTTTAATTCTACACATTATATATAATTTAACAAGACAATTATTTTAATTATTTATAAAAATTAAAACTATTACTTGCTTTAAGATATTTTTCTATTGATAGATATTTCACTCATTTTAATAAAATTTATTAGATTTATTAAATTAACTATTAAAATTTATTCTTTTAATTTTAAATTTAAATGAACTTTTTTGATGGTTATAAAATGTAAATAAATAAATTATTTAATATAATCTTACTTTCCGGGATAAATCAATGAATTATTTTATCTAAATCAAATATTAATAAAATAAATTCTATTTTTAGTTTAAATTTAAATTTAAATTTTCTTTTATTCTTAGTCTATAGCAACACATCATATTATGTTACCTCTACTTAACACCTCAGTGGCCTATGACAACACATTACTATAGCTTTAGTAACACGCATAGTGTAGGTGTTGTGATAGGGTGAAAATTTCACATCTATAGTAACATAATCTAAGGTAACTGTTAGGTCCCGTAAAAGGGCTATTTTAAGCTAGAAGGGGGTTGAATAGCTTAATTACCAATTTAACAATTAATATGGCGTTTTAAAAATATTTATCCCGTTTTAAATATTTTACCGATGCAGATAATGTATGCGGAAATAAAAGACAAGGAAGAAAATACCACACGAGAGATTTATCCTGGTTCGCGATGACGCAACCTCTAATAGATTCACTCACCCCTACGTAGGCGGAGAAGCCTTTACAACCCCACAAATACTTGTCTTGGTGCGTAACTCCGGATTACCACCTCATAATAAATGTGCAACCTACACAACCTATCTTAGACAATAACACCCTGTTATTTCTTCAAAGTTGATGTAGAACCCTTGGTGTAGTCTTTGTCTTTCTATGTTTTTGCCGGTCTTGGATCTCAGTAGTTGGTCTTGGGTCTTTCCTTTTCTTCACGGTGCGAAGACTACTAACTCCCCGTTAGTACGTCTAGGACTTGGGTCTTAAAACGAGAATCACCTCACTATACTTCACCTCACTGCAAAACAAAGAAGACAATATCTACGAAATTGTTAGGTCCCAATATGTTTGTAGAAGGGGGGTTGAATACAAACTATACCGTTTAATCGAACTTAATGTGGAATAAAAAATTGAAACAAAATTCAAGTTAAATAAAACTATTATTAAACTTGAAAGGCGTTAGAACAACAATATCGTTTACAAGGGATTAATCTCAAATAAATTATCACAAATCTAGAATAAATTCGACATGAACTTTTTCTATTTTTGCAATAAAAAGATCAAATGCTAGAAGCAATTTGAGATTAAGTTCTAGGGATTTGATCTGCCGGATAGTTACACAAGAACAAGAGAATGATTTCTAGTGGTTTGGATTTAACTTTAAAACTAGAAATTGATGATCTTGAATTTCAGCAGAGAGATGAAATGTTTTGTTTTGCGGCTGCTGTGTTCTTGGTTGGTTGAGTGTGTTGATTGATTGTATTGAATGTCTGCTGCTTGTCTTTAAATTTAATCAACAGAACTGAAATGAACTGGCAAGACAATTTGTGAATTGGCATGACTTTTGGTGAGACAATCTCCTGAACTAGCATGACAATCGGTATGACTATCTCCTGAACTAGTATGCCAATCGGTATGACTATCTCCTGAACTAGCAAGACAATCCCATAGCTAGTAGAACTTTCGGTATGACAATCAATTTGAACTATCATGACTTTCGGTATGGCAATCTGATTGTCATACCAGTTTAATTGATTGTCATACTGAATTAATATTGAATATTAATTCAAAATCAATTCTGAAAATTCATAATATTAATTCAAAATTAATTAATCAATTAATTCAATTAATAAATAAATTAATCTTTGCAGATATAATTTATTTTCTTAATTAAACTATATGACTTAATTAATTAATAGAGAATTAATACTACTCTTGAACAACAACCACTCTTCTGAAGATCTTCTGAAAATCACTGAAAATTATGAATCAATTCCACCACTTCAATGTTGACACTCGATGTACTGTCTGGTTCATGAGTGACTAACTTCCGTGATGTTTCTTCATGTCTTGACTTTGATAACTTGATTTTCTTCAGATTAAATCCCTGTAACTATTTGATACCCTGACAAGATCTCTGTCACTTGATTAAATCCACAATCTTGATTTATATCATTGAGGCTTGATCAATTTCTTGAACTTCTTCCAGTGAAGTAATTCCTCAAGACTGTAGATGAACCTTGTTTCTTATTCCTTTGACATATGTTACTTTGAGAGATCTCTTTGATGATAGAACCCCTATTTACTTGTTACATTCTTATTTGAGTTGAGTTAAATTCTCGAATAAAGAAATAGGCTATGATATATGCCTTTCAATCTCCCCCTATTTGTTTGTTAGACAATAACAACAAATACCTAGAGGATAACTCAACTAACAAATAAGAAAAAGATATAAACAGAAATGCAAAGTAAATAGCAGAAAAGTTCTTGATAATATTTAACATTTTCCAGATTCCAAATAGATGTTCCTCTAGACTGAACATATCTTCAAGTAGTTTCATCTTCTTTTGTACCACCACATTTCCTGATGAGAAGCGCATATCTCTCTTGCTTCTCTCCCTATGAGAATCAACTGCTTAAAGGAGATCACCTTGTGTTTACCACCTCTCCCATACAATAGGATCCGTAGTTATAAACAACAATGGTGTGGTGTAGTGTACATATACTTTACCTTTTCCTTTTTCTTTCCTCCCTGCTATTTCTCCCCCTTAGTTGAGGAATCCTCCAAACTATTACTTAAGCTTTTATCTCCCCCTTAGAGAAGGAATGTATGCCGTTGTCTGAAGGAGTTCTCATATTTCACTTGGTTGGAAAAGAAATAACAAGTAGTTTCTCTTTCTTCCTTACTGTGAGTGTGTGATTCTGTTTAGTGTACCTCACATGTGTTTCACTCTTCTCTCCCCTCATGTTTACACTCATTCTCACAAGTGTATCACTCCTCTCATAGCTCCAAAATTCAGCTGTACCTGCAAGGAAAATCACCTTAGCCATCCTTAAGGAGGTCACAGGTGGTGCAATAGGAAGTCGCAAATCCCCATCCTTGTTAAACTCGTCAGATGAATCTGAGTCATAATCTACAAGTTGCTAGTTTATCTTTTAGGGTTCCATATTTGAACTCTGGGAAGGTAAACAATGATCCAACGAATTTAGCATAAAAATCAAAGTTCCCTTCTAATGTCTGTGAAAACATTTCCTTGTGACTCATCAGGTAATATCTGAATCATTGTCAACAAGTTACCGATCTGCGCCTATGTCTGATCCACTATTCACAGATGCATCCAGGGGATTTAAGCCTGGGGATGGTAGACACTAACCACTGACATATGGCTTTTGGATCAGTATCCTCTCCTAACACCTGTAAAGGCAACTGGTCCATTAAAGAACCTTGAAGAATCGAATCTAACCTCAAAATGGTTGAAACTCTTGTTTTCGTCAACTCATCCTTTGTGTGTGTGACCTTTCCTTGTGCATCAAGAATTGTTTATGTTTGAGGTGGTGACACTACATTGGATGCCTTGGCCGACAGACAAATTTCAATAGACGCACCCTGTTGAGAGAATGAATCTAGTAACTGTTTTTGTGCCTTTTCAGCCATTACATCTTTTTGAGAAGATGTATGGGGGCTAGCAGTTGTCTCAGTTTAAATACTACTCATCTTTGTAGGAGACAGAGCTGCTGGGTTGACTTCAGAACCTTCCTTATGTGGTGCACTAAGGCACTATCTCCCTCACGCTCATTCATACTACATTTTAGTGGTAAGAGAGTGTTGGTTGGTTCTGTTTCTATGTTTGTCTTTACAGTCTAGGATATATGTTGTGGGTTTTCAACCTCATGACTGTCAATGAAAGAAGGCCATTGGAGGCTGAACCTGTATCACAGAACATATGGCAATATAGAGATAAAATGTACTTAAGATCTATAATGAATGAAAATTATACATTTAATCTTTTGAGAGAGATGATGTACAATAGTGACTTCAAAAGATTTTAAATGAAATAAGAAATCACTAATGTTGAAAGAAGTTTGATTTTCTCCTAAAACTGTTCGAGTGCACAAGTCTGTTTTTATGCCTAAAAAGATAAATGATTTGATAAGACACAGACTGATGACCTAGCAGTATTAAGAAGAGAAAGAAAGATTTTGACTTTCAATATGAATGAGTTTTTGTTAAAGCATTGATCACTTAGGGTAAAGTCTAAGTAATTCTCATTCATGTCAAAAGCTCCATAATCTATCTTAATAAAATTATAATCAACAACATTGTTTGTTGAAAAATAATATTAATAAGAATGACTATGCTGCTGATTTTAAATTATAGTGAATCTTTCAGATATAACAACTTATATAAATTCACTAGAACTTAAAATCTCACAACTATCTGCAACAAAATATTAACAATATATCATTGACCGATACTTGTCAAGTACTTTAGATACCAATAATTATGTTGCATATTATATTAATATAATTAAAAA
Organism: Apium graveolens; assembly: GCF_009905375.1. Lineage (NCBI taxonomy): Eukaryota > Viridiplantae > Streptophyta > Magnoliopsida > Apiales > Apiaceae > Apium > Apium graveolens. Next base: position 260,109,243 of record NC_133652.1, on the reverse strand, counting down.
AAATATCAATGAATTAAATACCAAATATCTTTTAAAGAGATATCAACATTCAATTTCATATATCATACAATTGTTAACTCTTAACAAGTATAATATCTCAAACAATATTTACAATTACAGAAAGTACAAATAAAAACTTATATTAATATAGAAAAAATACAGAAAATATTTACAAGTTCAATGATAACATTACCAGCTTGCAAACATCCATATCCCTCAGTTAAACCTTTGCTGTTATCTCCAATGGTAACCACTGGGCCAGCTTTCTCAACCACATTTGATAGCAGGGCTCTATCTCCGGTCATATGTCTTGACGATCCGCTGCCAAGAATCCACACTTCCAGTTCCAACTATTTAATGCCCTGCAATACAAATGGATTAAACCTTCTTCAGAACCCAAACTTGGTTGGGTCCGGCATACTTGTAGAATTGACCTTTGTCAGGCAAAACAACATTCTTAACTTTAATGTTCTCAACTTTCTCAATGAATGGACATTTGACCTTGTAAACAGCCTTAACAAATTTCTGTTTAGGCTTAGGCACAAATGTCTCCTTTCTAGCCTTAGGAGAACTAGCAGTCTTAGACCTATCATGCTTCTTATTATTCACATGCTGACGAGGAGTAGTCTTATCACTAGAAACATGCTTACCATTAAAATAAGCATACATCAAATTAAAAGCACAAGACATACAATTAGGAACACCATATACTTTATGAGAGGGATTAACAACATGCAAAATATGCATGGTAGACATGGCATTTTTGTTATCCAACTCATGTGTGTCTGAGTTAGTTTCAGTTGCTTTCACAACTTTGACTGGAACTTTCGACACACTTGGCTTGGAAACAACCTTCTCATTAGCAAGATTTTCAGCACGTATTTCTTCTTGAATAACATAGGAGGTCTCATCAAATGGTTCATCAATTGATCCTTTATAGAGGGGTTTATCAACACCCTTAAGCACATGTGGTACTTCCCTACCTTTAGCACATACATGAGGAGGGGAGTTTATGCCTAATTCTCCAATAGCAGCATTGTAATCAAAACATATTCCAGATGTTTGATTAACAGCTTGCTTACTATAGAACTCTTCAGCCTTCGAACAAGAATTAAAGTAAGCTTTAACCTTAGTCTCAAGACCGGTGATCTTGTCTTTGAGAATAGTTTCAAGTTGTCTATAACAATTAACTCTATTCTCTAGAAAAGATACTTGTTCTTTTAATTTGTCTTGATTAATGTGCACAAGTCTTAATTCATTAACCTCTTTCTCAAGGTCTTTGATCTGCTGACTTAACAGTTCATTATCACGACGAGCACAATCTAAGGAACCTCCTGGATGATAAACTAATTCAGCATCAGTAAATTTTACCTCTTTTCTTGACGATGAAGTATTTCCATCAATAGACATAAGAGTAAGATTCCCAACTTCTTCATCTTCACTATCAGTATCATCCCAGCTTCTTCCCTTTTCCAGATAAGCCCTTTCAGAGTTACTCTTCTGATTTGAATTTTAAGAGTCCTTCCTTACTTGCTTTGGCTTCCTGCATTCGGTGGCAAAGTGTCCCAACTCATTGCAGTTAAAGCATCGAATGGTGCTCCGATCAACCATCCATATTTTGTATCCACCACTGCTCGTGTTAGAGGATGAAGATCCACCTTTCTGGAATCTGTTGTAGTTGGAATTGTACTTGAACTTGGGATTTCTCTTGAATCTGACATTGGAGAATCTCTTGACAATCTGGGCCATTGACTCATCTTCCAATTTCTCCAGCTCTTCCAAGGTGTAAAAATCATCACCGGATTGATTTGTTATAGGAGGATCATATTCTGCTACTAACACATTTTCCTCAGCCTTGGAATACTGTACCATTCTCTCTGAGTGTTGAGATTGTTGTTGTTGTTGTTGTTGACCTTCAGTTACTATAGCAGTAGACATGCTGACCTCTCTACCTTTCCCGTATACTTCCTTCTGCTGAATCTGCTCCAACTCATAGGTTTTTAACACACCATAGAGTCTATCCAAAGAAATCTCACTCAAATCTCTAGCTTCTCTTATGGCAGTGATTCTATGTTCAAGATGAGTTGGCAGTGTTAAAAGGAACTTTTTGTTGATCTCCCTGATTGAATAATATTTTCCATTTATGTTCAGGTTGTTGATCAATGCATTGTACCTCTCGAACACTTCAGTAATTCCTTCTCCTGGATTGGATTTAAAATGTTCATACTCAGAGGTTAGGATCTCTAACTTGTTCTCCCTAACTTCCTCTGTACCTTCATTAATCACCTCAATAGTTTCCCAGATGTGTTTGGAATTTTTACAGTTCATCACATGTCTGTTCATCAAGGAATCAAGGGAATCAACTAAAATTAATTAAAGGCTGGCATCAAGGGAGGCTTCTTCCTGTTCAGCAGGGGTAAAATCCTGAGGATCTTTTGCATAGGTTCTAGCTTTGGTAATTACAACATTATCTACTATAACCTCTGGTTCAATAACCATCAGAATTTTTGGACCCTTCTTTAACAAGTTCAGATATTTGGGATTTGCCACTTGTAAAAACAAGAGCATCTTCTTCTTCCACATAATATAATTTTCTTTATCAAATAGTGGAATTTTAACGGTTCCAACTTTTTGTGAAGTCATTATGAATTTTTGAATAAATAAAAATTCAAAGAGTTGAAAAATCACAAAAGTATAGGATCTTGATTTGTTCGTTAATCAGAAGGCTTTGATACCAATTGTTAGGTCCCAATATGTTTGTAGAAGGGGGGTTGAATACAAACTATACCATTTAATCGAATTTAATGCGGAATAAAAAATTGAAACAAAATTCAAGTTAAATAAAACTATTATTAAACTTGAAAGGTGTTACAACAGTGGTATTGTTTACAAGGGATTAATCTCAAATAAATTATCACAAATCTAGAATAAATTCGACATGAACTTTTTCTATTTTTGCAATAAAAAGATCAAATGCTAGAAACAATTTGAGATTAAGTTCTAGGGATTTTGATCCGCTATATAGTTACACAAGAACAAGAGAATGATTTCTAGTGGTTTGGATTTAACTTTAAAACTAGAAATTGATGATCTTGAATTTCAGCAGAGAGATGAAATGTTTTGTTCTGCGGCTGCTGTGTTCTTGGTTGGTTGAGTGTGTTGATTGACTGTATTGAATGTCTGTTGCTTGTCTTTAAATTTAATCAACAGAACTAAAATGAACTGGTAAGACAATCTGTGAATTGGCATGACTTTCGGTGAGACAATCTCCTGAACTAGCATGACAATCGGTATGACAATCTCCTGAACTAGCATGACAATCGGTATGACTATCTCCTGAACTAGCAAGACAATAGCTAGTAGAACTTGCGGTATGACAATCAATTTGAACTAGCATGACTTTCGGTATGACAATTTGGTTGTCATACCAGTTCGATTGATTGTCATGCTGAATTAATATTGAATATAAATTCAAAATCAATTCTGAAAATTCATAATATTAATTCAGAATTAATTAATCAATTAATTTAATTAATAAATAAATTGATCTTGGCAGATATAATTTATTTTCTTAATTAAACTATATGACTTAATTAATTAATAGAGAATTAATACTACTCTTGAACAGCAACCACTCTTCTGAAGATTTTCTGAAAATCACTGAAAATTATGAATCAATTCCATCACTTCCGTGTTGACACTCGATGTACTGTCTGGTTCATGAGTGACTAACTTCCGTGATGTTTCTTCATGTCTTGACTTTGATAACTTGATTTTCTTCAGATTAAATCCCTATAACTATTTGATACCCTGACAAGATCTCTGTCACTTGATTAAATCCACAATCTTGATCTATATCACTGAGGCTTGATCAATTTCTTGAACTTCTTCCAGTGAAGTAATTCCTCAAGACTGTAGATGAACCTTGTTTCTTAATCCTTTGACAGATGTTACTTTGAGAGATCTCTTTGACGATAGAACCACTATTTACTTGTTACATTCTTATTTGAGTTGAGTTAAATCCTCGAATAAACAAATAGGCTATGACATATGCCTTTCAGAAACAATACACGTTATTAATAAAAAGAGTTTCGACTAGTAATACACTTAACTAGACCGGATGACAAACAAATATTCTTAAAAGAATATTAATGTATACTTTCTTTAGATTAAGTGAATTTTAGAGTATACTTGGGTTTACTTCGTTTCAAATAATATATCTTATTTCCGAAGTAGTAAATATATCAAGTCCTTGGTGAAGCGTTATAGCTTTCGGATCTTTGATTAAATAATGTCTCGTTTAATATAGTCATGTGTAGACTTTTATAAATTGAAAGCATTACACTTATTCTTTAACTATTTGCACTTATAAAATATTTGGCCGAGAAAATAATAGGTGCGAAATTTAAACACAATATATCAAAACAATATAAGAGTAGAGTTTAAATTATATTAGCACAGTTTATATGTGTATATATATAATACAATATAAGCTTTAAGTTTTTCCCACGAAACACTAAAGGTGCTAGTAGGGGAAGTTGCTTAATTCTTATACAATTATATATATACTTATATTTACTTAAAAGCTTTAAGATTTTCCCACGAAACACTAAAGGTGCTGGTAAGGGAATTCAGTTAAATCTTTTAACAAAATATAATAAATATGTATATATAGATATATTAGGTCACACACACTGTAGAGGGGGTGAATACAGTGTAAAAATACAATCAAATCAAACTTTTAATATTTCAAGTAACAGAAAACAAACTTTATTGAAACAATAAACTCTGTTACAGTATAGAACTGTTACCTCTCAGTGATGAACAAATATCACGAGAGCTGCTAGAGTTACAATGAATAATCTTCTCGAATAAGATAACACTTATAGTGTAAACCCTATGTCTGTGTTTATATACTACACAGTTACAAGATAATCGCTAATTGATATGGAATATAATTCTGCTTCCTAAAATATATCAATCAGATATCTTTTCTTCCAAGTATTCTATTCTTCTTCATGCATATCTCTTCTTATGTTTATCTCGATCTTCTTTCCTTTAATCAGCTACTATCCTTATCTTGAACGTCCTTCAGCACTTAAGTTCTGATATCCATCTTCTGATGATTATCTCCTGATAATATAAGTACTGATATCCTTAAGTCCTGACTTCCAGTAAGTACTGATTTATCCTGTTTAAGTAAGATCTGAAAACTAAACATAAATCATATTAGCAATGACATTATCAAATATATCTAACAATCTCCCCCAACTTATAAATTAGCATAATATACAAGTTTAATAGATATTTGATGATGTCAAAAACATTAAGTACAAATGCATGAGAATTAGACTAGATAACTACAACTTACAGTCCTAAAAGCTTTACCAATATTTAACTTCTGATAACAGCTTCAGTCTGTACAAATATTAGAATTTAATCAGTTGTAGATCTTGACTTGGCTTCATCTTCTGATCTCTCTGATGTCAGGAGTTGTTCTGAGATAGTTCTTCAACAAACATCTCTCAGCATATCTAAGTTCATCAATCATCCTCCTTTTAGCATCTTTAAGCTCTGCATTATCTTCACCAATTTGAAAGATTGCAGCCCTGAGATCATTAATCTTTGCTTTTCTTATATCCTGATCCAGTCTGATCAAATAAGCTTTATCAGACTCAAGATTGAATTCCACAGCCCTATAACCCAGAAAGGTAGTTATAATTGTAGCAGTGTTGGGCTTTATTTCAACTATATCACCCTTGTGATCTCTGTACTTTGGAACATATGTGCTATCAGACTTAACAGAATAAAGCCTTTTCTGTCTCTGAATCTGATCCTTCAAATAGTTTGCAGCACTTCCTGTCAATCTGTCATCCACTTGAAGTAAGAATAGTACATGCTCCAATTCTTCAAAATACTTCAATGGAATGGCATTTTGCCTTATATGATAAACCCTACCATCTGTCATAAAGTACAACAAGATGTTTTCTTTCAAGTAGGTATGGTAAACCATTTGTACAGATTCCAGTTGATTCAATCTCTCAGGAGTTGATCCAATACCTGGTTCACTCAAGAAAGTTGGATCATTGGTAGTGTTCTGTATTCTTCTTTCATCAGCACTTCCCAATCTAGTTTTATCTCTTGCTTCCTTTCCAGTAACTACTCTTGCTTCAAAACCACTTGCAGCAGTCTTCAAAGGTTGAGTCTGTTTTGCTTTAGTGAATCCTGGTAGGAGTGTCTTTGGTCTAACTTCTGATATCAAGTTAACTTGATCTATGTCAGAGGTTACTTGCTTCTTTGAAGTATCAGAACTTACTGTCTCTAGACTCTGAACAACTTGAGCCATGTCAGAGGTTGTTTTCAGAACTTTTCTTGAAGTCAGAGCAAGATTATCCTTTTCATCAGTGATTTCTTCATTCTCAGGAGGCACATAAACCTTGATAGGTTCACCAACCTTTTCTTTACCCTTGGATCTTGGATCTATCTGCAGTTGTGATTTAGCCAATGTTGCTTCAGTATTTGTCCTTTCTTTTATCACAATGCCTTTGATCTTTGGAAGTATCTTTTTACCAGAAGCTTCAGATTTAGATATGACTTTTTCTGATTTAAGTCTGGCTTCTTCTTCCATTAAACTCTCCAAGTCCATTCCTGGATTTTCCTGAAGAAATAAATGTCTTGACATTTCTTCATCAAGATCTAAAAGTTCATCAGAACTTATCCTTTTACCAGTAGCAGAACTTGTCATGTGACTTGTGATTTCAGCTTTTCTTGATGAGAAACCTCTACCTTGACTATGACCTCTACCCATTCCAAAGTTTCCTTGATCATCCTTTTCATCATCCTTCCCTTTCAGTGTCTTGCCAATCTTGCATTTGGACTTAATTACTTTCTTCCCCTTTTTGACATCAGCAGGTAGTAGAAGAGAGACAAGCAATTCCACCGAGGCTTGGATTTCAGTAAGTTGAGATTGCTGAGAAGCTTGATTTTTCAGAATATCATCAATCTGAGCTTGTTGTTTCTCTTGAGTCTTCTCAATATAAGCAATCCTGTCAAAGGTAGGTTGGAAGAACTTTTTCTTGTCAATTTTCTGAATTTGGTCCTGTTTGATGAATTCTTCCTGAATCTTGTGTAGCTCTGCATGAGTAGTTGAATGGAGACCTTGTAGATGTTTAGTACTCAATGCAGTGACTCTAAGCTGGGTTTTGAAATCATCAGAATTTAACATTTCATCAGCTTTTGTCAAGTGCTCAGCAAGATGCTTTGCATTTGGAACACATGAAACTGAGTTCCATTCCTTAGTCCACTCCTGTCCTGCAGTAGTTTCACTCCAAGGCACTGGTGCTTCTCTGGTAACAAACTTCTTAACAAGTTCAAATTTAAGAATAGTTTGTTGAGGAGTATGTCCTGAAGGACCTGCTTCATCAGCATCTGTATTTGGAGCAGCATCACCAGTATCTCCAGCATTTGCAGCATCAGAACTTACAGAATCAGTATCTTCTGATAAAACATCAGTGTGAGTAGCAATGGAGGCTTCAGCATCCTCTAATTACTGATCTGGTTCTAAGTTCTGATCAACAGCCATATCCTGATGCTCACCTATATTCTGATCATCAGCATCTAGATGCAGAGAAGGTGTAGGAGAGAAGTCTGGATTTTGAGCAGCATCAGTAACAGGTGTTGTTGATGGATTAGTTGCTGTTGGAGCTTCTAAGAGAATTACTTCAGGCACAACCAAGGTCTGGATATCAATATCAGCACTTGTGCCTGTATTAACAGGAGATACAGACTTTTGAACAGGAGACACAGATGGTGTGTTGGCCTGTTCAGGAACAGCGTCCTGAGTTGGAGTTGATGGAGAAGTAGTGACTTTAGCAGATTCCTTTTCTTGTGAGATCAGAGATTCCTGATCTCCTTCCTGAGCTGCTGCTTCTTCATCATCTGAAACTGGCCTTTTTGCCCTCTGTTTCTTGTATCTCTTTGTAGATATGGATTCCTTGGGAGTGTCGGGAACAGTCATTCTTCTAAGCCTCTTGAGAAGCCTAGATCCCTCAATTCCAGAATCCTTCTGAGAAGTCACTTTCTCAGCTTCTTTGACAACAGGTTCTGATGTAGAAACATGTTCCTCACTGTCAGACTCATCTCTCAAAGCAATCCTCCTTCTCTTTTGAGGTGTTTGAGGAACAGTCTTTATCCTCTTAGGCTTGGAAGATGAAGGCTTCACAGTAGGTGCTGAGGATGAGGGTTGAACTGTCTGTGAAGTGGAGAGATAGGATTTGATATATTGCCTGAGGGTTGGTTGAGTAGAATGAGTGGTATGTTCTGATGGTTGTTGTGGTGTATGGGAGGTGGTTGTTGGTTGGACATCAGGATAAACAGATCTATAGGAATCAGGATCAACATTTACTAAAATATGTTTTACAGACTGAGGAATCTGTAAAGGTCTAACCATTGGTTTCTTAGTGTCAGCATTTACCAGGTCATTAAAGTATCATTTTGCAACCTTAAAAGGTGGAGTTAAGGAACTGACTAAGTGAGGTTCATCAGTACAAAAAGTATATATAAGTTGACAGAATCTAGCAAAGTAGACAACGTTCCTATCCTCTGTCATCCTATCCCCAATAAAACCTATTATAGCAGTTGCAAAATCAAAATGAGTTTGGTTTATAATGGCATACCCGATGTGCTGACTCATTATGGGGATGGCATCAAAATTCGAACACTTGTTCCCAAAAGCTTTAGTGATGCAGTCGAAGAAGAAACTCCATTCCCTTCTGATATGAGCCCGTTTCAACTGCCCAAGCTTTGCCAAACTCTGTTTATACCCCAAACTGGCCATTAACTCCTGAAGAGCTGATTCCTCTTGAATTGAAAAAGTACATCCTTCTGGGAGATGTAGAGCCTTGCGTATTGTACCAGGAGTGACTGCATATGGAGAATCACCCACTTCGAAAACAATACTAGGAGTACCATGTTGACCACCATTATCAAAGTTTCCAGTCCTCCAAAGTGTCAGAACTTGTTGGCTTGAGAATACTGAAGGTTGGGTCAATGCATACCCGATTTCACTGTGTGCAAGAAGATCTTGCACAAAATGCAATTCAGATGGAGCTTCAGCATTATCAAGAATTGCAGCATAGTTGTTTGGAACAAATTTAGCTCCATCAATGATTAAATCCTTAGGTGCCATGAAATTAATCGAGATGTATAAGTGCCTGTTAGGTGTTTGATAGAATGTCTATATGAAAAACCAACGTTAGAAGAAGAAAGAGAGTAAAAGCAAATAGAGAGAAAAAGTGTGAAAGGAAATAAAAGATTAAAAAATCCTCTCTCTGTCTTACTTATACTTTTGAAAAAAAATGTAACCGTTGGACACCTGTCAGACATGCTGTAAAAACGAATAGTTAATGGGCACGAGAAAACAGTAATCATTACTTACCCACTTGCAGTTTTTCAAGGAAAAACTGTTCCACTTACCAAGTTATTCCATTAATCAAGGTGAAACAGTTTTAATTCAAAATTGAAACTGTTCCCACTTATTTAATTATTTTTCACTGCAACATAAATATTCTGAAAAAAAATCCAAGTGAAAATGACCATAATAAATCAGATGAGCAAGTACTGATAAAATAAAATCAGAACTTAAGTTAAAACAGAATTTATATGGTCATCAGAATATGAATATGTATCAGGATTTATCAATGCATTACAAAATATCTCAGAGACAAGATCTTGAAACAAAAACAAATTTCATTAATATATCAAGAGAATACATTCATGAAATTTAAATTACATCAGAACTTGTACAAGATTTCCCTAAGCTGCTAAACCTAACGTCAACAGCCTTTGTCCTAGCTCAAGAAGCAGGGCAAAGCTGATGATGAAGAAAAACAGGAAGAAGAAAATAAATCATTTCTTCTTCGTATTCTCGACAAACAGAATAGCGAGTCGTATGATTCGCTCTTGCTGGCGGAGAGCTTCCAGCCTTTCCTCCTCCAATCGCTCCAAATGGCGATGGTAGTCCATGTAGAAGAACAGGAGGTGGGTGAGTACCTCATGGGGAACGGAGTCCCATATCTCATCAGGATTGGCAGTAACGTGCCATTCCTGCTGCCAGTCGGCACAGCTCAGCTCCATGTTGAATGTTTCGTAGTTCAAAAACATATTGTAATTGACCTTGGTGTTTTTGATATAAAGATTATGAAGGTGAGTTTGTGATAAAAGATTTGATGGGAAGGCTGATGTGAAGTGGTTGCTTATATAGGCAAGAGAATGCCAGGAGACGCAAGGAAATCTAATGCTTACAGGTAGAATTAATTCTACCTCGTCTCCCCAGACTTGGAAAAAGAAAAACATTCATTGGAAAGAGAAAACATGGTTTAATGCGCACAAGAAGCAAGTAAAAGTTGACTGTTCATGTACGAGTACCACTATCCCTAACTATAGTGACTATTAATCTTCCACTTCAACATATTCTGGTTTAAACTGAGACTGTTGTCAAATTTTATCCACAAATAAGTCAAGTAAAGAATCAGACTGTAATATCAGAACTTAGACTTATATCAGAACTTAACAGTCATCAGAACATAATTTCTTAACTCGAAAAAGGAATGCCTATCTTAGTAAGTCCTCACACAAATTCTGATTTATATTCTTCAAAACTTAATCATCAGAACATGCAATCAAAACTTGTCCTCGGAATTTGTGCAATGTGACACAATGACTGTTCATCTAAAATAACATAGATCACCACAGTGATTTTCATCATTCATATGGAGTGGTTAGTGTGTGCATTAAGCTAAATATCAGACAAAGAGTAAAGTCTGATTCACTTCAGTACATCTTAGAAATAAGGCATAACTAAAACTTTGCTAAAGAGCTGTCATTATTCTGAAACCTACTGTTGAATGTGTCCATGCTTGAGTCCACCTCAACTATTTTGTGCTAATTTTATGCATCTTTTTAAATTCCATTTTACAGTGGCTTCTCAGTGTAAGTGAGTCACGACTGCTTATCAGAATTTATGCTATTATCAGAGTATTTCTCCAGTAATCATAGAGTGTAAAAAGTCACCAAGAAAATATTGTGCTTTTCTAATGCATATTTACTTAATACCAGCAATGCACTTGGGTCGTCCCTTTCACATTTTTACTCTAGATCTCAAAGGAGTACCTGATTTTAATCCATGATTATTTCCTTTTTCTTTTGATAAGAGAGGTTTACCAGCACTTAGTACATTCAACAGATTTACTAGCATCAGAACTTAACAGATGAGAAGCAATATTCTAGTTTGTGACTTAGTAATAAGATAGACCAAGTAAACTCAACTAAGCTCAATTATCAGAATTTGCTTGTGTCAATTGATTTCCACAGTAATAATTACTTCTTACATGGGATCCCTTGTTTATTGAAGACTACTAGGTCAGCATCTAGCACAGTTATCCTCATAGGATTGAATAGTTACCTAAACAGACATATCACTATCAGAGTTTTAGAAACATTTATCAGACAACAGTCAATACTTAAACACATTTTTCAATTAAGCACAGAAGACACAAAGAGATTAAATTCTGTAAATACTGATCATAAAGTCTGATACATCAGAACAAAACTAAGCATATTTAGGGAAAAACCTGAAACCATTCCAAGTTCATTTACCAATCTTGTAAAAGTAGCTTCACACAATGGTTTTGTGAAGATATCTGCTAGTTGTTGATCTGTTAGAACAAAGTGCAATTCCACTGTACCTTCATCCACATGTTCCCTGATGAAGTGGTACCTGATGCTGACGTGCTTTGTCATAGAGTGTTGAACTGGATTACCTGTCATAGCAATAACACTTTGATTATCACAGTAAATAGGGATTTTGAAATATGTTAACCCATAATCCAGTAACTGATTCTTCATCCAAGGAATCTGTGCACAACAACTTCCTGCAGCAATATATTCTGCTTCTGCAGTTGATGTGGAAATTGACTTTTGTTTCTTGCTAAACCAAGAAACCAATCTGCCTCCAAGAAATTGGCAACTTCCACTTGTGCTTTTCCTGTCAATTTTGCAACCTGCAAAATCTGTATCTGAGTAACCTATTAGCTTAAAATCTGATTATCTGGGATACCACAATCCCAGATCAGCTGTGCCTTTAAGATACTTGAAAATTCTTTTCACAGCTGTTAAGTGAGGTTCTCTTGGATCTGCTTGAAATCTTGCACAAAGACAGGTAGCATACATGATATCAGGTCTACTAGCAGTTAGATAGAGTAGAGAGCCAATCATACCTCTGTAATCAGTAATATCTACTGATTTACCAGTATCCTTATCCAGTTTTGTTGCAGTGGCCATGAGAGTGGATGCACTTGAATAATCTTGCATTCCACATTTCTTCAGCAAGTTTCTGGTGTACTTAGTTTGACAAATAAAGGTGCCTTCTTCATTCTGCTTGACTTGAAGGCCCAGAAAATAGCTAAGTTCCCCCATCATACTCATCTGATACCTTGACTGCATCAGTTTGGAAAACTTCTTGCAAAGTCTGTCATTTGTAGACCCAAAAATGATATCATCAACATAAATCTGGACCAGAAGTAAGTCCTTTCCATGGTTGAGGTAGAACAGTATTTTGTCTATAGTTACTCTGTTAAATCCACTTTCCAGAAGAAATTGAGCTAAAGTCTCATACCATGCTCTGGGAGCTTGCTTAAGTCCATAAAGTGCTTTATCAAGCCTGTAGACATAATTTGGATGTTTGGAATCTACAAATACTGGAGGTTGTTCAACATATACTTCCTCCTCCAACTCTCCATTAAGAAAAGCACTTTTCACATCCATTTGAAAGACAGTAAACTTTTTGTGAGCAGCATAAGCCAAAAATATTCCTATGGCTTCTAACCTAGCAACTGGTGCAAATGTTTCATCATAATCAATTCCCTCCTGTTGAGAATATCCTTTTGCAACCAGCCTTGCCTTATTCCTTATAATTATGCCATCACTGTCAGTTTTGTTTCTGAATACCCACTTTGTACCAACAACAGATCTATTCTTTGGTCTTGGCACTAGGGTCCAGACTTTGTTTCTTTCAAATTCATTAAACTCTTCCTGCATTGCTTGCACTCAATCAACATCTTGAAGAGCTTCTTCCACTTTCTTTGGCTCAGTCTGAGAGAGAAAAGAATTGTAAAGACATTCATTTGAAGTACCTGTTCTAGTTCTGACACCTGCATCAGGATTTCCAATTATCAAATCAGGTGTATGTGATTTAGTCCACTTCCTTGCAGATGGAAGGTTTTCTCTAGAACTGGATACTCCCCCATGATCCATGCTGTCTTCATTTTCATTTTCTGATGCTCCCCCTGAAACTATGCTCTCTGAGTTGGATTCTTCAGAATTTAGATTTTCAGAACTATCAGAACTTGGCTTATCAGAACTTGACGAATCAGAACTTGAAGAGCCAGATGTATGTTCTGATGCTTCTTGAGATGTGGTAAAATCTTGAGTATGCTCTCCCTGCATAGGTGCATCTTCCTTTGGCGTAGTCACCACAGTTTTAATAACATCAGAGTTTAATCTATCAGAGTTTACAGTATCAGGACTTAGACTGTCAGGATTTTCAGTATCAGAATTTGAGTCTTCATTTTCAAATCTCAGCTGATCATGATCAATAAAATCTTCAAGACCAGTAATCTTCTTGTCATCAAAAGAGACATTAATAGATTCCATGACCACTCTTGTTCTCAAATTATATACTCTGAAGGCTTTTGTGGAAAGTGGATATCCAACAAAGATTCCTTCATCAGCTTTTAGATCAAATTTGGATAGCTGTTCAGGATGAGTCTTGAGAACAAAACACTTGCATCCAAATACATGAAAGTACTTCAGATTTGGCTTCTTTTTCTTCACCATCTCATATGGTGTTTTTCCTTGCTTGTTAATGAGTGATGCATTTTGAGTAAAACAAGCAGTCTGCACAGCTTTAGCCCATAAATAGGTTGGAAGCTTTGCTTCTTCAAGCATTGTACGTGCAGCTTCAATGAGGGTTCTATTCTTCCTTTCAACAACTCCATTTTGCTGTGGAGTTCCAGGAGCAGAAAATTCCTGCTTATTTCCATGGTTTTTGCAGAACTCTTCCATTATCAAATTCTTGAACTCAGTGCCACTATCACTCCTTATGGTTTTCACAGAATCTCTGACCAATTTATCCAGATGTTTGACATGATCAATCAAGATAGATGCAGTTTCACTTTTTGTGTGCAAGAAATACACCCATGTGTATCTGGTGAACTCATCCACTATGACCAACGCATATTTCTTCTTTGCAATAGACATGACATTCACTGGACCAAATAGATCAACATGTAGTAGATGATAAGGCTCAAGAATTGATGATTCAGTCTTGCTCTTGAATGAAGATTTCCTTTGTTTGGCCTTCTGACAAGAATCACAAAGGCCATCAGGAGCAAATACTGACTTTGGCAATCCTCTCACAAGATCTTTCTTGACTAGTTCATTTATATTGTTGAAATTTAAATGAGAGAGTTTCTTGTGCCAATTCCAGCTTTCTTCAATTGATGCTCTACTCATTCGACAGATTGCAGAACCATCAGTATTTGTTGAAAGCTTAGCTTCATAAATGTTACCACGCCTGTATCCTTTCAGAACAACTTTGCCTTTGGATTTACTGACAACTTCACAGTGTTCTTCAAAGAAATCAACATGATAACCTCTGTCACAGATTTGACTTATACTCAGCAGATTGTGTTTAAGTCCTGAGACCAGAGCTACTTCTTTAATGATGACATTCCCAAGATTGATATTGCCATATCCCAATGTTTTTCCAATGTTGCCATCTCCTTAAGAAACACTTGGGCCAGCTTTCTCCACAAAGTCTGATAGCAGGGCTTTATTTCCAGTCATATGTCCTGAACATCCACTGTCCAGAACTAGAATATTTTTCCTATTGCCCTGCAATCACAAAGACCACTAATGATTAGTTTTAAGGACCCAGACTTGCTTGGATCCTTTGGCCTTATCAAGTTTGTTAACATCCGCAGCGGATTTAGCATCAGAGTTTATGTTAACATTTTTCTTATCATAATTTACACTATCAGACATTGTATCAGAATTTACACTAGAAGGAACAATGGAAACTTTCTTTAAAGAAGGTTTTATTTGATAATAATCATAGTACAAACTATGATATTCCTTACAAGTATAAATGGAATGCCATAAACTACCACAATGAAAACAAGGATTTTGTGGCTTATATCTAACATACTGACTCTTAACTCCTGACTTTGAAAGTAAGGAGTTTATGTTCTTATTCTTCCTGCAAAAAGAAGCCAGGTGGTTAGAACTTCCACAGTTATGACACGTTTTCCTAGGAGCTTCAGGAACAGGCTTATAATCATTGCTTTTATTCACACCTTCCTTTCCATTCCTATTTTTCCTAGGTGATTTTACCTTGTTTGCATTCTTAACATCTTTCAGCTTATGCTTAAGCTGCTTCTTAGTCATTAAGCCTATGTTTACTTCAGCTGTCTTTTCCTGTTTTAGTTTGTCATAAGTTAATCCCTCTTTAACTTCTGATTTATCATTATCAGACTTTACAGTTACAAACTTAACAGGTTTTAACTTTGGCTTTTGCTTAACAACAGGCTTAATTTCTACAGTTCCTTTATCATTCTTATCCTCTCCATAACCTAAGCCCTCTTTCCAATTTTCACTACTTAGCAAATTTTGAGTTGTTCTGCCAGAGTTAGTCCAAGTCCTGATTATCTCTCTTTCCTTTTCTAACTCAGTTTTTAGAGATCCATTCATTTTTAGCACTTCATCCCTAACATAAAAAGCATCATCTCTATCCTTCTGAGTTTGATGGAACATAATTAACTCTTTTTCTAAGAAATCATTTCTTTTCTTAAAAGCAAGATTTTCAGAAGTTAATCTTTCACATGTTAAAGTTTGATCTCTATAACTAACAAACATGGTTTTAAGATATCTTCTCAACTCATTAATATCATCAGTATGAAAAGCATAAGTAGTCTGAGGTACCTTTGTTTCAGCAGCTTCAGAACTGCTCTCAGCACTTTCTTTATCAGCATTTGCCATCAAAGCATAGTTCTCCTCACTTTCAGAGTCTGAGGTGTCTGTCCAACTTTTCTTCTTTGTGACAAGAGCCTTGCCTTTGTCACCCTTCACTTTCTTACAATCAGGAGATATGTGGCCTTTCTCACCACAGTTATAGCATTTGACATTGGTATAATCTCCTTTATCAGACTTTCCTCCTCTGCCCTCAGATCTTCTGAAATTCTTCTTATCAGAACTTGTGCCTTTCCTGGAAAACTTCTTTCCCTTCCTGAACTTCCTGTATGCAATCTTTGTGATCCCTTTCACCATAAGAGCACACAGCTTCATCATCTCCTCATCAGCATCAGTCTCAGGCAAGCTTTCAGAATCTGAGTCATCATCACTTTCAGAACTTGATGACTCAGTATCAGACTTTGTGAAAAGAGCTTTACCCTTGTCTTTCCTTGAGGTAGCTGCCTTGGGGGATTCTTCTTCAGCCTTAAGAGCAACTGTCCTTGACTTTCCTCCTTTCCTCTTGCTTCTTTGTTCCATCTCAAGTTCATGAGTCTTGAGCATTCCATAAATTTCATCAAGAGTTGTTTCATCAATAGTGTAGTTGTCTCTTATTGTTGTTGTCTTCAAATCCCACCATTCAGGAAGAGCTAACAGGAATTTAAGGTTTGAATCTTCAACAAGATCATACTCATTATTAACCAGTGACAGATCATTCAAGAGTTTGACAAATCTATCATATAAATCAGTCAATGACTCATTAGCCTTTATGTCAAAGTGTTCATACTCTTGAGTGAGTATTGTCTTCCTGTTCTTCTTAATTGTATCAGTTCCCAGACACCTTATTTCCAGAGCATCCCATATCTCCTTAGCAGTCTTGCAGTTAATTACCCTGTTCGACATTACATTATCAATGGCACTATGCAGTAAGTGTCGTACCTTAGCATCCTTAGCAATTGATGCGATATCTTCAGCAGTATAATCACTCTTCTCCTTTGGTACGGTCTTTGCTGCTTCACCTGCAACTGCAACAGCGAGCTTGGTTGGTTTGTGAGGTCCTTCCTTGATTCTATCAAGATATTCTGGATCTGTAGCTTCCAGAAACATGGTCATCCTCACCTTCCATATGGCATATTCAGATGGTCTCAGTATGGGAACTCTGATGGTTTCATACCGACTTTGAATTTGTGTCTTTGGAGGTTCTTCAGTTTTGGTAGGCTTAGTTGGAGTTTCTGTGTCAGACATGATTGTATTTGGATCTTTAACTCTATGTGTGTTAACAGATAGGCTCTGATACCACTTATTAGGTCACACACACTGTAGAGGGGGTGAATACAGTGTAAAAATACAATCAAATCGAACTTTTAATATTTCAAGTAACAGAAAACAAACTTTATTGAAACAATAAACTCTGTTACAATATGGAACTGTTACCTCTCAGTGATGAACAAATATCACGAGAGCTGCTAGAGTTACAATGAATAATCTTCTCGAATATGATAACACTTATAGTGTAAACCCTATGTATGTGTTTATATACTACACAGTTACAAGATAATCGCTAATTGACATGGAATATAATTCTGCTTCCTAAAATATATCGATCAGATATCTTTTCTTCCAAGTATTCTATTCTTCATAGAATTCCTTCTTCATGCATATCTCTTCTTATGTTTATCTCGATCTTCTTTCCTTTAATCAGCTACTATCCTTATCTTGAACGTCCTTCAGCACTTAAGTTCTGATATCCATCTTCTGATGATTATCTCCTGATAATATAAGTACTGATATCCTTAAGTCCTGACTTCCAGTAAGTACTGATTTATCCTGTTTAAGTAAGATCTGAAAACTAAACATAAATCATATTAGCCATGACATTATCAAATATATCTAACAAGATATATATAATATAAGCCTTAAGTTTTTCCCACGGAACACTAAAGGTGTTAGTAAGAGAAGTTGCTTAAGTCTTGTTAAACAATTATAACGAATATATCAATATATGGCCAAAATAAGTGCGTTTAAGTTTAAAGAATAAAATGCTAGTTTTGTAATTTAATTCCCACGAAACACTAAAGGTGCTAGTTAGGAATATAAACCACGCGTTATTGAAATTATCACTTCGTGCTAGAAGTGTATAATTTGTAGAAAACTATCCTTATACGGATTTGTTTTTCTTTAAGTTATTCTATATAAGAGCTTGTAGAGATGAAGAGAAGGTGTTACTAAGCTTCTTATATGAATATTAAGAGTGGTCGGTTAAGACTCGGATGGAAGCTAAGAGGTTTACCACTTTTAAGAGATGAACGGAAAAGTTCGCCGGAAAAATTCGCCGGAGGTTCGGCCAGATTTTGGCTTGTTGGTCGAACTTGGGCAGCCCTTCGGGAGGTAAGAAAGTGGTATGAATGAGCTTTGCTTGGGACGATAGAGCTTGGTTGGTGGAACTAAGCTTGAAGATCAAAAACCTTGATATATGATATATATTTGTAAGAGAGAAGGTTTTTGAGATGAAGTATTTGGCTTTGGATATTAGAGAGCGTGTAGAGAGAATACTTCTTGAAAATGCCCAACAATTATTTAGCTCTGTGCTTGTGTAAAAAATGGTGGGGGTGGGTGTTTATTTATAGAAGGAGTTAGTTGAAGGGAGTGGTTGAGATTGAGTCAAAATGAATGGTGGATGAAGAGAGTGGTGTAGATTGATGACATGGAGGATAAGGTGTGTTAGTTTGCAACTTGCATATAGGACAAATAAGAAAAATCCCAGCAACTATTAATTATATAATAATGGATTTTAGCTTTTTCAATTAATCATTAGTTACTTAGTTAATTAAGTAATTAACACCATTAAATATAACGACTTTGAAAACCCTTTAATAAATACAACCAAAAATATGATAATTACCTTAATATCATATAATGATGATCTGCAAGTTTTGGTCAATTTTGGTCAAAGGTAGCTTGGTCAAACGCTCGGTCAAAGTCTTGGTTAACACCTAGAAAAATCACACCCAGACAAAATTTCTTAAAAATTATGAAACTTTAACCATGTATATAAAATATCATTTAAGTGATAAATCTTAAGTTTCAAGATTTTCTAGCAAGTGGAAGTATTTTATTTGGATTTAAAACGATTAAATCAGGGTTGGATTCCAAATAAAATATGAACGATCTTTTATGAAAACATATAGACACTGTTGGCTCAGTTTGGGCTAAAATAAATGCTTTAAACATATTTACTTAAGTATAAAATAATTTGAGAGTGTGGGAAATATTTTTAAGTATTTAAAAGTATTTTCTTCGATAAATATTATATTTGAGATACGAGAGAAAATTACTTGGAAAAATATGAGGAGGGGGATAAAATGAGATATTAATATTTCTTTATCAAATATTAATTTCTAGGAGTGTAAAAATATATTGATGGATTTATAAATATTTTATGGAGTGAAGGATATATATTTTATCCCTTTTAAAAACCATCTGTTTTTGAAATAAATTTAGCACGAGCCTTCTAAAGAATATCCAAGTCCTGATATTCCTTTTTCAAACTTGTTGCCTTATTAATATTGCAAGAGAGCCTAAGAAAAATCATATTTCCGATAGTTCTTTTACGATCTCATTGCTTTGGAGTATATTCCTTTAAAATATATATATTTGATTTTCAGCAAAATGGAATATCTCTTTTATTTATATTTAAACTATAAATACACTTTGAAAAACATTTTTGAAAATATTTTGCTAGATATGACTTTTCACTTTTTGATTATATCAATTAAATTCATGCCTATTTGGAGAGGATATACGTGTTTTAAATTTTATGTTAAATTATGCAAATACCAAAATAAATAATTAATCGAAGATGTCCTTTCGATCTTCCCCTTTTTGGTATTTGCCAAATAAAACATAAAATTTAAAATTTTCTAAGTGTGTGCTTCCCCTAAATGTATGCATGTGTTTTGAAAAATATTTTTCACATAAATGTATTAAAGGTGGAAGTATTGTTGTATATCCCTTGAATTTAATTCCTGCAAAACTAAACAACTTATTAGATGAATAAATTTTGATGTAGAATTTATGTCATTTTAGCAAGAATATTTTAAAATTTTCAAATTGGGGATCTAATTTCTTCTTCCCCTTTTATTTGGATAACATCAAAAAGAATCGTTAAAAAAGTATAGAAATGGCTTCCCCTTGATGTATTATTACCCTTTTTAAAGAAGAAGTTTTCAATTTAGGGAAAGTGTTTAAAAAAATATCAGCATTTTTCTAAGAAATGGCTTCCCTTATTAATCGAATTTGTGCTGCACTTTATAAATAGGACTGATTTTTGAATGTCAAAACTGGATGGTCTTGAATTTGTTTGATAGGTAATTTTTTTCTTCTCAATCTATTTTTGATTTCAATCCAAAGTGTCAAGTGAAATTGCTACTATAGTTGATGTTTTAACCATTTTTTGTTTTTGAATACCAGTTTTCATAATTTTTTTCATATTAATTTATATCAGTACCCTTTTTAGAGAAAGTTTTGTTCTTTCAATTTAATACCAGTTTTGTTTGAACTTGAAATTTTATTCTGGATAATAGATTTCTTGGTTTTCTTTCGGGTTAAAAACAAACTGTGAATGTTATTTGAGTATGCCTGGTAAGACAAACTTGTTTCTGATCATCAATTTTGCTATTTGATAGTCAAATTTGAGATCTTAAAATCTGGATGTTTTTCATTTCAACATCATATGAGTTAGTAGTTAGTAGGTTAGTCTTGAATAGTCAGTAAGTTAGTATACAAAGTCTCATAACAGTTTTTATAAAACTGTGCAATGTGTACATAACTTTTACTTTCACAAATATTTGAACCTAACATACTGGAATCAACTATCTAAATCTAGCTAAGATCAGAAATTTGATCCACCAGAATTGATCTTGATACTGATTGATGATACGCCAAAACCTGTTCACATAATTCTGCAAATATATTTTTCATTCTGCACAATATATAGCTTTATGCAACTAGCAACTTTTAATAGAAAATGAGCTAAGGAATCATATTTCTGGGTTTTTCAACACTATTACAGCAAAGTAATAATATTGTGATATATATTAAACACTGGAATAACTTTCTTTGACAGGTATTTAGATACCACAGTTTTTAATTATAGAGAGTATTTGTTCAAACAGCCATCTTTTAGTCATTATAAAACTCAATATGTTAAGATTTAGTTTATGACAGAAGAAAGTAATTCTGATACTAGGCAAGAATGACTTTATATCCTACCAACAGTGTTATATACTAGGTTTGAGATTGAAGAACCTAATAGAGTTTATATATAACACAACTTGAACTAAATATCTTGTTAACATCAATCAACTGGAGTCCAAACAGTGTTAACAACAAGTCAACACCAAAATTTTTATTTAAAAAGACAGTAATGATCAGATAGAAGTACATAATACCAGTCAACAGTTCTTAAAGCAACATAACTGAACTTTAAAGAACATCGCAAACCAACAACTAACCTGAAAACATATATCAAAGAAACAACAAAAGAACTCAGCAGAAAGAAACTACAGATAATGCTTGATCATCAAGCAGCAAAAAAACACAGAACAAATTACTCCTTGACAGGAGATTTGTTAACATCAATAAAACCCAGATTTCCATATGTCTCACACAACTCAGGCAGCACAGTAATGTCTGTCAAACCAACAAACTCATCATCCTTCTGACCAGCAACTTTATCCTTCCCTTTACCAACACAAACAATCTCATCAGCCTTCTCACAAACTCTCACATGCTCAATTGCCTCCTCACTCACATGCCTTCTTGAGGTTGCTTCAGAATCCTCAAGTAAGGCCTATTTCCTAAGAATCTTTTCTTCTAGGTAATTAATCCTATTAATAATCTTAAGATTTATTACTTTAAGACTGTTAATTTCCACTTTTAGCACTTTAATCTCATTGTTGGTTTTCTCAAGATTAACTATTTTAGGCAGTTTTATCAGATTCACAAGCTGGGGCTTACACACACTCAAGGGGACCTTATCTTGGTAAAGGGTTTCAACATTAAAGTACTCAATTTGCTTAGCAAAGGTTTTGATTAGCTTAACTTGATTGATTTCAAACAGAGAGGTCATAAGCAAAGTATATGGCATGTATTCTTCATAAAATCCATTTATCATGTTCAAAATTATGACATAGCTTAAGTTAAACTCAACCTTATTAGTTTCTAGTTGAAACATTACCTTAAGATCAACAAAATCAAAAACTCTATCTTGTTTTAGTTTAGGGAGAATGTTTTCCCTAAGTATGACTGCTAGTTTTTGATATGTGTGTGTGTGAAGTGTTTAAAGTGTATACCCCGGTTAGACTCACAGAGACCCAAAGGCACATAATCATCACAGAACAGACCAACATACAACTCAAACTCCTTTTGATCAAAGACAAACTTATCAAAGATATTGATTCATGGTTTTTGCAAAGTATGGCTTCCTAACCTTATGGCCTTATGAATAAAGTTACTATCAACTTTCAAATTTAATCCTTGCACATAAGACTCAACAAAATAAACACCATCATCCCTTTGACAAACTTTCATGTTCACATAGAATTCACTTATGAGATGCACATGATAATTCCTACCTCTATAGAACACAAAGTTGTCCCATTTAGCAGCCATGATTATCTTAAATAGTTCACCCATTTGCTCAACTTGAATCATCATTCCATTTTGAATGTTTTTCAACATTCTGTTGAGTTTCCCAGAATTGGTCAGTTTGACCAATGTAGGTTGGGGTGGTGTAAGTGATGGTGGTGCAAGGTTTAGAGGAGAAGCATTTATCACTTGATTTGAGTTAGAGTTCCTAACTCTTTGTGTATATTCATGAGTGCTGTGATATAAAGGTGTTTGGTGTGTGATGTTGTTGTGTTTTTGCTTTTTATGGTGAGGATAGTGATGATTATAGTTTGGGAAGAATGATTCATGTGGCTGATGTGGTGAGTTGGTGAATGATTTCCCATCAATGGTATCAATGAGAGGGAGAAGCATGAGTGTTCTCCCAAGGTGAAAGTGAGAGTGTATAGAGTCCATGAAAGTGGACAGTGAATGCATAAAGAAGAAATTAAGTGAAGTTTATTTTTGTTTGTGTGTAATACAATGTATGTAAGGCATTGGTCTTATAAAGAGTTCAAATAACTCCTGTTATGGCATTAGAATAAAGAATAAACATAAGTATGTGTATGCATGGCATGCAAATGCATAGTACAAATTTTAAATGCACAGCAGATATGGATAACCTCATGTCAGTTTGTTCAACAAAACACTCAAGTAATAAGCACAGAAATCACAGGAATTGTCTTCTTTTAGACACTTACTTCTAATTTTATTTAAAGATTAAGTTGACTACTACTGACTATATTTTATTTTTAGTTGTTTTTATATGAAGGCATTTATGGAAGGGGATATGCAGTGCTTATGTATGCAGGGTTTGTGTAGAGAGTACAAGGAACTCTCAGTGGCTGTGCCGGTGTATTTAATGAAGCATGCATTAAATATCTAACGAGTGTTCATTAATATATTCCTTTTATAAAACAAAAGAGTGCAAAGGAACATATTTTATACACAGGGACAGAGTTTCATTAAATAGGTGCAGTCACTTTGTAACATTGTGAATTAAATGACCCAGACTCAACTGTTCATGATTGATGGGACTGATTTGAATTCTTTTAGACTATTTAAATTTCCACTCATATGACCACCAACAACAAATAACAATGTAACTTCTAAACACAAAGATAGAATATGCCAGCAACTTACCAATTAGAAAATGTAGCACATATATTTAGCATAAATAAATTTGTAAAAATGCATAAATGTCCCTAATTTCTACAGTGGCCGTTTCATCAGTGATCCAGATACTGGGCTTCTCAAGAGGAATCCCAGCCAGGTCTTAATGTCAGGGCATTGTGTGTGAGTGAGATTAAGCTATATGAGAAATGCAATAGTTTCTTCTTTATAAATTAGCAAATAATTTTAACAAGTGAAGGCAAAAACTCATAACACACAGCAAAAACCTTGAGTACTACACATAACTATTTTAATTAGATTATCATTCCACTGTGGTTTTACAAATTCACATTTGATTTATTCAAAACAGTCAATCACTCAAAACAGCCAATCACTTAAGTTTAACTTTTATATTAATATACTTCTCACTGTATCTTGTCAAGACAGAGTATAAACTATTGTAATTCACATAGTCAAGTAGCAGTATTTCAAATACATAATACATCACAGAGAACTCTCAAATTATCTTATTTCAGATGAGCATTTAAGATAGATAGTCACTGATCTGATTAAAGTTCATACCATAAGTATTATTATATTACAAATGTTAAGACTCATCTAATTAACCATTAAACAATCTTAATATCTTGATTCACATTTTCAATTTAACCTTTTTTTAAGTGAACAAGACTAGTCATACATCTTTAAAAATTGTTCATGTTAATTCCAACAGTCCACACATTTATAGCAAGGAACTAGATTTGAATTGTTTAGAGAATTACTATATAGACCAGTTAATTCAAACACATAGACAATCATACTGAGATCATACACTAAGCATATAACAGGCTAAATCACATTTCTCAATGCCAGTCCATAGCCTTGAAGCAAATTATTCCAATTTAAGTTAAATTGGTTTAGTGATTTAATCTACCAAAATTCTCATATACCAGAAATAACAACAACTGACTTCTGACTTTTAAAAGAAAAACAACTCGATTCATCACTTAATCAAATTAAGTACACATAATCCTTTAAACTGATATATCAGATAATTCAACAAAATAGAGTTCAATTAGTTAAGTCGGGATAAATCTAATCAACACACTTCTGATAACTCAACTAATCCAAAACAAATTAAATTCTATATTTAAATCAAGATGAATCTATCTATATACTACTGATAACTTCAAATAATCCAACACCAATCGAGTTTAGCATTCTACATCAATATGAATCTGTTTCTACATCACTAAAAATTAGATTATTCATAAAAATGATTTCATCAATACACATTTGATAACTAAGATAAACACTAAATCAGTTTATGCACATGGATTAAAATCATTTAAACCAAAAGTAACTTTGTTTCAATTAACTAAAACATCGAATCAGAACTCAAACAGCCAATCAATCCAAAGTTCAATCATTAAAACAGTTTATTTCGAATAATCCACATAGGTACACAATAAACAGCTTCGAATTTAATGACATACCCGAGTCCATTGCATTAAGCATTCATGGATACTCACCTGACTCAACTCGTTTGACCCCGAGTTGAGTGACTCAGTGAGTTAACTCGGTAACTCGTCCGAGTTGACTCAACTGAGTCATGCCTATTCCTTCTCCAAATATCATTTTTCTCCCCGATCTACCATTAACATACTCTTCTTCTTCGTTTATCCTGCACAACAACACTCGAATTCAAGTTAGGGTTTGTGACTCAGTTGATTTAATCGAATCAAACAGTGAATATATATGTATAGTTATATGCATGTTGATTTTGATCTACTCCCATGTTCAATTGCTTTGAACTAGAGTCGATTAGTCGAAATCTTTTTGATTTTCCCAACCCTATCTTTGATTCAATCATTTTAGGATTGAATCGTTTATAATATATATATATATATATAGTATCTGTAGAGATATTTAATCATGGTTTGTTTCAATGAAAACGATGAACTCATCGGAAAATATTGAGATCAGCGACGATTTCTAGAGAAAAAGGACAAGAGAAGAAAAAGGCGAGAGGAGAGACTGTATGAACAGTGTAACCCTTATTAGCAATTGTATATATTTGATATATAACGAACGGCTGAGATTAGACTGAATTAGGAATGGACGGTTTAGATGTTAGGGTTTTAAGAAAATGGGCTGTGTTTTTAAAATTGGGCTGGATAAAATTTTGGGGCCCGAAAATGTTGAAGGGAATATAGATTTATTTGTATATTGGGTTGGGCAAAAAAAAAGATAGAAAATAGATTTTGTTTTTAGAAAATAATTTAAAACTATTTTCGAATATATATATATATATTTATATATATATATGTATATATTTAGTGAATAATTTTAATATTTTAATGAGTAATAATATTCAATTTATTTTAAAATAATTTTCTTTTCAATGCACTTAGTCCATTTAATTTCTCAAAATTCGATCAATAAATATTTATTGATAAATCTGAATTATTGAGAGAATTAACAAATAGTAGAAAATAAGTTTTTATTTTAAAATAGATTTTTATATATCTAATTGTTTACCCACAATAATATATTTAGAGAATATATTATTTATTTTAAATATTCCAACATTCCTAAATCCAAACGGAGTTTAGTGAACCTGTCAGAATTTAACGGTTTTGTAAAGATGTCAGCGATGTTAAACTCAGTTTCAATATGAGTCATTTTTATATCGCCTTTGTTGACATGATCACGTAAAAAATGATGTCTCACATCTATGTGTTTGGATCTAGAGTGCAGCACAGGATTTTTACTTAAATCAATTGCAGTCGTATTATCACATAAAATAGAGATTACATCAAATTTTGTGTTATAGTCTGCCAATGTTTGTTTCATCCACAGTATTTGTGCACAACATTTGGTGGTAGCTATATACTCAGCTTCAGTGGTGGATATAGATACGGAATTTTGTTTTTTTGAAAACCATGAAACTAAACATCCACCCAGAAACTGACACGTACCACTTGTACTTTTTCTGTCGACTAAATGTCCAGCATAGTCTGAATCAGAATAACAAGTCAAGTCAAATGGTATTCCTTTAGGATACCAAAGACCAATATTCGTGGTACCTTTAAGATATCTCAGTATCCTTTTTACCGCGGATAAGTGAGATTCTTTTGGTGCCAATTGAAATCTAGCACATTTGCAAACACTATATTGTATATCGGGTCGACTTGCGGTAATATATAATAAACTACCAATCATTCCTCGATATTTCTTAGTGTCAACGGGAATTCCTTTCGGATCCTCCATTAGTTTGTCAGATGTTGACATAGGTGTGGAAATTGGTTTGCAATTTTCCATTTGAAATTTCTTTAGCATTTCATTACAATATTTTGATTGTGAAATATGAATGCCCTCGCTAGATTGTCTTATTTGCAATCCCAAAAAGAAATTTAATTCACCCATCATACTCATCTCATATTCTTTGCTTATATAGTCAGAGAATTCTTTACATAGTGCATCATTTGTTGAACCAAATATGATGTCATCTACGTATATTTGTACAAGCAAGATATCATTTATTTTTTGTCTTGTAAATAAGGTTTTATCAGCCGTTCCCATTTTAAAATTATTTTCTAACAGGAATTTGCTTAACCTTTCATACCAGGCTCTTGGGGCTTGTTTTAGTCCATATAGAGCTTTGTATAATTTGTATACATATTCTGGATGTGTTACATCTTCAAAGCCGGGAGGTTGTTTAACATATACTTCTTCTTCTAGTATCCCGTTTAAGAATGCAGATTTTACATCCATTTGATATACTTTAAAATTCTTATGATATGCAAAAGCTAATAGCATACGAATTGACTCAATTCGTGCTACCGGTGCATATGTTTCATCAAAGTCTATACCTTCCATTTGAGTATAGCCTTGTGCAACCAGTCTAGCTTTATTTCGCACAACAGTTCCATTTTCATCTAACTTATTTCTTAATACCCATTTAGTTCCAATTATGGAAGTATTTTTGGGTTTTGGAACAAGTTCCCAAACTTTGCTACGAGAGAATTGGGTTAATTCTTCTTGCATTGTAGAGATCCAATCTTCATCTAACAAAGCTTCTTTAGCAGTCTTAGGTTCTATTTGTGATAGAAAACTAAGGTGATTCACAACATTTTGAACTTGTGACCGCGTTTGAACTCCTTTAGTTAAGTCTCCTAAAACATTGTCTAAAGGACGACTTCTAATATTTGGAACATCTTTAGGTGGTTCAATATCTATTTCTAACAATTCTAGTGGATTTGTTGGGGGTGATGATCCAAAATCCACATTTTCGAATTGTCGAATAACATTCTTAATATTGTCTTGTGTGACATCTTCTTTGTCTACAAGATCTTTGTATTTAGGTGATGGTTTTGTTTCATCAAATGCTATGTTCATTGATTCTTCCACCACTAGAGAGTTTAAATTAAATACTCTATAAGCTTTGCTATTTGTTGAATATCCAAAGAATATACCTTCATTTGATTTTGGATCAAATTTTGTAAGGTAATCTTTGGAGTTTAATATATAGCATTTACTTCCAAATACTCTAAAGTAAATAACTTTAGGAGTTTTACCAAAATAAAGCTAATATGGAGTCTTTTGAATTATAGGTCTTAATAAGACTCTATTTAGTACATGGCATACAGTGGACATTGCTTCGGCCCAAAAATATTTAGGACGACGATATTCATTTATCATTGTATTTTCCATTTCTTGTAATATTCTGTTCTTCCTTTCAACTACTCCGTTAGATTGAGGAGTGTAAGGAGCATAAAAGTTATAAGTGATACCATTAGTTTCACAAAAACTTGTAAAGTTTGAATTTTCAAATTCTTTACCATGATCAGTTCTTATATAAACTATGGTATTATTTTGTTGGTTTTGAATTCTTTTGCATAGAGAAGAAAAAGATTCAAAAGCATCACTTTTAGCTTTGAGGAATTATGTCCACGTAAATCGTGAATAGTCATCAACAACTACCAAAGTATATGAACATCCTCCGAGGCTTTGTACAGGGACTGGACCGATAAGATCCATGTGTAAAAGCTCGAGAGGTCGTGAGGTAGATACCATAAATTTTGCTTTGTGAGAGGCTCATATTTGTTTTCCAATTTCACAAGCTTCACATATGTGATCCTTTTTATAATTTAATTTTGGTATTCCTCATACATGTTCTTTAGTTGATATATTTTTAATCAACTTCATGTTTGCGTGTCCTAATCTTCGATGCCACAACCAAGGGTCATCTATAGTAGTGATTAGGCATATATTAACATGCCTACTCATGTCACGTGTATAGACATTCTTGTCTCAAGGACACGTAAGGACTAATTTTTCATCTTTATTAAGAATAGAACAATGACTAGGATAGAAAATTACCTTATTTCCATTATCGCAAAGTTGACTTATTTAGAGAAGGTTGTACTTTAGTCCCGTGACTAGTTGTACGTCGAATATCTTGAAGTGCTCGTTCCCGATGTCACCGATGCTAATAATGATACCTTTACTGCTATCTCCGAACGTGACACTTCCAGCAGTGACCTTCTTAATGTTGTTCAAGAGTGACTTATTACCGGTCATATATCTCGAACACCCACTATCAAGGTACCACAAGTCTTGCTTAGCAGTAAGGCAAACCTACAAAATAGATCAATTAAATACATAGGTACCCTTTTGTCTTGAGGGTCCTGGGGTTAGTACATCATAAAAAACATTTGAATTTGCATGGAAAAATCTAGGCATTGGATAAGCATTTTTATTCACATAGATATTTCTAGATGCATTATTCCTAATATTATAAAGTGTTCCCCGTAGATAAGTGGTATTTAATTTTGATCTTCTTGTACTAGCATAAGTTTTAGAGTTTCCATGTTGATATATCATGCTTCTATCATTTGGATAATACACATTATTTCTAGGAAATATGCCATGATATTTTGGTTTATTATCTTTAAACCTAATAGGTGGTTGAAAGAATTGAGATCTAGGTTGCCTTTGGTTGTTATTAGCTACCTTAGGATGAAATACATTCTTTTCAACATTTTTGGATGACTTATATCCTTTTCGAACCCTATGTATGCTTTCCTTTAAATTCACCATTTTTAAATTTACAATAAGAAACGGTATGTCCGTGTCTATTGCAGAAGGAACATATAAATGTAGGTGATTTAGGGGCATCATTTTTAGTTTGTTTATGGTGTTGAACAACTTTCTTTGGTTCGACATTCTTATCATATCCTAAACCTTCATGGTTAAAGGATTTTTTAGAATGTACCATTTTATTTAATATCTCATTGCCTTTTGTAAATCTTTGAATAACAATTTCAAGATTTTCTTTTTCTTTGTTTAAGGCATCAATCTTGTTGTTAAGAAATATTTCTTGATCCTTAACTTGAGATATGAGCTTGAAATTTTCTTATTTTAACCATTGAGCTTCTAATTCTAAATCTTTTTCTTTAAGCTCATTGGTGTGTTGTAGCTCTTTCTCTTTTTCAAGATTGTTTATTTGAGATTTAGTTATTGAACTTTCTTGAGTGAGTGACTCATTTTGTATTTTTAAGTTCAACAACTCAACATGAAGTTTACAAATATTTTCATTTATTTGTAACTTCTCATTTTCCATTTCTTCAGATTGGAAAATTAATGATACATTTTCCACTTCTAGTTTGAGAATATTTTCCTTGTGGGTATTATTCTCAATTTTTAGTAAGTGGAGTTGATTATTTAGAGATGAAATTTCATCTTCATATTGGACTTTTGAATCCATCATCCGAGTAAACTCTTTACTTTGATTATAATGTATTTCCTCGAGTTTCATTTTCTCGGACCATAATAGATGATGTCTTTTGTCAAGATCTTTATACTTTTTTGTTAATGTTTACCACAAGTTCAAATAAATCTTGATTATTCATATCTACAAGATTCAAATTGGATTCATGTAATTGAATGAAGTTTGAAGAAAGGGTTACCTCTTGATTTGAAGTGGAGATTTCCTTTGAAGTAGATGCATCCCCGATAGCCATTAAGCATAGATTCACAATTTCTTCACTAGCTTCCGGAGCTTCTTCATCTTCACTTAAATCCTACCCATTCTCGGCCACGAGAGATCGTCCTTTTATAAGTTTAGGACATTCTCGTTTAAAGTGACCGAGTTGTTTACATTCGTAACACACCTCTTGTATTTCCTCCGTGTTTTGTTCTTTTTGTTTGGGAGGAGTGTAAGTAGGAGTGTTATTATTAAATACATTAGTATTTTGCATACCTTTGCTTTTATTATAGCTTGTTGACGGAAAATTACTCTTATAGTTAGGAGTGTAATTTTTAGAGTAATTTGTCCTTCCATTTGAGTTGAAGACTCTTTGTTGATTATTTGATTTAAGGAAGCCTTTTCCGTATCTTTGAGCTTTGCTTTGAAGCACACGACGTAGTTGTCTCGTAAGTAAGGCAATTTCGCTTTCATGGAGATTTTGGATTTCTTCGTTTAATTCATCGTCATTTTCTTCTTCATCTATTAGTATAGATTTTAAAGCCATATTTTTCTTTTTATCTTCCACTTTTGGAATGACTTTTTCTTGTAGATTATCTTCTTCATATGCACAGAGATTTCGAAATAGATTATCTATTTTGTAATCATTGAGATTGTGCATTTCTTTGATTGTGGTTACTTTAACCTTCCAACTTGGAGGTAATGATTTAAGAACTCTTCGGTTCTTTTCATTTTGAGTATAACTCTTTCCGAGTAGAGATAGTTCATCGACAATGCGAGTGAATCTAGTTTCCATGTCGATGATATTTTCTCCTTCTTGGAGTTTAAAGTTCTCGTATTCTTGGATCAAAGTGTCCATTTGAAAATCTTTTATATTCGTGGTTCCTTCTTAGGTAACCACTAATTTATCCCAAATTTCTTGTGCTGACTTGCAATTATTTACTCTTTTATATTCTTTTTCAGCAAGTGCACTTGTGAGTACCATTTCTGCCTTAGCAGCTATATTCATTCTTTCTTCCTCCATTGCGTAATATTCACTAACCTTCTTTTCGATGATGATGTCATCAACCGTTTTGGTAGGAATAACGACTCCATCTTCTATGGCCATCCAAACTCTGACTCCTTGAGATCTAGCATTGATACGAAACCTCATTTTCCATGTTGCAAAGTTGGTGCCGTCAAATAGAGGAGGGATAGAACTAGATAGACCTTCACCACAACCGATGGTATTTAGATACGCCATTTCGGATCACTTTTTATTGTGTCTGTAAATCTGCAAATCACTTAACAAACACGTTAAAAAGCACTGCTCTGATACCAATTGTTAGGTCCCGTAAAAGGGCTATTTTAAGCTAGAAGGGGGGTTGAATAGCTTAATTACCAATTTAAAAATTATTATGGCATTTTAAAAATATTTATCCCGTTTTAAATATTTTACCGATGCAGATTATGTATGCGGAAATAAAAGACAAGGAAGAAACTACCACACGAGAGATTTATCCTGGTTCGCGATGGCGCAACCTCTAATAGATTCGCTCACCCCTACGTCCAGTCCCCGAGCTCCTCTCCAGGACCCGAGTTTTTCCCTTAAAATAACCTTGCTCCTTACGTAGGCGGAGAAGCCTTTACAACCCCATAAATACTTGTCTTGATGCGTAACTCCGGGTTACCACCTCAAAATAAATGTGTAACCTACACAACCTATCTTAGACAACAACACCCGGTTATTTCTTCAAAGTTGATGTAGAACCCTTCATGTAGCCTTTGTCCTTCTAAGCTTTTGCTGGTCTTGGATCTCAGTAGTTGGTCTTGGGTCTTTCTTCTTCCTCACGGTACGAAGACAACTAACTCCCCGTTAGTACGTCTAGGACTTGGGTCTTAGAACGAGAATCACCTCACTATACTTCACCCCACTGCAAAATGAAGAAGACAATATGTACGAAACAATACCCGATATAGATAAAAAGAGTTTGGACTAGTAATACACTTAACTAGACCGGATGACAAATAAATATTCTTAAAAGAATATTAATGTATACTTCTTTAGATTAAGTGAAATTTAGAGTATACTTTATTTTACTTCGTTTCGAATAATATATCTTATTTCTGAAGTAATAAATATATCAAGTCCTTGGTGAAGCGTTATAGCTTTCGGATCTTTGATAAAATAATGTATCGTTTAATATAGTCGTGTGTAGACTTTTATAAATCGAGTGCATTACACTTACTCTTTAACTATTTGTACTTATAAAATATTTGGCCGAGAAAATAAAAGGTGAGTAATTTAAACACAATATATCAAAACAATATAAGAGCAGAGTTTAAATTATATTAGCACAATTTATATGTGTATATATATAATACAATATAAGCTTTATATTTTTCCCACGAAACACTAAAGGTGCTAGTAGGGGAAGTTGCTTAATTCTTATTCGATTATATATATACTTATATTTACTTAAAAGCTTTAAAATTTTCCCACGAAACACTAGATGTGCTGGTAAGGGAATTCACTTAAATCTTTTAACTAAATATAATAAATATGTATATATAGATATTATAATATAAGCCTTAAGTTTTTCCCACGGAACACTAAAGGTGTTAGTAAGGGAAGTTGCTTAAGTCTTGTTAAACAATTATAACGAATATATCAATATATGGACAAAATAAGTGTGTTTAAGTTTTAAGAATAAAATTATAGTTTTGTAATTTAATTCCCACGAAACACTAAAGATGCTAGTTAGGAATATAAACCACGCGTTGTTGAAATTATCACTTCGTGCTAGAAGTGTATAATTTGTAGAAAATAATCCTCATACGGATTTGTTTTTCTTTAATTTATTCTATATAAGAGCTTGTAGAGATGAAGAGAAAGTGTTACTAAGCTTCTTATATGAATATTAAGAGTAGGAGGTTAAGACTCGGATGGAAGCTAAGAGGTTTACCACTTTTAAGAGATGAACGAAAAAGTTCGCCGAAAAAATTCGCCGGAGGTTCGGCCGGATTTTGGCTTGTTGGTCGAACTTGGGCAACCCTTCGGGAGGTAAGAAAGTGGTATGAATGATCTTTGCTTGGGACGATAGAGCTTGGTTGGTGGAACTAAGCTTGAAGATCAAAAACCTTGATATATGATATATATTTGTAAGAGAGAAGGTTTTTGAGATGAAGTATTTGGGTTTGGATATTAGAGAGCATGTAGAGAGAATACTTATTGAAAATGCCCGGCAATTATTTAGCTCTTAGCTTGTGTAAAAAATGGGGGGGGGGGGGTGGGTGTTTATTTATAGAAGGAGTTAGTTGAAGGGAGTGGTTGAGATTGAGTTAAAATGAATGGTGGATGAAGAGAGTGGTGTGGATTGATGACATGGAGGATAAGGTGTGTTAGTTTGAAACTTGCATATAGGACAAATAATAAAAATCCTAGCAACTATTAATTATATTATAATGGATTTTAGCTTTTTAAATTAATCATTAATTACTTAGTTAATTAAGTAATTAGCACTATTAAATATAACGACTTTGAAAACCCTTTAATAAATACAACCAAAAATATAATAATTACCAAAATATCATAAAATGATGATCTGCAAGTTTTGGTCAATTTTGGTCAAAGGTAGCTTGGTCAAACGCTCAGTCAAAGTCTTGGTCAACACCCAGAAAAATCACACCCGGACAAAATTTCTTAAAAATTACGAAACTTTAACCATGCATATAAAATATCAATTAAGTGACAAATCTTAAGTTTCAAGATTTTTTAGCAAGTGGAAGTATTTTATTTGGATTTAAAATGATTTAATCAGGGTTCGATTCCAAATAAAATATGAACGATCTTTGATGAAAATATATAGACATTGTTGGCTCAGTTTGGGCTAAAATAAATACTTTAAACATATTTCCTTAAGTATAAAATAATTTGAGAGTGTGGGAAATATTTTTAAGTATTTAAAAGTATTTTCTTCGATAAATAATATATTTGAGATACGAGAGAAAATTACTTGGAAAAATATGAGGAGGGGGATAAAATGAGATATTAATATTCTTTTATCAAATATTAATTTCTAGGAGTGTAAAAATATATATTTGGATTTATAAATATTTTATGGAGTGAAAGATATATATTTTATCCCTTTTAAAAACCATCTATTTTTGAAATAAATTTAGCACGAGCCTTCTAAAGAATATACAAGTTCTGATATTCCTTTTTCAAACTTGTTGCCTTATTAATATTGCAAGAGAGTCTAAGAAAAATCATATTTCAAAGCCTTTCATGCAACTACTAGCACTTGCACTGACACTAAGGCAAGTATGAGTAATGAGCACACACAGGCTAAGACTGTAGTACCTCCTATCTCTAAGTCTGACAACTATGTTGAGACTAACATTGAGAAAGAGTCAGTCAAAGTGAAAGCTAAGCCTGTTAAGGTTTCATTTATTGATTCTGTTTCTACTCCTAAACCTTCAGGACCCAAGAAAGCTTGGGTACCAAAGTCTTCTTAGTAAATCTGTGTTTGCAGGGTAAGGTAAGAAAGGAAAAGATAATGTGGATTCTGGACAGTGGTTGTTCTAGGCACATGACAGGAGAAAAGTCCCTGCTCACATGTGTGGTTGAGAAAGCTGGCCCTATAGTTACCTTTGAAGATGACATCAAAGGATTTACTAAGGATATGGCAACTTGGAAATTGGAAATGTCATCATTGAAAACATCTCTCTTGTGGAAGGATTGAAGTATAATCTTCTGAGCGTCAGTCAGTTTTGTGACAAAGGATAAAATGTTGATTTCAGGACAGAAAGATGTTTGATCACTCACAGGAAAGATAATAAGTTTTGTGGGGAAAGGTAGTTTGTTCGTAGCTGACTTGAAGTCTACCCGTGATGGAATAATGAGATGTTTCTACAACAAAGCTTCATCAGAACAAAGTTGGCTATGGCACAAGAAGCTCTCGTACTTGAACTTCAAGATAATGAACTCTCTGGTTAAGAGAGAATTAGTGAGAGGACTACCACAGATAAAATTCTATCAAGAAGGACTCTATGAAGCATGTAAAAAGGGGAAATCAAAGAAAGCATCACACAGAAGAAAGGAAATGACAAGCATAACTGAACCTCTTCAGTTAATTTACATGGATTTATTTGGTCCAGTGAATGTGTTGTCACTATCAAGGAAAAGATATGCTTTAGTGATAGTCAATGATTACTCCAAGTACACATGGGTGTTGTTTTTGTAATCCAAGGATGAAGCACCTCAATTGTTAGTGGATCATATAAAGAAGATTGAGTTGCAAGCGCAATTACCTGTCAGGAAGATCAGATCAGATAATAGGACAGAATTCAAGAATGCATTTCTAAATGAATTCTATACAGAGAAAGGTATTTCGAGACAGTATTCAGCCCTAAGAACTCCACAACAAAATGGAGTATAGTAGAAAGGAAGAATCGAACCTTGATTGAAGCAGCAAGGACTATGCTAAGTGAATCAAGGCTTCCTACCTACTTCTGGGTTGAAGCTGTCAACATAGCATGTTACACTCGAAATCATACCCTGATTAATAAAGATCATGACAAGACTCCTTATGAGATTATGGCTGAAAAGAAACCAACACTGAAATACTTTCATGTGTTTGGAGCTAAATGTTTTGTGCTAAAAGAAGGTAATAAGCATATGGGAAAGTTTGGTGCCAAAGAGGAAGAAGGCATATTTCTTCGCTATTCACTAGAATCTAAATCTTACAGGGTTTATATGATTACTGATCAGAAGGTGATTGAAATCCTTAATGTAACATTCGACGACACCAAGTTGGCAAGCCTATAAAGAGAAAAGGATTCTGAATCTTTGGAATTTGAAAATCTGTTAGATGATCCTTTAGATATAGAAGAACCTGATATTTCTAGAGCTATACCTACAATACATGGCAATGTTGATTCTGGATCAAGTGGTGGTAATGGTTGAAATAATGATTATGATAATCATATAGAAACACCTTCAAGAACTACTACATAAAGATCAAAATCATCAAGTCATGGTGGCAGCAATTCAGGGAGAGCAGGAAGAGAATCTACAGTTCACACTCAACATCATACTAAATAAGGGGAAACATTAAGATCT
This sequence comes from Apium graveolens, assembly GCF_009905375.1. Classification (NCBI taxonomy): domain Eukaryota; kingdom Viridiplantae; phylum Streptophyta; class Magnoliopsida; order Apiales; family Apiaceae; genus Apium; species Apium graveolens. Next base: position 260,072,305 of record NC_133652.1, on the reverse strand, counting down.
TATCTGCCTCGACAAAGAGTTTGGAACGTAGACCATCCCTTTGAATTGATCATTGGTGATCCTGACACAGGAGTGAGAACAAGACATGCCATTCAGAATGAATGTCACTTTTTAGGGTTTCTTTGAGAAATGGAACAAAAAAAAGTGGATGAGGCACTTGAAGATCCAGATTGGGTTATAGCTATGCAAGAAGAACTCAATCAGTTTGAGTGGCAGAAGGTATGGAAGCTGGTACCCCGTCCAAAGGACAAATCAGTGATAGGCACTAAATGGGTATATATGAACAAGTTAGATGAAGATAGAATTGTAACGAGAAATAAGGCTATATTGGTAGCTAAAGGTTAATCTCAAGAAGAGGGTATAGATTATGATGAAACCTATGTACTAGTAGCTAGACTTGAGGCAATCAGGATGTTTCTGGCATTTGCAGTACATTCAGATTTCAAAGTTTATAAAATAGATGTGAAAAGTGCATTCCTGAATGGGGAGCTAGAAGAAGAAGTGTATGTGGAACAACCTCCAGATTTTGAAGATCCAAATCTGGATGATTTTGTATACTTTCTATTCAAAGCTCTCTATGGTCTTAAGCAAGCTCGAAAGACATGGTATGACACTCTCTCTGAGTTTTTACTTGAAAATGGTTTTAGTAGTGGTGTTATAGATAAAAATATGTTTCATAAAATGCATAAATCTGATATGATATTAGTTCAAGTATATGTTTACGATATTATATTTGGTTCTACTAATGATGATCTTTGCAAGAGATTTTCTAAGCTAATGTAGAGTAAGTATGAAATGAGCATGATGGGAGAGTTGAACTATTTTCTTGGATTACAAGTGAGTCAAAGGAAAGATGGTATATTCATTTTTCATTCTAAGTATGTCAGAGAACTTCTCATGAAGTACAATCTGGAAGATTCAACTCCGGCAAAAACTCCAATGCCAATAGCCATTAAGCTTGATCAGGACAAAACTGGTAAGAAAGTTGATATCACATGCTACAGAGGTATGATAGGCTCATTACTTAATCTCATAGCAGGTAGGCCAGGTATTATATTTGCAACATGCTTATGTGCTAGATTTCAACACCTATAGACCTGTCACATTATGTCACAAAATCTTACCATGAAGAGCAATTAGCATTTAAGGACAGTTATCTCAAAGAACAACTGGCTCTCAAGGATCAATATATCAAGAATGAACTGTCTTTCAGGGATCAACAGATTGCCCATCTTTCCGATCAACTTGAACTTTAACAAGCATCATTTGCTAGTTTACGGGAATTCATGGAGCAATCTCTCACTCATTCTAGGAAGGGAAAGGCAATTGCCAATACTGAGCCAAAGATCTCCGTTAGCAAGCAAGCACCAATCCCTGTCCCCACTGAAACAGCTCTTGCCAGTACTGAGCCAAAGACCTCAGTCAGCAAGCAACTGTCTATTTCAGAACCATCATCTCAAGAAATTCCTATCTTGATCCCTCCTGCACAATCAACCACAACTCTGAAGGATAACATAACTGAGGGGGAGTAAAGGGTGGAGCAAGAAAAAGTAGCTGCAGCTATGAACTTAATTCAGGATGCTTTTCAAACAGCTGACTATAGTTATGATGAATTTGGAGATAAGATTCAGGAATAAGAGGAAGAGAGGATTGATGTAAGAGTGTTGTTAAGAGCGAGACATGCTGTTGAGAAAAGTTCTTCAACTCAGGGGGAACAATCAACTTTAGAACAAGATCTCCTAAGAAAAGTCATTACGACTCAAAGGGATCTTTTGTTGGAGATATATGCTCCAAATCCCCTGTTCTCAGAGTATGAACTGAAGGAAGGAGAAATGATGAAAATGATGTTCCTGAGGGTTTTGAACCAAGAGTTGAAGCAGTGGCTACTGAAGAGAGAAAGGCCATAACTGAGAACGAAGAATTTGAAGATGAAGATGCTTTCTCGGATGATTGCTTGTACTATGGATGGTCTGAAAAGTTCAATCAATCCTATCAATAAATTCAAGAGGATATTGAGAGATCAAGAGCCAGAGTACAGAGAGAAATACAAAGAAGAGAAGCCAGAGAAGCAAGAGAATCTTATCTTTGAGCTAATAGGAGAGGAAGTGAATGGAATGAGATCAAAAGGAAAATGGACAAGTCTGAAAACTATCACAAGCTAGACACTGGCAATATGAATCTTCTGAACATTGTAGAGAAGTACAGAAAGGATTACCCAGATATTCATGAATTCTATTCTCAGTTTAATAGGATAATCACTAGCACCACTGTGAATATTCTAACGAATGGATGCAAGATTACGGTCAACCACAAAGATGGACTCCAAATAAAGATCTGTGTCCTGAAGAAGCTAAATATAGTGGAACCATTTGTCTTAGCATCAAAGATTCCATGGTTGAAATCGAATGAGAATGAATACTTCAGAGATAAACTTCAAAAGATGATGATGGATGTATCTCCTCAAGCATTTCCTTATCCATTTGTGATCAAAGTATTTGCAGATGGCAGGATGTAAAATCACTATGTCTGATCAACATCTGAGATCCATTCGATATCTACAACTCACTTTCCTTGAAAGTCAACTCAAGAGCAAAAGAGCAAAACTGGAGGCACCAGGAGTTCAAAGATCAGAAGCAGACCTTAAAGCTGCTGAAGTTCTCTATGCTTATAGGCTCAATGACAAAATGACCAGGGATACACAGAAGGACATGAAGCAAGTTGGAAGAGCTTATCATGAGATAATGTTAATCAATAGAGAGCCAGAAATGAATCTTTTAAAAGATAGTGAACCTATCATCAGCACTAACAGTGAAGGGGAACCAGTCTTTCAGATTAATAAGGCAAAGAATAAGATCAATGATTTCAGAACAAGTGGGTCAGAAGCAATTCATCAAGCCTTAATGGACGTCAAACTCTCCACATGTGAGAAGGACGACAAGATTGCTTTGATCCCAATCATAAGGATACTTGATGAGGTGGTAGAAGAAGAATCAATCAATGACACTAAGAGAGTACGAGGACATCCTGAAAGGATAACAGTCTTCTTAATGTTAAAGTAATCTTCAATGTTGTTTGATCTTGTTCCAAAGTGCTCCAAACTCATATATTTTCAGATGATGCTTAATGAGCTGAATAATCCACCTCCCATTAATGTACTGGAAATAAAAGCTCGTGATTTGGTTCAAGGTAGACTAGATGATCTTTGGAATAGAAGCAAAGGATCATCTCTCCCAGAATTAACAAAATCAACTGATTCTAAAAGGAAGGCTCCCAAGAGAAAGTCTGTTCAGACTAAATCCACTCAAGAAGGTGAAGGCAGTTAAGGAAAGAAGCCCAAGAAGATAACGACAAAGAAGACATAGATAATTTTTTCAGGCTAGAGGAACACTTCTTTGTAATTTGTAGTTTAAGAAATCTAGAATTGAATATATAATCCAGAATGTATTTAATATCTTTATCTGTTTTGAGGTTGTACTTTTTCTTATTATCAGTTGAGTTATCCTTAGGGATTTGCTTGTCAAACTGTAATAATCAAAGAGGGGGAGATTGTAAAGCATAATTTAATGTAACATGTAATCGAGGAATTATAACTCAACGTGAAAATAGAAATAGATAAACAATATTAAACTGTGAAGCGCAGGAACCCTAAAGATGAAGACATGATACATACAAAGAATCAAAAGATGCAAATGACTCTCTAAGTCTACACTCAGGTCATGGGAAGTAGTTCAGTAACATGTTCAAGCCTCCATGAAGAATAAGACATCAAAGGACTTCCAGTATCAGTTACATGATTTGATTTAAAGTATTAAAGATCAGGGGTTCAGTGACTAAAGTTAGAAATAACCTTCAAAGATGTATCAGCTTTACAGTGCAAAAGAAACTGAATTACATCAACTCATGTTAGTTATTTGTGAACCAGACCAGTGCACTAAACATCAACAATAAAGAAGAGATTTAATTCAGCAACAGAGGGAAAATAGAATTGATACAGCTATTGGGACAAAGAAAATCACTAAAGCAATTGTACACAGTCGAAGATTAGCCACACAGTCGCAGGTTGGTTATATAGTCGCAGGTTGACTATATAGTCGCAGGTTGAGTTGTGAGAAAATTCGTCTAAGGCAAAATCAGAAGTGTAGTCGCAGGTTGAAGAAAGAGTCGCAAGTTAACATGAATTAATCACAGGTTAAAAGACTAGTCGCAGGTTGAGATCTTGTCGTAAGATAAGCTCTTAGTCGCAGGTTAGAATTGCTAGTCACATGTTAACAATCTCTTTCTCGCCAGTTAGCACTTTGGAGATTTTCAGAACTGTAATGCAGCAAATTCAAATGAAATGAGTGGTCCAAATTTAGCCACCTGTCCAAATGAATTTGAAGACTATAAAGCAGCAAAATAAATATGTATTCATTTAGTTATCTACTTCAGTTTAACAGAGTGTATTTACGGAAGCTCCATTAAAGACCCTCATTTATTAAGCTTGTAAACAAAGAGTTGTGCTGCTGAATTTATTATAGCTAATCAATTCATTAATTAGATTGTAGCAACCTCAAGGATTATATTAATAAAACAATATATATACCTCGAATTGTTTTTGTGTCTATTTTGATTCCTTACTTATAACGAAGAACTTGTAATAGAATAAAAAAAGATTGTAGGTATCGTATTCAACCCCCATTCTATGATACTTTGGGACTTACAACTTCCCTCAGATAGGGATGAAGAGGCGTGCCTACTCATAAAGAGACTAGCTTTGGGCTTGTAATCATTCTAGGAATTCTAAAGTTCCTTCCATAATTAAAGATATGGGGGCGCATCATGCTCAGAGGGCGCACCCGCGCCCATATACCTTCCACGTCATAAAAGTCCATCAGCCACTCTAGCTATTCATCTAAACATGATGAAGACAATCCAACACAGAATAGCTTGCCTTGTTTTTTCCTAAAGCGTTTCTTCACTACTTCAGTGCATGGTTCTTATTTACTCCAGTCAAAATCTACGTCACTATCAGAAACTTCCAAGTGCTCAAAAAGAACGGGAAAAGGTTCAAGAGAATTTGAGAACTGGCAGGCGTCCTCGTCAAAAAAGTTTGCTTCATCAGGCACGCCCTCAGAATGGGAAGAATCCGGCGCGCCCTGAGATGGATGAGAAGATAATCTTGGAAAAAATTTTCTACGGAAAACCTTAGATGGTCCAGCTCCCACATTAACTCCTATCTCTACTCCTCTATATCTGTCAGCATTCAACTCTTCGAGCCAATCGTTTAGATCACTGTCTTCTGGGAGTGGTGATCTTTCGTTTGAAATCAGCTTCTTTTTCCCTTTCTTTGAGCTCGGGAACATCATCTAAGGAAGAATCGCTTCCAATCCCAGCCATTAAGTCATTATTTTTTGATTATTGAATAAGGTACGCCTCTTGTTCTAGAAACTCGAGAGTTCTATGCACGTCCGAGAGGTCCGGTTTGAAGGAGATGGATGGAAGAGAATAGATTACTATTATAGTGTAGAAATATTTGAATGGATGAAAAAGGGAGGACGCGCCCTCGTCTTCCATCTGCCAAAAGAAAAGCAAAAGTCTATTGAGGGCGCGTCCAAAAAGAAGAAAATAAGACAAAAAAAGACAAAAGTTGAAGGCGCGCACTGAGAGAAGACGCGCCCCGAGCATTTTTATTATGATATTAAATGCTGGAATAAAGCTCGCCTCAACAACGGAAGGTGCGTCCAAGTAAAAAATATAAAGGGATGGTTATTACAAGTAATATCAAAAACGAGACGATGCGCCTTAAGGTGTTGGCGCGCCCCTAAATAATTATTTGATACGAAAAGATTTTTGCTAGTAAGAATGAATAGGCGAGTCTTAAATCTAAATTGGGCATAAATTATTCCAGAATAATGGTTGAAATTCTAAGAACGTGAAATTGAAATTCAAAATCCTAAGATTATGGATCTAAATTGCAAAATCTAAATATAGACATACATATATATACACAGTTTAGTCATGAAGAACACAAATAGATAAAGGAAGATGAAGAGACATAATAAACATGTGCTATAATTTACTTGATAAAATGAAAAAAAGAGCTCTGTGTACCTTTTTGAATGAGGAAGAGGTTGATCAGAAAAAGCTTGAAACAGTGAAAGAGTAGGTTACTTTTGAGTAGAAAGAGCTTCAGAAATGCCGCCGGTAAGGGTTTTCGGAGATAAGAAATGAAGTAAAAGGTAAAAAGGTGAATAATGACTTGTATTTATAGATAAAGGTGATGTGGGACAGCTTTCAGTCCCATTAATCATATCGGTCATGTTCTCCAAGAAAAAAGGAAACATTTCAAATTCAGAGTGCGCGTCCTCATGAAAGCGCGCCCTGTATAAAATTGATGACAAATCTATGCAAATTTTAGGTAGAAAATAATAAAAGAATGAAAATTCCAATCCCATTTTCAATAGCATATGGAATTTGGGGGGTAGTTGTTATGCCCAAAATTTGGAATAAGTATTGTTCGGGTCAAAACCAGTTTCATTGGTCCAAATTGGATATTTATGCCTAAAATTAGAGAAAAGATAAGGCATATATTTTATCATGGAGAAAGTAGGCACGCCCTATAGACATGGGGAGGTGGCCCTTATGAGTATAAAAAGATCAATGCTTAACGCTTTAAAGAAACAAGGCACGCCCTCATGTATGTAGGAGGTGCGCCCTATTACCAATTTGAGAAGGGAACTTGAGTAATTCCCTGAGTTAGCCCCCTTCTTGTGGAAGGTCCTAGGGCATGCCCTAAGTAGAAGAGATGACCTGGAAGATATTACACCATTGTAACTTGGACGAGTTCTATGGATGATTCAAGGAGGAAGGAGATTATTATTACTAACCTATTTGCTGCAAGTACTCTATTGAAGAGTTCCAATCTGTAATACAACCACAAGAAAGCGGTGTCCGTGGTCAGAGACCTCCAGGGTATGCCTGGATGGAAGGCCTCCTCCTGTAGTCAAGTGTTCTCATTGGGGTGTTGGGTAAAATCTGGTGTGTGCTTTGGGAGCTCTCTCTCTGTAGTCAGTGGGCGTCCTCATTGGGAGACTTTGGAGTATCCTGAACTTTGCACCCAAAAGCTTGGGATCATTTGTCCTGCAATATAGTAGGGGCTCCTTATCCGGGGGAAGGATGCATCCAACATTTGGGGTGAACCACAGCTATATGCAATGGATTAGAGAAACAACTGGTAGCGGAGGGCTATTCTTGGACAGGGAGATGCCTTATCAGTGAAGTTTCGAAGCCGCGGATATAACACCCTCCAAATCCGGGGTATAGATTTGGGGCATTATGAACATTAACTACAAACTAAACCTGCACAAGCGGAATATAAATATAATATTTACCCCGAACTACTGCTACTCAGGATCTTTTAAGGTTAAGAGTTAAAAACAAGAACGACGCACTAACTTTATTACAAACCCAAATAAAATAATCTGTCTCAAGAACTCTCTTTATTACAAAACTTTACTCTATCTACATTCTCACCACACAACTTTTATTCAAACCAACATTACTACTTATCCTGTTACACCTGATCTGGTAACTCAAAGCTCTCTTCTGGGATAGGGATGAACACTCTTGGTATAAGAGGGTCCCACTGCTTGACTCGCTTCTTGACTATGCGGGTTCTGATGGGTTTCATTCTCTACCTTAACTGTAAAACAATAGGAATAACAATAAAAGGGGATGAGCCAAAATTGCTCAACAAGCCTGCAATAATGTATATAATATAAAGAGAGAAGAATAAATGAATCAAAAACTGCTGGTTTGAACAACCATCTGTTTCTGTATAGAAGAATAATTTGCCAACCCTGGTGAGTGCCAAATGAACAAGACTGGAGACGAGAACCAACATATGCACTATAACCTGCTGATCAGTCAGGATACAGTGCGGATCTATACCCAACTGCATAGACCCAACCAACATAAGGAGTACTCAGGCAACTATGGCCTATTAATTAAAGGTCTAGGTAAAACCCAGCCTGTATCGTAACCATCCAGTCCAAAGTTTAGCATCTGGAATAATCAGAATGCTTTTGATGTATCCCAACATCAGGATATATAGGAGGATATATAACAAGGGTAAAAGTATTGGAATATGAATAGGGGATTCAATAAATTGGGAGAAATCAAGAACCGAAATGAAATAGAAACAAGAATCAATAATTGCGTAACAGTGTATATGAACAAGAATTATCAAAGTGTAACTGATATAGAAAATGGGGTATAATTCACTATTCTGAATTTAGAATAGGGGAAAAACTTGCCTTACGCGTACTTAACCTGGTTTAACTCACCGACTTTTATCACCTGCTTGATCTGCCTTGCGGATACTGAATCAATCATAGAAAGATAGTCGTTTAGATAACTTACTACATACGCGTATCTCGAATTGATACCATATAACCCTATCAATCTATCCATGCGTTTCTAACTGACTTGCATATATACACATATAATTATATAACACATAAGGTTCACATAATCACGTAAAGCACATGGTACATAAAGCACATAATGGATTGTTGGACTTATAAATATTTTTAGAATCGATACTAGACTCATATCTGTATTAACTAACCCTATTTGATTTTATTATAATTTTTCGGAATTTATTTAACTCGATTCTACCCCTATTAAGGCATATAAACAATTAACTAACAGAAGACCACTCTCTTCCGGAAGAAATTATGACTTACAAGGGGTAAAACGCCCGAAATTTGTTAGGACTAACGGTTTAATTATTATGAATTAAACAAGATTTATTTAATTAATAATTAATTATAAATAATTAATTATAATTAAATAATCCTTAATTATTGATAGGGATAAATAAACCCTGATTGTATAATTAAATATTACAGTTTGGGCTGCAAGGCCCAATAAGAAGATGTATGACATTCAGACCAGAAAGGTTAACATGTTGATCAGGCCTGACGGACCAGATCAGGCCTGATGGAACAAAGAAGGCCCAAAAACCCTGATTATTTATTAATTTCGTAATTAATTAATAAGGGAGAAAAACAGCTATTAAGATAAGTCCTAGTGGGGATATAAATCCTTGTAGATTGGCCTCCAAGGAACCTCAGGGAATAAGGAATCAGCTTCCTACTCCCTAGGACTCCTAAGTCAATCCTAATTCAGAGACTTGACCACTAAGTCTCATATACCAAGTCCAATTCAAGGACTCTCACACCTATATAAGGGGTCTCACCCCACAAATCAGAACTACGTTTTAGACTTAGTCCTTGGAGGACATGAAAGTCACTACGTCCTTGGTGAGCCCTCGCCGCCATAGCCCCGAGGGCAAGTATCACCAAGAACTACATTTTTGACTTGATCCTTGGCAATCAGCAAGGTACGTAGGCATCTTGTTAAGGCAGATTGAGTCACGAAACACAAGAGCAGTCAAAATCGAGCCTTGAAGCTCACGTTCCTTAGTATTAAATATAGCAATTATATATATTAGTTTTTGATCCATAACATTTGGCGCCGTCTATGGGAAAGCACAACAACAACCATGGAGAGAAAACGGAGAACAACTAGAGCTCTGGAGGAAGGAACACCATCGGGCACAACCCAGGTGATTTCATCCACCGCGGAGATACCTCCCCACTCAACTTATGCATCTACTCAAGCGGAAGCCTAGGTAGGGGCAACTCAACCTCAGCCACAAGGGATGACTCCCCCGAATATTTAAGGTACGAATCCTCAAGTTCAACAAGTACATATACCTGTGAATTCTCGACCCGTCGGGTATTCAACTGTTGTTATTACTAACCCCCCTTATGGGATGCCCCTTTACCCCGAGGTTGAAGGAAGTGGGTATGCTGGACGAAGTGAAGCACGAGGGCAATCGCCCCCTTATATAAGGGGTTTGGCTCCTATCCCCGAGGATCGGGAATTTTCTGGTCCTTACACTGAAAGAGACTCTGAAGCTTCGGATGATGAAGTGGCCCCAAGAAGGAGGCGTCCTGGCAAAGAGCCGATGGCTAATGGAAGGCAACGTCCTCAAAGCACCCAAGGGGCGAATCCCCAAGAAGTGCAGGAGAGGATCAGGGCTCATGAGGCTGAAATCCAAAGGATGAGGCGTGACTTGGAAGCTCACCAGGCCACCAGACCCCAAATACCTTCTAGGGGGAGAAATCCTCCTCCTGTCATAGACCTGGATGGTCCGGTACGAAGAAGGGCTGTCGTCCCAAGAACTGATCCAAGCAATCTCCTTCCCCTTGGAGATCCTGATGATCCAACTCCACCTTTCACAGAAGAGATAATGAATGCCCATATCTCAAGGAAATTCAAGATGCCCACTATCAAAGCCTATGATGGCACGGAAGACCCCGCTAATCATGTTAGGATATTCTCTAATGCACTGCTGCTGCAACCCATGAATGATGCTATAAAGTGTCGGGCCCTCCCTCAAACCCTGTCGGGTATGGCTCAAAGATGGTACAGTCGCTTGCCTCCAAACTCCATTGGATCGTTCAGAGAGTTAAGTCAGGTTTTTATTAAGCGGTTCATCAGTGGGAGAGTCCATGAGAAAAGTTCAACATCTCTTATGAGTATTGTGCAGGGAGCTAAGGAATCCTTGAGAGATTACCTGAATCGTTTCACAAAGGAGGCTTTAAAAGTCCCGGACCTTGATGATAAGGTAGCCATGATAGCACTGCAACAAGGAACTAGGGATGAGTTTTTCAAGATGTCATTGGCCAAACGTCCCCCTGAAAGCATGTTGCAGCTCCAAGAGAGGGCAGGGAAGTATATCAAGGTTGAAGAAAGTATGAGGAAGACCGTAGTAAGTAATTAGCCCACTAGAAATAAGAAGCGAAAAACTGATTTAGAATATATTGCAAAGGACAAGTATCCTAGAACCGAACAAAATTCTGATTCAACCCCCAAGAAGGGAGGACCTGGGCAAAAGTTCACTGAATATGCTAAGCTGAATGCTCCTAGAAGCCAGATTTTGATGGAGATTGAGAAAGATAGAGATATCCGCTGGCCTAAGCCCTTGAAGGCTGATCCCGCCAAACTAGATAAGAGCAAGTATTGCAGATTTCACAAAGATGTTGGCCATGACACCGATGAGTGTAGGCAATTGAAAGACGAAATTGAGTTTTTAATTCGAAAAGGAAGATTGAACAAGTATACGGGAGAAGGAGGGGACAGGAATAATAATGGAAGGAAGAACTTTGAAGATCGTAGGAGGGACCAAGACGATCAGGGGCGGAATCCCCAACCTAGAGGGCCGGTTATAAATGCAATTTTTGGAGGGCCGCGACCTTGAGGGCCTGTGATAAACACGATCTTTGGAGGTCCAACTGCTGCTGGATTGTCCAAAAATTCCAGAAAGGCATATACTAGAGAGGTTATGCATATTGTTGGAGAAGCCCCGAAGAGGGCCAGGACAGAAGTAACATTGGATTTCGATGATTCTGACCTAGAGGGTGTAAAGTTTCCTCATGACGGCCCGCTGGTCATAACACCGATAATAGGAAATAGCCCGGTTAAGAGGGTCCTTGTGGATAATGGTGCTTCTGTGGATATCTTGCTCCACGACACCTTTCTAAGGATGGGGTATAACGACTCCCAGTTAACACCAACTGACATGCCGATATATGGATTTGCTGGAGTAGAATGTCCTGTAGAAGGGATAATCAAGTTGCCAACCACCATAGGTACGGAACCAAGGCAAGCAACGCAGATGTTGGATTTTGTGGTAGTAAAGGCTAGTTCAACTTATAATGCTATCATGGGAAGAACAGGGATACATGCCTTCAAGGCAGTCCCTTCTTCCTACCATTCAGTCATGAAATTTCCCACCCGGAACGGGATTGGAGAAGAGAGAGGAGATCAAAAAATGGCTAGAAGCTGTTATGTGGCCTCGTTGAGGGCAGATGGAGTCGGAGGGTAGGTTCTTCCTATTGAAGATATGGATGTCCGAGAAAATGATGAGAAGAGAGGAAAACCAGCAGAAGACTTGGTTTCGGTTCCTTTAGACCCCGAGAATCCTGAGAAGATGACTTTCATTGGAGCCAGATTAGAGGAGCCCCTTAAAGGGAAGTTGGTGAAATTTTTGCAAGAAAATAGTGATGTGTTTGCATGGTCAGCAGATGATATGCCAGGCATAGACCCGGAGCTGATTACTCACAAGTTAAACGTGGATCCAAGCCGGAAGATAGTGAAACAAAAGAAAAGAAATTTTGCCCCGGAAAGATAAGAGGCTATAAAACAAGAAGTAGAAAACCTCTTAGAGGCTGGTTTCATTGAGGAGATTCAATTTCCGGAGTGGTTAGCAAATCCTGTAATGGTAAAGAAGGCTAATGGAAAGTGGAGGATGTGTATAGACTTCACTGATCTGAATGATGCATGCCCTAAAGACTGTTTTCCGTTGCCAAGGATTGATACTTTGATTGATGCCACTGCTGGGCATGAAATGCTGAGTTTCATGGATGGATTTAGCGGATACAACCAGATCAAAATGCATAAGGATGACATTATAAAGGTATCATTCATTACTGACTTTGGTGTTTATTGTTATCTTGTTATGGCATTTGGTCTTAAGAATGCAGGAGCCACCTATCAAAGGTTGGTAAATAAAATTTTTAAGGACCTAATGGGAAAGACTATGGAAGTCTATGTTGATGACATGTTAGTCAAGAGTCTAGTAAAGACTGATCATATAACCCATTTGAGGGAAGCTTTTGAGGTCCTGAGGTACCACAAGATGATGTTGAATCCTATGAAGTGTGCCTTTGGAGTAGGATCTGGAAAATTCTTGGGATTGATGGTCTCAAAGAGAGGAATTGAGGCTAATGCCGATAAAATAAAGGCGATCCTGGACATGGAACCACCAAAAACTGTCAAGGATGTTCAGAAACTCACCGGAAGGGTTGCTGCGCTAGGACGATTCATCTCCAAGTCGGGAGACAAGTGCTTGTCATTCTTCAAGTCACTAAAGAACATCAAATACTTTGTATGGAATGAGGAAAACCAGAAGGCATTCGAAGAGCTAAAGAAGTATATGGCTCAGGCCCCGTTGCTTGGCTGTTTCAGAGAGCGCCTTGAGCGCGGTGTTGGTTAAGGAGGAGCTGAAAGTCCAGAAACCCGTATATTATGTCAGCAAAATTCTGCATGGTGCTGAATTGAATTATTCAACTATTGAGAAATTTGCTCTAGCCTTGGTAATGGCTTCGAGAAAACTGCGTCCTTACTTTCAGGCTCATCAGATTGAGGTGCTAACAAATCAGCCACTGAGAAATATCATTCACAGTCCCAAGGCAAGTGGGAGGTTGATTAAGTGGGCAATAAAGTTGGGAGAGTTCGATCTCAAGTATAAGCCGCAAACGGAAATAAAAGCCCAGGCACTAGCTGACTTCGTGGTGGAATGTACCATACCCAACCAAGAAGTCGGGGGGCAGGAAGATACCATACCGCAAGATAAGGGAGTCGATAATGGGGACAGAGAGAAGGATGATAAGGAGAATGAGTATTGGGTTCTCTATTTTGATGGAGCATCAAAAACAAACTCCAGTGGAGCAGGATTGGTGTTGCAAAGCCCTGATGGGTTCTTAATTGAGTATGCTATGAAGCTAGACTTCCCAACCACAAATAATGAGGCAGAATATGAAGCCCTGATAGCTGGCCTTGGCCTAGCTGGGACACTTAGAGTCAAAAACTTAAAGGTCTGTGGAGACTCGAAACTGATCATATCCCAGGTAAAGGGAGAATTTGAGGCAAGGGATGATACGATGGCTAAGTATGTCCGCCTAGTAAGGGCTGTGATGACCCAATTTAATGAATGCCATGTTGAACACATTCCAAGGGAAGAAAATGCTAAGGCAGATGCGTTATCAAAGTTTGCCTCATCTGAGATAGAAGAAAGTTCAGGAAGTGTGTACTTCCGTGTTTTGAAGACACGAAGCATAGATGTTAAGCTTGTGGCTCCCATAGGCCTGGGGACGTCATGGATTGATCCCATCAAGGCTCACATTCAAACCGGTTGGTTGCCAAGCGATGCAACTGAAGCACGGAAGTTAACTGTTCGAGCACTAAGGTACTCTTTGATAGATGGGATTCTGTATAAAAGATCTTTCGTGGTTCCTTACTTGAGGTGTCTCAGGCCCGATGAGGCACGCTAGGCTCTTGAGGAAGTGCATGAAGGTATTTGTGGGCAACACTTGGGGGGCAGGGCCTTGGCTCATAAGATAACCCGTTTAGGCTTCTATTGGCAAGAAATGATGGCTGATGCCAAAGAATATGTGAAGAAGTGTGATCGCTGTCAGAAGCATGCACCAGTTGTAAGCAACCCTCCGAGATGCTGACCTCTATCAACTCGCCTATTCCCTTTGCTATGTGGGGCATGGATATTCTAGGACCTTTCCCCATGGCCACGACACAAAGAAAGTTCCTGATTGTAGCCATTGATTATTTCACCAAATGGATTGAAGCCAAACCTTTGGCCAAGATCACAACTAAGCAGGTTGCACAATTCCTGTGGGAAAATATTATGTGCCGGTATGGAATTCCCCGTATCCTAGTCACCGACAATGGAACGCAGTTTAACAACGAGGAATTTAAGAAGTATTGTGAAGAAAATAAAATTGAGTTACGGTTCACCTCTGTGGCTCACCCGCAAGCCAATGGGCAAGCGGAGGTAGCAAATCGAATAATCTTGGATGGACTAAAGAAGAGGATCGAGAAATCAAGAAATAATTGGGTAGATGAGATACTTCCAATATTATGGGCCTATAGGACTACCTGTAGAGTCACTACTGGAGCAACCCCCTTCATGTTGGCATATGGGGCAGAAGCAGTTGTTCCCGTGGAGATATCACATTATTCTCCAAGGATTCAAGCTTTCAATGCTGAGGAAAATGAGGAAGGACAAAGGTTGGCTCTGGACTTAATCGATGAAGTGCGAGATGGGGCACATGCAAAGATAGTAGAGTATCAGAAGAAGGCTTCATTCTACTACAACCTAAGGGTTAAAAAAAGGTTCTTTAAACAAGGTGACCTAGTCTTGAGGAAGATAGAAGCTTCTGGGGTAGGACAGAAGGGGAAGCTTGCCCCGAATTGGGAAGGGCCGTACAAAGTCAAGAGCGTTCAAGGTAGAGGAACCTACAAGCTGGAGACAATGGATGGTTTTAAAGTCCCAAAAACTTGGCATGCACAAAACCTGAAGGTTTACTATGTGTAGGACAATTGAACACGATTCTCACTTGTCTGGATGACGAGTAGGTTGAAAAGCACCTTGAAGCTTTGCGTGCATAGGATTTTATATTCCAGTAGAATTTACATTGTTAAGTTATTATTGTTAAGGGTCGAACCCATATTATGTAAGGTTTTGAAAAACCAGACTTGAAATTGAAGAGTTCGAAATTATTTCAACCTATGGATGTTTGAGTTGTGATAATACTTGTGTGGCCAATTAGTTCAAGTTTGAATGCATATTAAAGTATCGGAAAGAAAAGGATGCAAATAAAGAAAGTAGCATATAAAATAACCCCGGAGGGTAATAAGTTTTGATACAAACAAAAGTCCAGACATGAATTAAGGATAAAATTACAAAATGAAAAAAAACTACTCCTTCATGCGGGAGCCTTCATTCTCTTGCTCCTTATCAGCACCTTCAGCATCCTTCGCAGGAGAAGCGGGAGGAGAAGCAGTGTTAGGATCCAAGATGCGATCACCTGGCTGAGGGGAGTTGAAGAGGGCATCTATGCTGTCCTCCGTCTCAGCCTGCTCAGGACTTATAAAGTCCTTAGGGTCGACTAAGCCCGGATGCCTCTCAGAAACCGCCTTTACGGCCGCATCCCATCCCTGAGTAAACTGCAGGGAATAAAGACCCTCATCATGAATCTCCATGAGATTCTTAAACTTGTCAGAATCCATGTAGTCATCAATGAGCTTATCCTTATCGCTCCTAAGTTTCACCAGCTCGGAATGAGCCTTAGCCAGCTCTTCCTTCTTCATGTCCAGCTTCTTCTCCAGGACCTTGGCTCTCTCCTCCCATTTCTTCATCTCCTTCTCAAACTCATCAGAGTTACCCTTCCAGGACCTAGCCTGATGGAGGGCCGCCTGGAAGTAGGTGTTACTCTGCAAAGAAATATGAGTTAACATAAGATCGTTGAAGTACGAGAAAGTTGGAATTCAAAGAAAAAAAGAAAAAAAAGTTACCGCAACTTGGGCTTGAGAACCCAGAAGCTCAACAGTCTCGATATCACTCCCCGTAACAATGTCAGTAAAATCGTGGGGAGTGATGGAATGGTACGACCAATCCTTAGCATGTTTGGTGGATCCAACCACCGTATCGCTCCTCCTGAAACCCCAGTTAGGCCTGAAGGAATGCGCCTTAAGTGGAGGATCCACATCGTCCCCTAGCTCGACCACCGGGACGTGGGGCTTAAGGAAAGAAGGACCATCAGGCTTGCTCCTAGGGTCCTTGTTTAGCTTGGCCCTCTTCTGGCGGCCAGACTCCCCTTCCTTGGGCCTGTTGACATTATTGATGGCCTCGCAAGCTGAAAGAGAAAGATAGAAAGAATATTAAATTGCAGGAGATAAAATGCTACAATTAAAGGGAAGGAAAAATGGTTATCCAGTTATAAATTTACCCTTATCACTGGCCTGAGAGAGACCAACTTTTTTCAAGGAAAACTCCTCTAAGAGGGTCCAGGTGTCTGTTTTCCCATCATCTGAAATTAAGGCTTGATAGGCCACCTCCTCCTCATCAGATAACCTGATGCTACCTGAACTCCCATCTGATACTTTGCAAAAGAGCCTACGGAAGAGTGTGGCCCAATCACCCCCGGCCCAGGTCAGCCTAACAAACTCATCCCTCTATTTGGGATTGTTCTCAACTATGGAATTACTATCAAAGATATGGGGGATTTTGGGCCGTTGACGAATTAAAACCCAACCCGGTTGACCCATGGAGCTGTTATTGAATTGAAAAATTTTCCTAAAGACAGCTACCGAAAGAGGAAAATTATTTCTAAGACAAAGGACCATAAAACAGATAATGTTCCTCCAAGCGTTAGGAGGGAGTTGACAATGGTTGATTTGTACATCAGCAAGTAAGCGAGGAATAAATTCATGGAATGGAAACCTAAGACCCGCGGTCAGGGCTCCTCGATAAATAAATAAAGTATCCCCCTCCCAGTTACATGTCCTATCCCCTGGGACAGCTGGGGTGATCCTAAGGTAAGGTGGAAGTCTGTACAGGGTGTTCATGGACTTGATTCTACCATCTAACTCATGAAAGGTGTTACCATGGTTATACGAATCTAACTCAGATAGAGAGGGATATTCATCACCTCTAGAGTTAATCATATCAATTAGGGAAGTATATGGAGATTGAATTTGAATGTTTGTACCTCTCTTAGAAATATTCATCTTCTGCAAACGAGCCAAGTCATGATCCGCCATTGATATGCTTCGGTTAAATGCTTGAAACCCAGAAAAACTTGAGAAGGGTGGAGCTGCGGTGGCTGTGGTCGCCGGAAATCGCCTTCTCAAAGGGAGAACTCTAGAGAGAATTGTGAGAGAAAATATGAGAAGTGTGAAGTGAAGTAAGGATTCTCACTTCACACTACACTTATATAGGCGAAAAGCTCGGAATACGAGGCATTTTTAGGCCCATTTAGCCAGGCCCAACCTAAAAGCCCATCTACCAGAAATATCAGGAATAATCTAGAAGCTCCTATGGAAAATTAAGGGTCGAAAATCGACCAGAATTTTAAGATGGTTCGATCAGAGTCCTGATCGACAAAGAAGTAAATCCTGATCGATATCTCATTCGACCAAAAGGGAAGAAATCTATTGAATTCGATCAGAGTCCTGATCGACAAAGAAGTAAATCCTGATCGATATCTCATTCGACCAAAAGGGAAGAAATCTATTGAATTCGATCAGAGTCCTGATCGACAAAGAAGTAAATCCTGATCGATATCTCATTCGACCAAAAGGGAAGAAATCTATTGAGTTCGATCAGAGTGCTGATCGACAGAAGAGAAAATCCTGATCGATATTTTATTCGATCAGGGGGGTAAAAGCTCATTTAGTTCGATCAGAATCCTGATCGAAATCGATCAGGATTCCTGATCGATTCTACGTAGATCCTGGTCGAAGATTTAATCGACTAGAGTGTCACTTTGAAGGCCAGTTCGATCAGAATCCTAATCGAAATCGATCAGGTATCCTGAACGATTCCGCATAGATCCTGATCGAAGATCCAATCGACCAGAATGTTATTTCCTGAGCTAGTTCGATCAGGATCCTGATCGATTTGGTATAAACCCTGATCGATTTTAAGGCAGAAAATAAGGATAAATTCCAGAAATTAAGGGAAAAATCCAGAAAAATAGGGAAATTCCTTAAAATATTTTCTGAAAAATGTTGGTATTTTCAGAAATTAAGGATAAATCCCAGAAAATTAAGGATAAATTCTATAAAATTAAGGATAAATCCCGAAAAATTAGGGAAAAATCCAGATAATTAAGGATAAATCCTAGAAAATTAGGGAAAAATCTAGAAAATTAAGGATAAATCCCAGAAAATTAGGGAAAATCCAGAAAATTAGGGAAAAATCCTGGAATTAAAGGAAAAATTCCTAGAGATTAGGATAATTCCTGAATAGAAGGAAAAATCGTTGTAAACGTGTAGGTCGCTCCACACTTTACACAGAAAAACGAAGCCCTGTAAGGGAATAAATGAACTTAACTTTTGCGAAATCTTATACGGTTTCCCAAAAGTTGGAGGGCAAATGATAGGGATAAATAAACCCTGATTGTATAATTAAATATTACAGTTTGGGCTGCAAGACCCAATAAGAAGATGTATGACATTCAGACCAGAAAGGTTAACATGTTGATCAGGCCTGACGGACCAGATCAGGCCTGATGGAACAAAGAAGGCCCAAAAACCCTGATAATTTATTAATTTCGTAATTAATAAATAAGGGAGAAAAACAGCTATTAAGATAAATCCTAGTGGGGATATAAATCCTTGTAGATTGACCTCCAAGGAACCTCAGGGAATAAGGAATCAGCTTCCTACTCCCTAGGACTCCTAAGTCAATCCTAATTCAGAGACTTCACCACCAAGTCTCCTATACCAAGTCCAATTCAAAGACTCTCACACCTATATAAGGGGTCTCACCCCACAAATCAGAACTACGTTTTAGACTTAGTCCTTGGAGGACATGAAAGTCACTATGTCCTTGGTGAGCCCTCGCCGCCATAGCCCCGAGGGCAAGTATCACCAAGAACTACGTTTTTGACTTGATCCTTGGCAATCAGCAAGGTACGTAGCCATCTTGTTAAGGCAGATTGAGTCACGAAACACAAGAGCAGTCAAAATCGAGCCTTGAAGCTCACGTTCCTTAGTATTAAATATAGAAATTATATACATTAGTTTTTGATCCATAACAATTATATTTTTTAATAATTAATTAATAATTATTGTATTTTAAAATAATTAATCCCTAATTATTAGGATTAATTACAATTTATTATAATTATTTACAAATTATTATCACTTACTCGATTGGATCGATTATTTATAAATAACCAATCGATACAACTAATTGATACGTTGTTTATCGAATAAATAATTATTACTCGCACCATAATCTAACTCAACGATCAACTACTCGTATAAATACGAGCTATTCGCATTCCTCGTATAACTATTGAACTATTATTATTATTATTATTATAACTTATCGAATAATTATTAATTAATTATCTGCATTTAATTATTCGATACGAATAATTATTACGACATTCTTCGAATGAGTAAATTATCGCTCGAATACTAATTTTAACTTATCGAAACACTACTCGTATAAATACGAGTTACCTGCAATATTCAACTAATTAATGAATTATTATTCATATTATTCGATTATTTTTAATCTTTATTTATTAATTAATTACCTAATTATTAATTAATTAAATAACTAATAAATAACTAGATAAATAATTAAACAATTAATTAAATAACTAATTTCGAATTTCTAAATTATTAAAATAATTCTAAAATTATTAATAATATTTTTCAGAATTTAAAAATGATTTTTATTTATTTATTAGAATTTTTAAAACTGATTTTTTTTATTTTATAAAATATAAATAATTAATAAAAATTGCAGAAACTGAAATCTGGAAAACAGGTTGGGGATTTCAGGATCAAACCCGGGTCGAATTCCGGGTTGAAACTGGGTCGACGCCGGGTTGAACATGAACACGCCGGCCGGCTGCATGAACTCGGCACTGGCGACGAAAACTCCGGCGAACGAAAATCGCAGGCAAACCCCTCGATTTCGACCCCGTTCTTCATCATTTTTCCACCCCCCGTGACCTCTCCTCCCTCTTCATTGCAACAGCACCCCGAACCACGCCTTCCTTGCCGTTCTTGGCCGGCCGTCGACCCGTCGCCAGCGTCCCTCCAGCCAAAACAAGATCACCCAAATTCGTATACCAAACTTCGAAAAACTTATACCAAATCAAAGCCACACTCCACTATAATCATTCCCAATCATCATATTAATTCAACAATCTTTAGAAATTAGTAAAAATGAACTTGAAATTTTACCAGTACCCCTGAACTCGGGAATCATCTTCCCGGGGTTATACGAACTAATTTATTACACCAAATCGCTCCTAAGACTGTGAATAAGCTATACAAATCATCAAAATCATCAAATAATTTCAGAATCATAAACCCCTAATTTTAGCATAAACCCTGGAAAAATGAATTGAAAATCGAGACTAAAAAAGATGAAATTGATGGTATGAATAGAAAGTAGAGATCACGAGGATCGTTTTGGTTACTCACATGTTTGATTTGGTGCACAGAATCACTATGAAATCCGTAGTTGAATTCCTTGAATGTTCTTCACCAACACTAATTATTTCTTGATTTTCTGAATTTTTAATAATAATAACTAACTAATTAATAATAAATCAGGTATTTATAGTACTGAAAATAATACCCCTAAATAAAATTAAAGGTCTAATTACACATCTAATAAAAAATATTTGCCCCCAATTTTTATAATTTTCGGGTATTAATTATGAATATTTAAATATCCAATAAATATAAAATAAATTCTAAAAATTCCCAAAAATCATGAATATTACAAGAATGCAAAGAAAAATGATGTATGATAATTTCATGATCATATAAAAATAAAAATGTGATTTTTGTGGGGTTTTTGGCACTCGAAGGGGTCCGGAAAAGTCATTTTTCTCGAAAAAGGTAAATTTGTAAAACGTCTAGGGGTTTAGAATAACGATATGGTATAGGTCATTTTGGAAAAATAGGGCCAATGATTTTGTTTCAAATACGGGCCTTTAAAACACTGTTTGAGCTATACGGGTTTTGATATA
Organism: Apium graveolens; assembly: GCF_009905375.1. NCBI lineage: Eukaryota > Viridiplantae > Streptophyta > Magnoliopsida > Apiales > Apiaceae > Apium > Apium graveolens. Next base: position 260,050,889 of record NC_133652.1, on the reverse strand, counting down.
AAATATATAACTTACGATAAAACACTCAATAAATATCCAAAACATGTTCAGATCAAAATCAGACGACACGTAGCACATAGCAATTAGGGTTTTACGACTCCACACCTTTAATCACATAATAATACATATAATTTATCTTTATTATAATATAATACAAGCATAATTTCTCGGTTGTTACATTCTCCCCCCTTAACAGGATTCTGTCCTCAGAATCACACTATGTAAATAACTGAGGATACTTTTCTAACATATCACTTTCAAGCTCCCAGGTTGATTCCTCAACCACTGGGTTTCTCCACAAAACTCTCACTAATGGTACAGACTTATTCCTTAATACCCTCTCTTGCCGATCTAAAATTCTTATCGGCTGCTCTACATACGACAAATCTGCCTGAAGTTCTATTGGCTCATATTCTATTACATGCCTTGTATCAGGGTTGTACTTCTTAAGAATAGATACATGAAATACGTTATGAATATGCTGCATATGGGGTGGTAAGTCTAACTCGTATGCAACCTTTCCGACTTTCTTTAAAATTTTAAATGGTCCGACGTAGCGAGGTTTCAATTTGCCTTTGTTGCCAAACCTGGTTAGTCCCTTCCATGGTGATTCCTTTAGCAGACATGTTCTCCTTCCTGATAGTCCACATCTTTTCTGGATAGATCTGCATATCTACACTGTCGATTTCGCGCTGCTTCAAGTCGCTTTCGGATAAGTTCTACTTTTTCCTTGATCTGTTGAATCAGTTCTAGACCTAGAATCTTGCGTTCTCCAACTTCATCCCAACATGTAGGTGATTTGCATTTTCTCCTATATAAAGCTTCATAAGGTGGCATCCCAATACTTGCTTGATAGCTGTTATTGTAAGAAAATTCCACTAGCGGTAAGTGCTCGTCCCAATTGCCTTCAAAGTCTATTGCACACACTCGTAACATATCTTTAATTGTTTGGATTATCCTTTCACTTTGCCCGTCCGTTTGTGGATGATAAGCAGTACTCATGTTCAACTTGGTTCCTAGACATTCTGTTAGGTCCCAATTTGTTTGTAGAAGGGGGGGTTGAATGCAAACAATACCGTTTAGTCGAATAAAATGCGGAATAAAATTGTGAAACAAAATTCAAGTTAAATAAAACTTTTATTAAACTTGAAAGGTGTTACAACTACGGTATCGGTTACAAGGGATTAATCTCAAATCAATTATTACAAATCTAGAATAAATTCGACATGAACTTTTTCTATTTTTGTAATTAAAAAAATCAAATGCTAAATGCGATTTGAGATTAAGTTCTAGGGATTTTAATCCGCTAGATTGATACACAAGAACAAGATAAGTATTTCTAGTTGATTGGATTTAACTTTACAATCTAGAAATTGATCTTGAAGTTGCAGATGAGATGAAATATTTTTCTGCTCCTTTTTCTTTTGTTCTTGAGTTTTTGTTCTGTTTGATTGATTTTGAAATAATAGACTTCTGCTCCTTTTTATCAAACAGCCGAATGTAAACATGTACTGGCATGACAATCTTCTTTGGCCAGCAAGACTTTCGGTATGACAAAATTTACAACTAGCAAGACAATTAAAATGAGCTAGCAAGACTTTCGGTATGACTATTGATTGTCATACCGATTGTCATATTAGTTCAAATAAATTGTCTTGCTGAATTAATAACAGATTTTAATCTAAACAGAAATTCTAATAAGACAATTAAATGTATTGGCATGACTTTCGGTATGACTATCAATTGTCATACCGATTGTCATACTAGTTCAAATGAATTGTCTTGCTGAATTTAAGCAGATTTTAAACCAATTAAAATCTTGTAAATCCTTAATATTAATTCTAAATTAATTAATCAATTTAATTCAATTAATCAATAAATTAATCTTTGCAGATATAATTTATTTTCTTAATTAAATTATATGACTTAATTAATTAATAGAGAATTAATACTAACCCTGAGCATCATCCATTCTTCTGACAATCTTCTGAAAGTCACTGAGACTTATGAATCAATTCCGCCACTTCAATGCTGACACTCGATGTACTGTCTGGTTCATGAGTGACTAACTTCCGTGACGTTTCTTCATGTCTTGACTTTGATATTCTGATTGAATCCTTGTAATAAATGATACCCTGACGAGATCTCTGTCACTTGATTAAATCCACGATCTTGATTTATATCACTGAGGCATGATCAAATTCTTGAACTTCTTCCAGTGAATCTTCAAGTATGCAGATGAACAATGTTTCTTTATTCTTTGACAGATGTTATATTGTGAGATCTCTCTGACGATTGATCCACTATTTACTTATTACATTCTTATTTGAGTTGAGTTAAATACTCGAATAAACGAGTAGGCTATGACATATGCCTTTCAATCTCCCCCTATTTGCTTGTTAGACAATAACAACAAATACCTAGAGGATAACTCAACTAACAAATAAGAAAAAGATATAAACAGTAATGTAAAGTAAATAGCAGAAAAGTTCTGGATTATATTTAACATTTTCCAGATTCCAAATGAAATTTACAAGTGAATACAAGATAGATGTTCCTCTAGCCTGAACATATAACTACATTAGGCTATCTTGATTCATAAAGCTCTAATCATATTACATTGAGTTTTGAGCTAATTGACTTCAGTTGTCTTCTCTTCTGACTTCACCTTCTTCTAAATCTTGAAGCAATTCCTTGTCAAAGACACGATCCTTTTCTGAAGTGAAGCTTGCTGGTCTGACTGGTTGAACTCCAACTGACTTCAGCTTATTCTTGAGTTGATTGTATCTTTTAACATTCTTTTCACAATAAGCTTGAATCAAGTCAGCAGCTTGAGTCTTCAACATGGATTAATATCCAGCAGTTCTCAAATGATGTTCCATCCAGACCAGATGCTTAGCTGAGTAGTCTTTAAGAGATTGTACATCTAGCTGACAGATTTGAAGACAATCAGACTTAAAGAATCTCACCTGATGAGGATTGTTGACCACTTGAGGACTAGCCCTGCTGGCAAACTCTTTAAGCCTTTCTCGAAGAACTTCATTCAATTCTGAGCTTCTTTTGACTTTGTTTAAAAGAACCCAAATCTCTGACAAAGAACGATTCTCAAATAGATGAAGTGACACCTTGAATGATCCTTCACTCTGACAATATACAAAAATGCTCATCTCATTTAGGGATCTATCAAAAGCAGCTGTGATCCTTGAGACTTCAGTCTTGATAGCATTCATGTACATGTCATTGTTAGGATTTGAGATTTCCAGCTTGTCAAGAAGATGTAAGAACTGCCTATCATTGTTAGTGCTCAGCTGAGGCATATCAAGTACTCTCCTAGCTTCATCCCATTTTTCACCAATCTTTAGTCTTACATCTCTTCTCCTTTCTTGAGCCTTAATGTCATGAAGACGTTGCTTTTGAAGAGTTTCTGTTCTTTGAATGTCTTTTCTCATGTCAATGATCTGAGAGACCTTCTTGAGTTCAGCTTCTTTTCTTTTCATCTCTGACTGCTCCTTCTGAAATTCTTTCTCAAACATAGGATCCACTTGAGCTTTTTCTTCCCATTCTCCAAAATCACTTTCCTCTTCAGCTTCAAATAACCCATCTTTATCTTCCTGAACTGGTTCAGTGGGAATGTCAAAAATATCAAAGTCATCCTGTTCTCCACTGTAGTAGACATCATCAGCCTTTCCTTTGTTTCCAGCAGAGGTATCTTTTTCTTTCCCTTTGGCACTACTCCCTTTCTTCTCCCCCTTAGTTGAGGGATCCTCTTCAGATCTTCCTTTGGAACCTCCATCACCTCCAGAGCCTGATCCTCCACCAGACGGTCCTTCAAAATAAGCTCTTTGTTCTTCATTAGGGCAATGAGAATTCTTGATCATGTAATATAGGTGCTTCATCCCTTCATTGAGATGTTCCATGCCCGTCTCTATCTTTAGAAATCTTGAGGAGTCCAGTGAATGATTCATCTCAACGAGGTCTTCAAGAGAAGTCATTCTTGTATGTAGAGAGCAGAAGTTGGATATGTCATCAGCTGATAAAGTTGGAGTGTCCTGAATAGAATTGAGCTTTGGTATTACAGTGGTCTTTAGATCTGAGATGTCATTCCTTATGATTGCAAGCTGATTGTTGACAGAGGTGGAAGAAGAAGACCGTTCAACCACTTGTGCTTTGAATGCTTGAGCTTCAGCTTGGCTTTTAGCAAGTTCTTCTTTTAGGGCAGCAATCTGAGCTAACAGGTTTACAGTATCAGTGTCTGTGTGTGCTCTCACCTGAATTTCACTCGTGTTTGGTTCACTCACCTCACGTGCATGTGTTTCTCTCAATATAATTGCTCATGAGGAGTCTTCCTGTTGCTGTTCTTCTGTACCTGCATTAAAAATCACCCTAGCCTCTTCAGGAGAGGTCAGTGGTGGTGCAATGGGAATTTGCGAGTCCCGATCCTCAGTCAATACTATCAAATCTTTTGGAATAGATGTCTGAATTGCTTCAAGGATAGATTGACCGAGTTGCCCTCCACTTTCTCCAGATAAATCTGCGAGTGGAGAATCCCATAAGGGAGCCAGAGGTGTTGGATCTGGGAGGGGAGAAAATGACTCTATTAAAGATGGCGGAGAGTCAGATTTTCCCTCTGAAGCATGTGACTGCTCTTCTGCCGTAACTATGGCAGGCACTGTAACCGACTCTACGTGCTCTCCTCGCTGTGTGTCCTGAGTATGATCTGGGGAAGTGTATGGTTCCATTGTGAGTAATGGAATTGTGCTTGACTCAGTACAAGATGCCATGGCCCTATGGCGAATTTCAATAGATGCATCCTGTTGAGAGAATGCCTCTAGTAACTGTTCATTGGCCATTTCAAAGTCCATGTCCTGTTGGGAGGACAAGGATGGGCTTTCAGATGCCTCAGAATATGTTCTTCTTTTCTTAGGAGGAGGCAGAGCTGAGGGTTCACTCATATTTAACAATGTACTACTTCCTAGTAATCTTCTGGGTAACATTTTAGACAGTGGGGGAGAGGTTGAGATAGAATGTGACTCTGTGTTTGGCTCTATGACCTGGGATTGAAGCTGTGGTTCTACAACTTCATGGTCAGCCCTATCAACCACTGGGGGTCTTTCAACAGAAGTAGGAAGAGAGTGAGAGTGAGGAATTACTACCTGTAATGGAAGAGCATCTGATGTTGGAGGAGCCTGGGTGGCTTGAACCACTGGAGGTTGAGGTTGCTGTTCATGGCCGGGAAGATTGAAAATAGGTAAAGGAATATAAGTGGCCATGAAAGCAGATACAAGTACTGGAACTTGCATGAATTTGAAGGTTGTGTCTTGGCGAGTGTAAATCTTTTTGCTAACTGGAGGGGGTTCGGTTACTGCAGAGTTAGCAAAAAGGGTTTTGTGTTCAGGTGTGAGAAGATGATCTGCTATAAGCATGAGAAAACGAGCATAGTAACATGATACCCTACGATTTGTAGAATGATCACGTAAAGCAGAAGTTAGACGTCTCAAGATAATGGGAAAAAGTAGTTTGCCAAAATTGATCCTTTGATTGAAAACAACCGCAAGACCAATATACTGCAGAGTGGAAGTGATGTTATGAAAATTGGATTTTGTGCAGTTGGCAAACACTTTGGAAAGTGTATCGAAGAAAATATCCCATTCAGACACCAAATTTGATTTAGAAAGTTTGGTTAAATTGATCACCCCCTGATAGTGAATAGCATTGAAAAAATTTGTGATATCATTTTCAGAGGGTAAATTACAGAAATTGTCTAGTGGAAAATTTAACGCACGATTGACGACTGTTTCATCAACTACATACTGTGTGTTTGCGACGGTGAATGAAAAAGATTTTGAATCATCGGCCACAGTAGAGGTTGTGCAAATCAGTCTAAGTAGATCGACGTTTAAAATCACATTTGATTTAATAGCAGAGCTAACAATCGAATGGTCATTTAAAAATCTAATCCATGGCTTAAATTTTTCAACATCACATTTTTCCGGATTAAAATAACCAACCTGATTATGCGCGACAATATGAAATTGAGAGCCATTTAAAATAATAAGAAGACACACGCTTTTCAGAATTTTAAGAATAATATTAAGAAAATTCGAATTAATTAAATTAATTTAATAATTCGAATTAAATTAATTATAATCAAAAAATTTAGACAGAAATGTATCTCGTTAAAATTCTTAACTCACAAACGCAGTTTTGAAAAACCAAAAGACACAAATCAGAAATTAAAATAAAAATAAAAAGTTCAAAATCAACAAACTCAAATTGAATTTGAAGGGGCAAACTGATATATAAAAAAAATTTTGAAAATTTTGACAGCACTCCTGTATGTATATATATGTAAGTATAATCACAGGAGTGAAGATTCAGTTTGCTGAGTAAAAACTCGAGCAAGGAAGGAAGCAGTTCGAAGAGAGAGAAGAGAGAAAATGAAGAGAAAAACTGTTCAAATTTTTTGAAAAGAAATGAACTGATCAAAATGGTTTAAAACAAAACAAACAAACTGCTTTATATGACAGCTGGTATGACAATCCTGGATTGTCATACCGATTGTCATACCAGGCAAAAGAAGGAAAAGAAAAAAAAACAGAAATAAAGGAAATAACAAAATAAACACCGAGTATATATAACTGGTATGACAATCTGATAGTCATACCGATTGTCATACCAGTATAAAATAAAAGAAAATATATATATATATTGTTTATAACTGGCAAGACAATTGATAGTCATACCGATTGTCTTGCCAGTATAAACTATACTGAAAAACACTAATATGACAATTATATAGCTAAATGACTTTCAGTAAGACAATTTCAATTGTCTTGCCGATTGTCATTTTAGTAGAAATACAATCAAATATGTACAGACTCTATAAATGTACTGAAATTATATTACAAAATGGTAAAACTGAAATACAGACCTATAATATTTACAGAAACAAAGACAATATATCAGAATTTATTATTTTTATTCCAAAAATAGATTTCTATTGAATTTTAGCAAATAAAATTCATAGTAAAATATTTTTAGAGGAAATAAAATATTCTGAGATATTTTAAATTAACAAGTAGGGAAAATAAAAATAGATAAGATAATATATATTACATAGAAATAAGCAAGAAATATGATAAAATGATAAAATAAATTTGCAAATGAATTTTTCATTTATGAAAAATTCATTTGTAAATTCATTCAAGAACATATCCCAGATATTAACTAAATTAATCACTAAAACTATTCAACATGCCCAATTTACCAACTAATCTGGTAAATGTGGATTCGTCAAGTGGTTTAGTGAAAATATCTGCTATTTGTTCTTCTGTTGGAACAAAAAATAGTTCAACAGTACCATTCATGATGTGCTCTCTAATAAAATGATACCTGATGTCAATGTGCTTTGTTCTCGAGTGCTGCACAGGGTTGTTGGTGATGGCTATTGCACTTGTATTGTCACATAAAATAGGAATCTTGTTCAATACAGAGCCATAGTCTCGTAGTTGGTTCCTAATCCACAAGATCTGAGCACAGCAGCTTCCAGCAGCAATATATTCAGCCTCGGCCGTTGAGTTGGAAACTGTTTGTTGTTTCTTGATGTACCATGAGACTAGCCTGCTTCCTAGGAATTGACAACTTCCTGAGGTGCTTTTCCTATCAACAACACTTCCTGCATAATCTGAATCTGTATATCCAACAAGGTTAAAACCAGATTCTTTAGGGTACCAAATACCTAGATTTGGTGTTCCCTTAAGATATCTTAAGATTCGTTTAACAGCAACGAGATGAATATCTCTAGGATCCGCTTGGAACCTTGCACATAAACATGTAGCATACATAATATCTGGTCTACTTGCAGTAAGATAGAGTAACGAGCCAATCATACCTCTGTAGCTTGTGACATCTACCTTAATGGAGTTTTCACATGGTCCAAGCTTGACAGCTGTAGTTGATGGAGTCCTTGCTGATGCAGAGTCCTCTAGATTGTATTTTTTGAGGAGTTCCTTGAGATACTTGGATTGACAAATAAATGTTCCATCTAACCTTTGATTTACTTGTAATCCAAGGAAGAACTTCAGCTCTCCCATCATGCTCATTTCAAACTTGCTGTGCATTAACTTAGCAAATCTCTTACAGAGATTATCATTAGTAGACCCAAATATTATATCATCCACATAGACTTGGACTAATATAGTATCCTTCTTATGTGTTTTAGAAAAGAGAGTTTTGTCTATGACACCTCTAATAAAGCTATTTTTAATAAGAAATTCAGAGAGAGTGTCATACCATTTTCTTGGAGACTGTTTTAGCCCATAGATAGCCTTGAAAAGAAAGAAGACAAAATCCAAATGATCTGGATCTTCAAAACCAGGAGGTTGCTCTACATATACCTCTTCATCCAGCTTTCCATTCAGAAAGGCGCTCTTGACATCCATTTGATAAACTTTAAAGTTTGAAAATGCTGCGAATGCCAGAAATATCCTGATGGCCTCAAGTCTAGCCACTGGAGCATAGGTTTCATCATAATCAATGCCTTCAGCTTGAGAATACCCTTTAGATACCAGTCTTGCCTTGTTTCTTGTAACCACACCATCTTCATCTAGTTTATTCCTGAATACCCACCTAGTACCAACAGCTTTCTTGTGTACAGGCCTAGGTACCAGTTTCCAGACTTGTTGACTTTCAAACTGATTGAGTTCATCTTGCATAGCAATCACCCAATCTGGATCAGTCAGTGCTTCTTCAATTTTCTTAGGTTCCATCTCAGAAAGAAATCCTGAGAACAGACACTCATTTTGAGTAGCACGTCTAGTTCTGACTCCAACATCTGGATCACCAATAATCAACTCAAAAGGGTGAGCTTTATTCCAGACAGTCTGTCTTGGAAGATTTGATCTTGATGATTCGCCTTGAAATTCATTGTGATGTTGTGTCCTACTAGATGATCCTTCAGCATCTCCCCCTGAGTTGTTGCCATGTTGACTTGAAGATTCTCCGTCAGTAGCAGTGGTATCTCCATTGTTGCCAAAGTTTCCATCACTATTACCTTGAGTATCATCAGGATTAATAGGTTCTTCACCAGCAACAACCTCAGGTACTTGACCATGTTCTGATTCTAAATCTGACGTATCATCAAACTTCAGTTTCTCAGAAGGATCTTCAGTTTGGATACTAGGGAGTTTAGTGTCATCAAATGTAACATTGACACTTTCAGTTACTTTGTGTTGATCAATGATATACACTCTATATGATCTTCTTCCATATCCAACAAAAATACCCTCATATGCCTTTACCTCGAACTTACCACGACGATCATCTCCATCCTTGAGCACGAAGCATCTGGCACCAAATACATGAAAGTATTTGATAGAAGGTTTCTGTTCATTCAAAATCTCATAAGGAGTTTTCATGAAGTCTTTGTTGATTAGAGTTCTATTCTGAGTATAACATGCAGTATTGACAGCTTCAGCCCAAAAGTACATTGGAAGACCTGATTCACTTAACATCGTTCTTGCAGCTTCAATCAATGTACGATTCTTCCTTTCTACCACTCCATTTTGTTGAGGGGTTCTAGGAGCTGAAAATTGTCTGGTAATCCATTTGTCTGTACAGAATCCATTGAGAAGTGCATTCTTGAATTCTGTCCCATTATCTGACCTTATTGCTCTAACAGGGACGTTAGAATCTAACTCAATCATCTTGATATGATCAATCACAACTTGTGGTGTCTCATCCTTAGAGTGAAGAAATAAAACCCACGTATACTTGGAATAGTCATCAACTATCACAAGACAGTAACACTTCTTTGACATAGAAAGGATATTAACTAAACCAAATAAATCCATGTGCAATAATTGCAGAACACCAGTTATGGAAGATGTGTTAGTGCCTTTGTGACTTGCTTTCTTTGACTTTCCTTTCTGGCAAGCCTCACATAGTCCTTCTGGAGAGAATTCCAGCTGAGGCAGACCTCTTACCAATTCTCTTTTGACAAGAGAATTCATTGTTTTGAAATTGAGATGAGAAAGTCTCTTGTGCCATAGCCAACTCTCATCTGACGATGCCTTTGCATAGAAACAATTGACTTCAAGATTGCTTCCAGAGTTCATGTCAGCTACGAACAGATTTCCTTTCCGGATTCCCATTAAGGAGGGTTTTTCACTTTTCTTGTGCAGAATCTGACACTTCAGCTTGTCGAATAAAACATTGTAGCCGTTGTCACAAAACTGACTAATGCTAAGCAGATTGTGTTCAAGTCCTTGCACAACATATACATTTTCAATGATAACATTTCCAGCTAGCAAACAGCCATATCCCTCCGTTAAACCTTTGCTGTTATCTCCAAAGGTAACCACTGGGCCAGCTTTCTCAACCACATTTGATAGCAGGGCTCTATCTCCGGTCATATGTCTTGACGATCCGCTGTCAAGAATCCACACTACCGGTTGTACCTGTTTAATGCCCTGCAATACAAATGGATTAGACCTTCTTCGGAACCCAAGCTTGGCTGGGTCCGGCATACTTGTAAAATTGGCCTTTATCAGGCAAAACAACATTCTTAATTTCAATATTCTCAACGTTCTCAATGACTGAACATTTGACCTTGTGAACAGCCTTGACAAATTTCTGTTTAGGCTTAGGCACAAATGTCTCCTTTCTAGCTTTAGGAGGACTAGCAGTCTTAGACCTATCATGCTTTCTATTATTCACATGCTGACGAGGAGTAGTCTTATCATTAGAAACATGCTTACCATTAAAATAAGCAAACAATAGATTAAAAGCACAAGACATACAATCAGGAACACCACATGCTTTATGAGAAGGATTAACAATAGGCAACTTATGCATGGTAGACATGGCATTTGTGTTATCCAACTCATGTGTGTCTGAGTTAGTCTCAGTTGCTTTCACAACCTTGACTGGAACTTTTGACACACTTGACTTGGAGACAGCTTTCCCATTAGCATTATCTTCAGCACGGATTTCTTCTTGAATAATAAAAGAGGTCTCATCAAATGGTTCAGCAATTGATTCTTTATAGAGGGGTTCATCAACACCCTTAAGCACATGTGGTACTTCCCTGCCTTTAGCACATACATGAGGAGGGGAGTTTATGCCTAATTTTCCAATAGCAGCATTGTAATCATAACCTATTCCATGTGTTTGATTAACAGCTTGCTTATTGTAAAACTCTTTGGACTTCGAACAAGAATTAAAGTAAGCTTTAACCTTAGCCTCAAGACCGGTGATCTTGTCTTTGAGAATAGTTTCGAGTTGTCTATAACAGTCAACTCTATTCTCTAGAAAAGATACTTGTTCTTTTGGTTTATCTTGATTAATATGCACAAGTCTTAATTCATTGACCTCTTTCTCAAGGTCTTTGATTTGTTGATTTAACAATTCATTATCACGACGAGCACAATCTAAGGAACCTCCTAGATGATAAACTAATTCAGCATCAGTAAATTTTACCTCTTTTCTTGACGATGAGGTGCTTGCATTACTAGCCATGAGAGCAAGATTCCCAACTTCTTCATCTTCACTGTCAGTATCATCCCAGCTTCTTCCCTTTGCCAGGTACGCCCTTTCAGATTTACTCTTCTGATTAGAATCGTAAGAGTTCTTCCTAGCTTGTTTTGGCTTCCTGCATTCTGTGGCAATGTGTCCCAACTCATTACAGTTGAAGCATCGAATGGTGCTTCGATCAACCATCCCTGTTTTATATCCACCACTGCTGGTGTTAGAGGATGAAGATCCACCTTTCTGGAATCTGTTGTAGTTGGACTTGTACTTGAACTTGGGATTCCTTTTGAATCTGACATTTGAGAATCTCTTGACAATCAGGGCCATTGACTCATCCTCCAATTGCTCCAGTTCTTCCAAGGAATAATAATCATCTCCTGATTGATTTGTAGTAGGAGAATCAAATTCTGCTACTATCACATTATCTTCAACCTTGGAAGACTGTACCATTCTTTCTGACTGTTGAGATTGTTGTTGATATTGTGGTTGTTGTTGTTGTTCATCAGCTACTAGACCAGTAGACATGCTGACCACTCTTCCTTTCCCGTAAACTTCCTTCTGCTGAATCTGCTCCAACTCATAAGTCTTTAACACACCATAGAGCCTTTCCAAAGAAATCTCACTCAGATCTCTTGCTTCTCTTATGGCAGTGATTCTATGTTCGAGATGAGTTGGCAGTGTTAAAAGGAACTTTTTGTTGACCTCCCTGATGGAATAGTATTTACCATTAATGTTCAGGTTGTTGATCAATGCATTGTACCTCTCAAACACTTCAGTGATTCCTTCTCCTGGATTGGATTTAAAGTATTCATACTCAGAGGTTAGGATTTCTAGTTTGTTCTCCCTAACTTCCTCTGTGGCTTCATTAATAATCTCAATAGTTTCCCAGATATGTTTGGAATCTTTACAATTCATCACATGTCTATTCATCAGGGGATTAAGGGAATCTACTAAGATTAATTGAAGGCTAGCATCCAGGGAAGCTTCTTCTATTTCAGCAGGAGAGAAGTCCTCAGGATCCTTCACATAAGTTCTCGCTTTGGTGATCACCACATCATTTTCTATTACCTCTGGTTCCATAACCATAGGAATTTTTGGACCCTTCTTCAACACTTGCAAATATTTGGGATTAGCAACCTGTAAAAATAGTAGCATCTTCTTCTTCCACATAACATAATTTTCTTTATCGAAAAGTGGAATTTTAACGGTTCCAACTTTTTGCGTAGTCATTATGAATTTTTTGAGTGAATAAAAAATTCAAGAAGTGAAAGAAACACAAAAGTCTAGGATCTAGATTTGTACGTTAATCAGAAGGCTCTGATACCAATTGTTAGGTCCCAATTTGTTTGTAGAAGGGGGGGTTGAATGCAAACAATACCGTTTAGTCGAATAAAATGCGGAATAAAATTGTGAAACAAAATTCAAGTTAAATAAAACTTTTATTAAACTTGAAAGGTGTTACAACTACGGTATCGGTTACAAGGGATTAATCTCAAATCAATTATTACAAATCTAGAATAAATTCGACATAAACTTTTTCTATTTTTGTAATTAAAAAAATCAAATGCTAAATGCGATTTGAGATTAAGTTCTAGGGATTTTAATCCGCTAGATTGATACACAAGAACAAGATAAGTATTTCTAGTTGATTGGATTTAACTTTACAATCTAGAAATTGATCTTGAAGTTGCAGATGAGATGAAATATTTTTCTGCTCCTTTTTCTTTTGTTCTTGAGTTTTTGTTCTGTTTGATTGATTTTGAAATAATAGACTTCTGCTCCTTTTTATCAAACAGCCGAATGTAAACATGTACTGGCATGACAATCTTCTTTGGCCAGCAAGACTTTCGGTATGACAAAATTTACAACTAGCAAGACAATTAAAATGAGCTAGCAAGACTTTCGGTATGACTATTGATTGTCATACCGATTGTCATATTAGTTCAAATAAATTGTCTTGCTGAATTAATAACAGATTTTAATCTAAACAGAAATTCTAATAAGACAATTAAATGTATTGGCATGACTTTCGGTATGACTATCAATTGTCATACCGATTGTCATACTAGTTCAAATGAATTGTCTTGCTGAATTTAAGCAGATTTTAAACCAATTAAAATCTTGTAAATCCTTAATATTAATTCTAAATTAATTAATCAATTTAATTCAATTAATCAATAAATTAATCTTTGCAGATATAATTTATTTTCTTAATTAAATTATATGACTTAATTAATTAATAGAGAATTAATACTAACCCTGAGCAGCATCCATTCTTCTGACAATCTTCTGAAAGTCACTGAGACTTATGAATCAATTCCGCCACTTCAATGCTGACACTCGATGTACTGTCTGGTTCATGAGTGACTAACTTCCGTGACGTTTCTTCATGTCTTGACTTTGATATTCTGATTGAATCCTTGTAATAAATGATACCCTGACGAGATCTCTGTCACTTGATTAAATCCACGATCTTGATTTATATCACTGAGGCATGATCAAATTCTTGAACTTCTTCCAGTGAATCTTCAAGTCTGCAGATGAACAATGTTTCTTTATTCTTTGACAGATGTTATATTGTGAGATCTCTCTGACGATTGATCCACTATTTACTTATTACATTCTTATTTGAGTTGAGTTAAATACTCGAATAAACGAGTAGGCTATGACATATGCCTTTCACATTCTTGGAATTATCTCCAAAATCTTGAATTGAAACGGGATCTCGATCCGATACAATAGATACGGGTACTCCATGACGCATTACGATTTCTTTGAGATATAAGTGCGCACTAACTTGTCCAGTGAAAACCTTTCGTTGATCGGAAGGAAATGTGCTGACTTCGTTAAGCGATCAATGATAACTCAAATTATATCATGATATGCTTTCATCCTTGGAAGTCCCACAACAAAATCCATGGCTAAGTGCTCCCATTTCCATTCTGGGATATCTAGTGGTTGTAGTAGTCCGCTCGGGCGTTGATGTTTAGCTTTAACCATTTGGCATGTATAACACTTACTAACTCATTCTGTTATTTCTTTCTTCATATTTAGCCACCAAAAGTTTTCCTTCAGGTCTCTGTACATCTTCGTGCTTCCGGGATGAATCGAATATTTTGAGCTATGAGCGTCTTGTAAAATTTCCGCTTTTAGTTCCGGTACGTTAGGTATCCGGATCCTCGAAGCAACTCGAAGAGTTCCTTTGGCATCCTTCTGACTGGTAATCTCTTCTCCTGTCAAGTTGTCAATTTCCCGATCCATTACTTCTTCTTGACACCTTCTTATCTTTTCCAATAGTTCCGGCTGAAAAGTCATAGCGTAAATCATTTCAGTAGAGCTTTCTGGAACACGAACTTCAATTTCCAGTTTATCGAATTCCTTGATTAAGTCTTCTGAAGAGGTTAACAGGTTCAATCGTTCCTTTCGACTTAACGCATCTGCTACCACGTTAGCTTTGCCTGGGTGATATTTGATTAAAATGTCGTAATCCTTGATTAACTCTAGCCAATGTCGCTGTCGCATATTGAGTTCCTTCTGAGTGAAAATATACTACAAGCTTTTATGGTCCGTGTAAATCTCACATCTTTCGCCGTATAGATAGTGTCTCCAGAGCTTTAGTGCGAATACGATTGTTGCTAGTTCGAGATCGTGCGTCGGATATTTTTGTTCATGCGGATTTAGTTGTCTAGAAGCATATGCGATTACGTTGCCATATTGCATCAAAACATATCCAAGTCCTCGATACGAAGCATCGCTGTATATGACAAAGTCTCCTTGATCATCAGGTAAAACAAGCGCAGGTGCGATTACTAGTCGATTCTTCAATTCATGGAAACTTACTTCGCATTTCTCGTTCCATTCAAACTTTTCATTCTTTCGTGTCAACTTCGTCAATGGGGTGGCTATCTTTGCAAAATCCTTAACAAATCTTCTGTAGTAACCTGCTAATCCCAAGAAACTTCTGACTTCCATTGGCGTCTTTGGTCTTTCCCAATTTAGAATAGCTTCAATCTTCGTTGGATCTACATGAATTCCTTCAATACTGATGATGTGTCCTAAAAATTGCACTTCCTTCAACCAAAATTCACATTTCGAAAATTTCGCATAAAACTGTTCCTTTCGTAACGTCTCCAATGTCATTCTTAAGTGTGTTGCATGTTCTTCTTCCATTTTCGAATAAATCAAGATGTCATCAATAAATACAATGATAAACTTATCCAGGTACTTCTTGAATACTCGATTCATCCAATCCATAAATGCTGCAGGTGCATTCGTCAGTCCAAAAGCCATCACGAGAAATTCATAGTGTCCATACCTCGTTCTGAACGCAGTCTTTGGAATATCTTCCACCCTGATCTTTAACTGATGATAACCTGATCGTAAGTCAATTTTTGAAAACCATTCTGCTCCTTTCAGTTGATCAAATAAGTCATCGATGCGAGGCAAATGATATGTATTCTTGATAGTTAACTTGTTCAGCTCACGATAATCAATACATAGTCGCATGCTACCGTCCTTATTTTTCACGAACAATACTGGTGCACCCCATGGGGATAGACTTGGCCTTATAATTCCTTTGTTGAGAAGTTCTTGCAATTGCTTTGATAATTCTTTCATTTCAACAGGTGCCATTCGATATGGAGCTTTCAAAATTGGTTCAGTCCCTGGTGCCAAATCAATAGTGAACTCAATTTCTCGATCCGGAGGGAGTCCTGGAAGTTCATCTGGAAAGACGTCGGGAAACTCACAAACTACAGGAATATCTTCAATCTTCGGGCTTTCTTTTTTGATGTCCAACATGTAGGCTAAATAGGCTTGACATCCTTGACGTAGCAATCATTTCGTCTGCATCATTGTTAAGAATCTCTGCTTTTATTTCTCACCTTTAAATATTACCGTTATATTTTCTTTAGTCTGCAATTTCACTTTCTTATTTGCGCAATCAATCTGAGCATTATTACTAGCTAGCCAATCCATTCCTAAAATAACATCAAATTCTCCTAACCTGAAAGGTATCAAGTCAACTGAGAAATGACATCTTCCTATCTCAATATCACAGTCTGGACATACTTGATCTACTATAACCTGATCATCATTTGCTAATTTTATGACTAGCACTTCATCTAACCACTGAACCTCACAATCTATCTTAGAAATAAAACCTTCAGAAATAAAAGATCTCGTAGCTCTTGAATCAATCAATACTGGAAAATTTACGGAATTCATAGGGAGCGTACCTGCAACCACATTCGGACTCTGTACAGCTTCCTTCATTGACATGTTGAAAGTCCTTGCCCTGTACTGATTTTGTGGTCGTAGTGGAGGTGGAGGTAATGCTAAAACCCTTGGAATACTAGCGGCCATCGTAATTCCTCTACAGTCCTTGGTAATGAGTCCTTTTCTTCCGTACTGGAAATAAGTGACCTCTGCTTTTTCCATCGAACATTCTCCAGAATAGTGTCCCCTTTGCTTGCACTTGAAACACGTGACATTTGGCTTGTTGCAAATCCCAGTATGCTTTTTACCACATATTCTGTAATCAGGTATAGGCGGTCAGATAAGTCTCTGCTGATTCAGGGCTGAAAGTCGATTACTCATCCTCTGGTTACCTTGTTCTGGTCTCCTGGCATTTACCTTTCCCCGGGCTTAAAATCCCGGCCTTCTGTTGAAACGGTTCTGGAAATTTCATCGTCCCTTTTCTTTCTGAGCTGCTTCACTCTCACCTTCAATGATCATGGCCTTCTGAACAACAGCCGTATAAGTCGTCAGCTCGAATACGGCTACTCTGCTACAAATCCATGGCTTCAGTCCCTGCTGGAATCTCTTGGCCCGCTTTTCATCTGTATCCACTTGCTTAGGGACAAATCTGGCCAATTCAGTGAACTTGGTCTCATAATCCGCGAACGATAAGTTGTCTTGCTTTAGTTCCAGGAACTTGACCTCCATCTGATTCTTTATGTAGCGAGGAAAATATTTTTCCAGGAAAAGATCAGTGAATCTATCCCAGGTCACCACACCTTCTCCTTCCAAAGCTTTCTTTGATTCCCACCAGTAATTGGCTTTGTCTTTCAGAAAGTAGCTGGCAAAATCCGTCTTCTGTTCTTCCTCAACTTTCACCAACATAAAATCTTTTTCTATCTCCTTCAGCCAAGCTCTCGCCTTTGTAGGATCTGTGGAACCGACAAATTCTGGAGGCTTTACCGACTGAAATGGTTTGAAAGTAACTACATGTGCTGCTGGTGGTACTTGATGTCCAGGATGAGCGGCTTGCTATAGCATTGTTGTTGAAACTGCTGCTGTTGCTGTTGCATCTGTTATTGCATCATCAGCATCTGCTGTTGTATGAGATGAAATATCTGATCCATCTGATTATTATCATTTTGGCCCTCGGTATTTCCGTTAGACGAGTCAGGCCGTACTTTTCTTTTGGGTGCCATATTTCTGATAATAAAACAATGGGTTCTTTTAATAACAATTTACTAAACAGGTGTTATGGAATATAAACAGTCTTTATAATATTAAAACAGCGTTAAAACAGTTGATATGGAGAAAGAAAATAATTTATTAAATATCTAAATAAATGAGTAAAAATAGTGCGATATTTAAATAAATCATTTTTAAAATAATTTTAAAATTTTGAAAACATAAAGGGTACAACATGATTGTAAATAAAACAATATTTTTAAAATATGTAATGGTAAAGCAGTAAAATAAATGTAAATGCTTAAATGACTGGAAAAATTTAAAATAAAGAAAACGTTAAAAGGTTCATCTTATATATATGGGTAGGACACCAGCTGCAGGTATCAATACTTGATACAAAAGTCTATAATATGTCAGTCCACTGCTACTGCTATCGGTCAAAACTAGTAGCTACACTCATACAAACTAGTCATACAATAATACGCTGCATCTATCTACAGATAATATACAAGATACAACACTCCTCTATCTGTTGAGATTAGAATCCTGGTGGCACACGGCTCAGCTCCTCCTGCAAAGCCTCTAACACTTCCTCTGTGAGTCTCATCGCCCTGCGATATGCTGTCTTTGTACTAATGTCATGCTGCCTCAAGTCAGTAAGCTCCTGAGAACCAGCCCTGTGGATCTGGCGTAGTCTCTCTCTCAATATGTAATCTGGGTGAAGTGTTCAAACTGGACCGTCCTCCTGTGTCTCAAACAACCCAAGGATCTCTCTACACTGATCCTGCCATCTGACCCTCTCCTCTCTCTCTGACTGGTACCGCTGATATGTAACTGTGTGATGCTCACGAAGATCTGTACGGGAACCTCGAGAAGGCAATGGTAATGGCTGATCCACCACTACCTCATCCATAAACTCTGGCTACAGGAACTGGTATACTCCGGGCACAGGGGCATAAACAGCTAGCGGTGTAGGAAATAAAATAGGCTGCTCCATGGATGCATATACAGGTGGCTCTAACTCGGGCTCCATCTGTGGAATCTCTGGAATCTCAAACTATGGAACAGGAACCTGTGGCTCTAAGTCCTCCCACTGTGGAATGTCAACCATATCAGGAACATCAAACATCGGAAACTCCAAAGTTGGAAAATCAGGTATCTCCGGATCAAAATAAGGGAAGTAATCAACAAAGTCTGGTACCTCTGGTGGAGGGGGTATCTCTGGTGCTGGTCCACGTGGAAATGGTGGAGGTGGTGGTAATGGAGGAAAAATCTGTACTGATGCTGGGGCTAGTACTGGTGCTGCTACTGGGTCTGACTCAGTCCGCTCCGTAGATGACGACGAAGAAGCCATCTAATATACATAACAATAATAACACAAGAATAATCAAATCACAATCCTAAAACTCATAACTTCTAATCATATAAACAAACAACCCTAACATTCTTACTTCTATCCTATATGATCTTCTTATCTTATCTTAACCCTAATGTTCTTGTTTTCAAGGGTCAAAACCTATGCTCTGATACCAACTATAACACCCTCCAAATCTGGGATATAGATTTGGGGAATTATGAACATTAACTACAAACTAAACCTGCACAAGCGGAATATAAATATAATATTTACCCCGAACTACTGCTACTCAGGATCTTTTAAGGTTAAGAGTTGAAAACAAGAACGACACAAACTTTATTACAAACCCAAATAAAATAATATGTCTCAAGAACTCTCTTTATTATAAAACTTTATTCTATCTACATTCTCACCACACAACTTTTATTCAAACCAACATTACTACTTATCCTATTACACCTGATCTGGTAACTCAAAGCTCTCTTCTGGGATATGGATGAACACTCTTGGTATAAGAGGGTCCCGCTACTTGACTCGCTTCTTGACTATGCGGGTTCTGATGGGTTTCATTCTCTACCTTAACTGTAAAACAATAGGAATAACAATAAAAGGGTATGAGCCAAAATTGCTCAACAAGCCTGTAATAATGTATATAGTATAAAGAGAGAAGAATAAATGAATCGAAAGCTGCTGATTTGAACAACCATCTGTTTCTATATAAAATAATAATTTGCCAACCCTGGCGAGTGCCAAATGAACAAGACTGGAGACAAGAACCAATATATGCACTATAACCTGCTGATCATTCAGGATACAATGCGGATGTATACCCAACTGCATAGACCCAACCAACATAAGGAGTACTCAGGAAACTATGGCCTATTAATTAAAGGTCTGGGTAAAACCCAGCCCGTATTGTAACCATCCAGTCCAAAGTTTAGCATCCGGAACAATCAGAATGATTTTGATGTATCCCAATATTAGGATATATCGGAGTATATATAACAAGGGTAAAAGTATTGGAATACAAATAGGGGATTCAATAAATTGGGAGAAATCAAGAATCGAAATGAAATAGAAACAAGAATGAATAATTGCGTAATAGTGTATATGAACAAGAATTATCAAAGTGTAACTGATATAGAAAATGGGGTATAATTCACTATTCTGAATTTAGAATAGGGGAAAAACTTGCCTTGCGCGTACTTAACCTGGTTTAACTCACCGACTTCTATCTCCTGCTTGATCTGCCTTGCGGTTACTGAATCAATCATAGAAAGATAGTCATTTAGATAACTTACTACATACGCGTATCTCGAATTGATACCACGTAACCCTATCAATCTACCCATGCGTTTCTAACTGACTCGCATATAGACATATATAATTATATAGCAAATAAAGTTCACATAATGACGTAAAGCACATGGCACATAAAGCACATAATGGATTGTTGGACTTATAAATATTTTTAGAATCGATACTAGACTCATACCTGTATTAACTAACCCTATTTGATTTTATTATAATTTTTCGGGATTTATTTGACTCGATTCCACCCCTATTAAGGCATATAAATAATTAACTAACACAAGACCACTCTCTTCCGGAAGAAATTATGAGTTACAATTATTTTTATTGGATTCGTTTCATTTTTCTGAGTCTAGAGGTCTTCGTTTCGCTCAAAACAGACTAACGGTTTAATTATTATGAATTAAACAAGATTTAATTAATTAATAATTAATTATAAATAATTAATTACAATTAAATAATCCTTAAATATATTTTTAAATAATTAATTAATAATTATTGTATTTTAAAATAAATAATCCCTAATTATTAGGATTAATTACAATTTATTACAATTATTTACAAATTATTATCACTTACTCGATTACATCGATTATTTATAAATAACCAATCGATACAACTAATTGATACGCTATTTATAGAATAAATAATTGTTTCTCGCACCATAATCTAACTCAACGATCAACTACTCGTATAAATACGAGCTATTCACATTCCTCGTATAACTATCGAACTATTATTATATTATTATAACTTATACGATTAATTAATAAATTATCTGCATTTAAATATTCGACACGAATAATTATTACGACATTCTTCGAATGAATAAATTAACGCTCGAATACTAATTCTAACTTATCGAAGCACTACTCGTATAAATACGAGTTACCTGCAATATTCAACTAATTAATGAACTATTAGTCATATTATTCGATTATTTTTAATCCTTATTTATTAATTAATTACCTAATTATTAATTAATTGAATAACTAATAAATAACTAGATAAATAATTAAATAATTAATTAAATAACTAATTTTGAATTTCTAAATTATTAAAATAATTCTAAAATTATTAATAATATTATTCAGAATTTAAAACTGATTTTTATTTAATTATTTGAATTTTTAAAACTGATTTTTTTTTGATTTTATAAAATATAAATAATTTATAAAAATTGCAGAAACTGAAATCTGGAAAACAGGTTGGGGATTTCAGGATCAAACCCGGGTCGAATTCCGGGTTGAAACCGGGTCAACGCCGGGTTGAACATTAACACGCCGGCCGGCTGCCTGAACTCGGCACCGGCCGCGAAAACTCCGGCGAACCAAAAACGCAGGCAAACCCCTCGATTTCGACCCCATTCTTCATCATTTTTCCACCCCCGTGACATCTCCTCCCTCCTCGTTACAACAGCACCCCGAACCACGCCTTCCTTGCCGTTCCTGGCCGCTCGTTGACGGGCGACCCGTCGCCGGCGTCCCTCCGGCCAAAACACGATCACCCAAATTCCCAATCATCATATTAATTCAACAATCTTTAAAAATTAGTAAAAATGAACTTGAAATTTTACCAGAACCCCTGAACTCGGGAATCATCTTCCCGGGGTTATACAAACTAATTTATTACACCAAATCACTCCTAGGACTTTGAATAAGCTATACAAATTATCAAAATCATCAAATAATTTCAGAATCATAAACCCCTAATTTTATCATAAACCCTAGAAAAACAATTTGAAAATCGAGACTAAAAAACATGAAATTGATGGTATGAATAGAAAGTAGAGATCAAGAGGATCGTTTTGGTTACTCACATGTTTGATTTGGTGCACAGAATCACTATGAAATCCGCAGTTGAATTCCTTGAATGTTCTTCACCAACACTAATTATTTCTTGATTTTCTGAATTTTTAATAATAATAACTAACTAATTAATAATAAATCAGGTATTTATAGTACTGAAAATAATACCCCTAAATAAAATTAAGGGTCTAATTACACATCTAATAAAAATATTTGGCCCGAATTTTTATAATTTTTGGTTATTAATTATGAATTTTTAAATATCCAATATATACAAAATAAATGCTAAAAATTCCCAAAAATCATGAATATTACAAAAATGCTAAAAATTTCGTGATCATATAAAAATAAAAATGTGATTTTTGTGGGCTTTTTGGTACCCGAAGGGGTCCGGAAAAGTCGTTTTTCGCGAAAAAGGTAAATTTGTAAAACGTCTAGGGGTTCAGAATAGCGATATGGTATAGGTCGTTTTTGGCAAAATAGGGCCAGTGATTTTGTTTGAAATACGGGCATTTAAAACACTGTTTGAGCTGTACGGGTTTTGATATAAAATATATAACTTACGATAAAACACTCAATAAATATCCAAAACACGTTCGGATCAAAACAGACAACACGTAGCACATAGCAATTAGGGTTTTACGACTCCACACCTTTAATCACATAGTAATACACATAATTTATCTTTATTATAATATAATACAAGCGTAATTTCTCGGTCGTTACAGCGGACAAGCCTTGGGCCTTTATGGTTGGGCCTCATTGGCGGACATTCCTAAAGCTAGTAGAAGATGATTTCCCTTAGGTTTCCTACTGGGCCTCAGGGCAAGAGATCTAAGACCATTAGTTTCTTGTTCCCCAAGAACTACGTTGGCTTGATTCCCTATAAATACGGATACGTTGGCAAATTACAAAGGGTCAGAAGCAAGAGCGCAAAGGAGCCACCAATAACCCTAAGCAATCTCAGCTACCTATAATCACAAACACCAAACAATGTTCAAAAAATCTGACGATTACTGTTCACGTCTTCCGACGAAGAATCACTGTCACAGATCTTGTTTCCGGTTACGAACCTCAGACTTTGTTGCTACCAAATTCCTTCGTCAACATATTGTTACCAATTTATCGTCGATATGATAACGAATCGAAAAATTATTTTTAATATCTTTGTAAGATAATCAATAATCACACAAAACTTTCAGATATTAACTTTATATGTAGTTTTCAGTATTTCTTATTTTCAATATTCAATCTTCTTGCATTTATAATAAATTTCAATAAAAACAATTATTATCTGTTATATGCATTAAAAGCTCTTTTTCTTTTAAAGGGAATACCTATTCTTTGTTACTTATTTTCATAATTTGATTTGTATTTTTTCACAAATTGTGATAAAATCGATCATTTTTTCTTGTCAGTATTTTTATCCCAATCTATGTGAGGTTGTCAATTGGTAGCCGTACTAACTAAAAAATATTAGTAACTCTAAATCTCGAAGATCATATTTTTTTAATGTTAGAAGAACTGATAAAACTAATATGTAAGAGTCAATCGTTGATGTCTAAATACTACTGGAATCTTAAAAAAATATTACAATAATTTTGTTATCTAGTTTGTTTTGGAAAACTTTCATTGATGTTTTTTTTTTGTAGATACTAAGTTGAGACAAAATTTAGAACACACTTATAAAATAGTAACAATCGTACTAATTTATTCTATTGTAGATTATACTAAGAATACAAGACAGGTGTCCAAATTATATTTATGATAGCAAATTTATTCTTGTATATATATTTATTATTATAGAAAATTAAATTACATTAATAATCAATTCGACTATGTTTTATTGGTTCAATTGGAATATAAAACGATAATTAAACCATATAATATGTTCAATTTTTGTATATCCGGTTTCGGTATTAAATCAATTTTATATGGTTCAATTTACACTATTTTTATCTGTTTTATTTAAATTTCAGTTTAATTTAATTTAATTTTTAGCACAAAATTGTCAGATTTAAATAGTGTTTATGACTAAAATTTAGGTGCGTATGTATTTTTGGATCTCGAAACTATAAATTCAATTTCATAAATAAAATATTTTAGTTTTAAATATGTCAACAAATATTTTTAATATTAATATTACATAGAGCGTATAACTATTATCTCATGTTGTATAACATCAATAATTTTAAATAATGTAATAAAAGACATGTACTAAGCAAGTTGTCTAAATATTACTTATAATATAAAACTAATAATACAATTTATAATAATCTGAAAAAGATTAACATTTCTATAGTTCTATATATAGGTGTAATTCGTTTGTGTCGAGCCGTGTTTAAGCTTATCAAATTCGAGTTCAAATTTTTTTCCTGAGTCGAGTCGAGTTAAGTGTTTTATACATATTTTTTTTGATAGTTACTTTATACATAATAATTAATACCCACTACTTAGTAGTTCGAAAAGTAAATACCTATTATATATATTAGATATAAATTTGTGATCGGCTAAAATTAGTTATATAGCAAATCAAGTACATGATATTGTGAAGGAGAAATATGAGAAATTTAATTGAATAAACTTATTCAATTAATATTTATTAGGATTTAGTGGTATATGATAGTAAATATAAGTTAATATATAATTATTAAATATTAAAAATTATATTTTTAGGGACAAATCTAAGCGACGAAGGCCTGAATCTCAGATGGAATGAACTTAGAATGCATAAAAATTTTCTGTGAAAAAATAAATGATATTTTTCTAGATAATATCAGATGCTTCATCAAGACAGGGAAACTTCCAAAGGGGTTTAATTCTCCTTTTGTAACTCGGTTCCCAAGGTAAGTCATCTTTCTCTAGTGACAGACTTTAGACCTATTAATCTGATCATTACTACATCGAAAATTCTCACAAAATTTCTGGCAAATAGACTAGGAAGTTTCATTAATAAATTAGTTGGAGGTAATCAGTATGGATTCATGAAAGATAGACTGGCGAAAGACAGTATTTTAATTGCAAATGAAGAATGTCTTTTAGTACAAAGTGGACAAGTAAATGGACTAGTTTTAAAGATAGATTTTGAGAAGAATTTTGATATAATAGACTGGGATTTTCTCTTAGAGATAAAAAAGGCCGGGGTTTTGGAATTCAATGGGTAAATTGGATTAAGTGGTATAGAGTCAATCAAAATCTCAATCTTAATCAATAGATCCCTACCAACAAATTTGCACCACTTGGTAGGCTTAAGATAAGGGGATCCTATGTGACCGTTGTTGTACGATCTGGTTGCGGAGGTATTAATTGTAATGTTGAAGAAAGGGGATGCATTGGTTATCTTTGAAGGGGTCTCACTAAATGGTCATCAAGATAGAATTTCTCAT
The DNA here is from genome assembly GCF_009905375.1 of Apium graveolens. Classification (NCBI taxonomy): domain Eukaryota; kingdom Viridiplantae; phylum Streptophyta; class Magnoliopsida; order Apiales; family Apiaceae; genus Apium; species Apium graveolens. The sequence continues at coordinate 260,025,075 of NC_133652.1, read as the reverse complement.
ATACATTTTGTACATGATACCATCATATTTATCAAAAATGAGAATAAATGTATTCAAGGGATTAGGCATATCCTGTGGTGTTTTTAGCTTCTCACATGATTAAAAATTAATTTTTAGAAAAGTCATTTGGTGGTGGCTGTAAAGGATTTTAATCTAGTGAGGCAATGTGCATAAATTCTGGGTTATTATGTAGGTTTTTGGCTAATTACTTATCTTGGAGCTACTATTGGCCTGTCCCCTAAAAAGTTAATTTTATGGGATCCTTTGGTTAAAAAGATCAATTCAATACTGGCTTCCTGGAAACAAGATTCATTATATATGGCAGGAAGGCTGGTTTTGCTTAAACCATCATTGGATAGTCTACCAATTTATTGGTTCAGCTTATTTTCTGTTCCTAAGGATGTCTGCAATAAGCTAGAGAGTATAAGATATAATTTTTTGTGGGGAGAATATGATAAAGATGGAATTAGAGTCAGAAAGGTGCACCTTATTAGTTGGAATAAGGTTTCTAGGACTAAAGTATTAGGGTGACTTGATATTAAGCCAATCCAGATAAGAATTGAGGCATTACTAGGTAAATGGCTGTTTAGGTGGCACAATAAAAGAGCAAGCATGTGGAATAAGATTATCAGGACCAAGTATGATTATAAGTTGAATGAAGAAGTCATCAAATAAAAAAGTGTCTCATGTTTGGTCAACAATAGTCAATATTGCATAGGAATCAGGGTTAGGTAAATGCTTGAAGGGAGGTAATTTTAAGTGGTTGTTAGGGGATGGTAACCAGGCTCTTTTCTGGAAGGATCAATGGTCTGGTGATGATACTCTTAAAAATAAATTCAAGAAGTTGTACAATATTTGTAAAATCAAAATTTTCCCAGTAAAGGAATTCTTAACCACTATTGAGCAACCGTGGTCAAGAAATTTGAGATCATGGGAGTTAGATGATGTAGTAAGTTTAAATGGAATTATTGGTGATATCAATTTAAAGGAGGGATTAGTTAAATTGATCTTGAATTAATCTGGAAAAGTTTATACTAGTAATGATGGTGTCAGCCGGTTCTTAAAGAGAATGAGATTAATGGAGGAAACTGGAAATTAATTTTGGAAATTTAAAGTTCCTCCAAGAGTGCAGATGATCTTGTTGAAGATGGAGAATGGTATCCTACCAAAAAAAGAGCTACGCAATCAAAGAATCTATCATATAAATTTCAATGTTTTCTATAGTAGATGTCATGCAGGAATTAATTCACAAGAGCATATTTGTTGGAAATGTGAGGTGGCCCAAAAATCTCGGAGCTTTGTTTTTAATTGGTGGGGATTCCAGGTGGACATAAGGGTAATGAATATAGATAAGAGGTGGAGATGGTTGAAGTGGGTTAAGATTCAAGCATTAAAGAAATGTTGGAGCTTAGTTTTAGTCTCAACACTATGGTCCCTTTGGTTAGCAAGAAATGAGTCTACTTTTAAGGTGTGACGATCAATTCAAATAAACTGTTGGTACTAATAGAATTAAGGACTAGAAAATGGTGTGAAGTCTTGAGATTTATACTATGGAAGATGAAGCTATATGGAATGTTAATCCAGATGGAATAATTTTAAAGAATTACAATAATAATGTGGTAAAGTTAGTCGGTGATGTATCTAGTTTGGCAGGGTTTATAGTTGGTTCGTACTATGTACACTACGCCATAAGTGCACATAGGCAACCCCTACTATACAGTCGCATAAGGCCTAAATGGTGTTGCATAAGGTAATAGGCAACACCAGGGAGGGGTTGCCATATGGAAGTAGCCATAGACACCTTGTGCAACACTTTGTGCAACACCTCTAAGTATTGTATTATGCTGATTTTGCAACAGTAGAGGCAAATATTGGCAACAACACTTAGTGTAGCATAAGGCATGACAGGACATTAAACTAGGTCCTACGTTGCAAATGATACATCAAATGCCAGGTCAGCAACAGGGGGTCCCAATAACCACGTCATCATGCCTCGTCAGGATGAGGTCCACCTGCCACGTCAGCTGTGGGTCCCACTTTGCCACGTCAGCAATGGGACCCATATTGCTACATCATCTATGGGGCCCACTTTATTTATGCAATACCATGTTAGTGCATATGCAACATCAATTTCATTCAATTGCAACAGTATATACAACTTTATGAAACACCATTTTTAAAATTGCAACAGTATTGTAATCAAGTGCAATACAATATAATGCAATATGCAACATCATATTCTGGAAAATGTAACACTTGCAAACATAAAATTTTGACATAACTGGTCTGTTTTTATATGATACCTGCCATAAGTGGCATCCAACAATACAGCCTTATCAGGCATCCAACAAAAACAGCCCTATCGGACATCCAACATAAACAACCCATATCCAACAAGTTCTAAATATACGAAAATACCAAACTACATACACCCAATTATAAATTTAAAATACCAAAAGTACATCAAATCTTTCTTCAAATGGATAGAAATACCAAAGAACAAAGTCACTAAGAAATTGCGCCTTGAGTGCCTTGAGTGACTGGAGTACCATTTTCCTCTTGATCACTGGAAACCGTGGCACATACGTCTTCGAGATTGAATGTTATACTAGGATTTGCTTCTCCCAATTTTTTTACCATCCAAGCCATGTTCTCCTGCAATTTCCTGTTAAACTTGGCCTCCAATTCGCTCTCAAGGACGCTTACCTTTTCAGTTAACTCTTGCACTTGCTGTTCAGTTGAGGCCGTAGTTGACGTCGACACAGACTTAGTACCGGTCCTTCCAAGTAGCTAGTTTGGTGCATGGGCCTTTCCAACAGAAGCAACTGCATTTTCTTCAGCCTCCTTTCCCTCTTCCATCAACTTCTGAATTTTTGCCGACAAAAATTGGTTAGTGTAGTAGCTAAAAATGTCATTAATATAAACTGCCTCTATACAATAAAATATACTTACAAGTTTGTCCTTCATTTGTTCAGTATTTGACTTGTATTCCCGCCCTTCTTCTCACTTATGAGTGATTGAATATATTTGAGCATCGCTTGGATGCTCAAGATTCGGATCAGCCTTTTTCTATAAAAAATGTACAAAATTAGTCCTTTAAATGCCTGAAAAATAGGGGTATTTAAATAATCAAATATACTAAGCTGATCAGCGCAAACTCGTGGTTTTTAAAGCCTTATCGATCTTGATCAATACAAAGGGAGTAATATTCAGCATTATATAATTTAGACCAGAAAAGACATAAAACTACGACTATACAATCAACACATAATCGTTTATTGAAAAAGACATAAAGCTGCAACTATACTGCAAAAACAGATTCAAAACCTAAGATACACAGGCACTTAAAGCAAAATATATTGGACATGTAGCTATCAGTAGTTCATAATACACAATAAAAATATATTAAAACAGATATATAAGCATCTTTACAAGTAACTAAATGCATACTAAACATCTATAACCAAATATTAGAAAATTAGTGAGACCATATTTATAGTGTGCTTTAGCGACTCAAACAAATAATATACCAGGGCATGAAAACTAGGGACCCCTGAGGCATAATTTTGTAGCAACGAAAAACAACCACACTTGAATAAAACACCCATCATGTTATAAATAATATATAAAAATTCTTACATAACACAAGCATACCTAAAAGGACACGATAAAATATATTTACCTATTTACGATAACAAACAACCATAATGTAAATCATTGTGTTAAAAATAAACTTGCGAAATGAAATTTTTTTACCATTTTTTCAACAACTAGGGCAACAGGTTTACGACCCAACGTGTGCGTCTCAACTAATGACTTACGATACTCGGTATTTTCCCTAGCCAATTTCTGTAAAATTACAACAAAATACGCAAATCAGGCCAGTTTCTGTAAAATAACAACAAGTACACAGATCATGCCAGTTTTTGTTAGGCAACTATTTAAGTAATTAAGCCTTTTCTATTTACTACCTGAACCGCCTCATCCCCCAGTACTTTAACAGCATTTTAAAATCCTCCAATGGGACCCGGTCTGCTCTATTATCCAGTCCGTCCTCATCAGTGTTGTATTTAGTGTAATGAGCTTTTTTTACACGAGCCTTGTTTAGTTTCCAAGCATTACTAAGGGTAGTATAAACCCATTTCCTTCCTTCATCGGGAATAACATACTTGCCCTGTAATATATTAAGCATAAAAAGAATGACTATATTTTATTAATATAATGTAGAAATTTGGAAAGTGATTTAATCTATGTTATAGAGCATATAAATCACCAGAGTATACTCCCACAATTTCTATTTCAATTGATCGGAAACAATGAGCCAATTAACATAAGTTAGCGACACATTATCCATTGCCAATGTCCCCAAGAAATTACTTAGCTCTACTACATCTCCTTTTATATCCGAAATTGCTTGACCCTTTGCATTCAAAGAGATGACCACTACTTCATTAGGGTTCCTTCCATGAACCCTAGTCATTTTTGTCAGTCCTCTACGTTTTCTAGGAGCACGTACTTAATATACGAGGTACAAAAAAATAAGGCACGAGGTACAAAAGCCCTAAAAAATAAACCCTAAATTGAAATACTAAAGCCCCAAATCAAAATACTAAAGACCCAAATCAAAACCCTAAAAAAACCCTAAATCGAAATACTAAAGCCCCAAATCAAAAGCCCTAAAAAATAAACCCTAAATCGAAAACAAGTTCTAAATATCTACAAAATTACCTGCAAAATCCACCAATGTAAAGCCCCCAAAGTATCTGCAAGTTGAAAACAAGTTCAAATTATTCAAACCGTTGCCCAGATTTAGAAAATGAAGCTCAGATTTAGAAAACCGTTGCCCATACTTACCAATTGAAAATGAATATCAGCCTTTGAACAGTTTAAAGTATATCAGGGTTCCAATATCAGCTCAGATATTTGGCCGCCCAAATATCAGCTCAGATTTAGAGAGAAAGAGTGAGAAGGAGAGAGTGAGAAAGAGTGAGAAGGAGAGAAGGAAAGTAAACTGATATTTTTTGTTAAGGGGGAAAATAGCCGCCCAATTTTTTGGCCTGGGAAAATGTGCAGATCTGTGTCTCAACATCATTTAATTATTTTTTCAGTTTTTTATTAAATATTTTTAATTTTAAATATTATAAGAAAATTGTACAACTAATGTAAAATATATGTCAAAATAACACGAAAATGATAAAATTAATCGGAACAATTATTCGTATAATTGGATTATCGAACAAGAATTTTAAAAAAAATAGAAAACATTCGGGACAAGAATCTACAAGGAACCCGTGTTGACCGTAATTTGACTATTATGAAAACACATAATATAAAATCTATTTTTTTAAAAAAAATTACACATCTCTAAAATTAGTAGGTAACATCATCCATTTGGTTAAATCGTTGAACAAGAATTTTAAAAAAATAGAATCACCACTCGAGACAAGACTTGGTGATAGGAACCCTTGTTGACCGTAGTTTGTCTATTATAAAAACAAACGATGTAAAATCTTTTTTTTAAAAAAAATAAAAATAGACATCTCTAAAATTAGTAGGTATCATCATCCGTATGGTTGGATCGTTGAACAAATATTTTTAAAAAATAGAATAATCACTCGGGACAAGACTTGGTTATAGGAACCCGTGTTGACCGTAATTTGACTATTATAAAAACACACGCTACAAAATCTTAAATTTTTAAAAAATATTTAGACATCTCTAAAATTAGTAGGTATCATCATCCGTATGGTTGGATCGTTGAACAATTTTTTAAAAAAAATAGAATCACCACCCAGAACAAGACTACGTAATCGGAACCCGTGTGCACCGTGGTTTAACTATTATAAAAGCACGTGATATAAAATCTATTTTTTAAAAAAAAATTACACATCTCTAAAATTAGTAGGTAACATCATCCGTACGGTTGAATCAATTAAAATGATTTTAAAAAAAATAGAACATGAATATAACAAAAAAATTTAAGAATAATAAAATACCTAAGGCAACACTAAATAACCTACTGCAACACCAGAAAGTAAATGCAACGCCTGAAGTGCCAAGACAGCTTCCACGTTAGCAAGTGGGCCCCACTTTTGCCACGTCAGCATTCCACATCAGCATTTTGGGCCCCACATATGGGGCCCACTGTTGCCACGTCAGAATGCTGATATAACATGCCACGTCACCAGTGGGCCCGAATGTGGGACCCACAAATGCCACGTCAGCAAAAATTGACCCCCTCCAGTGGGACCTTTATGCCACATCAGCATACCACATCACCAACTGTGGGTCCCAAACATGCCACCTCAGATTTATTTTCCATGTCAGCATTTATTAAATAAAAAAGATATCTAATGCAACGCTATGACCTCTACTGTTGCATGCTGCGCAACACTAACAATTATTAGCAACGGTAGCTTCATTGTAATGCGACACTTTCTCCACTGTGTTGCAATAAACTGAAAATTTTGTAGAAAATACAACGCTTTTCGTGCAACGCTGGATAAAAACCGTTGCCTATGTGCATTTATGGCGTAATGATAAATGATAGTGGGGAAGTTATGGCTGGTGTGAGAGGCATTCTGAAGAAAAAGGAAGGTGACTTAGTGCATATCTTTTCAGGGCCAGTTCTAGTGAGTAATGCTTTGCAAGCATAAAAAATGGCATTATAAATATTGGTTAAAGTGTTAGAAAATATTCAATGAAAAAGCCTTCTAGTAGTAGTCTATACATACTGCAAGGAATTGACGATTTTGACAAAGAGAATATTAAAATTCTATTGTGTAAGTTGTTTCATGTAGTTAATGTCAAGGTTTGTTACATCAATAGAATATATAATAATGGGGCTGATCAGTTAGCCAATGAAGGGGCTTTAAGGCTTAAAATGATGAGTCTGTTGTGCTAAATAATTGGGTTTCTATTAGGCTGAGTGATGTAAAACCCATAGAAGAAAGGAAGAATCTAGAATTTGATTTGAAATAGAGTGAATGCTAAGTCATACGAAGGAGTTTAAGAGTTAATAAATTAAGAAATAAAAAGTTTTAGGTGGCATTGGAAGTGGTAAAAATACGGCTTATGCAATGTATTACAAGGATCATATGTTAGTGAGACTACGTAGCTGTATGAACAGTTACGTGATAACTCAACACGAGAATAACACTAGAATATGACAGGTTAATAATACTACGTCTACACAAGAAATCAGAAGAAATGAAGACAAAGAAAATATAAAGAATCAAAAGATTAGAAGAAATCTTGAAGTCTGTTTACAGGTCACTAAAAGAAGTTCATTAATATGATCATGTCTCAGTGAAGAATAAAGGATAAAGACATTCAGGGTTTCAGAAATGATGAAGATTCAGTGTATAAGTGCTACCAGAAGATTTCAGTGTATTAGCATTGATTGAAGATAGACAGTGTATGAAGCATAGGAATCTGAAGAATTGAAGACATGGTATAGACATAGGTTAAAGAAGACAGATGCAGTCTTGAAGTTATACTCACTGACAGAAGTTCATTTATATGTTCAAGTGTCGGTGAAGAACATTGAATTAAGTATTCAAGATTATAGTAGCAATGAAGACGTTGTCTAATGTACCAGAAAGGATTCCAGTGAAAGTACGGTTGTTTATTGACAGTCAGTGTCTGAAGCGATAAAGTTGTTGCAAGCTTAACAATGTAATCAAGGCCATAATATGAAGACTTGAATTGGGGTTAGTCGTCTGTGAACCATACCAGTTGCACTAGGCGTCAACAGCTCGTGAAAGGAATCTGGGTATTATTTTTAGAAGAATTGTTAAGTTGAGGAACGTACTTGGATTGAACGTTTATCTGTTAAAGTACGAGAAGTAGTGTGTGGGGTATACAGCTAAATAGCTCGAGGAATTGGCCTAGTTCAAAGTTTAATTGTTAAATTAAATAAATTTATTTAATGTAATTTAATATAATTTATTTTATAAACTTAAAATGATTTATTTTATAAACTTTAAATAAGTTTATTTGATAAATCTAAATTAGTTTATTTTATATAAGTTATATTTAAGTTTAGTTTATAAATTAATTTGGTTACAATTTAAACTTAAACAAAATGAAAAAGAAAACAAAAAAAGGAGAAAAAAACAAAAAAAAAAGAAAATCAAAAATAAAAAAGAAAAAGAGAAAAAGAAAAAAAAAATAAGAAAAACAAAAAAAAAGAAAAGAAACAAAGGTGGCCATTTTGTTTCCAAAGGAAACAAAGTACTAGTACATGTACCAGTACCTTGTACTCACAGGTGAATGACTCCAAGTGAAGTAAGGAGTCTCAAGTAACTTTGGAGCATGGAAAAGATGCTAAGGTAGGTGATCTTCTCTTCGTGGAAGCTTGTAATCGCAAGTAACTTGAAGAAAGAAAATGCCAAGTGACAAAACTCCCCTTCGTATCTTGGTCGCAAGTAAGTATTGTGGGAATAAAAACTAAGTGTCATTACCCTCTGGTCGCAAGTAAAAGGAAGCACCCATGGTCGCAAGTAACTCTCAACAGCTACTTTATTGATTCAGTCAATTTATTTGTGTGGTTCATTTTCAGCCACATATTTAAATTGAATATAAAGACTATACTCAAGCAGTAGATCAGTTCAGCAGTTCTATTTATCTTCTTCTCCAACAAAGAGAGCTGATAAAATATAAGAAAAAAATTTTAGAGAAGCTCCGACACCTTGAATATCCGTTTAACTTCTCACCGGAGTAATGTTATAATGCCCGGTTTAACTCTTGTATATTCATAGGGGCATTATAAATGTTACTCGGTAAATAAATCCTTAGACAAACAAAAGCTAGATCATTGTATAGGATTTAATTTATTGATCTTTGTAGAAGCTAGGAACTTTGTTGTTCTTTGATTGTAGCCGGTTAATTTATTTACCGGAGTGTAGCAATACCCCTCGCGGATTTATATATGAATATATACTTCCCCGAATATCTCGTGTTCCTCATTTTATTATTCCAAACACTATTCACCTCAAGAACACGGAACCACTAACCGAACACTAAATTTTATATCGGCAAAAGATTTGAAAGAATTTTTTAATTTAGTGAGTATCCTATTCAATCACCCCTTCTACGATACTTCGGGATCTAACAATTGGTATCAGAGCTGACTTTTTGATACACAAATCAGGATCCTCAAATAAATTTATTTTATTAATTTGTATTTACATAAATTTATTTTAAAAATTTTATTTAACAATTTTATTTATAAATTTAATTTAAATAAGTTTATATGAACTTAATTTAAATAATTTTATTTCATAAATTTGATTAAATTAATTTATTACTTAAATTTTAGTAAATAAAAAATTATTAACATAAATCGATATTCTAGTCCAGTTTTTCAGAATGTTTTGCTACCATTTTTTTTCTCGGCTACATGTATAAGGATGGCTGCCATTTTTTGTTAACAAACAAATCAAAAGAAGAAAAAGAAAAGAAAGCCATCCTATTCACTTCGGCAGCTGGTATAGACACGCCTGTGGGAAAATATGATAGAAGTGGAGTCACGCGCGAAAAAATGCAAGGCAGCCAGCAGCAAGAGACTTCGCGTGAGTGAACAAGGAAATGGATTGTGGGCTCGGTGAAAAATACACGCATAAAATCAATTAGTTTGGCAACAGATTTATTGTTATCGCCAATCTGTTTTCTTATTTTTGGTTGTTGTTACTTGCGACTCCTGTGTTCAAAATCTTTCCTTTGTCGCAAGTTAGGAGTTATCCAAGACAACACCTCTTCCTTGCTTGTTCAAGTCGCAAGTAAAGCTTTTATAAACCAAGGCAAATTGTTAGTTGCGATAGCCTCCCCTAGTACATCAAGCTGTTAAGGTCACAAGTAACACAGGGTCAAAGGAGTCGCAAGTTAGTATTTTTTTTGATTTGCAAGTTTAACATTTGCGCTCCATAATTTTTATTTCTGACTTATTTTTTTTTCAAAACATTTAGAATTCTTAACTTTAATTTTTTCTTAAATAATAATTTACATTTTATTTTAATTTTTAATGAAATTCAAAATTCTTGAAAATTATATTTTACGTAAATATTTATTTTTGATTAATTTATTTTTTAATATGATTAAAAATTTTGAAAATTTAAATTTTTCTTAAATATTAAATTAAGGGTTCTCAAAAGATTGGTAGACTCAGGATTCCTCCAGGTTTTAAAAATGGTTTTATTCCGTCGAAGAAAACAAAGTCAATGTGCTATTCAAACAAAAAATTCCTGAACACGGAAATTGAAGATATTGGTTTTCTTATTCCAATGAAGCTGATTTCAAGACCTATAGAAGAAAATTGTCGAACTTCCTCAAAGGCTTACTCCATAGGATACCACTGGATTTTCAGATACGGGAAAATAATAAAATTTCTACGGGTATAATTTTTCTCGAAGATTGTAAGTCAACTCTAATGAACCAGATCATACAGTCACACAGTGGTTTGTACCAATGCTACATTTATCCAGGAATCGAAGAAATCATATATGCAGGATTTGTGGAGGTCAGAGAGAATAGTGGGGACATAGAAACATCTCAGTTACAGACATTAAAGTTGGAACCTCAGGATAGAATGTGAGAGTTACTAATAGTTGAATCAGAGGTAGCTCAGGTAGAAGTACTTGAGGGACTGGACGTCAAGGCAGTGTTTCACTTGTCAGGGAAGTTTAGTCACATTAGATTCACAAGGAGTACATAAGATATATCCAAGGATCAAGCCTATTTATTCTGAAGCAGAGACTTTTACAGATTCAGTTCAAAAGGTGATTACAAGACTGAGAATGGGACACAAACAAGATTTGATAGCTACAGGTATGACAAGCAATATGTGTCAAGTAACTATCAGGGGTTTTGCTACAACAGAATAAGAAGCTTGACAAACAAGGATGCATAGGGACTTGGTTGACGAGTTGAGACAAAGGTGGAATGTTTTCTTACGGAAGCAGCCAGTCAAAACTTATAGTGCACGGGAAAGAGTTGGGGTGGATCAGATGACGAGAAGGAAGATCATGAATATCTTGCTTTCATAGCAATCTCTGAAGATGGTCCAACTCACATATCTTAGGTTTCAATTTCTTGAACCACTACAATATTTTGTTTTCAATATTCATTGCATGATAAGATCTTAGTGTTTAAATGTTTAACACTCGCACAAGCATGATAGCATCACACATAGATAATGCTGAACTAGTTCACTAGATTATTTTCCTGGTAACTAGGATCGATGTTTAACTTTTGCATGTTACATTAGATGATCTTAACTATGTGTTTGAATATTTGTTGAACATGATTAATTGCTTTAGTGAGATATATATATATATTTTACAACACTTAAGGCCTTTATTTATGCTTACTTTCTGTATCCTATTAAAATGTAAGTTATTCATTTGATCTGAATTGTTTGTTAAGATGTATTAATTTATATTTGGATTGAGATAGCTAGATGAGATACATCAACAGGATTGGACTAGATAGAATTAGTGATTTGTTTGTTAAATCTGTTTATTCCATATAATGCCTTTCTTGCTTAATTCTTATGTGTAATATTTCTGAATGAATGCCATATAGTCTTAATTCAATGCTTGCTTATTTCAATGCCATGAATGCATCTCTTAGTACTTGCATTAATTGTAGAAAAAGCATGTTTAGGATTTCAATAGGGCAAAGACTGCTAGTCCTCCTTATGTAAGGTTGGAACCATTTTTCCCTAGACTAGAGACAAATTTGTCAAGGATATTAAAATGGGGAAAATGGTCAGTTAAAGATAAGAATTAGCATGATAAGGTTGCAGTTATTGTTATCTTTATTTATAGTAAGATCTCTAATCCATCTGGACCCAAACTGATAAGTTGGGTACCAATAACTGTTAATCCATTTATGAGTGCAAGACATAACAGGTGAATTGATTCATATGTATTCTTGGTATTTGATACTCAAGGCATATGATCAAAGAAATAGCCTCACAATCAAATGTGATTGACAAACGTAATTCCGTCAATAATCTTTAGAGATGACATCAAAGATTTTCATTACGGGACAAAGCTATACAGAAAAAGGGATATCGTCATGGATTCAACAATTGCTATTACTGATTACAACTAATCATTGGAGTCACTGATAACAATTGAAGTATCTTTCTTGCTAGAGAATCAAGGCACAAATCCTCTAATCAGATGGTTCTGCATCAAAGGACAAAATGTCAATTCAACGAAGGATTAGTGTCTCATCTAAAGCAGGAAGGTTGAGAAGCTTTCTCATCTTAGAGTAAGGAAAGAAAATGCTCATGGCTAGAATGGAATCTCAATAAAGGTGAAGTCAATGGTTTCTACTGTAAAGATTCATCTGACAAAAGTTTAGATATGGCATTAGAAGCTCTCACCCTTGAACATCAACTCAAGGAACTCTTTTGTAAAAAGGGGTTAGTGAGAGGACTGCGCCATCTAGAATTCAGTAGGATGATAAATGTGAGGCATGTCAGTAAGAGGAGTCAAATACAACATCATATCAAAGTAAAGTTATATCTTAGTGATGGTGGTTGACTACTCTTATTAAACAAAGTTATTGATCGTGCGTTCTCAAGACAAGACATCACAGATGGTGATTGATCATATCAGAAGATCAAGCTGGAAGGAACTGTAAAAGAAATGATCTGATGGTCAGATAATGGGACTGAATTCAAGAAGCAGTTCTAATTAATATCTGTAACATCAATAATATTTTGAGACATATTCAGCACTGAAAGCTCCGTGTCAAGATGGAGTGGTACAAGGGAAGAACCGGAACTTGATTAAAGCTATAAGGGAAATATCAAGCTAATCAAGACTTTCTAAATACCAAAGGGATGGAGCAATCAAAACAGTTTGCAACAAGTAAGATTAAGCCTTGATCAGGATGTATACATAAAGACCACTAATGAGTTACTGGCCAACAGAAGCAAACACCGGATAACCTGAAAGTGTTTGGAGAGAATATTCTACAGAAGCAAACAAATAAATGTTTTCAGTTGTTTGAAGATCTTGGCATTTACAGCTAAGACTAGTTATGATATTTTCCATGGCTACTCAGTGGAGTATAAAACCTACAGGGCATTTTCGGTTGATCAACAGAAGGTGATAGACAGTCTAAGTGCACAGTTCAACAATTCCATGCTCCAAGCTGTTACAAGAGAAATTAATGGTATTGATGATTCATATCCAAGTAGTGGAATAGTAGTGTATAACATAACTCATTATCAATAAATCCAGTCAGCAAGGGTAAGGATTTTGAGGAAATCCGAACAACAGCTTAGGGGGAGCAAAAGAAGGATCAACTAGTCAGACACAACACCACCTTGATTATCAAGAGGACACTACAAGAACATATCTGCTGAGAAAAAGAGTTTGATGTCATTATTATTCCCAGAGTCTAGTTCTTAAGTGATCCAGATGGTGGAGTAATGATTAGCAGGGCTACTAAGTATGAATGATTATTTCTCAAGTTTTTTATCTGAAGAAGAAACTAAGAAAGTTACAGAAGCTCTGATAGATCCGGATTGATTGGGTGATTACAAAGTAAGATGAACTCAATCAGTCAACAAGCAGATTGTAGGGAAGCTGATATCCAAACCAAATGACAATCTTGTAATTGGTACAAGGATAACCAGAAGTCAATACTGGATGACAATGGCATTGTTACGAGGGACAAGACCAAACTGGATGCTAGGTTATTATCAGGAAGTGGTATCTAACAAAAAGCACCGGTGACGAGACTTGAGAATATTACGACATATCAGGCACCTGATGCATATTCAAACTTGGAATTGGACTCTAGTAGATGTGTATAAGTGTACTCCTGGTTGGTGAGTCAAAAGAGGAAGTCAATGCACAATAGTTCATGGACTTTATAGCTGCATATCTACTAGACTATGTATATCTCTTCTTCACGAGCTCACTTCAGGTTGGTATGAACTGGTATCATACTCAAGAAATCGTCAAGGACATGGTATGGCAATCTAACTGAAGTTACAGTTAAATATGAACTAGTAGAGTCGTCATATTAATAACTCTCTAATAACTAGGCACAAACATAATGATATATATTTGCAGTGATATAATGATATTGTTATATGTTGGTCTACTAACAAAAACTTGTGCAAGATTATTTTCTAAGTAATTGCAGAGTAGGTATGGAGGAGCACGTTGGAAAAGTTGTAACTCTTTTTAGAATCACTTCAAGTAAGCCATTAGAATAATTTTTTTAGGAGCTCAAGCAAGCCAAAATAACATTTCTTATAGGAGCACAAGTAAACCAAAAGAATGATGGCGATACAAGCAAGTTGAGGATCTTTTGAAGATGCAAAATTTGGAAGATTCTGAATATGCCAGGACTACTTACCAACAAAAATCACTAAAACTTGATCAATGCAACTCAGGTATAATGATAAGCTATAGAGGTATTACAAGCTCACTCTTTTACTCAAATGCTAATAAACAATATGTAATATTCTTAAGATGCCAATGTGCAAGGTTCCAAGTGGATCCTAGAGAATCCAACCGTATAGCTATTAACAAGATTATTAGATATCTTAAGGGAGTACCAACTCTTGGAATATAGTACCATAAAGATATTGTGCTTAACATGTTTGGCTATATAGATATAAATTACGCAGGTTGTAAGAAAGACAGGAGAATCATCTCTAAAGCTGTCAACTTAGGTGACAGGAGAAGCATCTCCGGAAGTTGTCAACTTCATGGAAGAAGATGGATTTCTTATTATGATGAGAAATAACTTCAACTCCAACAACTCTGTGGAACACTCTAAGTCAGGGCACCTTCACACCAGGTATCATTACTTTAGAGAGCATGTCTTTTAGTCAAAGAGTCACTTGCAAAAACCCTTATTAAATCACTTGTTAAAGTTAATCTTTCATGACTGTTTGTAAGTGTGAGATATCACTCATTGCATATTAGTTGGAAATCTCATCTATAAGGAATTCTTAATATAAGTTCAAAAGCATTAAATCTTCAATATTTAAAGGACTTGTGAATTTATCAGCAATCCAGTACCTCGTACATAGTGCTACTATCTTGATTATCATGATTACAATGTCATATACATTTGTGGTAGTTAAGTATTATAGCATTAAGTTTGAATACTATTTTAATTAATTTAAATTATGATGGTAGACAATTCCATTCCATATCAGTCTCATAATTTAATTATATTAAAATAATATGCAGCATAGTTATTTGTATCATGTACGAATAATTATGATACTTTTAGTATTAGTGATATTATTTAAAAAATTTGTTTTAAGTAATCAATTCTTATTTCTAAAATCACTAATATTGAAATTTGAGACCTAATTAGATTGCCCACTCAAACGAGAATTCATATTCAGTTTTATCAAATATTTTGTTCATAAAATTTCTATTCTTTCGTTTATATGACAAATATCCATTTAAAAATATAAAATGATTGAAGAACAGTATACTTCCTTATTTGTTAATTATTGGATATAATTCCTTCTTTCAAAATAGCATCTTTTTTAAACCTCAATGGTTAACCTTTGGTTGAGGATGTTATTCGAAATTTCTTTCATTACTTGAAAAGAAAAGTATTCTTTCATTGGGCAAATCTTACAAATATTGTTCGTATGATGTTATTATTCAGCAATCATTGCTTTCAAGGAATATTCTCTATAACATCATAATATAAAATTATAAGGACATGGAAGGATAATCCTTGTTGTATTCTTCCTTCCAAGTTATAAATCTTTTGAGTGTTGTGACTCTTTTATTCAGAGCTCATTATTTCTTCAGATATTAGATTTTGAAATCTTGTTAAGATTGTCTAAATTACATTGATATCGTGAAAATCATTTTTTCAAGGCTGATTGCCTTCCGAACAAAGAGAGGTATAGTTGAGAACCAATTGATGTATTATGAAATTGAAGACTTAGTGCTAAGATGGTGATCGGAACATCATGATGGGTAAGTTTTTTTAAAAAGAAAATACCATATTTAGTTATTATCATGAGGATCTTTAACATGGTTATAGAAGGACAATAATATAGATATAACATGATTAGTGAGGTACGCTTCTATGAAAAATTATCGGGATAGGTACTAATGAATTCGGGAAAAACTAAACATGTATAAATCCGAGGAATAGGATTTTAAAAAAGTGAATGTAAGATTGGTAACAACCTCGTGTTAGCAATACTCGATGATAAGAAGAGGATTTTGTGTGAAGTATAATGATATGACTATGCGGCTTAAGGACCGTGACATAAGGTGTTCTAATAATGATCTAGGATAATTGTAATAAGGTTCACACTAAAAAGGGACAAAGAGTTTACTTATGAGGAAATTTTGGATTTTTTTCTCTCTTACACTAAACACGAGATAGAGGCTATGGTCAAATTGATCGAGGGCTATGATTGAGAAAACTATTATCATCAAGGAAAGTTCAATATGGTGGCCGACACTTTAAGTTGGAAAAGATATATTGAGGGTGACAACTCTTAGAACAACTGATGAGAAGGATTGCATGAAGAGAACCCTTTATTACTTAAGAAGAAGACTTAAAGATGCCTAAAAATGTAAAAGGATATTAGTCATGACCGAATATGAAAGGGATGTCATTGATTAGGCAAGTAAGTACTCGACATGGTTGAAAGTGAAAATAGAAAGGCGAGGATTAAAATTTTGGCGATTGCGGCCTGTAAATGACCCGAATGAGAGTAAGAGTTTATTATAATAAATTCTGGAGGAGGATTATCATGAACCAAGTAAGCCGTCATGCTATTTTAGGATTTTGAGTAATAGGTTAAATAATACCGCTTATTTTATTATGCAAAGGATAGATCCCCGCTCTATAAAATTGTTATGACCGTGGAAGAGATAATTGATGATAGAGAGACCCCGTGATATCGCGCCACACAAGGACCCAAGAATTAATTCCACAACTGGATTATTTCCCAAGATATTTTATGAGAAGGGACAAACAGAGGCACGACTTAGAGTTCTCAAATCGACAAGTAGAATGAGAGGACTATCCTGACCATTGAAGATACGTCTAACGGCTTACCTTTTATTTGGAATTGTTAAGGGAATTGCCTATCGTTGACATAAAATTCGTATATATGTACTTACCACACGAGCATATGGAAAATAGTCGCCGATATCCCTTACGAAGGACAACGTGGAAGAATGAAGGATGTCATTATCAGAGCTGCTAGAAGGCAAAGAAGATCGTGCACGCCCTATAAAGGCCACTGGTAGCAGGTACCAATAAACGCGAGTACGTCTAAGGCGCTAGAGAGAACAACAAGTACGACCCAGAAGGTATCGTAGTACTATAAATATTATACGCGGAATGATTAAAGAAGTCCGACCGATAATGGAAGTTGAGCGTTCCACGATTCTAAAATATGTCAATCAATTGCGTATAAAATGGTGCTTCCTTCAAGATGACAACAGGACCACGATGTGCCTTACATTACTACACGAAGATATGTTAAATCTGACGCTAAGTGTATAACAGGAGACGAGCGTGTAAAAATGCAACGAGAACTTCTTACATAAAATAATCGATAGAGATTGTTAGATATATTTGATAATGTCATGACTAATATGATTTATGTTTAGTTTTCAGATCTTACTTAAACAGTACAAATCAGTACTTAACTAAAATCTGCACTTATACTGAAGTCAGAAATTAAGTGATCAGTACTTAAGGTTCAGGAGATATTTACCAGGAGATAATATCAGGACTTAAAGGAAACTTTCAGATAAGGAAGACGGCTGATTGAAAGGAAAGAAGATTGAGACAAACGTAAGAAGAGATATGCATGAAAAAGGAATTCTATGAAGAATGGAATACTTGGAAGTAAAGATACCTGATTGATATATTTTAGGAAGCAGAATTATATTCCATATCAATTAGCGATTATCTTGTAACTGTGTGATATATAAACACAGACATAGGGTTTACACTATAAGTGTTATTATTATCGAGAATATTATTCATTGTAACCCTAGCGACTCTCGTGATATTTGTTCATCACTGAGAGAGGACAGTTCTATATTGTAACAGAGTTTATTGCTTTGAATAAAGTTTGTTTTATGTTACTTGTGTTATTTGAATTCGATTTGATTGTGCTATACACTGTATTCAACCCCCTTCTACAGTGTGTGTGACCTAACAAGTGGTATCAGAGCCTATCTGTTAGCACACAAACAGTTTAAGATCCAAAAACAATCATGTCTGAAGCAGAAACTCCAACCAAGCCCAAAAAACTGAAGAACCACCAAAGACTCAAATCCATAGTCGATATGAGGCTATTAGAGTTCCCATACTGAAGCCATCTGAGAATCCCATATGGAAGGTGAGGATGACTATGTTTCTGGATGCTACTGATCCAGAATATCTTGACAGAATCCATGAAGGACCTCACAAGCCAAAAAAACTCACTGTTGTAGTTGCAGGTGAAGCAATAAAGTCTATACCAAAGGAGAAGAGTGATTACACTGCTGAAGATATTGCTTCAATTGATAAGGATGCTAAGGTACGACACTTGCTGCATAGTGCCATTGATAATGTAATGTCAAACAGGGTAATTAACTGCAAGACTGCAAAGGAGATATGGGATGCGTTGGAGACAAGGTGCCAGGGAACTGATTCGATTAAGAAGAACATGAAGACAATACTCACTCAAGAGTATGAACACTTTGACTCAAAGCCTAATGAGTCATTGACTGATTTATATGACATATTTGTCAAACTCTTGAATGATTTCTCACTAGTTGATAAGGAGTATGATATTGAAGATTCAAACCTTAAATTCCTGTTAGCTCTTCCTGAAAGTTGGGATTTGAAGGCAACACTTATAAGAGACAACTATAATCTTGAAGAAACAACTCTTGATGAAATTTATGGGATGCTCAAGACTCATGAACTTGAGATGGAACAAAGAAGCAAGAGGAAAGGAGGAAAGTCAAGGACAGTTACTCTTAAGGCTGAAGAAGAATTCTCCAAGGCAGCTACCTCAAGGAAAGGCAAGGGAAAAGCGCTCATCACAAAGTCTGATACTGAGTCATCAAGTTCTGATAGTGATGATGACTCAGAAACTGAAAGCTTGCCTGAGATGGATGCTGATGAAGAAATGATGAAGCTGTTTGCTCTTATGGTGAAAGGAATCACAAGGATTGCATACTGGAAGTTCAGGAAGGGAAAGAGGTTTTCCAGGAAAGGTGCAAGTTCTGATAAGAAGAATTTCAGAAAATCTGAAGGCAAAGGAGGGAAGTCTGACAGAGGAGATTACACAAATGTTAAATGCTACAACTGTGGTGAGAAAGGCCACATATCTCCTGATTGTAAGAAAGTGAAGAGTGACAAAGGCAAGGATCTTGTCACAAAGAAGAAAAGCTGGACAGACACTTCAGATTCTGAAAGTGAGGAGAAATATGCCTTGATGGCAAATGCTGATATGGAAAATGCTGATAGCAGTCCTGAAGCTGCTGAGTTAAAGGTACCTCAAACTACTTATGCCTTTCATACTGATGATATTAATGAGTTGAGAAGATATATTAAAACCATGTTCATTAGTTATAGAGATCAAATTTTAACATGTGAAAGATTAACTTCTGAAAATCTTGCTTGTAAAAAGAAGAATGATTATTTAGAAAAAGAGTTAGTCATGTTCCATCAAACTCAGAAAGATAGAGATGATGCTTTCTATGTTAGGGATGAAGTACTTAAAATGAATGAATCTCTAAAAACTGAGCTAGAAAAGGAAAGAGAGATTATCAGGACTTGGACTGACTCTGGCAGAACAACTCAGAATTTGTTAAGTAGTGGAAACTAGAAAGAGGGCTTAGGTTATGGAGATGATAAGAATGATAAATGAACTGTAGATATTAAGCCTATAGTTGTTAAACAAAAGCCAAAGTTAAAACCTGTTAAGTTTGTAGCTGTAAATTCTGAAACTGAGAAATCAGAAGTTACAACATGTCATAACTGTGGAAGTTCTAACCATCTGGCTTTTTTTTCAGGAAGAATAAGAACATAAACTCCTTACCTTCAAAGTCAGGAGTTAAGAGTCAGTCTGTTAGATATAGGCCACAAAATCCTTGTTTTCATTATGGTAGTTTATGGCATTCCATTTATACTAGTAAGGAATATCATAGTTTGTACTATGATTATTATCAAATAAAACCTTCTTTAAAGAAAGTTAGCATTGTTCCTTCTAGTGTAAGTTCTGATACAAAGTCTGATAGTATAAATGCTGATAAGAAAAATGTTAACATAAACTCTGATGCTAAATCCGCTGCAAAGGTTAACAAACTTAATAAGGCCACAGGATCCAAGCAAGTCTGGGTCCTTAAAACTAATCATTAGTGGTCTCTGTGATTGCAGGCAACAGGAAAAACATCCTAGTTCTGGACAGTGGATGTTCAGGACATATGACTGGAAATAAAGCCCTGCTATCAGACTTTGTGGAGAAGGCTGGCCCAAGTGTTTCTTATGGAGATGGAAATATTGGAAAAACATTGGGATATGGCAATATCAATCTTGGGAATGTCATCATTAAAGAAGTAGCTATGGTCTCAGGACTTAAACACAATCTACTGAGTGTTAGTCAAATCTGTGACAGAGGTTATCATGTGGATTTCCTTGAAGAACACTGTGAAATTGTAAGCAAATCTACAGGCAAAGTTGTTCTGAAAGGATACATGCATGGTAACATTTATGAAGTCAAGCTTTCAACAAGTACTGATGGGTCTGCAATCTGTCTGGTGAGTAGAGCATCAATTGAAGAAAGCTGGAATTGCCACAAGAAACTCTCTCATTTAAATTTCAACAATATAAATGAACTGGTCAAGAAAGATCTTGTCAGAGGGCTGCCAAAGTCAGTATTTGCTCATGATGGCCTTTGTGATTCTTGTCAGAAGGCTAAACAAAGAAAATCTTCATTCAAGAGCAAGACTGAATCATCAATTCTTGAGCCTTATCACCTACTACATATTGATCTATTTGGTCCAGTGAATGTCATGTCTATTGCAAAGAAGAAATATGCTATGGTCATAGTGGATGAGTTCACCAGATACACATGGGTGTACTTCTTGCACACAAAAAGTGAAACCTCATCTATCTTGATTGATCATGTCAAGCAACTGGATAAATTGGTCAAAGATTTTGTGAAGATAATAAGAAGTGATAATGGCACTGAGTTCAAGAATTTGATAATGGAAGAGTTCTGCAAAGATTATGGAATCAAGCAGGAATTTTCTGCTCTTGGAACTCCACAGCAAAATGGAGTTGTTGAAAGAAAGAATAGAACTCTTATTGAAGCTGCACGAACTATGCTTGATGAAGCAAAGCTACCAACCTATTTTTGGGCTGAAGCTGTGTAGACTACTTATTTTATTCAGAATGCAACACTCATAAACAAGCATGGAAAGACACCATATGAGATGGTGAAGAAAAAGAAGCCAAATTTGAAGTATTTTCATGTGTTATTCCCAGTGGACTAACAATGAGATTTACAGAAGGGGGCTTGAATGTAAATCTCAAAACTTTTTCAACTTTTGAGCAGTTTCTAAGGCTAAGTGTTTAAGTGAACAAATGTGTGTGAATTACTTGAAGCTGATACAGACAGATATATATTCAAACACAAATGTAAAGAACACAAAGAACTTAAAAACTTTTCTAGTGGATTTGTTGTTCCACCAGAGATGTGTTATTTCAGAAAATCTGTGATTCAAAGAATTAAATCACAGCTGCTTCCTAGTATAAACTAGATGATTTTCTCTCTTGATATTTCTAAATAGCACAGGAAAATTCTCATCTAATTACTAGCTGCTACTTGGTTTATATATCACCAAGTTTACAAGTGAAGACAAAAACTGTAAAATACAATTGAAAGGATTCTTCACATGTTTCTTCTTCATTTCTCTATCCAATGCAATCTAGGATAATCTGTGAATCTTTGAATACTTCCTTGTTTGCATCAGAATGGGAATGCTGCATTTTCTTGATTCCTCCTAGAGGCTTCCACATTCCAGTTTGTCTCTGTCAACCCATATGCCTCTGTCAGCTTGTGAATTGTCACTATCAACTGCTAATGAACCAAGCATCCGTTGAAGCTTTCATCCGTTGATGCCTTATCTGTTGAGGCTTTATCCGTTGAAGCTTTATCCGTTGATGCATTATCAGTTGAAGTCTTTATCCGTTGAAGCACTTATCCGTTGATGGATATTATCCATTGAAGCATTAGAGACATCCGTTGAAGCTTTGTTTCTTATCCGTTGAAGGTCTTCAATATCCGTTGATACTTCTTCACTCATACAAAATTACAAGGCATGAAATATTTACAATTAGCCCTCCTATTTGTATATCCATTAGTAGTCAACATGACTGATAATTTCCTACAACATCTAAGAATTACAGCTTGAAACCAGAGAATGAAATGTGCTATAATACTAAACTTATTGCTAAGTAAAGCTACTCCTTCAACGGATAGCCAATATGGTCTTATCCGTTGAGGCTACAAACACTAGATTTCTACTTAAGTGTTTTATTTAACTTATCATCAAACTAATACACATATTCCTTACAATCTCCCCCTATTTATGTCTACTAGAACTGTAGGCATAAATTTGGGGTTAGCTTGATGATAACAAAACACTTGACAAATATATAAACTGTAATAAAGCAGAAATTCAAAAAGTGCTACAAAAATGTATATGCTGAGATGGTATTGAAGAATTACATTGTTTCCAAGGGTGCTCCTTTAGCCTGAGCAGATTAGTTTCTTTTCCTTTGATTCCTTGTTTTCTTTCCTAGCCTACTGTCATTCTCCTCTATTTGAAGTTGAAGTTGTCTGTAGAATTCAGCTTCATCTTTTTCATTGATGTCTAACTTAGATTGCATATCCTTGAGAGTTTCATTACTGGCAATCTTGAGCTGATCTTCAATTCTGAAAAATCTTCTGACTCCTTTGTTGTCTCTGAACTCCATCAACCAATGAGGTGATTTGTGAATTATAATTCCTCTTTCTTGAATGAGTAAAGTTTTAGGCAAAGCATTGGGCTCCCTCCAAGTTTTCCTTATGTTGGCAATCTTGTTGAGAATCTCAGTCTTGGCAGTCCTGGTAAAGCCAGAATCCCTTTGTATGGCTAAGTAGACTCTAATCAAGGTAGAGTAGCCTTCATTCAGAATTCTGTAAAGAGGCCAGGTTCTTTCCCCATCTCCTTTGTATTTGAACACTAGTCTTTCTGGTAGCTGTCTGTAGGCAGCTATTCCCCTTACTTCCTCCAGCTCATCCAGATAGAGTTCAATGTCTGAAAATTCTTTTATGTCACAGATGTGAACATAATCATCTTTAGAGGCTTGAGGTTTAGGCTTAGGCTTCTGTGTAAATTTGATTGAGGCTCTAGAGGGTGTTGATTTGATTCTTCTTTTCTGCTTCTTTGATGGTGGAGAAGAGGTTAGGAAGGTGGGCAATTTGATGGTGTCCCAATTAATTGGTTCCTGGAATGATTGTTTCACCATGAATGTTCATAAAGGGGTCAGGCACAATGGGTTCAGGAATAGAGGGTAGTGGTTTGGATATTGATTGGGTTTCTTCAGTCTTATCTACCATTTTTCTCTTTGCATTGACCTTCTTTCTGTTCCCTTTCTGCCATTCTTCTCTTCCCTTACTTCTTTCCTCCATCTCAGTACCAACCATGTCCCCCATAGCTTCATCTTCACTTTTGTCTTCAATTTCTTTCTGTTCTTCAGCCTGACTTGACTTTAGCTATTTTTCAAGCTTTGTTTGTGCTCTTTTGTCAGCCTTTAGCTGTTTGGCTTCTTCCTTCAACCTTCTGGTTTCTTCCCTCTTGGCTATTGAGAATTTGGGATGTCCTTGCATCACACATATGCTCTTTCCCTCTCCGAAGATAATAGTCATGTTTCTCCTTACAGCCACATCCATGGTCTCTTTGAGATATGAGATACTTCTACCCAAAAGCTTGTCCTCATCAGCCTTTGGAAGAGGAAAATCCACTTCTTTCAGAGGATTCTTTGTAGATTCCTTATTGGATCTGTTGTTGGGCTTGAGGACCATAGGTTTCAAATCCTTGGAAGAAGTCTCTCCAACCTTATTCCTCCCTACTGGCTTGAGTTCCATAATAATTGATTCCACTTTTGTGCTGTGCTTCACAGATTGTGATTGAGAAGTTGTAGAACCAAATATTTGTTGCATCTTTTCATCAATCTTCTTCCTTTGCTCTTTGACTTGCAATTCAGCTGCTGCTATCTGGATTAGATCAATTCCATCAAGCTTTCCTTTGATTTGAATAATTGGAGAAGTGGTGATGACAGGAACTAGCACTTGAGAAATTTGAACTGTTGTTGATGGCTCTCCTTCCCCTTTCCCTTTATTCTCCCCCTTTTTGTTATCATCAAGGGTAGGAGTCAAGCCTTGTGCATTGGCCAGCTGCATGAGTAGATTTGTTTGAGTTTGTTGATTCTGAAGAATTGGGACCATAGAATCTTCAATGATTTGAACCCTGTTTTCCAATCTGGCCAGTCTCTTGTCAGCATCAGATTCTTTCCTCAGTCTCCCCAACAAATCTTGCATAGTACCATAAGGTATGACTGAATCCAACTTCTCAGCATTGTAGGATTTCAGATCAGCAATGTCCTGTTTGAGCTCATCCACACTTAGATTTTGTTGGAAATGCTGCAACTGCAAGAGATGCAGAGATTCCAGATGAGCTTGAAGAATTGCCTTGGTACCAGCATCTGTAGTCTCCTGAAGGGCTTTCTGAATTGTCATGACTTGTCTAATCAAAGTGACACTAAACTCTCTTGGTGTTGAGGCTTTTGCCCATGCCCATTCAGGAAGATCAGGAACAGAACTTGGGCCTGCTACTCCCCCTAAGTTCATGCTCTCATCCAAAGAATTAGAGTCATCATCATTAGAATTCACTCCAAATTCTTCAGATGGCTCACCAGCTTGAGAAGGCAGCCTGTTAACAGCAGCTTTGTCTCTGAGAAGAGATTCTGAAGTGTGTACAATGTGTAATGTCTGTTCTGCCTCCACATTGCCCTGAGCAGCCAATAATTGATAGGCTGAAATAGGATGAGTAAAAGTGTCAGCATCCAAGGAAATGTTATCAATTGCAGCTTTGAAATGTTGCTGAAATTGTCTTTCCTTTTCTGCATCATCCACTTTCATTGACTCACTAGCAATGGCTGGATCCACCCTTATAGCTTCTGTACCTGCCTTTCTCTCTTTTTCTCTATTTTCTTGCATCAGGGGCTCCCCCTGGCTCACACACACCCTCACACCCTCACCCTCACCTTCTAAGGTGGCACTCCCCTCACTCACTTTTGCCATGCTAGAAGAAATATCATGCATATGGTGACTCTCAACCTCTCATTTTGCCTGGGAGCAACCCAGCCTCTCACTCAAAAGATCACTCCCTTCCCTCAAACCTAAAAGTGATTGTACAGTAGCCATGTCCTCTACAGTTGGTATTGTTTCTGTTATGTGTGTAGAGACCATCAACGGATAGGGAGTATCCGTTGAAGGGGAAACTGATGGTATCAACGGATAACTGCTGTTAAGCTTATCCGTTGAAGAACAACCACTTGTCAACGGATGAGAGATATCCGTTGAAGAAGGAAAAGATGTTGACATAGAAAGTGACATAATTGTTGAATCTGTGGGAATTGATTTTAAGTGAGGTAACACAGATTCTTCAATTACATCTGAAAGAATTGGCTGATGATCCCACAAATCATCTAAAAGATGATGATCATCAGGTTTTGAGTGGGGCTCCTCTGAGTTTTAATGAGGGAGATTCAGGAATTGATGTGAATATCATATCCGCATCCAGAGAGGGTGATGGAGAGTTTGATGATTGGTGTGTTTCTATTATGAGAGAATGGGGCTGTGATTCCACATTTGCTGGAATCACATCAAGCTGAATTTGTGAAGGCTCAGATACAGGTGGATGTATCTGTGCTGTGTGTGTCCCTTGTGTGGAAACTAGGGTCTTGGCCTTCTTCTTCCTTGAAAAGGCTTTAATTGGTGAATGTGTGGCTTCAGTGTCCCTCCCTCTTTTGTTCTGTGTCCCTGGTTGGGGACTATTTTCAATAGTTACATTCTTTTGGGAGGATGCAACTAGGGATGTGTTGGACTCCTTTTGAACCACCACAGTCTTTTGAGAGACTGTGGCTTGGCTGGCTTGGGTACCACTCACCTCTCCCACCTTATCCTGGGGGGTTTCTTGATGTTCACCCCTCCCCTCACCACTCACACCCTGTTCACTCCCTTCAGGGTTTATGGTAGTTGTTACAACTGTTGTCTTTTGAGAAACAACAGAGGTAGGTTTCTTTGACTTGAGTTTTGAAACTTTGGTTTTGGTGGCTTTGGCAGGAACCTGTTTGGACAAAGACACAGATTCCATGGCCACACTAGAAGGCAAAGAAATAATGGGGTTGGAAATAGTAGGAGTTATAGAAGTGTTTACCTCACTTACCTGTGGTGCATTCATGATTGGCAAATATACCAATGACACCTGGCTGTTGAGGTTCATTCTCAAAAGGTCTGCAAGGACCCTTTTCTCTTGTGCCCAGCATTTGAGTTTATTATTCTCATTTGATATAACCAATCCTTCAGCAACATGGTTAGCCAATAACATAAAGAATCTAGCATAGTAGATGTTATGTGGTCTATTAGCTTTGTTACCTAATCTGGAACTTAATTCTAGTATAACACAGTTGCTAAAATTAAAGTACCTATCAGAAACTAGCATATAGAGCATATTAACAAGAGATGAAGTTATGGCATCAAAATTGCTAATCTTCCCAGAGAAAACTTTAATGAAGGCATCTCCAAGAAAACTCCATTCTTTCCTAAGGCCTTTCCTTCTAATACTACCTAAACTAGCAGAATCAAAAGCATAGCCTATGGAATCTAACATAGCAGATACATCTTTATCAGTGTGTGGTGTCATGGCATTGTTCTCAGGCAACTTAAAGCAAGATTGTATATCATTACAGTTAATGCAATAGTCCTTACCTTTGAGAGAGAAGGCAATAGTCATATCTGTGGAGTTGAACTCTGCAGTTGTCCAAATCTCCTCAATCACCTCACAGTAGATGGTTGGGGCTTCCAGCATTGCATAGCTTAGTTTGCAGTTTTTGATGAAGTCCATCATCTTGTGATAATTAGAATGGGCTTCATTCTTTTCAACCATGGCTACGAAATTATTCTTTTCATAAACAAATCCTGTTTGAGACATAATTTTGACTACTGGTGCCATTGTTGTGAGTAGAGGTTGCAGAGAAAAACTTGAGAATTTTGGGAGAGAAGGAGAATAAGAATTGCAAGAAAGCGTAAAGTGAAAATAAGAGTTCAATTGGGCTTTTATACTTTCTTGAATTAAAACGTAAATAAAATGATTAAATGATACTTTTAAGTAAGTTACAACCGTTCAAGAATAAATAAAACTGTAGAAATTCTGAAAACTACCTTAAATACAAATACATACAACACTGTATATCTGTATCAACGGTTGAGTAAAAGAATCAACGGCTGTGACTCACTTATAGTAACTGATGTGATACTTCAACGGATAAGGTAAATAGTTATCCGTTGATGATCAACACCATTTTATCCGTTGAAGGATAAAATTACCAGAAATGTATTTGTCTTTCAACGGATAATGAACATCCGTTGATAGAACAATTTTGGCTTTCAACGGATAGGGAATATCCGTTGATAGGATAAGTCTTACTTAAAGCCAACTTTGTTCTTGCAGCAAATTCATTTCAGGCTTCAAGGTAGATTATGTAGATGACATAAATTATGAATAATTAAGCATACCTAAATCACTTACTAATCTTGTGAATGTTGATTTATCAAGTGGCTTGGTAAATATGTCTGCAATCTGCTTTTCACTTGGAACAAAATGAAGTTCCACTGTACCTTTCATCACATGTTCCCTAATGAAGTGGTACTTGATATCAATGTGCTTGGTTCTTGAGTGTTGCACTGGATTTTCAGTAATGGCAATGGCACTTGTGTTGTCACAGAATATTGGAATTTTATCAACAGTCAGACCATAGTCAAATAGTTGATTCCTCATCCATAGTATTTGTGCACAGCAACTACCAGCAGCAATGTACTCAGCTTCAGCTGTTGATGTGGAAACATAATTCTGCTTCTTGCTGAACCATGACACAAGCTTGTTCCCTAGAAATTGACAGGTACCAGTTGTGCTTTTCCTGTCTATTTTGTAGTTTGCATAATCTGCATCTGAGTAGCCCATTAGATCAAAACCAGACTCTCTAGGGTACCAAATTCCTAGATTTGGAGTCCCTTTGAGATATCTGAAAATTCTTTTAATAGCCACTAAGTGAGATTCTTTAGGGTCAGCTTGAAATCTAGCACAGAGACATGTAGAAAACATTATATCAGGTCTACTAGCAGTTAAATATAAAAGTGAGCCAACCATGCCTCTGTAACTTGAAATATCCACAGACTTTTCAGCCTTGTTTAATTCAAGCTTGGTGGCAGTGGCCATGGGAGTTTTTACAGATGAACAATCCATTAAGTCAAACTTCTTTAAAAGATCATAAATGTATTTAGTTTGACTAATGAAAATTCCATCACTAACTTGTTTAACTTGTAAACCAAGAAAATAAGTTAGCTCTCCCATCATGCTCATTTCATATTTACTTTGCATTAACTTAGCAAACTTTTTACAAAGCTTATCATCTGTAGATCCAAATATAATATCATCTACATAAATTTGAACAAGTATTTTAGAGCCATTACCATTTCTAAAGAAGAGAGTTTTGTCAACAGTACCTCTTGTGAAGTGATTATCTAAAAGGAATTTTGACAAAGTCTCATACCAGGCTCTAGGTGCTTGCTTTAGTCCATAGAGTGCTTTCAACAGATAATATACATAATCTAGAAAATTTGGATCTTCAAATCCTGGAGGTTGGCTTACATAAACTTCTTCCTCTAATTCCCCATTTAGAAATGCACTCTTGACATCCATTTGATAGACATTGAAATTGGCATTAGCTGCATAGGCTAGAAAGATTCTGATGGCTTCAAGTCTGGCAACTGGAGCAAATGTTTCATCAAAATCTATTCCCTCTTGTTGAGAGTAGCCTTTAGCAACCAATCTGGCTTTATTCCTTATGACAATGCCATTTTCATCCATCTTGTTTCTGAATACCCATTTTGTGTCAATAGAACTCTTGTTCTTTGGCTTGGGTACCAGCTTCCATACTTTGTTTCTCTCAAATTGGTTTAGCTCTTCTTGCATTGCTAAAATCCAATCTGGATCCAATAGAGCTTCTTCCACTCTCTTAGGTTCCTCCTGTGATAGAAAGCTACTATACAGACATTCATCTTGAGTAGCCCTTCTAGTTTGCACTTTAGATGTAGCATCACCAATGATCAGTTCAAAAGGGTGATTCTTGGTCCATTTCCTTTGAGGTGGTAGATTAGCTCTAGATGAGGTTGCCTCAGTATTGTTATGATGTGAGATAGAATGTTGATTGGTTGAAACTCCCCCTGAGTTGCTGATCCTTTGAAAGGAAGTGGGAGCTCTATCAACTGATGAAGTGAATTGATTATCCGTTGACAGACTGTGATCAACGGATGCTTCATTATGAACTTCAACGGATGATGCACTTTGTCTTTCAACGGATGCTGCATTGCTTCTTTCAATGGAAGCTGAATTATGACTTTCAACGGATGCAGCATTCTGTGCATTATCCAAAGGCAGATTCTGAATTCTTCTTGAGATGCCTTCTTCATCATTCTCATCTTCACTATCATCACAATATATCTCAATGTTGTCAAATTTGAGCCCTTCATGATGTCCCTCATCTGTTAGTCCATCAATCTTTTTATCATCAAACAGAACATGCACAAATTCCATGACAATGTTTGTTCTTAGATTGTAGACCCTATAAGATTTTCCAGCAGAATAACCAACAAATATTCCTTCATCAGCCTTTGCATCAAACTTCCCTTTGTGATCAGATTGATTCCTTAAGATGTAACATTTGCAACCAAAGACATGCAGAAAGTTTAAAGTTGGTTTTCTTCTCTTGAATAGTTGATAGGGAGTCATGTCTTTTGCCTGATTGATTAGAGAAATATTCTGAGTGTAACATGCACAGTTAACAGCCTCAGCCCAAAAGTAAGTTGGGAGTTTTGACTCTTCAAGCATTGTCCTTGCAGCTTTAATTAGTGATCTGTTCTTCCTTTCCACCACACCATTTTGTTGTGGAGTCCTTGGAGCTGAGTACTCATGCATGATCCCATTTTCTTCACAGAACAACTTTATGGTTGAATTCTTGAACTCAGTTCCATTGTCACTCATAATATTCCTTACTTTGAAATTAGGATGATTGTTGACTTGCTTGATATGATTGATAATGATTTCACTAGCTTCATCCTTTGATCCATGAAAATAGACCCATGAAAACTTAGAGAAATCATCAACAATCACTAGGTAATATCTTTTCCTTGAAATTGACAATACATTGACTGGTCCAAAAAGATCCATGTGTAGCAGTTGTAATGGTTCATCAATTGCAGATTCAAGCTTCTTACTGAATGATACTTTCTTTTGCTTTCCTTTCTGACAAGCATCACACAGTCCATCCCTTGTGAATTCCACTAGAGGCATTCCTCTAACTAAGTCCTTTTTGACTAGATCATTCATTGTCTTGAAATTCAAATGGGATAGCTTCTTGTGCCATAGCCAACTTTCAATTGCACTTGCTTTGCTGAAAAGACAAGTAATGGATTCTGCATCTGTAGAGTTGAAGTCAGCTAGGTACACATTTCCTTTTCTAACTCCAGTTAGAACCACTTTATTGTCCTTCTTACTTGTGACAATACAGGCTTCAGAATTGAAGGAAACAGTATTCCCTCTGTCACAAAGTTGACTGATGCTCAATAAGTTGTGTTTGAGACCATCAACCAATGCAACTTCATCAATGATGACATTTCCTTTTGAAATCAAGCCATATCCCATAGTAAATCCTTTGCTGTCATCTCCAAAGGTTATGCTAGGGCCAGCTCTCTCCTTAAACTATGTGAGCAGGGTGAAATCTCCTGTCATGTGTCTTGAACAACCACTGTCCAAGTACCATAGATTCCTTCTTTGTCCCTGGTTGCTTGATGAATTAGTTTCATTTTCATCAGAATTAGCCATCAAGGCTAGGTTGACATATTCCACATCATCATCTTCATTTACCCCATCTGCTGCCCAATCATCTTGAGTGAGAAAAGCTCTTTCCTTTTGTTTGAGCAGATCAAAATACTTCTTTTTGTAATCAACTTGCTCAAATTTCTTTTTCTCATAATTTGGCTTCCTACACTCACTTGCAAAGTGTCCACTAATGCCACAGTTGTAACATTTGAACTTTGATTTGTCCACCATGTTTTTGTTTGGCTTAGTGAACTTTGTGTTTTTCCTGAACTTCATCTTTGCAAACCTCCTGGACAGAAAGGCCAGATGTTCATCAATATCATCAGATTCATCCTGACTGGAATTGTCTTCATCCTCAGCAACTTGCTCTTTACCCTTGCTTGATTCTGATTTGCTTGTGCCAATTTTGAGACTTGGCATTGTCTTTTCCTCAATCCTGGATTCAACTTTTTCACTGTCAGCTACAAGTGCAACTGATCCTCCTTTTCTCTTTCCCTTTTCCAACAGCTCATCTTGCTCCATCTCAAGTTCATAAGTCTTCAAAATTCCATATAATCTTTCAAGTGTGAAGTCCTTATAATCTTGAGAATTTCTTAGAGAAACAGTCATAGGCTTCCATTCCTTTGGCAAAGACCTTAGAAATTTTAAATTGGAGTCCTTGACTTGGTACACTCTCCCATACAGCTTTAATCCATTCAATAGTTTCTGAAATCTGTTGAATGTATCATTCAATGATTCTCCTTCTTCAAAATGAAAATATTCATATTTTTGAATGAGAAGGAGCATTTTGTTTTCTCTAACTTGCTCAGTGCCTTCACAGATAAGCTGCACAGTATCCCAAATTTCCTTAGCAGTTTGGCTGTTGATGACATTGTCAAACATATCTTGATCCAGGCCATTAAACAGAATGTTCATGGCTTTCTTGTCCTTGTGGACCTCTTCAATATCTTCAACAGTCCATTCTGTCTTTGGCTTGGGAATAGACTGTCCAACAGCAACTGTAGCAGTAGCAGCTGTGGCCACCTTGTGTGGGATGTGAGGACCATTCTCAATGCAGTTGATGTAGCTTTCATCTTGAGAGAGAAGATGTAAATGCATCTTCACCTTCCAGTGATGATAGTTATCTCTTTCCAGGATTGGAATCTTTACACCAATATCCTTCTTACTCATGATGTTAGCAGAATAGATCTTTAAACTCTTTGTATGTTAAGAGCTCGCTCTGATACCAATTGTTATTCCAAGTGGACTAACAATGAGATTTACAGAAGGGGGTTGAATGTAGCTTTCATCTTGAGAGAGAAGATGTAAATGCATCTTCACCTTCCAGTGATGATAGTTATCTCTTTCCAGGATTGGAATCTTTACACCAATATCCTTCTTACTCATGATGTTAGCAGAATAGATCTTTAAACTCTTTGTATGTTAAGAGCTCGCTCTGATACCAATTGTTATTCCAAGTGGACTAACAATGAGATTTACAGAAGGGGGGTTGAATGTAAATCTCAAAACTTTTTCAAGTTTTGAGCAGTTTCTAAGGCTAAGTGTTTAAGTGAACAAATGTGTGTGAATTGCTTGAAGCTGATACAGACAGATATATATTCAAACACAAATGTAAGGAACACAAAGAACTTAAAAACTTTTCTGGTGGATTTGTTGTTCCACTAGAGATGTGTTATTTCAGAAAATCTGTGATTCAAAGAATTAAATCACAGCTGCTTCCTAGTACAAACTAGATGATTTTCTCTCTTGATATTTCTAAACAGCTCAGAAAAATTCTCATCTAATTACTAGCTGCTACTTGGTTTATATATCACCAAGTTTAAAATTGAAGACAAAAACTGTAAAATACAATTGAAAGGATTCTTCATATGTTTCTTCTTCATTTCTCTATCCAATGCAATCTAGGATAATCTGTGACTCTTTGAATACTTCCTTGTTTGCATCAGAATGGGAATGCTGCATTTTCTTGATTCCTCCTAGAGGCTTCCACATTCCAGTTTGTCTCTGTCAACCCATGTGTCTCTGTCAGCTTGTGAATTGTCACTATCAACTGCTAATGAACCAAGCATCCGTTGAAGCTTTCATCCGTTGATGCCTTATCCGTTGAGGCTTTATCCGTTGAAGCTTTATCCGTTGATGCATTATCAGTTGAAGTCTTTATCCGTTGAAGCACTTATCCGTTGATGGATATTATCCGTTGAAGCATTAGAGACATCCGTTGAAGCTTTGTTTCTTATCCGTTGAAGGTCTTCAATATCCGTTGATACTTCTTCACTCATACAAAATTACAAGGCATGAAATATTTACAATTAGCCCTCCTATTTGTATATCCATTAGTAGTCAACATGACTGATAATTTCCTACAATATCTAAGAATTACAGCTTGAAACCAGAGAATGAAATGTGCTACAATACTAAACTTATTGCTAAGTAAAGCTACTCCTTCAACAGATAGCCAAGATAGTCTTATCCGTTGAGGCTACAAACACTAGATTTCTACTTAAGTGTTTTGTTTAACTTCTCATTAAACTAATACACATATTCCTTACATCATGTATTTGGATGCAAGTGTTTTGTTCTTAAGACTCATCTTGAACAGCTATCCAAATTTGACTTAAAAGCTGATGAAGGAATTTTTGTTGGATATCCACTTTCCACAAAAGCCTTCAGAGTCTACAATTTAAGAACAAGGGTTGTCATGGAATCTATCAAGGTCTCATTTGATGATAAGAAGATTACAAGACTTGAAGATTTCAACGATCATGATCAGCTGAGATTCGAAAATGAAGACTTAAATTCTGATACTGAAAATCCTAACAGTCTAAATCCTGATACTGCAAACTCTGATGGATTAAACTCTGATGTTATTGAAACTGTGGTGACTACGTCAAAGGAAGATGCACCTGTACAGGGGGAGCATACTGAAGATACAACCACATCTCAAGAAGCATCAGAACATACAACTGGCTCTTCAAATTCTGATTCATCAAGTTCTGATAAGCCAAGTTCTGATAGTTCTGAAAACTTAAATTCTAAAGGATCCAACTCAGAGAGCATAATTTCAGGGGGAGCATCAGAAAATGTTGATGAAGATAGCATAGATCATGGGGGAGCATCCAGTTCTAGAGAAAACCTTCCATCTGCAAGAAAGTGGACCAAATCACATATACCTGACTTAATTATTGGAAATCCTGATGCAGGTGTCAGAACTAGAACAGCTACTTCAAGTGAATGTATTTATAATTCTTTTCTTTCTTAGACTGAACCAAAGAAAGTGGAAGAAGCTCTTCAAGATGCTGATTGGGTGCAAGCAATGCAGGAAGAGTTAAATGAATTTGAAAGAAACAAAGTCTGGACCCTAGTGCCAAGACCAAAGAACAGTTCTATTGTTGGTACAAAGTGGGTGTTTGGAAACAAAACTGATAGTGATGGCATAATTACAAGGAATAAAGCAAGGTTGGTTGCAAAAGGATATTCTCAACATGAGGGAATTGATTATGATGAAACATTTGCACCAGTTGCTAGATTGGAAGCCATAAGGATATTTTTGGCTTATGCTGCTCACAAAAAGTTTACTGTCTTTCAAATGGATGTGAAAAGTGCTTTTCTCAATGGAGAATTGGAAGAGTAAGTATATGTTGAACAACCTCCAGGCTTTGTAGATCCCAAATATCCTAATCATGTCTACAGGCTTGATAAAGCACTTTATGGCCTTAAGCAAGCTCCAAGAGCATGGTATGAGACTTGAGCTCAGTTTCTTCTGGAAAGTGGATTTAACAGAGGAACTATAGACAAAACACTGTTCTACCTCAACCATGGAAAGGACTTACTTTTGGTTCAGATATATGTTGATGATATCATCTTTGGTTCTACAAATGACAGACTTTGCAAGAAGTTTGCCAAACCGATGCAGTCAAGATATCAAATGAGTATGATGGGGGAACTTAGCTATTTTCTGGGCCTTCAAGTCAAGCAAAATGAAGAAGGCACTTTTATTTGTCAAACCAAGTACACCAGAAATTTGCTGAAGAAATTTGGAATGCAAGATTGTTCAACTGCATCCACTCCCATGGCCACTGCAACAAAATTGGATAAGGATACTGGTAAATCAGTAGATATTACTGATTACAGAGGTATGATCAGCTCTCTACTCTATCTAACTGCTAGTAGACCTGATATCATGTATGCTACCTGTCTTTGTGCAAGATTTCAAGCAGATCCAAGAGAACCTCACTTAACAGTTGTGAAAAGAATTTTCAAGTATCTTAAGGGAATAGCTGATCTGGGATTATGGTATCCTTGAGAATCAGACTTTAAACTAATAGGTTACTCAGATGCAGATTTTATAGGTTGCAAAATTGACAGGAAAAGCACAAGTGGAAGCTGCCAATTTCTTGGAGGCAGATTGGTTTCTTTGTTTAGCAAGAAACAAAAGTCAATTTCCACATCAACTGCAGAAGCAGAGTACATTGCTGCAGGAAGCTGTTGTGCACAGATTCTTTGGATGAAGAATCAGTTACTGGATTATGGGTTAATATATTTTAAAATCCCTATTTACTGTGATAATCAAAGTGCTCTTACTATGACAGGTAATCAAGTTCAACACTCAATGACAAAGCACATCAGCATTAGGTACCACTTCATAAGGGAACATGTGGATGAAGGTACAGTGGAATTGCACTTTGTTCCAACAGATCAACAACTAGCAGATATCTTCACCAAACCACTGCGTGAAGCTACTTTTACAAGATTGGTAAATGAACTTGGAATGGTTTCAGGTTCTTTCTCTAAATCTGCTTAGCTTTTTTTTTCTTACATCAGACTTTATGATCAATATTTACAGATATTACTATCTTTGTGTATTATGTGCGTAATTGAAAATTGCTTAAGTACTGATTGTTATCTGATGTGAATTTCTAAACTCTGATAGTGATATGAATGTTTCTGTGATTACTCAATCCAATGAGGATAAATATGCTACATGCTGACCTAGTAGTATATACTAACAAATCCCATGTTAGAAGTAATTATTTATGTGGAAATCTATTGACACAAGCAAATTCTGATATTGAGCTTAATTAAGTTACTTTGTCTATCTTATTACTAAGTCAAAAACTAGAATAATGCTTCTCATTTGTTAAGTTCTGATGTTAGTAAATCTGATGAATGTACTAAGTGCTGATAAGCCTCACTTATCAAAAGAAAAGGAAATGAAAAAGAAATAAAAATCAGGTACTTCTTTGAGATCTAGAGTAAAAACTGTGGAAGGGAAGACCCAAGTGCATTGCTGGTATTAAGTAATATGCATCAGAAAAGCAAGAATAAATATTTTTCTTGGTGACTTTTCACACTCTATGATTACTAGAGAAATAATCTAATAATAGCATAAATTCTGATAAATAGTCGTGACTCACTTACACTGAGAAGCCACTGTAAAATGGAATTTCAAAAGATGCATAAAATGAGCACAAAACAGTTGAGGTGGACTCATGCATGAACTCATTCTAAAGTAGACTTCAGAATCATGACAGATTTTTAGCAAAGTTCTTAGTTATGCCTTATTTTTAAGATGAACTGAAGTGAATCAGACTTTAATCCTTATCTGATATTTAGCTTACTGTAAACATATACACTCCATATGAATGATGAAAATTACTGTGGTGATAAATGATGTTTTAGATGAACAGTTTATGTGTCAGCTTGCATAAATTCTGAGGACAAGTTATGATGGAAGTTCTGATGATTAAGTTCTGAAGAAATGAAATCAGAATTTGTGTGAAGAATTGCAGAAATAGGCATTTACTTTTCGAGTTAAGAAATCATGTTCTGATGACTGTAAGTTCTGATATAAGTCTAAGTTCTGATATTACACTCTGATTCTTTCCTTGACTTATTTGTGGTTAAAATCTGAAACAGTCTTATTTAAAATCAGAATATGTTTGGGTGAGATATTAACAGTCAATACAATTAGGGTTAGTGGTACACGTCCATGCACAATAATTTTTACTTGTTTCATGTGTGCATTAAATCCTGTTTTACACTTCCAATGGCTATTTTTATTCTCATCAGTCTAGGGACACGAGGTAGAATTATTTCTACCTATAATCAGTAAATTTTCCTTGCGTCTCCTGACATTCCATTGGCTATATAAACCAACACTTCATTCCAGCCAGCACATCTCTCATTTTATCACAAACTCACTCTCGTCTTATTCTTATCACCACAAATGGCTGCGTTTGGCTGGTTTTACAATTATGGTATTGAGACAGTCCATGTTTTTCTAAATGGAATTCCAACTCCATACCATATCAACAACATCCCTCACAATCTCTGGATTCAATTTCCAGAGATCATTAAACGTGATATGTTGATAGTTCGAAGAGATCTACATCTTCGTCATCTCCGACAGCAGGAGAGAATCATTCGTCTC
Source organism: Apium graveolens (assembly GCF_009905375.1). Classification (NCBI taxonomy): domain Eukaryota; kingdom Viridiplantae; phylum Streptophyta; class Magnoliopsida; order Apiales; family Apiaceae; genus Apium; species Apium graveolens. Next base: position 259,987,401 of record NC_133652.1, on the reverse strand, counting down.
GCTGTTCTTTTTGTTGAGAGTAGGAAGAAGAAATAGTTTCTGCTCCCTGTTTCTCTTCACTGTCAGCTTTGTCTGGCTTCTATGCTAAGGACAAAAGCTGTTGATGTTAGGATTTGTAGCTTAGGGCAATCTTGTAATTTTGTGATGTAATTTAAATTTCATGAAATGTATTTGCTCAATATATTAATGAAATTTTATATTTATGCAAGATTTTGTCTCTGAGTCGTTTGATATTCTGATGCATTTTTAAATCCTGATTTACCCATATTCTGATGACCGTTTTAGCTCTGATACAAATCAAGTTCTGATTCTGACGTGGCAATATTTGTTTACTTGGTTTCTTTATGGTCATTCTCTCATTGGTTATATTTTTACAGAATATTGGTCTCGCAGTAAAAATAATTTATTAAGTGGGAACAGTTTTAAATTTTAAAATAAAACTGAACTACCTTAATTAATGGGATTACTTGGTAAGTGGAACTGTTTTTCCTTGAAAAACTGCATGTGATAAGTAATGATTACTGAATTCCCGTGCCCATTAATAATCTTTTACTGTTGCATGTCTGATAGGTGTCCCAACGGTTACTTTTTCTACCGTGTATAAGTAAAAGAGAGAAAAGATTGTAAAATCTTTTATTTACTTTCACATTTTATCTCTCTCTCTTTACTTCTATTCTCTTTCATCTCCTCAAAAGGCTTAGAAGGATGTATTCTGCAGAAATTTCCAAGAAATCTCCACCTTCAAAGAGATACACGAAACAGAGAGCACAAAGGTACATGGCTGAGTCAGTTTCAGAGGATGAGGAAGCAGCAACTAAGGAAGGAGATCAGGAATCTCTGATCTCAAAAGAGCCAGAATTTGCTGAAGCTACTGCATCTACACCTCCATTGTCACCAACTCAGGAAACTGCTCAAGATACAGTATCTATACCACCTGTGACTTCTGTAAATGAACCAGTATCTACTGCAAACCCAGGCACAAGTGCTGAGATTGATATTCACAACCTAATTGTGCCTGAGGTTCTCTACTTAGAAGCTCTACTAGCTCCAATAAATCCATCAACAACACCAATTCCTGATGCTAATGAAATTCCAGAATTGTCTACAACACCTTTTCTGCATCTAGACATTGAAGATCAGACTATAGGTGGGCATCGGAATATGGCTGTTGATCAGAACTTGGAAGCAGATCAGCACTTAGAAGATGATGTTGAAGTCTCCATAGCCTCTCATACTGTTCTTTTATCAGAGGATGTTGACTTTGTAAGTTCTGATGCTGCAAATGCTGATGATACTGGTGATGCTGCTAGAAATGCAGATGCTAATGAAGCTGGTCCTTCTGGACATGCACCTCTACAAGCTCCTTCAAAAGCTGAACTAGTTAAAAAATTTGTTAGAGGAGATGCACCAGTACCTTGGAGTGAAACTCCTAGAGGACAGGAGTGGACTAAGGAATGGAACTCAGTCAGTTTTATTCCTTCTGAAAAGATTCTTGCTGATCACTTGGCAAAAGCTGATGAGATGTTAGTTAATGATGATTTCAAAACACAACTGAGAGTTACTGCATTGAGTACTAGACACCTTCAAGGTCAGCACTCAATAACTCATGCCGAGGTGCATAAAATTCAAGAAACTTTACTCAAGCAAGAAATGACTATGAAACTTGAAAAGAAAAGTTTTTTCCAACCTACCTTTGACAGAGTTGCCTACATTGAGAAAACCCAAGAGAAGCAACAATCTCAGATTGATGAAATTTTGAAAAATCAAGCTTCTCAGCAATCTCAACTCGATGAAATCCAATCCTCGGTGGAATTGCTTCCCTCTCTTCTTTTACCTGCTGATGCCAAAAAGGGGGAGAAAGTAATTAAGTCCAAATGCAAAACTATCAAGACACTGAAGGGAAAAGATGATGGAAAAGATGACCCGGGAAACTCTGGAATGGGTGGAGGTCATGGTCAAGGTAGAGATCTCTCATCAAGAAGAGCTGGAACTACAAGTCATAGAACAAGTTCTGATACTGGGAGAAGAATAACTTCTGATACTGGTAAAAGGATAAGTTCTGATGAACTTTTGGATCTTGATGAAGAAATTTCAAGACAGTTATTTCTGAAAGATAATCCAGGAATGGACTTTGAGAGTCTAATGGAAGAAGAAGCTAGACTTAAGTCAGAAAAAGTCAACTCCAAATCTGAAGCTTCTGTTGGTAAAAAGAACTTCCTACGGCTAAAGGCATTGTGATAAAAGAAAGGACAAATCATATGGCAACTAAAGCCAAACTATAATAACCCCAAAATTTTGAACTTTTTGTAACCCTTATGAATAGTGTTTTTGCTGAATGAGAAAACTTTTCATGCCACACTATGTAGGGGTTCTGTTATGGATATTCTGAGATTTTATTAGTACTCTATACGGTATATAAGTGTATGTAAAGATCGTCAGAATCCAATTCCGAACACTTTGATTTTTCCCGGAAATCCACTAGATACGGAAAGAATTGAGTATAAGGTAACAGGATAAAAAGGATTTAAATAAAAGGATTATAAGAGAGGATCATAAAAGGAATGTAATGTATTGAGAAAGGCTAAGGAAACCCAAGTAATAAGATCCCGGGTATGATCCCTCAAACGAGAAACGAGAACGAAAGTTAAGCGAACCGTATAACAGATCAGCGGTCATTAGGCAACAATTAGGAAGTTAATCAAGGAGGTTAGGGATGATGAGGTCATCCAACCAATAAGAAGAGGGCAAGTAAGGGATGATGACATCATAAGCATGACATAAGCATGACATAAGGGGAAAGAGGTGTGGTTGATTTAAAACCACACAAAGTTCAAGGTTAGAAAGGTAATTAACCAAAAACAAAACAAAAAAACAACCAAGCTAAGCTAAACAAATCAAAAACACAAAATCATTTCATTTCTCCCACATTTGCTCTCGGCTTTTCTCCATTTCAAGAAGAAAAATTTTCAAAATTCAAGTTCCAAGCTTCCTTAATTGGTAAGATAATTATCTAGTACTCCTTATGCATAGATATAGCTATCCTATGAGTTTAAGCCTCCAAATCATTCACAATCTTCTCCAAGAAATCAATGAAGAAGACAATGAATAGTGATTTCAAGGTTTTTAACTTGATTTTTCTTGTTTTTCCTTTAAGATCCAAGCATCCCTAAGACATCTCAAGGCTTCTTAAGGCTTCCTAGCTACTCCAATCACTTCAAGGAAGGTATAACATCTCCAAACCATAGCTTTACTTTGTATATTAGGATAATTTTGATAGTTATGGTAAAAGAGTAGCTTGATGCTTGTTGGTTTAGAGTTTGGGTTGGAATGGTAGTGAATTGAATGTTGAAATCTTATGGTTTGGTTAAAGGACTTAAGTATAGTTTAAATTTAAGTTTAAGAATAAGTATAAATTGTTAATATTGAGTTGATTGGGGCTGTTATGATGTAGTGTGGATGGATGTTGTTTGTATGATTGAATTGGGATTGATTGGTGGTTGAATTGGAATGGTATAAAATTGGGAAATCGCGTAAACATAGCCGTCGTAATGTCCGATTTACTTTAGACTGCTTTTGTTCATAACATTAAGACCCGAGAACTCCCTTCTAGGTTTTGACCATTGCCATTTTTAGATAGTTCATGTTACGAGCTTCGTTTTGATATGTGGTTCGTTTGATTCCGATGTACGGTTTAGGAGAAACGGCCGTTTTAAGTAACGACGTTTCGCGAACGAAACATTTCCCCTCGCCTTACTTTGAAACCTTTGTTAAAGACCTTAAGGGACTAATTTGAGTATGAAACATTTATTTAAAGTGTGTTAGGTAGTTGGTAAGACACTCGCGAAAGAATCGCCTTAAAACTCGTAATGGTTAATTTATTAAAAATGGTGGAGCCGAGGGTACTCGAGCGACTTAAGAAAATCATTAAGCGCAAAGCGAGCGTTAGAGTCTAAATTGGTTAAAGTATAGATTTACAAGTGACTTTGGTTTAATTCCAATTTATATGTTGTTTATAGGTTACCAGAGTCGTCCCAAGCCATTAATAACCCCCAGTCGCTCAGGCAAGTTTTCTACCCGTATAACTGTTGTTGTGATGTATATGTGTATATGCATGATCTTGCGATAAATGCATATTTGTTATTAGCAAATTCTTGCGATATATTGTAGCAAGTGATATGGTATATATGCATGTCTGTTTCATATTCTTGATTTATATATCTGTTGGTTCAAATGCTTACAGTTGCATAATACCTATGCTAGAGATAAGCGGTATTTGAGTTTACCCTTAGTACAGAGGATCAAAAGGTGAACTTTTTCTAAAATCGGGAGGCGAGGCTCCCGAGTATAATATATATATATATATGAATAGTTTTCAAAACTATTAATCGAATAAGGTTTATTCGATAACTTTATATTATTTAATGAATATTATTTGAATATTCATTCGAGGACTTATGACTCTGTTTATTATATTTAATGATTATTATTTGAATATTCATTTGAGGATGTATGACTCCGTTATTTTATTTAATGAATATTATTTATAATATTCATTCGAGGTATTATGACTCCGCTTATTATTTAATAATATTCTTTATTTTATTAAAGAATAATGTTTCGATAATCAAACTTATTTTCGATTATTCAAATAAAGATAGTACTTTCGTATAAGTATATCTTTGGTTATTTAATATTCATTTCAAGTATGAGTTTTAAAACTTTTACTTCGATTATTTTTATAAGGATTATCTTTATGAGAATATTATTTAAATAATAATATTCAGATATTTCTAATATATCGGGACTGATTTATTTTAATAAATCAGTAGTACTCCAAACATTCTTAAAAATGTTTTCGAGTCTTCAAAATGATTTTTAAAAGTTAGAGCGGATCCCAAAACTCATTTTTATATTTAAGATCTTCCTTTTAAAGGGGATTTAAATACTCGCTCAAAACTTGAGGGATCCGGCTCTGTGGTGTATTTTACATTCGCAACGTGGTTGCTGTTTTGATAAATGAATTGATTACTTGCCCAACGTTCGGGAAGTAAGTCCCTCTAATTGAGTCGGCATAAGCGACAGGCCGGGGTACGGTCTATCAAAGTGTAAGTGGCTGGGTGGCAGTCCATCAACGCGTAAGAGGCCGGGTGGCGGTCCAGCACAAGGTCCTTATGTGGCCAGGGTGATGACCGGTGGGGGATTCATCCATCTACTAGTAGAAAAGGTTACTTATTGGTATCTTTGCCTGATCAGCAAGATATCAGGTTTATGCCAAGGTTTTCTCCTTTCCAAATTCATTGGATATTGCAACTCTGTTTATTATTTTCATAACAGAGGTTTTAAAGGAGTGTATGAAATGTATATATATATAGGTGTATATATATATATATCGGGACTTAATGAAGTATCTTGTAACTTCATTGTTTATAATGATATTTCAAGGATTGAATCTATTCAAATCTTGTCTTGTAGTCTCATCTATGTGATGAACGTTTGAAACTAATTATAACTTGAACGGTGGTAGTTCAAGTAGTATTCGGAAAAGATATAAGTATATTGGAGTATCTTCTAACTTCATCTTTTAAACTTATATCTAGTAAATGATTATCTTATGCATGTCAAAGATTTTTAGAAAAACGTTGAGACAAGGTTAGATATATGAGATCATCTTGCAACGATAGTTTTATACAGTTATAAACTGGAACTCTGTGTATATTATGCATGGAAGAGGACTTCCAAGATTTTGAAAAGTATATATATATATATACTGAATATTTTGCGACTTCATCGCATTAAGGTATCAAACTTGGTTCATTTCTTTTGACCAAGACTTTCATGAGTACTATGAGAAGGCTCATATATTGTTAATCATTATACATATTATTTTGGTGGGCTTGCTGCTCACCCTTGCTTTCTTCTTTCATCACACAACAACAGATAGAAAAGATGAACAGGACCAAGCTCCCAATTCGCAAGCGGTTAGAAAACGTTCCGCAGTCTTCTGGAAGCGTTGATGCCGCCGTAGGTGAGGTAGGAGCTACCAATAGGCTAGGTTTTCAACTATTGATGAACCAGACTTATGTATAATATGAATTGTAATAATGGCAAGGAATATGTAAATTTATTCAGAACTCTTTTAAGGTGTAACGGTTTATAATTGTGGAATATAAGGACTTGTGTTATTTTTGGATATTCATCTCTGAGACTATAACTTGTGGTGTGTGTGTTTATTGTGGGGTCACCGTACAGAGTAGTTGATTATTTATTAAGATTGGGTGTTATTAAGGGAAATGGAACTCGTGACAACCCGGATCCCCGACCCCGGATTTGGGGGTGTTACACAAACCACAATTGCAGATAGATCCAAGGTCCAAGGGCAAAGAAAAAGTTTGTGAACCTATAAAGGTTAATGTGCCTCCTATGGATGAAGAAATTTATATTGAATATGCTGATCTTACTCTGACTTCAAGGAAGATTTCTAAGACAACCTCTGACATGGCTCAAGTTGTTCAGAGTCAATATTTAGTTAGTTCTGATATAAACATGAAGCAAACAACCTCTGACATAGCTCAAGTTGACTTGATATCAGAAGATAAGTCAAAGGAAACCTCTGACATTGCTCATGTTAAATCCTCAATGTTACTCCTACCAGGTTTCACTAAAGCCAAACAGACTCAACCTTTGAAAACTGCAGCAATTGGTTTTGAAGCAAGAGTGGTTACTGGAAAGGAAGCAAGAGATAAATCTGGATTGGGTAGTGCTGATGAAAGAAGAGTGCAAAACACTACCAATGATCCAACTTCCTTAAGTGAACCAGGTGTTGGAGCAACTCCTGAAAGATTAAATCAACTAGAATCTGTACAGATGGTCTATCATACCTTCTTGAAAGAACACATCTTGTTATATTTCATGACAGATGGTAGGGTTTACCATATAAGGGAAAAAGCTATACCACTGAAGTATTTTGAAGAACTAGAACATGTTTTATTCTTACTTTAAGTGAATGACAAAATAACGGAAAGTGCTGCAAACTATTTGAAGACTCAAATTCAGAGACAGAAAAGGCTTTATTCTGTAAAGTCTGATAGCACGTACTATCCAAAGTACAGAGATCACAAGGGTGATATTGTTGAGATGAAGCCTAACTCTGCTAAGATTATAACTACCTTTCTGGGTTATAAGGCTGTAGAATTCAATCTTGAGTCTGACAAGGCATATTTGATCAGACTGGATCAGGACATAAGGAAAGCTATAATAAATGATCTCAGGGCTGCTATCTTCCAAACTGGTGAAGATTCTGCAGAACTCAAAGATGCTAAAAGGAGGATGATTGATGAACTCAGATATGCTGAGAGATGTTTGTTAAAGAATTATCTCAGAACAACTCCTGACATCAAAGTGATCAGAAAGTGAAGCCAAGTCAAGATCTACAACTGCTCAAATTCTGATATGTATACAGACTGAAGTTGTTATCAGAAGTTAAAGTTGGTAAAGGACTGTAAGTTGTAGTTATCTAGTCCATTTCTCATGCATTTGTACTTAATGTTTTTGTAATCATCAAATATCTGTTAAACTTGTATATTATGGTAATTTACAAGTTGGGGGAGATTGTTAGATATATTTGATAATGTCATGACTAATATGATTTATGTTTAGTTTTCAGATCTTACTTAAATAGGACAAATCAGTACTTAACTGAAATCAGCACTTATACTGAAGTCAGAACTTAAGTGATCAGTACTTAAGGTTCGGGAGATATTTATCAGGAGATAATATCAGGACTTAAAGGAAACTTTCAGATAAGGAAGGCGGCTGATTGAAAGGAAAGAAGATCGAGATAAACGTAAGAAGAGATATGCATGAAGAAGGAATTCTATGAAGAATGGAATACTTGGAAGAATAGATAACTGATTGATATATTTTAGGAAGCAGAATTATATTCCATATCAATTAGCGATTATCTTGTAACTGTGTGATATATAAACACAGACATAGGGTTTACACTATAAGTGTTATTATTATCGAGAATATTATTCATTGTAACCCTAGCAGCTCTCATGATATTTGTTCATCACTGAGAGAGGACAGTTCCATATTGTAACAGAGTTTATTGCTTTGAATAAAGTTTGTTTTCTGTTACTTGTGTTATTTGAATTCGATTTGATTGTGCTATACACTGTATTCAACCCCCTTCTACAGTGTGTGTGACCTAACATAGATGATGCGCCAAAATGGGAAAACATTAAGGAACGAAACTGTAGCACTGGTAGGAGCGATGACATGGGAAATGAATAAGTTGAAGGATGATTCCAAATATTAGAAGATGCGCTCATTGTCCATATTATAGATTTTTAAGGGAAATGAAGTTACCAATTGACGTTAATCGAATTACCAACAATAATGAGTTATCATGCGGGCATTGGAACGGCTACAAAGCTTTGTACGAAAGAAAGAATCGTTCTCCCTTAGGTTGAGAAGAAGTTGGTAAGTAGAGGATACTTGGACCATAATTGAGTCGATAGACCAAAGAAATTCCTAGAACTTATCAGAATCCGGCTAATGGCAGCCCAGGATGAACACTAGAGATATGTGGACCAGAACTATAAGGACAGAGAGTACGACGTAATAGACCAAGTATTGTTGAGAGTGCCTCCCGGGGAGGAGTGATGAGATTCGAAAGTTAAAGAAATATTAAACCCAAGGTGTATTGGACTAGTTGAATCTTTAAAGGACTAAGAAAGTTGGCTTATAAATTAGCACCATCGTCGAACTGTCGCCAACTTTATAACGAGTACCACGAATCGAGGTTAGAAAATTTAACCATCAACACCAAACATATGATTGAAAACGAGCTAATAAACTTGCAGCCACACTTAGCGTATGCGGAGCAATGTGTAGAGATCATAGGTCTACAAGAACGAGTACTCTGAAATATATTTGATGGATGAGTGAAAATTTTATGAAGAGATCAAATGCTGCGAGGTCAACGTGAGAACTCGAGGTTGTCATGTGGGAAGCGTATCCCCGCCTATCTCTAAGCTGATTCCGGAACGGAATCCTTTTAAGGGGGGAAGACTGTAAGAACCCAAATTTTTACATCGGTAAAAGACTTTTATGAATAGTAACCTTGCGGTTTAATAAAAAAATTTGTGACCACACCATATACGAGTTTTTAATTTAAGATTCCGAGTTGATATTGTGATTATACGTACCAAATGAGTGTATGTAAACGCTATTAGTTTTCGAAGCAAATGAACTTTGAAAAATGATCGTATCTACGAACCATCAAGGATTATGGGAATTATAATATAATTACAAATTTAGAATCCTACAAATTTAAATCCAAGAACGATACTTCAAAACATAAAGAACGTATAAGAATGGATTTACACTGCGGATCGTTTATGAGAATTTATTACGAAAACGAATAACTGATCGAGCGAACGCGTAAACGAATAAATAAATGTATCAAACCAAGCTAACTAAACTAGCTAAATATGGTAAGAAACTAACCATGGTTAGGTTATCAAATAGTAACCTAAACTAGATGGCATGATGACCTACAAGCTAGGAATAGTAAGACTAAAACATAAACTAAATAGATTAGCTTGGAAGCCTAGGAACCTAGGAAGATATGTACTAGGATATGCATAGATTTACTAGTATATAATATATAAAAATAATATAACACAAATCAGACACAAGAAGCATTTCAAGAAGCAACAAACTCTCTCTCTCTCTCTCTCCAAAAAAACCCAATGTTGATTTCCAAGAACACCATGGGAAGAAAAATTCATATCTCATGTTCTACTCATTCAAAAATCACCGAATTTTAACCGAATATTCCTCATATCATGTACAAGATACTTTCCATATTTCATGGCCATTGGATTAGTATAGCATAGTCAAATCTTGCTCAAAATTGGTGGTGAATAGTAACTCCGAAAATCTCTTTTTGTTTTCTTGATTTTCATGGCATGATTTAGGATCCTTAAGCATAACCAATCCCTCCCAAGGTTCAACCATAAATAAGAGGACCTCCTAAGCTACCATGAAAGGTATAAAACTTCATCCAAACTTTGTTTAATTTTTAAGTTTCAAGAAAAGTAAGGATATTGTGTATAAGTATGGCTTTGATGATTTGATATTATCTTGATGTTTATTTAATTAGTTTTAAGGTTGATGATTGTTGCCTCAAGAATATTATGTTCTTGAGAGGAGTTAGTTTTGAGATGATGATTTGATGGTTGTTGATGGCGGTATAATGATTTAAGATGTAAACAAAACTCGGATTGTAATCGTAACCTCGTTAAAATAAACAAAACTCAACTTAAATTTCTGCAGAAGTTTCCGAATATATAAACTGTAGTTTCTTGAAAGGTGATACTTAATTATTATAGAAAATGTTATGAGGATCGTTTAGGCGTTTGAATCGCTTGATTTCAATTTATGAATCAAAAGTTATGACCATTTTAGTAAAGGTGATTTACGCGATAAAAACTGCTACAAATTACGAACTTTGTAAATATAAATGATCGACTTAAAAATATTTAAAAATCATGAAATTTTTACTGAGAGTAAGAAATAGAGTTTATTAAATTCGGAGTCGAGGTCGCGCGGAGTACGAATGTCAAAAACAACCCCCTTTTTGGAAACTGCCACTTCGGGATTTTCACCTATATTACCAGAAAACCGTTTTCAAATGATGTGTTCTGAATTTTGTCTAGATCGCACACGCAAAAACGATGCATCAATTGAGTTAATGGTTTGATAGATATCGACGTTTTAGTGAAAGTAGTATGAATAGTAAAACTTCATAGTTGACCGAACTTTTAAAATGCTTTTTACCTATTTAAACTGATTTTATCAAAATGAAACTTTTATGATAAATATTAAAGGCACTCAATAAGCTCCTCGAGGTGGTTTCGTATTAAAATATTGATTTTACGATTTATGAAAAATGATAGAGTGTGAGTCGCGTAATAGTACCATTTGGTAAAGTCAACTCTAGAAGACTACTTTGATCGTCCGTTTCGACCAAGGACTGATACTTATTTTGAGTCGGTCGAATATTGAAAATATGAAGTATTGAACTTATTAGAATATAAGTTGGTGATGAGAGTAGGAATGCTGATTAAGATTATGATATTTGTTGATTAGAAAACCCGGAACGAGTGGAAGTCGGGAAACGTATCTTGGACTCCGGACAAGTTTTCAAACCCTACCTTTTAAGAACTGTTGTGTTGTGATTGCTTTTAAATACTGTAATATATGCATGATAAATGTTTTACAGTGATTTACAAATTGTTATATATTGAATCATAAGATATGATGATTTTGGTATAATAAAAGTACCAGATTTGAAATAATATATTTAGACCGATTATTGGTCGATGTAAGTTTATAAAAACCCGGAAGTATTCCGGAGTTCTTATATATGAGAATATTTACGCTAACGAGTAGCATGGTATTATATATTATAGACCAAATGTCAGTCAATATGATTTATTTAGAAACCGGAAGCATTCCGGAGATGTCTTGGACGATTAAAAGTCCGTATTTATTTTATTTTAAGGGACTCGATGTCCACTTGCGAAGTATTAAATACCTTGAATTTATTTAAAACGATTTCCAAAGATCGTATTCCCTCGACTATATTTTATCACTCGAACAATAAATATTATTTTGGATATTCATTTTAAATAGGAGGAGTATACTCCAATAATTATTTGTTTTAAACTCGATTACTTATATCTATTAAAGATTACTCTAATTATTTAAACGTAAAATTAGTTGAGGAATATTGTTTCAAATATTCTTTTAAAATATAATTATTCGAGGTCTAATTATTTAATAATTATTATTTAATTATTAAAATTTCATTTAATGATTTAATATGATTTAAAAATCATAAAATCTATTTTAAAATACTTTCTGAATTTCATAAAATCATTCGAATAATTTCAGATCGTCGAAGAATATTATCTCGACTTATTTTAAATATTTTGAATATAGTTTCAAAAGAACCCCCCTTATTTAATTATATGTTGACAACTGTCAACTCACATCCTTAGTACTTCTTCCGAAAATTTTCGGAAGTACATATATATATATACACTACTAAAATAAGCTATATCTATCAACAAGCAAAACGCTTGGGGAACTTCGATGTGGTTCGAGTTCTCGATATAAGGTAGGATTCTTTTAAGGACTTGAAGGGGTAGACTTTAGTACTATGTGTACTGGGGAGACTACCAAAGGTACCGCAGGCGAAGGTACTCTGTGTACTCAGGAACTTGTGAAGTATGTGTATACCCAAAATGGGACACGTGGTCCGAATGCGACAAGGGTGATAACCGGGATACACAGGTGTCGTCCTTCTACTAGTAGAAAAGGTTACTATTTCCGTAGTACGATTGATCATCGTATGCGGTGGCCCCAGTGAATGTTCTATTCTTCCAATTATAATTGTGATGCAATACCATAACCCAAGCCTAGGTGCTGGGCTTACCATTAAGGTATTCGCATGATAATAAATCCACAAAAGAATTGTTTTTGAAAGAAGGTGTGTATCACCGAGGAAAACTATTTTTGAACAAAACATATTTATCATATATGATGTTATACTTGAGTTTTTCATACAGTCTTTTCATACCGAACATTATTATGGCTTAGCATTATTGCTCACTCTTGCTTTCTTTTAAATGTCACAACACAACAGATAACCAGTATGCTGGTGTGGGACTTAGTCACTTACAGTCATGGGGAGAATCCCTGGCAGCTTTGTCTCAGGTGGGCCAGAGTATCGGATAAGTATAAGATATCAGTCGTAATTATTGTAACTTCATGTAGAAGTTATGAATAATTGTGAGAGATCCTGTAAAGTACATTTGAGTTTTAATGACAGATGATACTTGTTGTACATCATTTCTAAGGCTATAACTTGTGAGTGTGTGAGATTGGGGTCCGTGATATGGAAATATTGGATTATTGAGTTAATGCAGGTTACACATGATTGAAGGATTGCGTGACGACCCAGATTCCTGACCCCGGATTTGGGGGCGTTACATATTCTCATATCAGGCATAGGGTGAGGGTAAGTTCTAAATTTTTTCAACATGAAGTCAGTGACATTTAAACTCACATTTACCTGATTCTTTGAATAAGTGAATCAAATAGAATTTTGGACACTTATTTGCATATGCCTATTTGATTTCTACCAATACTATCTAACAAATGTATGTCACTAACTTTATAATTTATAGTAGACATAATAAATCCAGGGAAGAATATTTCCTTACCCCTGCTTACCAATGACATTGTGAGCCTGATGCTTAGCTCCTCCAAGATCAAGCTTCCAACATTGAGTTGTCTGTTGTAGGCCATTGAATACACCAATTTTTGAACCACACTGGAGATGTTATCATAACCAGTCTTCCTGAATGTAAAGGCCCTTACAATTGAGTCAAAGACAAAAGACCACTCCTTTTTCAGATTCTTCTTGTTGAGCTTAGCCAAGTCTATCTTCTCACAATAGTTGATGAAGTCCATGAATTCAGCCAACTCTTGAGTGGTAGGAGCTTCAGCCAAATTGTTTGTAGGGATGCCCAGTGCTTTGTTGATGTTATTGGAATTGAACTCAATAGCCACAACCCTTATTGTGCAGTTAACCACAACGAAAACTGCTTTATCATCAGGAACAATGATGTTGATGATTGCAGTATTCTATAAATCATTTAAAACATCCAAGTAGAGCACTGGGTTTGCAGTTAGAGCTCCTGAAATATAATAATCAGAAATAAACTTGACAAATCACTTGAAGTTATCAGGTGCTTGTGTCGGATCAAAAAATGCCAAAAAGTTGGTCTCATCCTTGGGGATAACAGCCCTCATGTTGTTAACAGCCATTGAAGAGTTTGGGTTTTACTGGGTAAGAGTTTTGAAAAAGAAAAAGCTTAAAACGGTTGAGAATGGTAAAAAATTGCAGAAACTAGGTCAATTGAGATCTCTAATATGACGGCCTCAACCCCGGGGTCAGGAGTTGACGTCATCAATAACAATATTAACAACATAACATAATCCAACTCAACATTATTATATAAACACAACCCCTTTTTCCAAGATCTTTTTTAGGTTTAAGTATGACTTAGGTTACCACCATCACAAAACCAACTTATTAAAGACAATCCTGACAATATTATCTTTGTTCAGCAACTCAAGAGACCCGCTTGGGTCCAACACAACTACCAAAGAGGAGCCTGGCATAGAAGGAGCTTGAACTCTGCCCTGACTATCACGGGAGAATCCCCTAGGCATCTGCAATACATATATATAACATTTTGCAAGGGTGAGCATTCAATTGCTCAGCAGTACCACTATATGAATAATAATCAAAAATAGTTTATGATAAACAATTATAGGAACAAAATTGATAACTTGCTAGAAAACAAGTCAAACATGTGTGAACTGGATATCAAAACTAGCATGCTCTGTAAAACTAAATCATTAGTTGTGTGCTGTGCATAAATACTAAATTTCAATTTTAGCATGCTTCTTTCATTTTCAAATCTTCTGTCCCCTCGCAGGACCCATAAAACCATTTATCCCGTTACGGGGACCCAAAATCATTTGTTCCGTTACGGGAACCATAAAACTTGTCCCATCACAGGACCAATAAAACTTGTTCCTCTCCGGGAACCTCAAAATCACTTGCTCAGATATAAAAGTATCGGATGATCCCTGGTGAGATAGCTGCTCAGGCTATCTCCATAGGATAACTCTATCTTGGCTATCATATGAAAACTTGTTCCGGAACTCAGAGACTAGCTAGGTCCCTTTCACGCTGGGCTGGTGGTTATAATAGGGTGCGCAACCACTTCGCCTCTTACGCACACTCATCCAATTATCTGATCATTTTTATCTAATTTTCCAAATCACTTACCTATCTCTTTTCAAAACCATTGTATCACAGCACACTTTCCAAAACATTATCATTTTATTCAAAGTTTAGAGATACGTATTTTCAGAAGTTACTTTCCCCCCAAAACACAAGTTAACAAAACCATTTGAAGACAGGGGATACGCAACTTAAAATGTTCTGTTCCAGTACGTAAATTTAAATCAACAATTATTCATATATTACTGAACCATAAAGATATGGTCAGGGGTACTTGCCTTGCAGAGCTTTACGAATATTATCGATTGACCTTGAGCCGACACGGACGCTCAGACTTTAACGTCTAACCACTAGATCACCCTGGATTCGACTTCAACACTCAGGTCCTTCGATTGGAATCTTACTGAGCTCGTCGACTGTCCACTAGGCTATCTTTAGACTAACACCAACTCTTGGGCCTTCCGACTAGAACCTACAAGGTCGAAACACCTTAACTTAGACATTGGATTATGCTTGACATATCCTTGCTAACAATCTACCTGAACGTTAACAAAACCCGACTCGTAAAATATTTAATATTATAACACACGTGTCAATTAGGGTTCACGTCTTCCAAAGTCGGTTCGATGTTCATTTTTGGAAAATATGTATATCTGTCCTTTTTCGAAATTTGGGTTATCGGTTTCCGCAAAACATTGCATCACAACACATAATCAGGTTTCGTACAAAATAGTTACATATAACCGATCGACATTCTGATAGTCATTGGGTACAGCCTCGTATTTCCGTAATTTAATTTTCCAGAAATCGGGCAGCACCACCTTTGATTATCGGCTAACCCGTCGAACATCCCAACGTCAAATCAATCACAACCAAATTCAAACCAACTACAATCCAATTCCCAACCACCGATTTCAGTTCGCAATATCAATTAATACTCGCATTTTTACGTTTTAATTCACATTTTATAAATTTTATTCGTATTTTGTATTTTAAATCATAGGGCTCAGAAATATTCATCATAGCCCACCGTCGGCTCGCCGAGGTTCATCACCGACGGCGGCAAAACCCGGAGGTACCCGTATCGGGCTTCCAGTCACGAGTTTCACCGATTAAATTTTATGAATAATTAAAAATAACTATATGATTAATCACTAAAAATTCATTCGAATCTTTACATAAATAATTTCGAATAAACAAAATCGAATATTTTAATCAAAATCCATGAACCACTACTCGGACAAAGAGGAGAGTATTCGATTAATCGAATAGCTCGATCAATATACAACAGAGAAAGCAACAGGGACGGACACACCCACGCGCATACGCGCCACGCACACACACATCACTCGCCCTCGAGCCACCACCACCACCTCGCCGAAAAAGCCGAGGAAGGGCGGCAACTGGAAGCAATCACAAAGCACTTTCGATTATACATACATATATACTCATATATACGCATATATCTACTAGCAAAATAAAGCCATGCTCAACCAGAAAACGGTCGGCGACCATACTTACCAGAAATCGCAGAATAGCGGCGACCAAGAACGGATGGGGGAAAAAGAAACGGGAATAAAAGAAATAGGGGAGAAGAAATTAAATAAAATAAAAAATAGAAATTTGAGATCAGGGACGAAGAGAGAGACTTATGTTTTTTAATAAAGAGATAATATTTACATCTCAATCAATACAAATACGCAACATATCTGCAGGCAGGTTTACAAAATCACAACACGTGTCCCGAACTCGACTGCAAGCCCCAAATATTTCGTGCTTTGTAAAAATAGCGAACAATCCTACGGGTTAAAATTAACCCAAAAATTACCAAATTAGTTTTAAAAAATTTCTAAAAATCCTGAAACCAACAAAATAAAATTTTCATGATTTTTAAAGAATTTTTGAAACGCATCTCATACTCGCAATTCACAATTAACGAACCGAGTTGCACTTAAAATAAATTCAGAAAATCAGGAAAATAGTCTTAACAGGTTATAAATATCCCGAAGTTAATGAAATGTAAATTTCAAAATTTTAAAATAATTTCTGAAATGCAATTTATACCCGCTTTTATCAATTAAACGAATCAACGCGAGGGTGAAATTAATCCCAAAAATTCCCAAAATAATTTTAAAATTCTTGGAATATTGCAAACTTAAAAAAATATGAGTTTCGTAATTTTTGAAGAATTCTGGAATTGAATATGGATTTTACGAATAAATGCAATCAGAAAATCATATAGCGCTAAATAATTGATGAAATATTGATTTCTAAATTTTATAAAATCCCAAAAATAATTATTGTAATTATAAAAGCATAAGAACAATTTTACAGACATCCAAGTATTTATGCAAATAAATTTGCATTAAATCCACTTTTAAAAGTAATAATTGAAACAATACAGCTCAACAAACAAGTATACAAATAATCCTCGTAAACCATTAACCACACATAACTAATAATAAAATAACACACGGCTGACAGAACCCATACACATATTTTATTGATTTAATAATTCCATATTTACGCTTTTAAATAATACGAAAATACGCGAGTCGTTATATCCTTCCCCCCTTAAAAAGATTATGTCCTCATAATCTGATTTAACTAAACAAGTGAGGATAATTGTCAAGCACATCTGACTCTAAATCCCAAGTAGACTCTTCTACTCGAGGATTCATTCAAAGCATACTCACTATAGATATAAACTCGTTCCTAAGGACTCACTCATAACGACCTAGGATTTGGGTCGATCATTCCATATAGAACAAGTTTGGATGAGAGCCTATTGCCTCCTAATCAATGACTTGATTCAAGTCAGAAACATATCGCTTTAACATTGACACATAGAACACACTATAAATTGTTGCAACTGTAACGACAATACTAACTCATGAGCAACTTCATCTATCTTCCTCGATACCTCCAATGGGTACATATATTTAGGGCTTAACTCGCCCCTTCTAATCAAACCTAACCAATCTCTTTCAAGGTGAAATTTTGTCAATACCCATGATCCTACTTTTATATCCATACATTTTGATACAAATCTGTCTTCTTTCTTTGTCCATCCCACGCTGCTTCAACTCTTTTCCGAATCAACACCACTACGTCCTTGGTGCGCTGAATTGAATCAGGACCTAACAACATTTCTACTCCCACTTTCTATCAATAGAGGGGAACTCACACTTATGCTCACACAGGGCTTTGCAAGGTAACATTCCCTACTAACATGATAATTATTAACATAGAAGACTCAATCAATGGTAGGTGATTACCACAGTTTCCTTTTATATTCAAACTATGTATTTTCAACATATCTTATATTGCCTGAATCGTCCTTTCACTTTGACCCTTCTTCTACGGATGATAGGCGGTGCTTATTTTCAATTTAGTTTCCAAACATTCGAACACCTCTTGCTTCTCTCCATCAGTTAAGACTGGAAAGTAATCTCATATCTTCACTTCTTCTCACCTTCAGATATTTTAACTTTACATTCCACTTTTTCCCTATTCCTTTATTTACTCCTTAGCGATTTTAATCACATTCAATCCTTTCCTTCTATATAGGGCATCTGTTACTACACCGACATTGCTTAAATATTCGTTAATGGAATAATCGGAATCATTTGTTACTCTCAACCAAAATTCATACTTGAAACTTAATATATAGTTGCTTTCCTTCTAATCTTCGTAGGGAAATCCTTGGGCGTTCCACATAGACATCCTTAGTCTTCGAATAGCTGAGGATGTTATCAATAAATATAATCATGCTTATCCAAGCACTCCTTATACACCATGTTCACTACTGATACACTTGTTACTCCAAATAACATTACCAAAAATTGTGATGCTCATATTTCGTTTTAACTGCAATCTTCGATACATCCTCAGGATGGACCTTAAGTCAATCTCCGAGAAACAACACATTCCTTGAATTAGGTTATATGTTGTGTACTTGATGATTACATAAACAAAACACCTTGGTAGATTTTACTTAGTGAAATTATGTAGCACTTGACGGATAAGGTTTATAGTCCCGACGGATGACTCAATATAAGTCCCGACGGATGATGACTTATTATCCATCGAGTGAGTAGCTTATGTAACAATAAGTCTGTAGCACATTTTTGCATACACATTGTTTAGAATCTGTAGTAGTATTTGAGTCATGCTGACTTCAGTTAGATATGCATAATAGGCTGATTAATTGTACATATATGATGTCTTGTAATTCTGTATAAGTGAAATGAAGTCAAGTGCCTGATTGCTACCCGACGGATGAACAAACAATGAATTCGACGGATGTGAAAGAGCTGTGTCCTAAGTCCAATCATGTATGATTATTTAGGAATAACTTTTATGTAATCTGTTTTTATTTCATTGATATTAATAAAAGATTTGTTTTGGTTTTATTGCGGGCTTTATCTATTTAAGTGTTTAAATAAGATATACCATAGTTTAGAGTAAAGCTTTTTATGGATTATGATGAGATCATAATAATGAGACCTAAAAGATGATAACTCTAAACTTAAATATTTCCTGGTCGTAGGATTACTAACTGGTAATTAGTAATCCGCAAAGATCGGTACATACTATGCTTGCTTCATTATAAAGGATGTCTGTTCTCATAGACATTTGTGTGGTGACACTATAGCTAGTATGTAGGTGCTTATTATAGAATAAGTTCACTCAACATGACTCACACAGCTGAACAACTGATGGAGTTCACTCACGTGTCAGCAGTTGTTCACATAGTGATAGTTGTACAAGTATTCTTAGACTTGAGGTCATCATAGTCATCTTGTGTACACTGAACTATGTTTTGGTTTAGTTCTTAGTCTTCAGGGACAATTATAAGGGCTCTACTGGGTATAGGAATTTGTACATGAAGATAGTGTATGATCAATAAAGGATCTACCCCTTCTAGTGAAGGAAGACAATGTTCAATGTTGATCCATTTATGCTAGTTCAGGAATCTCTGGCCAGAATGAATGAAATTAGAAAGGAGTTTCTAATTTACATTAAATAGAACTAAGCATAGTGAATGGGAAAGCAAATGATTAAATAAGATAGGCTTGACACAAGTTCGATGCCTTGTATTTAATCGTGACATTGCAGGGTAGAAGGAATTGATTGCACGGTAACTACTCACTGAATAGGTTCTTGGTATTCTAAGCAGTGAATTCGTATTATGCGGATAGTCGCGATATGCTGAGAAGTATCCCAAACGATGTAGAATAAATATGATTAATTTATTAATTAATCATATTTAATAAATTAGAGAATTTATATAAATAATGATAAAATAGTTTTATTATTATTTATTTCTACTACCGGCTTAATATTGAACCTATAGGGTCACACCATAAAAGAGAATGATTTAATGGTGGATGAATTAATTAATAATGGCTCGTAATTATTTATTTGTGAAATAAATAATTTATTAACAGATTTAATAATTGATTAAATAAGATTTAATTAATTCTTAATATTATTAATTAAGAATTTAATTTTGGAAATTAAATCAAGTGAGGGAATTATTTTTCTAAATTGTTTCGAAAAATGATTATTGATTAAAAGGTGTTTTAATTATTAGTTAATTGGTTAATAAGAATAATCAATTAAAGGGTTAATAATAATAATAATATTTTATGGAAAATTTTCAGCTGAAAATTTTTCCTATAAATATACTATTATAAACCCTATTTGCCAAAACCCAAATAATTAACCCTAATTCTAAAGTGGAACAAGAGGGAGACAACTAATTCTCTCAACATCTTCCTCCTCCATCACATTGTACTCTTAGTGGATACCGGTGGAGTGCTTCACACTTGAGGAGCAGCTGCTAGGGATTTTCGTTCATCGTTCTTGGATCGCTATTAAAGACCTCCATCTTTCTATTAACGTAAAGCTTCTTAAGGTAAACATACTGAACTACGAATTAAATATTATTTTTTGCATGGATCCTGCGGAGGGTTTCGGTTTTTTTTTAAAGATTTAAATTTACGTTTTCGTTGCGTTTATGTGCTAAAAACCCTTCAATGGTATCAGAGTCAGGTTGCGAAAAGTTTTTAATTCGTTTTTGTGTTTAACTGTTTTCGATATATGAGCATGTACGTGATTCGCCATGATTTGATGTTGATATAATATGCTTATATATGTATGGTTTTCAATATATGATATTCATGTGAGTTGTATAATCATAAGATGATTATGTAATTTGTATATATACTGATATATATATGATTTATGTTTGTTCTAATTATGAGAATCATATTAGATACGGATTCTGAATTGGGGCAGATTTGCTGAAATCTGGGTCTGGTGTCCGATTTACGCAAACGAATACCCTATTCCATAGTTAAACAAGCGTCTAAACAAAACTGATAGCTAAATCTATCAACGACTCATCTGTAAGGCGTTTGACGTCGTTTACTGCCCGTAAACAGTGATTCTTGTTTTTCTAATTTGATTCTGATTTTTCTGATTTTTGTCATATTTTTTTTTATGATTAGATCATGGATAATATGATATGTTAAGATCAGATTATGTGTTTTAACATGCTTTTATGTTTTTATGAGCATGGTGGATGGTTATGGCCATTCGACCTTAGTGTAATGGTTTTGGTTTTGGTTTTAAATACGACTTGCATGTCGTCAATCTTTGTAATCATAAATCTCGAATGTAACTCGAGTTATTCTTGTAAGTTCATTAGATTAGTTTTACTTTCAATCTATGTAATGTAATTGAAGACTCAAGAAGGCTATCCAATGGAGGTGATACAAAAAAGAAGACGAGGCATACAAGAAGTCTAAACAAAGAAGAAGACTTATGTAATAATTAGTTGTATTTATTTCTATCACCATATTAGATTGACCTTGATCTTTATCATGGGCTTGATAAAGATCACATAGGATGGGGCCATAACCAAACACATTTACTTTATTACACTTTACATTTACTTGTTTATTTAATTTTATATATGAGATATATGCCTATGTTTACCATGCGATGATAGATTTAGGTGAACTTAAATCAATATAAGGCCTGCTCTAGAAAATCTAGAATAGGAATCGTTTCTTGCCTTAACAATAATATTATGAATACAATCATGAGATTCTTGTGTTTATGAAACACGTAATTAAATATGAATTTTCAATATTGAGAGAAAGGATGATTCTGTCAAAAACAGATTTCTATCTGTAAGAACGGGGTATTAAGTGATGCCTCTTGACAATGCTCCCCCCGATCTGGGAATCATCTGATTATCGATTATTGATTTGAAATATTTAATTTAAAAGGAAGAATCTCTTTATAATATGATTATGATTGTAACATAATATAATCCCTCTAAAATTAAATAATATCAAGTAGTAATTGGCCAATGACACAACGGGCTTGTGTCGGTCAAAGCCTTCCAACATGATAGAAAGTAGTTCTTATTTTTAAATCATTATCATTTCATGCTAAAGCTGAGGGCTTTGATTTTGAAATAAGAAATACTTGTCTATTACATAAAGATGTGTACATTGAATTAGAATCTAAAGGTCGTTACGTGCTACAGTCGTGGGTCGTTGGAGACTGATTCAATTGTATAAAATGTTGGGTTAGACTTGACTTAGAATATTGAGTTTGTCGTGCTACAGCCGTGACTCAATTATTCAAGAGGTTAAAGTTTTATTAGGAAATAACATAAGATGTAATTGACAAGAGTTGTCTGCCTATTAAACATCACATGACGTTTCGTGCTACAGCCGAGGTTGTGTGATGGAATGTAGGATCCTTATTCCCACTAGCATTATGAATGCTTAATTTTCACTTAGGGGTTGTATAAATTAGATAAACTAGTGGGAGCCACTTATGAATAAAGACTCGATCCATATAGTGTTTTGAAATGAAATTGAATATTTGCTAAGTGTTGTTATGTATTCATCATTTATAGATTTACTATATTCGTTATGTCTTCTGCACTATCACTCCGGAGTATACTAGATGCTCACAAGTTGACTGGTCCTAGTTTTGCTGACTGGCTTCGAAACTTGAGAATTGTTCTCAGGGTTGAGAAGCTGGAATATGTGCTTGACTCACCTAAGCCTACTGAACCTGCTAGCGATGCACATAATGATGAACATATTGTGTATCGTAAGTGGATACATGATGAAAATGTTTCTCAATGCATCATGCTAGCTTCCATGAACATTGAGCTACAGACGCAACATGAGCATATGGATGCTCACACTATCCTTATGCATCTATAAGAGTTGTATGATGTGGCAGGGAGGACAGCTTGATATGAGATATCGAAGGAGCTGTTCGGTTGTAGGATGTCTGAGGGATCATCTGTGAATGACCATGTACTTAAGATGATCAATTTGATTGAACGTCTTGGACAACTTGGTTTTGCCATGGATGGGGAGCTAAGCCAAGACTTGGTCTTGCAATCACTTTCGAGTTCGTTCTCGCAGTTTGTTGTGAACTTTCACATGAATAAGCTGGATGTCAGCCTGCCTGAACTCCATAACATGTTGAAGACTGCGGAATCGAATTTTCCCCTAAGAAGAGTTCTGTTCTTCTAATTGGTGAAGGTTCGAATCCTAAGAAAAGGAAGAAGAACCATTCCAAGAAGAAGAAGAAAGTAGGTGAGAAAAAGCCGGTTCCACCAAAAGCTGAAGACCCCAAGAGCAAAGCTGTTTGCTTTCACTGTAACAAGGTGGGGCACTGAAAGAGGAACTGCAAGGTTTACCTTACAGAATTGAAGAAGAAGAAGGGTAGTGAGACTACCGCTTCTGATTCAGGTATGTTCATGATCGAAGTTAATATGTCGCTAAGTCAAATTTCTACTTGGGTATTAAATACCGCCTGTGGTTCTCATATTTGCAATTCGTTGCAGGGACTAAGGAGAAGTAGGACTCTTGAAGAAGAGGAGGTGATTCTATGGATGGGAAATGGAGCAAGAGTTGCTGCTGAAACTGTAGGATCATTTCATTTACATATGCCTACGGGCAAGACTATTGTTCTAAATAATTGTTATTTTGTTCCCTCAATTGTGAGGAATATTATTTCTATTCCATGTTAGACTTGGCTGGATTTTTGTTTGTTATTCAGAATAATAATGTTCAATTCTTAGAGATAACTTTCTTTATGGAAGTGGTATTTTAAACAATGGTCTGTATGTATGTGACGTAGAGCATAATTTACTACAAATTGAACATACTAATAAAAGAAAAGGGATGATGAAAATCTCACTTTCTTGTGGCACTGCGGACTTGGTCATATTAGTGAAAATAGACTGCGGACATTGCATAATGAAGGGTTACTTGACCCCTTTGATTTTGAATCATATCCTACATGCGAGTCTTGTCTATTGGGTAAAATGACCAAATCTCCATTTAGTGGACATGGAGAGAGGGCTGCAGATATGCTAGGATTGGTATACACAGATGTATGTGAACCAATGTCTATGCAAGCCATGGGTGGATTTTCATACTTCATTGCTTTCATAGATGATCGATCTAGATTCAGATATGTGTATTTGATGAAACACAAGTCTGAAGCCTTTGAAATGTTCAAAGAA
The DNA here is from genome assembly GCF_009905375.1 of Apium graveolens. NCBI lineage: Eukaryota > Viridiplantae > Streptophyta > Magnoliopsida > Apiales > Apiaceae > Apium > Apium graveolens. The sequence continues at coordinate 259,962,928 of NC_133652.1, read as the reverse complement.
TATAAGTATGAAGTGGAGAAACAAACCAAACATAGTATTATAACTCTTCAATCAGATCGAGGTGGTGAATACTTGAATGGAGAGTTTCTAGCTTATCTCAAAGAAAATTGTATAGTCTCCCAGTGGACTCCTCCATATACTCCACAGTTGAATGGGGTATCTGAAAGGAGAAATCGAACTTTGTTAGACATGGTTCAGTCCATGATGAGCTATGCGAATCTTCTAGTATTCCTATGGGGTTATGCATTAGAAACCTCAGCATATTTACTGAATAAGGTGCCTTCCAAATCTGTTCCTCAAACTTCATATGAGATATGGAAAGAAAGGAAACCGAGTCTTAAACACGTTAAGATTTGGGGATGTCCAGCTTATGTCAAGAAAGTTGACCCAGATAAGCTGGAATCTCGATCCGTAAAATGTAATCTTGTGGGATATCCTAAAGAGACTTTAGTGTATTACTTTTACACCGATCATCGGGTGTTTGTCTCCAGACATGCTACCTTCTTGGAAAAGCAGTTTATCCTTGAAGGAAACAGTGGGAGAAAAATTGAACTTGATGAAGTTCAAGAAGCACAAACTACTACGGATCAAGTGGAAACACCTGTTCAGACTAAACAACCCTCTGTGGAACAGCCCATTTGTAGGTCAGGGAGAGTGTCTCGCCAACCTGAGAGGTATTATGGCCGAGTTATCAATCATTGATGATGACGACCCTGTGACCTATAATGAGGCTATGAATAGTGTTGAATCAGAGAAATGGCATAGTGCCATGAAATCCGAAATGGAATCTATGTATACCAACCAAGTATGGACTTTGGTTGAGGCGCCTGAAGGTGTTAAGCCTATTGGGTGCAAGTGGGTCTACAAAAGAAAGATTGGAGCAGATGGGCAGGTTGTAATAACCCCAATTTTTGGGAAATTTTTTTTTTTCGAAACCCTTATGAATAGTGTTTTTGCTGATTGAGAAATTTTTTCATGCCACACTATGTAGGGGTTCTGATATGGATATTCTGAGGTTTTATTAGTACTCTATATGGTATATAAGTGTATGCAAAGATCATCAGAATCAATTCCGAACACTTTGATTTTTCCCGGAAATACACTAGATACGGAGAGAATTGAGTATAAGGTAACAGGATAAAAAGGATTTAAATTAAAGGATTATAATAGAGGATCATAAAAAGGAATATAATGTATTGAGAAAGGTTAAGGGAACCTAAGTAATAAGATCCCGGGTATGATCCCTCAAACGATAAATGAAAACGAAAGTTAAGCGAACCGTATAACAGATCAGCGGTCATTAGGCAAACAATTAGAAGCTAATCAAAGAGATTAGAAGGGATGATGACATAGCAATGTGACATAAGCATGACATAAGGGGAAGGAGATGTGGTTGATTTAAAACCACACAAAGTCAAGGCTAGAAAAGTAATTAACCAAAAACAAGACAAAAAGCAACCAACCAAGCCAAAACATTTCATTTTCATCAAAAAACACAAAACCCCCATTTTCTTCTTCAAGCTCTCGGCCTCTTTTCTTAAAAAATGAAAGTCCAAGCTCCTCCACTTACTATTTAGCAAGGTAATTATCCTAGCTTCTCCTAGTTAAGTTACATACTTCCTATAAGTTTAAGCTTCTAATTCCAAGCAAATTTTTTTCTATAAATCAAGAAAGAAGATGGTGAATAGTACTTTCTTGAAATTAATTTTTGTGTTCTTGATTTCTTTGAAAGAACAAGCTTGTAGGAGGTTAGATTAAGGCTTCCATGGGAATTCCAAGGATCTTTTATGGATTAAAAGCTTCAAGGAAGGTATAACTCTTCATGATCTTAGCTTTAAGTTTTGTTGTTTAGATTTCCTAATGTTTAGATGAAGGGTTAGGGTAATGGGTGTGTAATCATGTTAAAGCTTGTTATGAGTATTTTAGTTGGTGAGAGGCATGATTATTGTGTGTTTAGAGATTGGTTGATTTTGTGATATTTTTGGAGTTGGAAATCTTGGTTAATTAGTCAATGAACTTAAGTAAAACTCTTAGTTCATAATTGAGAAATAAGTATGAATTGGTAACATTGATTTGATGGGGCTGTTGGAGTGTGTTTTGGATGGATGTTGGTTGTATGATTGATTTGGGGTTGAATTGTGGTTGGTTTTGAATGGTTTAAATTTGGGAAATCACGTAAACATAGCCGTCGTAACGTCCGATTTTCTTTAGACTGTTTTTGTGCATAACATTAGGTCCCGAGAACCCCCTGCTATATTATGACCATTTCCATGTCTAGATAGCTCGTGTTACGAGCTTCGTTTTGATATGTGGTTCGTTCGATTCCGATGCACGGTTTAGGAGAAACGACCGTTTTAAGTAACGGCGTTTCGCGAACGAAACATTTCCCCTCGCCTTACTTTGAAACATAGGTTAAAGGCCAAAAAGGGTTAATTAATGTATGAAACATTTATGGTAAGTGTGTTAGGCAGTTGGTAAGACACTCGCGAAGGAATCACCTTAAAACTCGTAAAGGTTAAATTATTAAAAAAATGGTGGAGCCGAGGGTACTCGAGTGACTTAAGAGAATCAGTAAGCACAAAACGAGCGTTAGAGTCTGAGTTGGTTAGAGTATAGATTTACAAGTGACTTTGGTTTAATTCCAACTTACTTGTTGTTTATAGGTTACCAGACTCGTCCCGAGCCTTTTTCACCCCAAGTTGCTCAGGCAAGTTTTCTACCCGTTATACTGTTGTTGTGATGTATATATGTATTTGCATTATCTTGCGATAGATGCATGTTGGTTAATTAGCAAATATTGCAATATATTGAAGCATGCTGCTATGATATATATATATATATATGCATGCCTGTTTCGTATTCTTGCTATATATATCTGTTGATTCACTTGATAATACCTATGCTAGAGGATAGCGGTAACTTGCATATACCCTTAGTATAGGGACCCAAAAGGTGGAAATATTTTCTAAACCGGGAGTCGAGGATCCCGAGTAGATTTTGTATAAATGTATATATATACATATATATTTATATATATATATATGGTTACAGTTTTCAAAACTATTAATCGAATAAGGTTTATTCGATAACTTTATTTTATTTAATGAATATTATTATGAATATTCATTCGAGGGTTTATGACTTCTTTATTTTATTAAATGAATATTATTCAAATATTCATCCGAGGACTTATGACTCCTTTATTTTATTATTGAATATTATTTCAAATATTCATCCGAGGACTTATGACTCCTTTATTTTATTATTGAATATTATTTGAATATTCATTTGAGGATGTATGACTCCTTTATTTTATTTAATGAATATTATTTATAATATTCATTCGAGGTATTATGACTCCGCTTATTACTGAAATATATTCTTTATTTTATTAAAGAATAAGGTGTCGATAATCAAACTTATTTTTAATTATTCAAATAAAGATATTACTTTCGTATAAGTATATCTTTGATTATTTGCTATTCATTTCGAGTATAAGTTTTCCAACTTCTACCTCCATTATTCTTTATGGGAATATTATTTAAATAATAATATTCAGATATTTCTTTCATAATTGGGACTGATTTATTTCATAAATCAGCATTACTCCAAACATTCTTAAAAATGTTTTTGAGTCTTCAAAATGAATTTAAAAAGGGTAGAGCGGATCCCAAAACTTGTTTTCAAATTCAAGATCTTCCATTTTAAGGGGACTTGAATACTCGCTCAAAAATCTAAGGGATCCGGCTCTGTGGTGTATTTTATATTCGCAACAAGGTTGCAGTTTTTGTAAATGAATTGATTACTTACCCAACATTCGGGAAGTAAGTCCATCTATCGAGTCGGCATAAGCAATATGGGCTCAGTGGGCGTCCATGATAGTGTAAGTGGCTCAGTGGGAGTCCATCAAATGCATAAGCGGCTGAGTGGCAGTCCAGCATAAGGTCCTATTGAGACCAGGGTGATGACCAGTGGGGAATTCGTCCATCTACTAGTAGAAAAGGTTACTTATGGGTATCTTTGCCTGATCAGCAAGATATCTGGTTTATGCCAAAATTCTTTCCTTTCCAAACTTATTGGATATTGCAATTCTGTTCATACTTTACATGACAGAGGTTTTCAGGAAATGTATATATATATATATAGGTGTATATATATGTCGGGACTTAATGAAGTATCTCGTAACTTCATTATTTATAATGATATTCAAAGATTGAATCTATTCAAATCTTGTCTTGTAGTCTCATCTATGTGATGAACTTTTGAAACTAATTATAACTTGAACGGTGGTAGTTCAAGTAGTATTTGGGAAAGATATAAGTATATTGGGGTATCTTGTAACTTCATCTTTTAAACTTATATCTAATTAATAATTATCTTATGGATGACAAAGATTTTCAGAAAAACGTTGAGACAAGGTTAGATATATGAGATCACCTTGCAACGATATTTTTTATACAGTTATACACTGGGACTTTGTGTATATTATGCATGGAAGAGGACTTCCAATATATTGAAAAGTATATATGTATATATATATATACTGAATATTTTGCGACTTCATCGCATTAAGATATCAACTTGGTTCATTTCTTTTGACCAAGACTTTCATGAGTATTATGAGTAGGCTCACATATTGTTAATCATTATACATATTATTTTGGTGGGCTTGCTGCTCACCCTTGCTTTCTTCTTCCATCACACAACATCAGATAGATAAGATGAACAGGACCAAGCTCCCAATTCGCAAGCGGATAGGAAACGTTCCGCAGCTTTCTGGAAGCGTTGAGGCCGCTGTAGCTGAGGTAGAAATTACCAATAGGCTAAGTTTTCAACTAATAATGTACCAGACTTATGTATCTTTATCAATTGTAATAATGGCAAAGAAATGTAAATTTATTCAGAAAACCTTTTAAGGTGTATTGGCAGATAAATGTGGAATAAAATGACTTGTGGTTATTTTTTTGATGTTCATCTCTGAGACTATAACGTGTGGTGTGGGTTTATTGTGGGGTCACAGTACAGAGTAGTTGAGTAATTATTAAGATTGGGTGTTATTAAGGGAAATGGAACTCGTGACAACCCGGATCCCCGACCCCGGATCTGGGGGTGTTACAGAAGTGGTATCAGAGCTAAGCGTTATAAACCTCAGAGATGATGTGACTTTAAGATAATAAGTTCACTAAGATAATAAGAACTCTTGCCAAGTTCATAGTCGGGCTACCTAACGTAGTACTGATAGTTAAAACCCTAATGGGAACCCTTATAAATATCATGATAGGAGCGTAGTTCGTTATCGTATATGGTAGCGGGACTCCGAACCCTGAGGTTGAGGAGCAACAGCGCGATGATGTTTATTACTAATTGGAGATCGGATTGTGGATCCGATAGAGTGTCCTAATGCAGGACTGGATGATGTTGATATTGAGGATGTAGCGGTTGAGGATGTTGTCCTAGAAGGGATAGTTGTTGAGGAGGATCCCATGGAGGATCCTGACAAGATTGGATAAAGGACCACTGATGAATTGATGACCATGGTTAGGTCGACTACCAGAGGTAGAATTGGTTGGTCACTATCGGAGGTTCGTTCAAGTTTGTAAAGATAGTAGCCTCCTTTAACGCGGCTTACTCGTAAGACCGAGAAGTTTGAATGGACAGAGAAATACGAGAACAACTTTCAAGAACTGAAGCAAAGATTGGTGACGACCCCTATGATGGCGTTGCCGGATGGAAAAGGAGATTTTGTGATGTGTAGTGACGCTTCACATAAGGAATTAGGGTGCTTCTTATACAGCACAGCAAGGTAATCACGTACGCATCAAGATAATTAAGGGAATATAAAATTCGATATCCCCACCTATGAGCTTGGGCTCATGGCAATAGTTTTGCCCTAAAGATTGGAGGCACTACTTGTATGGAGAAAAGTGCGAGATTTACCTAAGCCAAAAGTGCTCTAGTACATTTTCCCGTAGAAAGAGTTCAACATACGCCCGAGGAGGCGGTTAGAGCTAATCAAGAATTATGATTGGGAGATTCTGTATCATTCGGGGAAAGCCAATATAGTGGCTGATGCCCTTAGTAAAAAGGAGAGATTCAAGATGATAATGTCTTTTGGAGAGTTTATAAGAGATTTTGAGAAAATGGAAATAGAAGTGAAGGTAACCGGAGCCGGTACCGAAAAGCTGTTTGAGATTGCAATACAGTCCGAATTATCGGAAAAGAACATATTGTGATAGAAAAAGTGATGAATAAAGGCAGAGAGCCAACAAATAGATATGAGATTAATACCGAGAAAGATAATAAGGGAATAATGAGGTATTCCTATAGAATTAGGATTCCAAATGTTCAAGAGCTTAAAGATGAGATCTTAGATGAAAGTCATAGTTCAAGGAATAAGATTAAGGGCAAACCCTGAATGTGATAGTCAGGGAGGACGCCATCAAGATAGAAGGAACCCATAACATAATGAAGTGGAAAATGAGGATTTTAACGTATAAGATAACCCCAAGTATGGGAGAAGGATGAAGCATTTCATACTAAGGAAACGGAAAGTCGAGTAAGGAAAAGAGACCCGAGACGGTACTCCAATACGGAAATTCATGGACCTGTCTAAAAAGGACTTAGACTATTATCCCCAACCACCACCCTGAGGAAACAATGCGGTGAGAAATTCTTTCAGGACCTTTAAATCGCTAAGCTCTCCGAGTTCTAAGGAACAAGCTGACCCAGTCGAGGCAAGAGCCTGGCTAAAGGAAATATAGGAATCATTTGAAATTCTAAATGATTGACGAACCACAAAAGACTGTTTTTCTCACTTACCCTCCTAAGAGAGAGACCACCCGCTGGTGAAAGACCAAGAAAGGCACGGAGCCAGAGGTTAGAATAAACTGATTTAAGTTCAGTCAATTGTTTTCGGGAAAGTAATCCCCAAAGATAAGGAGATAGTGTAAAAGCTTTGGAGCTAGAACAAAAGTGGATGAGTATGATGAATTATGAATCTAAGTTGTAAAAGTTATCAAGATTCGTTCTGAGGACACGAATCCAGAATGACGGGATGTTTGGAATCAATACTTATGTTGTGTTAGTTCATGAAATAATGATAAGAGAAAGGAAAATAAAAAGAAACTGAAGTGGAAAGGAATATAAAGGCAATAGAGTTTGAGGTATAATAAGGGAGTTGGGTATGAGGAAACCCTAAAGACTCGTAGCAATAGACATAGAAAAGTATGTAATCGTCAGGATGAGGGTGATTCACCATGAGTTAAAATAGATGGTTGAAGGCATAAGAGATACATATATAATTATCCCCTGTAAGTTGGGAGAATTCAATGAAACCTTGAGATAATTCGAAGGGTAAATAATGAGACGCGGATAGACTAAAGAGACAAGGAAGTAAGAAATTAAGAAAATTGGATGAAGGAAGTGACCTTCAAGAATAGGAAGTGTAAGACCGGTGGCATGATACCCAGAAAGGGAGACGCCAGGTATGAAAGATATCCCAACATTGAGGTGACTGTTGAGATAAACAACAAAAGTACATAAGGAATTATTAAGAAGAAGTTCATGTTGAACATGACCAATATCTTCCAGAACATCCATGTTATCATTACCAAATCAGGAAAGAAAAGCGAATGACCATTGTTATCTTTTGGAGGCCATATAGATTGACCTCAATTTGAATAAGGATGCTATTATGAAGTTAGGTATAGACTATCGAGGTGGGAATGATTGAATAAGACACCCTTATCAGGGATATATGACTTGATTTATCCATGGAAGAAGGCAGGTACCTTTTAAAGGTGGAATTAAGGATAGAACATCGGTAACTTAAAATGAATCCTCGGGGAATGCATAAAAGTTGGAATTTCACCCTTAATAGGGATAGTGTGAGTTTTGACAGTATGAATTGGAAATGATTAAGGTAATAACAACCTTTAAGAATCAGTGGAGAAATTTTTCAGAAGTATATAGACAATAATTCTGGTATTAATAAATGGTATCTTGATATGCCCTGTATCTAGGGAATACAGGACGAACGATTGAAGGATAATCTTAGAGGTTTTACAAGGAGAAAGGTAATATTCAAAATTCTCAAGAATAGAAATGTTGATAAAGGAAATATGACGTAATTATAATGTTGCCAAGTGGGGCACGTGTTAAACCACGAGAAAGTATGGATCGAACCAGTAATGGTCGAAATTGTTCAGGGTAATTAGGACTTAAGATAAAAGATGTTCTAAGTATGATTGAGAGTCAGTCTTGACAGGGATTAGCCTCTAAAGACTGAGGCAATAACTTATGGAAAAATGGTGATATTTTTTTATTTACTCATCAGATATTAAAGAAAAGCATTTTCACATAAGCTGTGATTGAAATAAGGTAGAAAATTTATTTGGAGGTGGTTAATGTGACGCCCTCCAAACCCGGGGTCTAGATTTGGGGGTCACTCGCCAATAAACCAAAATAAAATAATCACAGCGGAATAATATAATAAATACTACCCCTTTTACCTACACTGGATCGATCACAGGTTATAGTATGGAACAGGCACTAATACAAACCAACTGTTATTACAGACCATAGTCTAATTAGTTTTACAACTTATTCAAATTTTATTACAAACCTCTAGACTAATTAAGCGTCCCAAACTGTCTACCTGGAAACACACCAACTATTTACAAGCACAAAACATCTGGTCAGACCTGGAACTTAAGCTTGCTCTGGCCTAGCTGAAAGAATCAAGATATGAAACAAGTATGAGCGAACGAAGTGCTCAGCAAGTAATAAATAGCTTATGATTTGGAATAACAACAGTATATCTGATGAACAAAACCAACTAAGCTAACTGAACAGTATCAAAACTGATAAAAATTTGATAATAAACAACATTTGCAATATATTATGTTTTGGGACTGGAATCCTTGAACGACGGTGTGTTGCCGCCGGTGATCAGCCGCGGAGCAACACCGGTATGCCGAAGCATATCCAACTAAACAAAAGGTACCCAAGGCACATATTGGCCTAGCAAGGTGTTATATCCTGTATAACACATAGCTCACACTGGACCGCCGCCACGGCCTCTTACGCAACCATCCAACCCATAAAAACAATTTTCCGCCAAAGGAGTCGAATCAAATGACATCCTTAACCACATAACTCCCCATTTCTCATGGTCCGGAGTTTTCTCAACAACCAATGGCAAAATAACCAGAACAATTAGTTATTCGCTAATCTCAATTCAAAGCTTTGCCGTATAGAGTAATTCATAGCGAAACATAAAACGTTTAACTATTCTGAACTTAGAATAGTATGGATATTGAAAGAATAAAGTTCAGAGTCAATATCAATTGAATGATAAATAAAGATATAGGTACTTGTATAATATGATTAGAAATGAACGTCACTTGAACGATAAGTGAAGTTAGGGGTACTTGCCTGGTATGCTCAATAACCTCTTACTTTAACTCTGCTTCTAACTGCTGGCTACTATCTTCGTCTAACACTTGACTGTACTCCTTGCTACTCGATTCTATAAACAAAAAGACTATCTTAATTCACAGAACTAAACTCAATCGACGTAACTCTACGTCTTGACATCTCCCCGACCATTTATAACTAAGCATGGCATATTAAACTGTAAACAAATAGCATACTTATCACATAACACATAATCATGACATTTGTATAACACGTAATCTCATAACTCATACAATACATAATTCAGATCATTAAAAGATACGTCTCAGTGTGCTCAGAATGAAAATCAGGTCAATATTAGCATTATCGATCAAATACCGACTCAAACTGATATACAAATTAAATGACATTGCAATATAAAATAAATTAGGTCTCAAAAGTATTTTTATTGAAAGCGCAATATTTTTCTGAGTTTGTACGCGTTCGTTTCGTATTAAACGGACAAACGGTTGATTTATTATGAATTTTTGAACATTTTTCGGAATAAAACGGGTCTCCAAATCATTTAATAATTAAATAATAGGGCTTAAACACCCTAAAATAATTTTATAAGATTTATCGAGCCTGGAAAATAATTTAAAATAATATCTTAAAGCTCGAAACTATTTTTCAGAATTTTTAAATCAATTTTAAATAATTAAATCTAATTAAATAATCAATTAAAATTAATTAATAACTAATTAAATTAATTAATCAATTAATATTTACATTAATTGACTAATTAAATAATTAATTATCAACTAAAATTAATTAATTAAATAATTTGGATTTATTTTTGAATTAAAATAAATTTTCAGAATTAAAAATAATGATTTTTGGAATTTAACATAATTAAAACAATTTTATAAAAATAATTATAAACAGAAATCTAATTTTTGAAAAATTTTAAAACAAAAATCCAATTTCTGCAGACTTTGGAAACGAGGGGGGTGCAAACGGTAATTTCACCGTCTTCCCCGTCGTTCCGCCGTCGCCGCCGGCCAGTCGCCATTAACGGCGACTGGAGCTTTTCCGGCCACCTGCAAAACCACTCAGATAATCACCAAATTAACAGGAAACGTTGTTCTTGCTTCCAGGAACGCATCTGCAAGACTAAAATCTTCAAAAATTAACGATTTTAACCGGGAAATTTAATCAAAACTTCCGACGCCGCCATGACTAATTTTCCGATGAGGACCTTCCGGTTATCGTTCGTTAATTTCAGTGGTACCATTCGATTCGTTTCACAACGATCTACTTAACCATGTAATCAATTTCAACTCATAAACCCTAACAAAGAAACGCCTAATTTCTAATTGAAAATATTCTTGAATATAAACCCTAAATTCATAATCCGAGAATCAAAATCACTTTTCTACATGTTATTGAACTCCAAATTCAACGTATAATATATCAAAATGACCAGGAAGAAATTATCTACATGATTCTAGCATCAAATCACATCAACAACATCAAGAACAAAAATTCATATTTTAATTATCAAATAATTCGAATATAAATAAATAAATAAGAAAATTACTGTGATTTCTGGGCAGAAACTGATGATTGATTCAGAAAGAAGATTTCGAGAGCTTCGTTTTGATATGCTGCACGCCCGAATCGGAGTTCGATAACGCCTTCGTTCGTGTGTTTGATTCTCGGAAACGTATCGGTTTCTCGGGTTTTTCTATGTTTTTACGGTATTTTAACTGGTTGCAAATGAATAAACGAAATAAACGAAATAAGAAATAGGCTATTTATATTTATGGAATATTGGATCGTTCTGGATCATTTTGGATCGTTAAATTAGTTGCTTAGCCGCTAAGTAACTGTAAAAACGATACAATTCAATACCAGAATTGGATAATTATCAAAACCGGGCTTTTTATAAAACACCATATACGAACATAACGTAAAAATATCCCGTCTTTCGAGATTACGGGTTTTTATTGATTACCGAAATAACTATCGTATCGAAAATATTGCGCCGGGCCGTGCACGAGTCAAACCGTAATCCGGATCGAAAAAGTCAAAACACGGAAAATGTCCGGAATTACCAGATTAGGTTAGGAAGGAGTTTTCGGAAGAGTTTCGGGTTGTAAAAACGCAAAACGGTTGAAGTTGGAAGATTCCCGGCTTTATAAAATAATTTTATAATTATTCTGAAAATAATTAATAATTCATAAATCATTATAAAATCATATAACACTCCAAAAATTACCAGAAAAATACCACAATTATCTATATTTTATTCTGGACATATAAAAATTCAAATATTCAAATAATGTCACATATAAACATTCAGATATCTTTCTACTTTTCAGATAATTCACCAAAAATTCACATAAAATCACATAAACAATTCCGAATAATAATAATAATATTTGAAAATATATGGGATATTACAATCCACCCCCCTTAACAGGATTCTGTCCTCAGAATCAGCCTAGGAAAATAAATAAGGATACTTGGATCATATTTCGCTTTCCAATTCCCAAGTCGACTCTTCAACCTTGGGATTCCTCCACAAGACTCGCACTAAAGATACAGACTTATTCCTAAGTACTCTTTCTTTCTTATCTAAAATCTGTACTGGTTGCTCTACAAAAGATAAATCTGGTTGGATCTCGATTGGCTCGTATTCTATCACATGGTTCGAATCAGGCAAATAATGCTTCAACATCGACACATGGAACACATTGTGAATATGTTGCATGTGAGGTGGTAACGCTAATTCATAAGCAACCTTTCCCACACGCTTCAAAATCTCAAAAGGACCAACATAACGCGGACTCAGCTTTCCTTTCTTCCCAAATCTTGATAGACCTTTCCAAGGAGAAACTTTTAATAGCACTGCTTCACCAACTTCAAATTCCATATCTTTTCTGGTAGGATCTGCATATTTACGTTGACGGTCTTGAGCTGCTGTTAATCTTTTCCGAATGAGTTCTATTTTCTCTTTTGTCTGCTGGATCAATTCTGGACCCAAAATCTTTCTCTCACCAACTTCTTCCCAACATATTGGAGATCTGCATCTTCTCCCATACAAGGCTTCTTAAGGCGGCATCCTAATGCTGGCATGATAGCTGTTGTTGTAGGAGAATTCAACTAATGGCAAATGCTCGTCCCAACTCCCTTCAAAATCTAGTGCACATACCCTCAGCATATCTTCAATAGTCTGAATCGTCCTTTCACTTTGACCATCCGTCTGCGGATGATACGCGGTACTCATGTTCAGCTTCGTTCCGAGACAATCTTGAAAACTTCTCCAAAATCTTGAGTTAAATCGAGGATCTCTGTCTGAAACTATGGATACTGGAACTCCGTGTCGGGTCACAATTTCCTTAAGATATAACCGAACCAATTTATCCATTGAGAATCTTTCATTGATAGGAAGAAAATGCGCCAACTTCGTCAATCTATCGATAATAACCCAAATAGCATCATGATTCGCCCTGGTCCTCGGTAATCCAACTACAAAATCCATCGCGATATGCTCCCATTTCCATTCTGGAATGTCCAATGGTTGTATCAGTCCACTGGGCCTTTGATGTTCCACTTTGACTCGCTGGCAAGTGTAACACTTACTTACCCATTCTACAATTTCTTTCTTCATGCTTGGCCACCAAAAGTTTTCTCTTAAATCTCTATACATCTTCGTACTTCCGGGATGAATTGAGTATCTGGAGTTGTGAGCGTCTCGAAGAATTTCATCTTTCAGCTCGGCTATGTTGGGTATCCATATTCTGGAAGAAAATCTTAGTATCCCTTTATCATCCTTTTGACTCCCTATTTCTTCTCCTGTCAAACTGTCTCGTTCATGGCTCATTACTTCTTCCTGACATCTTCTTATTTTCTCTAATAATTCTGGTTGAAAAGACATTGCACACAATACCTCTGTAGACATACTTGGAATATTAACCTCTATTTCCAGCTTCTCAAATTCCCTGATTAATTCCTCAGATGAAGTTATCATGTTTAACCTTTCTTTTCTGCTCAGAGCGTCGGCCACCACATTTGTTTTGCCTGGATGATAGTTGATAATACAGTCGTAGTCCTTGATCAATTCTAGCCATCTTCTCTGTCTCATGTTCAATTCCTTCTGGGTGAAGATATACTTTAAACTCTTGTGGTCCGTGTAGATCTCGCACTTTTCCCCATAAAGATAATGCCTCCATATCTTCAATGCAAACACTATAGCTGCCAATTCTAGATCATGTGTTGGATACTTTTCTTCATGTGGTTTCAACTGTCTTGAAGCATAGGCTATTACCTTGTCATGCTGCATCAAAACACATCCCAATCCTTTGTACGACGCGTCACTGTAGATCACAAAATTTCCTTGTTCATCTGGCAAGACTAGTACTGGAGAAGATACTAATCTATTCTTTAATTCCTGGAAACTTTCTTCGCACTTCTCATTCCATTCAAATTTTTTATTCTTCCTGGTGAGCTTTGTCAATGGCGTAGCTATCTTCGCAAAATCTTGCACGAATCTTCTATAGTAACCTGCCAGTCCCATGAAACTTCTTACTTCCGTTGGTGTTTTTGGCCTCTCCCAGTTGATTATGGCTTCAATCTTTGCTGGATCCACTTCCACTCCTTTATTGCTAATCACGTGCCCAAGAAATCGTACTTCTTTTAACCAAAATTCACACTTGGAAAACTTTGCGTACAATTTCTCCTGTCGCAGTATTTCCAGAACTATCCCCAAATGCTCTACATGCTCCTCTTCTGTTTTGGAATAGATAAAGATGTCGTCTATGAACACGATCACGAATTTATCCAAATACTTCTTAAATACTCGATTCATCAAATCCATGAAAGCTGCTGGTGCGTTGGTTAATCCAAATGCCATCACTAGAAACTCATAATGCCCATATCTGGTTCTAAATGCGGTCTTCGGAATGTCTTCGGGCTTGATCTTTAGTTGATGATATCCGGATCTTAAATCAATCTTAGAAAACCATACAGCGCCTCTCAATTGGTCAAACAAATCATCGATCCTTGGTAACGGATACTTGTTCTTAATGGTTAGCTTATTCAGTTCTCGATAGTCAATACACAACCGCATACTCCCATCCTTCTTTTTGACAAACAGTACTGGTGCGCCCCATGGGGATACACTGGGTCTTATCACTCCTTTCTCCAAAAGATCTTGCAGCTGAGTTGCCAATTCTTTCATCTCCACTGGTGCCATTCGGTACGGAGCTTTAGAAACTGGTTCTGTTCCGGGTGCTAGATCAATCGCAAATTCAATTTCTCTGTCGGGAGGTAATCCTGGTAGATCATCTGGGAAAACATCTGAAAATTCGTTGACAACTGGAATCGCTTCTAGTGCTGGAACTTCTTTACTGGTGTCTACCACATGGGCCAAATATGCTTCACAATTCTGACGCAATAACTTTTTCACTTGAGCGATCGCTAAGAACTTCTTCTCTTGCCTATTTCCTCGAAATATTACCTTCTTCTTACTACCCAAGGTCTGAAGTCTCACTTTCCTATTCTTACAATCAATCTGAGCGTTATTTTCTGACAACCAATCCATTCCTAAAATAACATCAAATTCTCCCAACTTAAAAGGTATCAAGTTGGCATAAAAATGATGTCCTCCTATTTCAATATCGCACCTCGGGCACACTCGATCGACAAAAACTTGGTCCTTATTAGCTAACTCTATCATTAATGCTTGTTCTAACAACTTAACTTCGCAATGCAGTTTATCGACAAAACTTTGAGAAATAAATGATCTTGTAGCTCCAGAATCAAATAAAACTTTAACATCTATGGAGTTGACTGGAAGCGTACCTGCCACCACGTCTGAACTCTGAACAACATCCTTCATAGTCATATTGAATGTCCTAGCCTTTGGCTGGTTCTTTGCTGGTGGTCCTTCAATCCTTGGCACATTAGCAGTTGGTTCAGTTGTCTGGCAGTCCCTGGCAATATGCCCCATCTTTCCACATTTAAAGCACACTGTCCCTGATCTTTGAGCTGTAGTCTGACTTCGACACTCATTAGAATAGTGTCCCTTCTGATTGCACTTATAACACAACACATTAGCCTTACAAATCCCAAAATGCCTTCTACCACAAAATTTGCACTCTGACGCAGGTGGACGATTGGATCTCTGCTGATTTGAATTCTGAAAACGGTTCCCATTTCCTGGCTGTGGTTTCTTAAATCCCACACTCTTATTATTCTGAAACTCTGGCCTTTTATTGAAACGGCCCTGGAAGTTACCTTGTTGCTGGCCTCCTCCTGAGGTTTCTATTTTCCTTTTCTTCCCATCCTTCGCTTTCTGATACATATCACTCTTACTTTCAATCACCATCGCTTTCTGCACTACTGCCACATATGAAGTCAATTCAAACATGGCCACCCTATTCTGAATCCAAAATCTCAATCCCTGTTCAAACCTTCTTGCTTTCTTTTCATCCGTGTCAACCTGGTCTGGCACGAACCTCACTAATTCGGTAAACTTAGCTTCGTACTCAGCTACAGTAAGATCTCCCTGGGTCAAGTTCAAGAATTGGATCTCCATTTGATTCTTCATATACCTCGGAAAATACTTCTCTAGAAACAGCTCTATGAATCTCTCCCAAGTTATAAACTCACCTCCTTCCAATGCTCGCGCGGATTCCCACCAATAGTTCGCCTCACCCTTCAGAAAGTAACTTGCAAACTTGGTCTTCTGCTCAGCTCCTGCTCCGACCAATTCAAAAGCCTTTTCCATTTCCTTAAGCCATGCACTAGCTTCCACAGGATCAGCACTTCCCTTGAACTCAGGTGGCTTCACTGCTTGAAACTGCTTAAAAGTCACTGTAGGTGGTGCTGCTCGCTGCTGCTGTTGCTGTTGCTGCTGCGTAAGATGTAACATCTGCTGCTGCATCAGTCCCAACATCTGGATAATCGCTGGATCTGTATGGCTCTCGGTACTACCCTCTCCTGAATTATTCCTTCTCTTTGGTGCCATTATTCTGGTAAGAAACAAGCAATATATATAATAATCTGTCAAGCATTGTGTCAAATATGTAGCAATTCCTTAGCATATCAAAATTCGCAAACAATATCTCTTCCCTGAATATCATAAACTTGCTACCATATTAACACAAGCGACATGATTATCACATAATCCTGCTTATTATCTCAAGAATAATAACACAAAGAAAATTACTCCGAATTATCCAACCCTTTTAAATCCTTGCTCGAAATCTTAACTAAATCAACAAAATAGCGGCAATGACACAAGGCCTAAAGCTAAACACAAAACAGGAAACCTAAACAATTTAACTACAACTTAACCCAATAACCTAAATTTAATCCTATAAAAGCTAAACTACACGCGCCTATATTATGTGATCTTCCTATGACTCATCTATGACAATCCTAAGCCTGTTTCAGTGACCATAACCTGTAGCTCTGATACCAACCTGTGACGCCCTCCAAACCCGGGGTCTAGATTTGGGGGTCACTCGCCAATAAACCAAAATAAAATAATCACAGCGGAATAATATAATAAATACGACCCCTTTTACCTACACTGGATCGATCACAGGTTATAGTATGGAACAGGCACTAATACAAACCAACTGTTATTACAGACCATAGTCTAATTAGTTTTACAACTTATTCAAATTTTATTACAAACCTCTAGACTAATTAAGCGTCCCAAACTGTCTACCTGGAAACACACCAACTATTTACAAGCACAAAACCTCTGGTCAGACCTGGAACTTAAGCTTGCTCTGGCCTAGCTGAAAGAATCAAGATATGAAACAAGTATGAGCGAACGAAGTGCTCAGCAAGTAATAAATAGCTTATGATTTGGAATAACAACAGTATATCTGATGAACAAAACTAACTAAGCTAACTGAACAGTATCAAAACTGATAAAAATTTGATAATAAACAACATTTGCAATATATTATGTTTTGGGACTGGAATCCTTGAACGACGGTGTGTTGCCGCCGGTGATCAGTCGCGGAGCAACACCGGTATGCCGAAGCATATCCAACTAAACAAAAGGTACCCAAGGCACATATTGGCCTAGCAAGGTGTTATATCCTGTATAACACATAGCTCATACTGGACCGCCGCCACGGCCTCTTACGCAACTATCCAACCCATAAAATAAATTTTCCGCCAAAGGAGTCGAATCAAATGACATCCTTAACCACATAACTCCCCATTTCTCATGGTCCGGAGTTTTCTCAACAACCAATGGCAAAATAACCAGAACAATTAGTTATTCGCTAATCTCAATTCAAAGCTTTGCCGTATAGAGTAATTCATAGCGAAACATAAAACGTTTAACTATTCTGAACTTAGAATAGTATGGATATTGAAAGAATAAAGTTCAGAGTCAATATCAATTGAATGATAAATAAAGATATAGGTACTTGTATAATATGATTAGAAATGAACGTCACTTGAACGATAAGTGAAGTTAGGGGTACTTGCCTGGTATGCTCAATAACCTCTTACTTTAACTCTGCTTCTAACTGCTGGCTATTATCTTCGTCTAACACTTGACTGTACTCCTTGCTACTCGATTCTATAAACAAAAAGACTATCTTAATTGACAGAACTAAACTCAATCGACGTAACTCTACGTCTTGACATCTCCCCGACCATTTATAACTAAGCATGGCATATTAAACTGTAAACAAATAGCATACTTATCACATAACACATAATCATGACATTTGTATAACACGTAATCTCATAACTCATGCAATACATAATTCAGATCATTAAAAGATACGTCTCAGTGTGCTCAGAATGAAAATCAGGTCAATATTAGCATTATCGATCAAATACCGACTCAAACTGATATACAAATTAAATGACATTGCAATATAAAAGAAATTAGGTCTCAAAAGTATTTTTATTGAAAGCGCAATATTTTTCTGAGTTTGTACGCGTTCGTTTCGTATTAAACGGACAAACGGTTGATTTATTATGAATTTTTGAACATTTTTCGGAATAAAACGGGTCTCCAAATCATTTAATAAATAAATAATAGGGCTCAAACACCCTAAAATAATTTTATAAGATTTATCGAGCCTGGAAAATAATTTAAAATAATATCTTAAAGCTCGAAACTATTTTTCTGAATTTTTAAATCAATTTTAAATAATTAAATCTAATTAAATAATCAATTAAAATTAATTAATAACTAATTAAATTAATTAATCAATTAATATTTACATTAATTGACTAATTAAATAATTAATTATCAACTAAAATTAATTAATTAAATAATTTGGATTTATTTTTGAATTAAAATAAATTTTCAGAATTAAAAATAATGATTTTTGGAATTTAACATAATTAAAACAATTTTATAAAAATAATTATAAACAGAAATCTAATTTTTGAAAAATTTTAAAACAAAAATCCAATTTCTGCAGACTTTGGAAACGAGGGGGGTGCAAACGGTAATTTCACCGTCTTCCCCGTCGTTCCGCCGTCGCCGCCGGCCAGTCGCCATTAACGGCGACTGGAGCTTTTCCGGCCACCTGCAAAACCACTCAGATAATCACCAAATTAACAGGAAACGTTGTTCTTGCTTCCAGGAACGCATCTGCAAGACTAAAATCTTCAAAAATTAACGATTTTAACCGGGAAATTTAATCAAAACTTCCGACGCCGCCATGACTAATTTTCCGATGAGGGCCTTCCGGTTATCGTTCGTTAATTTCAGTGGTACCATTCGATTCGTTGCACAACGATCTACTTAACCATGTAATCAATTTCAACTCATAACCCCTAACAAAGAAACGCCTAATTTCTAATTGAAAATATTCTTGAATATAAACCCTAAATTCATAATCCGAGAATCAAAATCACTTTTCTACATGTTATTGAACTCCAAATTCAACGTATAATATATCAAAATGACCAGGAAGAAATTATCTACATGATTCTAGCATCAAATCACATCAACAACATCAAGAACAAAAATTCATATTTTAATTATCAAATAATTTGAATATAAATAAATAAATAAGAAAATTACTGTGATTTCTGGGCAGAAACTGATGATTGATTCAGAAAGAAGATTTCGAGAGCTTCGTTTTGATATGCTGCACGCCCGAATCGGAGTTCGATAACGCCTTCGTTCGTGTGTTTGATTCTCGGAAACGTATCGGTTTCTCGGGTTTTTCTCTGTTTTTACGGTATTTTAACTTGTTGCAAATGAATAAACGAAATAAACGAAATAAGAAATAGGCTATTTATATTTATGGAATATTGGATCGTTCTGGATCGTTTTGGATCGTTAAATTAGTTGCTTAGCCGCTAAGTAACTGTAAAAACGATACAATTCAATACCAGAATTGGATAATTATCAAAACCGGGCTTTTTATAAAATACCATATATGAACATAACGTAAAAATATTCCGTCTTTCGAGATTACGGGTTTTTATTGATTACCGAAATAACTATCGTATCGAAAATATTGCGCCGGGCCGCGCACGAGTCAAACCGTAATCCGGATCGAAAAAGTCAAAACACGGAAAATGTCCGGAATTACCAGATTAGGTTAGGAAGGAGTTTTCGGAAGAGTTTCGGGTTGTAAAAACGCAAAACGGTTGAAGTTGGAAGATTCCCGGCTTTATAAAATAATTTTATAATTATTCTGAAAATAATTAATAATTCATAAATCATTATAAAATCATATAACACTCCAAAAATTACCAGAAAAATACCACAATTATCTATATTTTATTCTGGACATATAAAAATTCAAATATTCAAATAATGTCACATATAAACATTCAGATATCTTTCTACTTTTCAGATAATTCACCAAAAATTCACATAAAATCACATAAACAATTCCGAATAATAATAATAATATTTGAAAATATATGGGATATTACAGTTAAAATGACATTGACTGTATGAAATTTTACTATCAGGAAAGGCCAAAGAGGTGGCCGACACTTTAAAGGTAAGTGGATAATTATAGGCGCGTGTGCCAAAAGAATACAGTGATGATGGTTAAAACTGTGAAGGTTGTATTATGGTTTGGAAGATTGACATTCCTTCTGATGACTGTGCAATACCCAACCGTAATAGTAGTTGGTAAAGGTATAATTCGTGTAATCGCCATGAACGAGCTATCTATCTTAGAAGGTCCTATCTTGAGATAAGCCAGGACCATGTTTCAAAAAGGACTAGACGAACCTTTGAGTAAGTCTTCTATTTAAGGCATATGATTTAGAATGGTATTAACCTGCTATCGTTGCTTTGATTGAAACTCTTCTGCAATTTTATCTGCTTCATGTCATGTATGTATGTCAGGATCAGGAGTGTTCTTCATGAATCAGGAATGGTGATTATGTTACCTCCTTAGAATAATTTGATACGACATGTATGGACTCCGTATGGTTAGATATTAAGATTTTATGGAAAAGTGAATGACGACAGTAGGTCAGTGGTGGACCATAGTAAGGCAGCAATGATTCTGCGAGTAGTGAGCTGATTACAACCATGAGAGTTGTATTTGAATGGGTGTTGAGATTGAGTACCACTAATCGGGTCGTGGTAGTGTATAAGTTATCATTGATAGACTAATTAAGTAGAGTATCTACCTATTGTATAATTATTCTTTCTTATCAATAGAGAGTCGTATTATTATACGAGGAGGGTTGCGGTGCAAGCATAGAACTCTAGTAACGATGATGTCTAGAATGAGATCCCAGGTTCGATTTTCGAAATCGAGGGAGTTTCAAAGGTGATTGTGTATAAGCTCGAGGAAGAGCATGGGTCCATAGAATGATGGACGGAATAGCAAATATTTAGGCGTGTGAAATACGATGCTATAATACTTGATGTTGATATAAATACTCATATGTTTCGTTCTCCTATGACAAACCTCTATAGTTCAGAGGTAGGTTCCAAGCCAGATATTTTGTGGCAGTATATTTTTTTTCATATATACAATTCTCTTCAATTCATTCTTTTCTCTTCTTTTCATTTCATGTAAGCTGAGAAGAACAACCCTTCCAGAAAGGGGAGGTATTGCCGAATGACTATCTATCTGTGTGATAGAAGCCTAGTAGGATACCATCTATTGTTTAATTGCTTGTCAAGTATTAAAGGCTGGCCACCTTCTGTACTAACTATGCAATATAACAAGTGTTCATGATCATAGTGATCTCTCAACAAATTCCTTTACTTCTATATGATTGATCAAGCTTCCAAAGATATAAGCAGCTGAAAAAGGAGTAGTAAAGTTATGGTGGTATTCAGAATTAAAACACGTTCGTGATACTAAGGTTGACGTGGTTATTAAAAGGTTATAGAACGCTAACGAGCAAAAGTATAACTAGTATAATATTAGGAACGGAAGGTAGTAGCGACTACGAACTGGAAAAGGATGGGTAGTGAGAAGCAAAAGCTCTAATGCTAAAAGCTATAATGAGAGTCTGTGCAATAGGCTTGAAAGAAATTGGAATGATCACTTAACACGGGTTGAGTTTTCTTACGACAATAGATCATATGTCAGTATTGAGGCATCGCCTTATGAGATCCTTGAGGGAAGACAATGTCGATCTCCCTTATGTTAGGATGAAGTTGTAGAGCGCAAGATGCTCGGACCCGCAGTAGTCCAAAGGACCAGGGATATAATAGATCTAATCAGAGGATGACTGGTAGTAGCCATGAAGGACATAAGAAGTATGTCGATTTGACACGAAAGGACAAAGAATAGGAAGGAGGCAACCTTGTATTGTTAAAAGTATTCCCTTGAAAAGAATTAATGAGATTCGGAAAGAAAGGAAAGCTAAGTCCACCAATTGTTGGACCCTTGGATATATTAAGAAGTATTGGGAAGTTAGCATATGAGCTAGCCTTACCCCAGAACATGTAGCAAGTTATAACGTGTTTCACGTATCAATGTTAAGGAAGTGTAATTCGGATGCCAGATAAATAGGGGCATAGGAGCGCATAGACATGCAACCAGACGTAACCTATATGGAGCAACCAGGAAGGGTATAGATTAAGAAGGAACGAGTGCTTAGGAGAAGGGTTATCAAACTAGTAAGAGTTTGATGGTAGAACCACAATGTGGGAAAATTGACTTGAGAGTTAGAAAGTGCAATACTAAGAAAGTATCCCTATTCATTTCTATCTGATTCCGGGACAGAATCCTTTTAAGGAGGGGAGAATGTAATAACCCCAATTTTTGGGAATTTTTTTTTTTTGAAACCCTTATGAATAGTGTTTTTGCTGATTGAGAAAATTGTTCATGCCACACTATGTAGGGGTTCTGATATGGATATTCTGAGGTTTTATTAGTACTCTATATGGTATATAAGTGTATGCAAAGATCGTCAGAATCCAATTCCGAACACTTTGATTTTTCCCGGAAATACACTAGATACGGAGAGAATTGAGTATAAGGTAACAGGATAAAAAGGATTTAAATTAAAGGATTATAATAGAGGATCATAAAAAGGAATATAATGTATTGAGAAAGGTTAAGGGAACCTAAGTAATAAGATCCCGGGTATGATCCCTCAAACGATAAATGAAAACGAAAGTTAAGCGAACCGTATAACAGATCAGCGGTCATTAGGCAAACAATTAGAAGCTAATCAAAGAGATTAGTAGGGATGATGACATAGCAATGTGACATAAGCATGACATAAGGGGAAGGAGATGTGGTTGATTTAAAACCACACAAAGTCAAGGCTAGAAAAGTAATTAACCAAAAACAAGACAAAAAGCAACCAACCAAGCCAAAACATTTCATTTTCATCAAAAAACACAAAACCCCCATTTTCTTCTTCAAGCTCTCGGCCTCTTTTCTTAAAAAATGAAAGTCCAAGCTCCTCCACTTACTATTTAGCAAGGTAATTATCCTAGCTTCTCGTAGTTAAGTTACATACTTCCTATAAGTTTAAGCTTCTAATTCCAAGCAAATCTTTTTCTATAAATCAAGAAAGAAGATGGTGAATAGTACTTTCTTGAAATTAATTTTTGTGTTCTTGATTTCTTTGAAAGAACAAGCTTGTAGGAGGTTAGATTAAGGCTTCCATGGGCATTCCAAGGATCTTTCATGGATTAAAAGCTTCAAGGAAGGTATAACTCTTCATGATCTTAGCTTTAAGTTTTGTTGTTTAGATTTCCTAATGTTTAGATGAAGGGTTAGGGTAATGGGTGTGTAATCATGTTAAAGCTTTTTATGAGTATTTTAGTTGGTGAGAGGCATGATTATTGTGTGTTTAGAGATTGGTTGATTTTGTGATATTTTTGGAGTTGGAAATCTTGGTTAATTAGTCAATGAACTTAAGTAAAACTCTTAGTTCATAATTGAGAAATAAGTATGAATTGGTAACATTGATTTGATGGGGCTGTTGGAGTGTGTTTTGGATGGATGTTGGTTGTATGATTGATTTGGGGTTGAATTGTGGTTGGTTTTGAATGGTTTAAATTTGGGAAATCACGTAAACATAGCCGTCGTAACGTCCGATTTTCTTTAGACTGTTTTTGTGCATAACATTAGGACCCGAGAACCCCCTGCTAGATTATGACCATTGCCATGTGTAGATAGCTCGTGTTACGAGCTTCATTTTGATATGTGGTTCGTTCGATTCCGATGCACGGTTTAGGAGAAACGACCGTTTTAAGTAACGGCGTTTCGCGAACGAAATATTTCCCCTCGCCTTACTTTGAAACATAGGTTAAAGGCCAAAAAGAGTTAATTAATGTATGAAACATTTATGGTAAGTGTGTTAGGCAGTTGGTAAGACACTCGCGAAGGAATCGCCTTAAAACTCATAAAGGTTAAATTATTAAAAAAATGGTGGAGCCGAGGGTACTCGAGTGACTTAAGAGAATCAGTAAGCACAAAACGAGCGTTAGAGTCTGAGTTGGTTAGAGTATAGATTTACAAGTGACTTTGGTTTAATTCCAACTTACTTGTTGTTTATAGGTTACCAGACTCGTCCCGAGCCTTTTTCACCCCAAGTTGCTCAGGCAAGTTTTCTACCCGTTATACTATTGTTGTGATGTATATATGTATTTGCATTATCTTGCGATAGATGCATGTTGGTTAATTAGCAAATATTGCAATATATCGAAGCATGCTGCTATGATATATATATATATATATATATATATATGCATGCCTGTTTCGTATTCTTGCTATATATATCTGTTGATTCACTTGATAATACCTATGCTAGAGGATAGCGGTAACTTGCATATACCCTTAGTATAGGGACCCAAAAGGTGGAAATATTTTCTAAACCGGGAGTCGAGGATCCCGAGTAGATTTTGTATATATGTATATATATACATATATATTTATATATATATGGTTACAGTTTTCAAAACTATTAATCGAATAAGGTTTATTCGATAACTTTATTTTATTTAATGAATATTATTATGAATATTCATTCGAGGGTTTATGACTTCTTTATTTTATTAAATGAATATTATCCAAATATTCATCCGAGGACTTATGACTCCTTTATTTTATTATTGAATATTATTTCAAATATTCATCTGAGGACTTATGACTCCTTTATTTTATTATTGAATATTATTTGAATATTCATTTGAGGATGTATGACTCCTTTATTTTATTTAATGAATATTATTTATAATATTCATTCGAGGTATTATGACTCCGCTTATTACTGAAATATATTCTTTATTTTATTAAAGAAAAGGTGTCGATAATCAAACTTATTTTTGATTATTCAAATAAAGATATTACTTTCGTATAAGTATATCTTTGATTATTTGCTATTCATTTCGAGTATAAGTTTTCCAACTTCTACCTCCATTATTCTTTATGGGAATATTATTTAAATAATAATATTCAGATATTTCTTTCATAATTGGGACTGATTTATATCATAAATCAGCATTACTCCAAACGTTCTTAAAAATGTTTTCGAGTCTTCAAAATGAATTTAAAAAGGGTAGAGCGGATCCCAAAACTTGTTTTCAAATTCAAGATCTTCCATTTTAAGGGGACTTGAATACTCGCTCAAAAATCTAAGGGATCCGGCTCTGTGGTGTATTTTATATTCGCAACAAGGTTGCAGTTTTGGTAAATGAATTGATTACTTACCCAACGTTCGGGAAGTAAGTCCATCTATCGAGTCGGCATAAGCAACATGGGCTCAGTGGGCGTCCATGATAGTGTAAGTGGCTCAGTGGGAGTCCATCAAATGCATAAGTGGCTGAGTGGCAGTCCAGCATAAGGTCCTATTGAGACCAGGGTGATGACCAGTGGGGAATTCGTCCATCTACTAGTAGAAAAGGTTACTTATGGGTATCTTTGCCTGATCAACAAGATATCTGGTTTATGCCAAAATTCTTTCCTTTCCAAACTTATTGGATATTGCAATTCTGTTCATACTTTACATGACAGAGGTTTTCAGGAAATGTATATATATATATAGGTGTATATATATGTCGGGACTTAATGAAGTATCTCGTAACTTCATTATTTATAATGATATTCAAAGATTGAATCTATTCAATCTTGTCTTGTAGTCTCATCTATGTGATGAACTTTTGAAACTAATTATAACTTGAACGGTGGTAGTTCAAGTAGTATTTGGGAAAGATATAAGTATATTGGGGTATCTTGTAACTTCATCTTTTAAACTTATATCTAATTAATAATTGTCTTATGGATGACAAAGATTTTCAGAAAAACGTTGAGACAAGGTTAGATATATGAGATCACCTTGCAACGATATTTTTTTATACAGTTATACACTGGGACTTTGTGTATATTATGCATGGAAGAGGACTTCCAATATTTTGAAAAGTATATATGTATATATATATATATACTGAATATTTTGCGACTTCATCGCATTAAGATATCAACTTGGTTCATTTCTTTTGACCAAGACTTTCATGAGAATTATGAGTAGGCTCACATATTGTTAATCATTATACATATTATTTTGGTGGGCTTGCTGCTCACCCTTGCTTTCTTCTTTCATCACACAACATCAGATAGATAAGATGAACAGGACCAAGCTCCCAATTCGCAAGCGGATAGGAAACATTCCACAGCTTTCTGGAAGCGTTGAGTCCGCTGTAGCTGAGGTAGAAATTACAAATAGGCTAAGTTTTCAACTAATAATGTACCAGACTTATGTATCTTTATCAATTGTAATAATGGCAAAGAAATGTAAATTTATTCAGAAAACCTTTTAAGGTGTATTGGCAGATAAATGTGGAATAAAATGACTTGTGGTTATTTTTTTGATGTTCATCTCTGAGACTATAACGTGTGGTGTGTGTTTATTATGGGGTCACAGTATAGAGTAGTTGAGTAATTATTAAGATTGGGTGTTATTAAGGGAAATGGAACTCGTGACAACCCGGATCCCCGACCCCGGATCTGGGGGTGTTACACAGGTGGAGACCTATAAGGCCAGGCTCGTGGCAAAAGGATTCAGACAAAGGCAAGGGATTGACTTCGATGAAACTTTTTTACCTGTAGCCCTATTAAAATCAATTCGGATTTTGCTTGCGATTGCTTCTTACTACGACTATGAGATCTAGAAAATTGACGTGAAAACAGCCTTCCTCAATGGGAAAATTGAAGAGGAAGTGTATATGACATAGTCAGAGGGTTTTCTTTCCGAGGGAAATGAACACCTAATGTGTAAGCTGCTGCGAACCATATATGGTTTAAAGCAAGCTTCTCGTAGATGGAACATCCGTTTTGATGAGACAATCAAAGAGTTTGGTTTTATTAAAAACATAGATGAACCATGTGTCTACAAAAAGGTTAGTGGGAGCGCGGTAACATTTCTTGTATTGTATTGAAAGAGGAGACGACAAGAGAGTTGACACACATAACAACGTAGCAGACCTACTCATAAAGCCACTTTCTCAAAGTCACTTTGATCGTCATAAAGACAAGATGGGTATTAGATACCAGAGTGATTGACTTTAGTACAAGTGGGAGATTGAAAGAGATGTGTCCAAAGTCCAATCATGTATGATGATTTAGGAATAACTTTTATGTAATCTGTTTTGATTTCATTGATATTAATAAAAATTTATTTTGGTTTTATTGCGGGCTTTATCTATTTAAGTGTTTAAATAAGATATACCATAGTTTAAAGTAAAGCTTTTAATGGATTATGATGAGATCATAATAATGAGACCTAAAAGATGATAACTCTAAACTTAAATATTTCCTGGTCGTAGGATTACTAACTGGTAATTAGTAATCCGCAAAGATCGGTACATACTATGCTTGCTTCATTATGAAGGATGTCTGTTCTCATAGACATTTGTGTGGTGACACTATAGCTAGTATGTAGGTGCTTATTATAGAACAAGTTCACTGAACATGACTCACACAGCTGAACAACTGATGGAGTTCACTCACGTGTCAGCAGTTGTTCACATAGTGATAGTTGTACAAGTATTCTTAGACTTGAGTTTATCATAGTCATCTTGTGTACACTGAACTATGCTTTGGTTTAGTTCTTAGTCTCCAGGGACAATTATAAGGGCTCTAATGGGTATAGGAATTTGTACACGAAGATAGTGTATGATCAATAAAGGATCTACCCCTTCCAGTGAAGGAAGAAAATGTTCAATGCTGATCCACTTATGCTAGTTCAAGAATCTCTGGCCAGAGTGAATGAAATTAGAAAGGAGTTTCTAATTTACATTAAATAGAACTAAGCATAGTGAATGGGAAAGCAAATGATTAAATAAGATAGGCTTGACACAAGTTCCATGCCTTGTATTTAATCGTGACATTGCAAGGTAGAAGGAATTGATTGCACGGTAACTACTCACTGAATAGGTTCTTGGTATTCTAAGCAGTGAATTCGTATTATCCGGATAGTCGCGATATGCTGAGAAGTATCCCTCACGATATAGAATAAATATGATTAATTTATTAATTAATCATATTTAATGAATTAGAGAATTTATATAAATAATGATAAAATAGTTTTATTATTATTTATTTCTACTACCGGCTTAATATTGAACCTACAGGGCCACACCATAAAAGAGAATGATTTAATGGTGGAGGAATTAATTAATAATGGCTCGTAATTATTTATTTGTGAAACAAATAATTAATTAGAAGATTTGATAATTGATTAAATGAGATTTAATTAATTCTTAATATTATTAATTAAGAATTTAATTTTGGAAATTATATCAAGTGAGAGAATTATTTTTCTAAAGTGTTTAGAAAAAGGATTAATGATTAAAAGGTGTTTTAATTATTAGTTAATTGGTTAATAAAAATAATCAATTAAAGGGTTAATAATAATAATATTTTATGGAAAATTTTCAGCTGAAAATTTTGCCTATAAATATACTATTATAAACCCTATTTGCCAAAACCCAAATAATTAACCCTAATTCTAAAGTAGAACAAGAGGGAGGCAACTAATTCTCTCAACATCTTTCTCCTCCATCACATTGTACTCTTGGTGGATACCGATGAAGTGCTTCATACTTGAGGAGCAGCTGCTAGGGATTTTCGTTCATCGTTCTTGGATCGCTATTAAAGACCTCCATCTTTCTATTAACGTAAAGCTTCTTAAGGTAAATATACTGAACTACGAATTAAATATTATTTTTCGCATGGATCCTGCGGAGGGTTTCGGTTTTTTTAAAGATTTAAATTTACGTTTTCGTTGCGTTTATGTGCTAAAAACCCTTCAGGATGATCAACAACCCGACGGATGATCAATATCTCGACGAATGATCATGAACCTGACGGATAAAGAATTCAAATATCTGTTGACAATGACAACACAGTCACATGCGTTGAGTGGATGCAAATGGAATGTGGTAGCCTATTTAACTGGGTTTTCAAGAATAAAGAAGTATTTCCATTTCCATGCTATTATGAAAATATTCAAAGATGTTGGAATAGAGTAATGAAGTAGCATTGTAATAGACTAGATAGTTTTTGTTTTATTATCCTGTCTCATTACTTTGTAATCTTGGTGATATATAAACCAAGAAGTAGCAACTAAGAAACTATCGAATAGGAGATACAAGCAGAGAAACATTTGTAAGCAGAATTCTTAGCATTTCTTTGAACTCTTAGTTGTTCAATTGTTGTAAGCAGCTGTGAGCATTTTGCACACAGGGTTCTCTCGATATATAATATATATCTCTGGTGGAATCATTCAAATCCACCAGAAAGTTTTTAAAGACTCTTGTTTTTAATTACTTGTGTTTTGATTCATTTAAGTAAATATTCCGCATTATGCTAATCAATTCACACTTATATACGAGTTAGAACATTTTTATTTCGAGAAAAAGTTTCAAGAATTCCATTCAACCCCCCTTCTGTAATTTTTTTCATATTGTTAAGGGACTAACAATTGGTATCAGAGCAAGCTCTTAATTTACAAAGAGTTTAAAGATCAAAACAATACAGCAAGATGAACAAGAAGGATGTTGGAGTCAAGATCCCTTTTCTGGATAAAGATAATTACCAGCATTGGAAGGTAAAGATGCATCTTCATTTGCTTTCTCAAGATGAGGCCTATGTTGACTGCATAGAAAGAGGCCCTCATGTTCCAATGAGAGCTGCAACAGGAAACGAGCCATCAGTACACAAGCCAAGGCATGAATGGTCTGATCCTGACATTGAACAAGTCAGAAAGGATAAAAAGGCCATGAATATCCTATTTAATGGAGTTGATGGAGATATGTTTGACAACATTATCAACTGCAAAACTGCCAAGGATGTTTGGGATACAATACAGATCATCTGTGATGGCACTGAGCAATGCAGCTCCTGATTCAGCAATATGAGCATTTTTATAATAAAGAAAGTGAGTCTCTCACTGACATTTTTAGTAGGTTTCAGAAACTACTAAATGCTCTAAAGTTGCATGGAATGGTCTATCAGACAAAAGACTCCAATCTAAAATTCCTTAGATCTCTTCCAAAGGAATGGAAACCAATGATAGTCCCATTAAGAAACTCACAAGATTATAAGGAGTTTACTTTGGAGAGACTGTATGGCATCCTGAAAACTTATGAGCTTGAAATAGAGCAAGATGAGAGGATGGAGAGAGGAAAGAAGAAAGGAGGATCCATTGCACTAGTTGATGAGTTGGAAAAAGAGAAGGAAGTGAAGATTGAAGCTGTTGAGTCAACTTCAAGGGTCTGTGAAAGCAAGGGCAAGGGGCTTGTAGCTGAAAATGAAGATTCTTTGAGCCAAGATGACATGGAGGACATTGATGAACACCTAGAATTTCTTTCCAGGAGATTTGCCAAGCTCAAGTTCAAGAAGAACTTTGGAGCAGCCAAGCCAAATAGAAACATGGTGGATAAATCAAAATTTGTAACACCCCCAAATCCGGGGTCGGGGATCCGGGTTGTCACGAGTTCCATTTCCCTTAATAACACCCAATCTTATTAAACAATCAACTACTCTGTACTGTGACCCCACAATACACACACACACACCACAAGTTATAGTCTCAGAGATGAATTCCCAAAAATAATCACAAGTCACTTTATTCCACAATTATCTGTCAATACACCTTAAAAGGTTTTCTGAATAAATTTACATTTCTTTGCCATTATTACAATTCATAAATATACATAAATCTGGTACATCAAAAGTTGAAAACCTAGCCTATTGGTAGTTCCTACCTCAGCTACGGCGGCATCAATGCTTCTAGAAAACTGCGGAACGTCTCCTAATCGCTTGCGAATCGGGAGCTTGGTCCTGTTCATCTTTTCTATCTGTTGTTGTGTGATGAAAGAAGAAGGCAAGGGTGAGCAGCAAGCCCACCAAAATAATATGTATAATGATTAACAATATATGAGCCTACTCATAATACTCATGAAAGTCTTGGTCAAAAGAAATGAACCAAGTTGATATCTTAATGCGATGAAGTCGCAAAATATTCAGTATATATATATACATATATACTTTTCAAAATATTGGAAGTCCTCTTCCATGCATAATATACACAAAGTCCCAGTGTATAACTGTATAAAAAAATATCGTTGCAAGGTGATCTCATATATCTAACCTTGTCTCAACGTTTTTCTGAAAATCTTTGTCATTCATAAGACAATTATTAATTAGATATAAGTTTAAATGATGAAGTTACCAAATACTTCACTACACTTATATCATTTATAAAGCTACTTGAACTACCATTGTTCCAAGTATAATGAGCTTTCAACAGTTCATCACATAGATGAGACTACAAGACAAGATTTGAATAGATTAAATCTTTAAAATATTATTAAAGGAAATGAAGTTATGACATACTTCATTAAGTTCTGATATATATATATATATATATATATATATCCACATATACATCTTCCTTTATACATTTCCTGAAAACCTCTGTCATGTAAAGTATGAACAGAATTGCAATATCCAATAAGTTTGGAAAGGAAAAGAATTTTGGCATAAACCAGATATCTTGCTGATCAGGCAAAGATACCCATAAGTAACCTTTTCTACTAGTAGATGGACGAATTCCCCACTGGTCATCACCCTGGTCGTAATAGGACCTTATGCTGGACTGCCACTCAGCCACTTATGCATTTGATGGACTTCCACTGAGCCACTTACACTATCATGGACGCCCACTGAGCCCATGTTGTTTATGTCGACTCAATAGATGGACTTACTTCCCGAACGTTGGGTAAGTAATCAATTCATTTACCAAAACTGCAACCGTATTGCGAATATAAAATACACCACAGAGCCGGATCCCTCCGATTTTGAGCGAGTATTTAAATCCCGTTAAAAATGAAGATCTTATATATAAAAATGAGTTTTGGGATCCGCTCTAACTTTTAAAAATCATTTTGAAGACTCGAAAACACTTTAAAGAGTGTTTGGAGTAAAGCTGATTAAAGAAGTAAATCAGTCCCCAGAATATTTAGAAAATGACTGAATATTATTATTTAAATAATATTCCCATAAAGAATAATCGAAAATAAGTTTGATTATTGACACCTTATTCTTTAATAAAATAAAGAATATATCTCAACAAATAATCGGAGTCATAGATCCTCAAATGAATATTCAAATAATATTCATTAAATAATATAAACTGAGTCATAATCCCTCGAATGAATATTCAAATAATATTCAATAAATAATATAAAAGAGTCATAAGCCCTCGAATGAATATTCAAATAATATTCAATAAATAATATAAAAGAGTCATAAGCCCTCGAATGAATATTTAAATAATATTCAATAAATAATATAAAAGAGTCATAAGCCCTCGAATGAATTATTCAAAATAATATTCATTTAATACAAAGGAGTCATAAGCCTTCGAATAATATTCGAATTAATATTTAATAATAAAATAACGTTAAAGTTATCGAATAAACCTTATTCGATTAATAGTTTTGAAAAATATGACCATTTATATATATAAGTATATATATATATATTTATATCCATATATACAAAATCTACTCGGGATCCTCGACTCCCGGTTTTAGAAAATATTTTCACCTTTGGGTCCCTGTACTAAGGGTATATGCAAATTACCGCTATCCTCTAACATAGGTATTATCAACTGGATCAACAGATATATATGGAAAGAATACGAAACAGGCATGCATATATATATATACCATAGCAGCATGCTTCAATATATTGCAACATTTGCTAATTAACCAACATGCATCTATCGCAAGATAATGCAAATACATATATACATCACAACAACAGTTATAACGGTTAGAAAACTTGCCTGAGCGACTGGGGGTTACGAATGGCTCGGGACGAGTCTGGTAACCTATAAACAACAAGTAAGTTGGAATTAAACCAAAGTCACTTGGAAATCTATACTTTAACTAACTTAGACTCTAACGCTTGTTTTGCGCTTATTGATTCTCTTAAGTCACTCGAGTACCCTCGGCTCCACCATTTTAATAAATTAACCAGTACGAGTTTTAAAGCGATTCCTTCGCGAGTGTCTTACCCACTGCCTAACACACTTACCATAAATGTTTCATATATTAATTAACCCTTTTTGGTCTTTAACCTATGTTTCAAAGTAAGGCGAGGGGAAAAGTTTCGTTCGCGAAACGCCGTTACATGAAACGGTCGTTTCTCCTAAACCGTGCATCGGAATCGAACGAACTACATATCAAAACGAAGCTCGTAACATGAGCTATCTAAACATGGCAATGGTCATAATCTAGCAGGGGGTTCTCGGGTCCTAATGTTATGCACAAAAACAGTCTAAAGAAAATCGGACGTTACGACGGCTATATTTACGCGATTTCCCAATTTTAAACCATTCAAAACCAACCCAATTCAACCTCAAATCCAACATACAACCCACCTCCATCCTTATCACATCATAACAACCCCAACCAATTCAATTTTAACATTCATACTTATGCCTAAGCTTAACTTTAACCATACTTAAGTTCTTTTAATCAAAACAACAACATTTACCATTCCATTTCAATACCATTTCAATCCCAAACTCTAAATCACCAACATCAAGCTACAATATCACCCTACTAATCAAAATCATCTTATAATACATAGGAATCTAGGGTTTGGAGATGATATACCTTCCTTGAAGTGGTGGGAGTAGCTAGGAAGCCTTAAGAAGCTTTGAGAAGTCTTAGGAATGCTTGGATACTCAAGGAAAACAAGAAAAATTTCAAGTTAAAAACTTGAAAACACTATTCATTGTCTTCTTCTTTGATTAAATGAAGAAGATTGAGAAGGAATTGATGGCTTAAACTCATGATATAGCCCTAACTAAGCATGAAGATGATTAGGGAATTAACTCACCAATTTAGGAAGCTTGGATCTTTGATTTTGAATTTTCTTGCCTT
The DNA here is from genome assembly GCF_009905375.1 of Apium graveolens. Lineage (NCBI taxonomy): Eukaryota > Viridiplantae > Streptophyta > Magnoliopsida > Apiales > Apiaceae > Apium > Apium graveolens. The sequence continues at coordinate 259,928,622 of NC_133652.1, read as the reverse complement.
TTGCAATAGTAAAAAGCCGAGAGCTCTCAAGAACAATGCCTTGGTTTCTTTTTGATTTTGATGAAAAATGATTTTGCTTGGCTTGGTTGACTTGATTTTGTGTTTGATTTAGTCAATTACCTTGTTGCCCTTGAATTTGTGTGATTCTCATTCAACCACACCTCCTTCCTTCCCATGTCATGCCTATGTCATGTGGTGATGTCATTCTTCCCTCCTTATCCTCTTCTCATTGGTTGGGTGACATCGCTCTCTCTAATCCCTTTGATTAACTTCCTAATTGTTTGCCTAATGACCGCTGATCTGTTATACGGTTCGCTTAACTTTCGTTCTCGTTTATCGCTTGAAGGATCATACCCGGGATCTTATTACTTAGGTTCCCTTAACCTTTCTCAATACATTATATTCCTTTTTACGATCCTCTATTATAATCCTTTAATTTAAATCCTTCGTATCCTGTTACCTTATATTCAATTCTTTTCGTATCTAGTGGATTTCCGAGAAAAATCAAAGTGTTCGGATTTGGATTCTGACGATCTTTACATACACTTATATCCCATATAAAGTACTAATAAAATCTCAGAATATCCATATCAGAACCCCTACATAGGGTGGCATGAAAAGTTTTCTCATTCAGCAAAAACACTATTCATAAGGGTTTCAAAATTTCCCAAAAATTGGGGTTATTACAGTCTCCCCTCCTTAAAAGGATTCCGTCCCGGAATCAGATAGAAATGAATAGGGATACCTTCTTAGTATTGCACTTTCTAACTCTCAAGTCAATTTTCCCACATTGTGGTTCTACCATCAAACTCTTACTAGTTTGATAACCCTTCTCCTAAGCACTAATTCCTTCTTAATCTATACCCTTCCTGGTTGCTCCATATAGGTTACGTCTGGTTGCATGTCTATGCGCTCATATGCCCCTATTTGTCTAGCATCTGAATTATACTTCCTTAACATTGATACGTGGAACACGTTATGAACTTGCTACAGGTTCGGGGGTAGGGCTAGCTCATATGCTAACTTCCCAAACGTCTTAATATATCCAAGGGTCCAACAAATTATAGATTTAGCTTTCCTTTCTTTCCAACCCTCATCAATCCTTTCCAAGGGATACCTATAACATCACTAGGTCCCTTATTTCATACTCTTTGTCCTTTCGAGTCGAATCAGCATACCTCTTATGTCCATCTTGGGTTACTACCAGCCGTCCTCTGATTAAATCTATTATATCCCTGGTCCTTTGGACTACTGCGGGTCCGAGCATCTTGCGCTATACAACTTCATCCTAACATAAGGGAGATCGACATTGTCTTCCCTCAAAAATCTCATATGGCGATATCTCAATACCGACATATGATCTATTGTCGTGAGAAAACTCAATCCGCATTATGTGATCATTCCAATTTCTTTCAAGTCTATTGCACAGACTCTCATTATAGCTTCTAGCATTATAGCTTTTGCTTCTCACTACCCATTCTTTTCCAGTTCGTAGTCGCTACTACCTTCCATTTCTAATATTATACTGGTTATAATTCTGCTCGTTAGCGTTCTATAACCTTTTAATAACCACGTCAACCTTAGTATCACGAATGTGTTTCCATTCCGAATACCACCACAACTTTACTACTCCTTTTTCAGCTGCTTCTATCTTCGAAAGCTTAATCCTTCATATAGAAGTAAAAGAATTTATTGAGAGATCACTATGATCATGAACACTTGTTATATCGCATAGTTAGTACAAAAGGTGGCCAGCCTTTAGTACTTGACAAGCAATTAAACAATAGCTGGTATCCTACTAGGCTTCTATCACACAGATAGATAGTCATTCGGAAATACCTCCCCTTCTGGAAGGGTTGTTCTTCTCAGCTTATACAAAATGAAAAGAAGAGAAAAGAACGAATTGAAGAGAATTGTATATATGAAAAAAAATATACTGCCACAAAATATCTGGCTTGGAACCTACCTCTGAACTATAGAGGTTTGTCATAGGAGAACAAAATATATATGTATTTATATCAACATCAAGTATTATAGCATCATATTTCTCATGCCTAAATATTTTCTCTATTCCGTCCATCATTCTATGGACCCATGCTCTTCCTCGAGCTTATACTCAATCACCTTTGAAACTCCCTCGACATCGAAAATCGAATCTGGAATCTCATTTTATACATCATCGTTACTTGAACCCATTTCTATACCGCAACCTTCTTCGTATGGGTAATACTACTCTCTATTGATAAGAAAGAATAATATTCAATAGGTAGATACTCTACTTAATTAGTCTATCAATGATAACTTATACACTACCATGAACCGATTTGTGGTACTCAATCTCAACACCCATTCCAATACAACTCTCACGGTTGTAATCAGCTCATTACTCGCAGAATCATTGCTGCCTTACTATGGTCCACCACTGACCTACTGTAGTCATTCATTTTCCATGAAGTCTTAATAGCTAACCATACGGAGTCCATACATCTCGTATCTAATTCTCCTAAGGAGTTAACATAACCACCAATCACAATTCATGAGGAACACTCCAAACTCTGACGTACTTTCATGATATGAAGTAGATAAAATTGTAGAAGAGTTTCAATCATAGTAACGATAGCAGGTTAATACCATTCTTAATCATATGCCTTCTATAGAAGACTTAACTCAAAGGTTCGTTTAGTCCTTTTGAAACATGGTCCTGGCTTATCTCAAGATAGGACCTTCTGAGATAGATAGCCCGCCCATGGTGATTACACGAATTAAACCTTTACCAACTACTATTATGGTTGGGTATTGCACAGTCATCAGAAGGAATGTCAATCTTCCAAACCATAATACAACCTTCATACCTTTAACCATCATCACTATATTCCTTTGGCACAAGCACCTATAATTATCCTCTTACCTTTAAAGTGTCGGCCACCTCTTTGGCCTTTCCTGATAGTAAAATTTCCTTACAGTCAATGTCATTTTAACCACCTCCAAATAAATTTTCTACCTTATTTCAATCACAGCTTATGTGAAGATGTTTTCCTTAAAATCTGATAAGAAAAAAAATCACCATTTTTCCATAAGTTATTGCCTCAGTCTTTAGAGGTTAATCACTGTCACGACTGACTCTCAACCATACTTAGAACATCTTTTATCTTAAGTCCTAATTGCCCTGAACAATTTCGACCATTACTGGTTCGATCCATACTTTCTCGTGGCGTAACACATGCCCCACTTGGCATCATTAAAATTACGACACATTTCCTTTATCAACATTTCTATTCTTGAGAAATTTTGAATATTACCTTTCTCCTTGTAAAACCTCTAAGGTTATCCTTGAATCGTTCCTCCTGTATTCCCTAGATACAGGGCATATCGAAATACCATTTACTATTACTAGAACCATTGTCTATATACTTCTAAAAAATTTCTCCACTGATTCTTAAAGGTCGTTATTACCTTAATCCTTTCCAAATCATACTGTTAAAACTCATACTGTCCCTATTAAGGGTGACATGTCAACCTTTATGCATTCCCCTAGGATTCGTTTTAAGTTACCGATGTTCTATCCTTAATTCCACCTTTAAAAAGGTACATGCATCCTTCCATGGATAAATCAAGTCATATACCCCTGATAAGGGTGTCTTATTAAATCATTCCCACCTCGATAGTATATACCAATTTCACGATAGCATCCTTATTCAAACTGAGGTCAACCCATATGGCCTTCAAAAGATAACAATGGTTACCCGCTTTTCTTGCCTAATTTGGTAATGATAACAAGGATGTTCTAGAAGATATTGGTCATGTTCAACGTGAACTTCTTCTTAATAATTCCTTATTTACTTTTGTTGTTTATCCCAACAGTCATCTCAATGTTGGGATATCTCCCATACCTGGCGTCTCCCTTTCTAGGTATCATGCCACCGGTCTTACACTTCACCTTCTTGAAGGTCACTTCCTTCATCCAATTTTCTTAATTTCTTACTTTCTTGTGTCCTCAGTCTATCCGCGTCTCATTATTTATCCTTCGAATTATCTCAAGGTTTCCTCGAATCCTCCCAACTCACAGGGGATAAAATATATGTATCTCTTATGCCCTCAACCATCAATTTTAACTCATGGTGAATCACCCTCATCCTGACGAATGCATACTTTTCTATTTCTATTGCTACGAGTCTTTAGGGTTTCCTCATACCCAACTCCCTTATCATACCTCAAACTCTATTGCCTTTATATTCGTTTCCACTTCAGTTTCTTTTTATTTTCCTTTCTCTTATCATTATTTCATGAACCAACACAACATAAGCATTGATTTCAAACATCCCGTCATTCTGGATTCGTGTCCTCAGAACGAATCTTGATAACTTTTACAACTTAGATTCATAATTTATCATACTCGTCTGCCTTTGTTCTGACTCTAAAGCTTTTACACTATCTCCCTAACCTTGGGAATTACTTTCCTGAAAACAATTGACTGAACTTTAATCAGTTTATTCTGACCTCTGGCTCCGTGCCTTTCTTGGTCTTTCACCAGCGGGTGGTCTCTCTCTTAGGAGGGTAAGTGACAAAACAGTCTTTTGTGGTTCGTCAATCATTCAGAATCTCAAATGATTCCTCTATTTCCTTTAGCCAGACTCTTGCCTCGACTAGGTCAACCTGTTCCTTGGAACTCTGAGAGCTTAGAGACTTAAAGGTCCTGAAAGAATTTCCTATCCCATTGTTTCCTCAAGGTGGTGGTTGGGGATAATAGTCTAAGTTCTGTCTAGACAGGTCCATAAATTGCCGTATAGGAGTACCGTCTCGGGTCTCCTTTCCTTACTCGAATTTCTGTTTCCTTAGTATGAAATGTTTCATCCTTCTCCCATACTCGGGGTTATCTTATACATTAAAACCCTTGTTTTCCACTCTATTATGTTATGGGTTCTTTCTTTCTTGATGGCAACCTCCCTGACTATCACATTCTGGGTTTGCCCTAAATCCTATTCCTCAAACTATGGCTCTCATCTAAGTTCTCATCTTTAAGCTCTTGAACTTTCGGAACCCAAATTCTATAGGAATACCTCATTATTCCCTTATCATCTTTCTCGGTATTAATCTCATATTTATTTGTTGGCTCTCTGCCTTCATTCATCACCTTTTCTGGCACAATATGTTCTCTTCCGATCATTCGGTCTCTATTGCAATCTCAAACAGCTTTTCGGTACCGGCTCCGGTTACCTTCACTTCTATTTCCATCTTCTCAAAATCTCTTATAAACTCTCTCAAAGACATTATCATCTTGAGTCTCTCCTTTTTACTAAGGGCGTCAGCCACCACATTGGCTTTCCCCGAATGATAAAGAATCTCATAATCGTAATCCTTGATTAGCTCTAACCACCTCATTTGGCATATGTTGAGCTCTTTTCTGCGTGAAAATGTACTAGAGCACTTATGGCTTAGGTAAATCTCGCACTTCTCTCCATACAAATATTGCCTCCAATCTTTAGGGCAAAACTATTGCCACGAGCCCAAGCTCATGGGTGGGGATATCGAATTTTATATTCCCTTAATTGTCTTGATGCGTACGCGATTACCTTGTTGTGCTGTATAAGAAGCACCCTAATTCCTTATGTGAAGCGTCACTACACATCATAAAATCTCCTTTTCCATCCGGCAACGCCATCATAGGGGTCGTCACCAATCTTTGCTTCAGTTCTTGAAAGTTGTTCTCGTATTTCTCTGTCCATTCAAACTTCTCAGTCTTACGAGTAAGCCGCGTTAAAGGGGGCTACTATCTTTATAAACTTGAACGAACCTCCGATAGTGACTGACCAATTCTACCTCTGGTAGTCGACCTAACCATGGTCATCAATTCATCAGTGGTCCTTTATTCATTCTTGTCAGGATCCTCCATGGGATCCTCCTCAGCAACTATCCCTTCTTGGACAACATCCTCAACCGCTACATCCTCAATATCAACATCATCCGGTCCTGCATTAGGACACTCTATCGGATCCACAATCCGATCTCCAATTAGTAATAAACATCATCGCGCTGTTGCTCCTCAACCTCAGGGTTCGGAGTCCCGCTACCATATACGATAACGAACTACGCTTCTATCACAATATTTATAAGGGTTCCCGTAAGGGTTTTAACTGTCAGTACTACGTTAGGTAGCCCGACTATGAACTTGGCAAGAGTTCTTATTTATCTTAGTGAACTTATTATCTTAACGTAACATCATCTCTGAGGTTTATAACGCTTAGCTCTGATACCACTTCTGTAACACCCCCAAATCCGGGGTCGGGGATCCGGGTTGTCACGAGTTCCATTCCCCTTAATAACACCCAATCTTATTAAACAATCAACTACTCTGTACTGTGACCCCACAATATACACACACACACCACAAGTTATAGTCTCAGAGATGAATTCCCAAAAATAATCACAAGTCACTTTATTCCACAATTATCTGTCAATACACCTTAAAAGGTTTTCTGAATAAATTTATATTTCTTTGCCATTATTACAATTCATAAATATACATAAATCTGGTACATCAAAAGTTAAAAGCCTAGCCTATTGGTAGTTCCTACCTCAGCTACGGTGACATCAATGCTTCTAGAAAACTGTGGAATGTCTCCTAATCGCTTGCGAATCGGGAGCTTGATCCTGTTCATCTTTTCTATCTGTTGTTGTGTGATGAAAGAAGAAGGCAAGGGTGAGCAGCAAGCCCAGCAAAATAATATGTATAATGATTAACAATATATGAGCCTACTCATAATACTCATGAAAGTCTTGGTCAAAAGAAATGAACCAAGTTGATATCTTAATGCGATGAAGTCGCAAAATATTCAGTATATATATATATACATATATACTTTTCAAAATATTGGAAGTCCTCTTCCATGCATAATATACACAAAGTCCCAGTGTATAACTGTATAAAAAAATATCGTTGCAAGGTGATCTCATATATCTAACCTTGTCTCAACGTTTTTCTGAAAATCTTTGTCATTCATAAGACAATTATTAATTAGATATAAGTTTAAAAGATGAAGTTACCAAATACTTCACTACACTTATATCATTTATAAAGCTACTTGAACTACCATTGTTCAAAGTATAATGAGCTTTCACATTCATCACATAGATGAGACTACAAGACAAGATTTGAATAGATTAAATCTTTAAAATATTATTAAAGGAAATGAAGTTATGACATACTTCATTAAGTTCTGATATATATATATATATATCCACATATACATCTTCCTTTATACATTTCCTGAAAACCTCTGTCATGTAAAGTATGAACAGAATTGCAATATCCAATAAGTTTGGAAAGGAAAAGAATTTTGGCATAAACCAGATATCTTGCTAATCAGGCAAAGATACCCATAAGTAACCTTTTCTACTAGTAGATGGACGAATTCCCCACTGGTCATCACCCTGGTCGTAATAGGACCTTATGCTGGACTGCCACTCAGCCACTTATGCATTTGATGGACTCCCACTGAACTACTTACACTATCATGGACGCCCACTGAGCCCATGTTGCTTATGCCGACTCAATAGATGGACTTACTTCCCGAACGTTGGGTAAGTAATCAATTCATTTACCAAAACTGCAACCGTGTTGCGAATATAAAATACACCACAGAGCCGGATCCCTCAGGTTTTGAGCGAGTATTTAAATCCCCTTAAAAAGGAAGATCTTAAATATAAAAATGAGTTTTGGGATCCGCTCTAACTTTTAAAAATCATTTTGAAGACTCGAAAACACTTTAAAGAGTGTTTGGAGTAAAGCTGATTTAATGAAGTAAATCAGTCCCCAGAATATTTAGAAAATGACTGAATATTATTATTTAAATAATATTCCCATAAAGAATAATCGAAAATAAGTTTGATTATTGACACCTTATTCTTTAATAAAATAAAGAATATATCTCAGCAAATAATCGGAGTCATAGATCCTCAAATGAATATTCAAATAATATTCATTAAATAATATAAACTGAGTCATAAGTGTAATAACCCCAATTTTTGAGAAATTTTTGAAACCCTTATGAATAGTGTTTTTGCTGAATGAGAAAACTTTTCATGCCACACTATGTAGGGGTTCTGTTATTGATATTCTGAGATTTTATTAGTACTTTATATGGGATATAAGTGTATGTAAAGATCGTCAGAATCCAAATCCGAACACTTTGATTTTTCCCGGAAATTCACAAGATACGGAGAGAATTGAGTATAAGGTAACAGGATAAAAAGGATTTAAATTAAAGGATTATAGGAGAGGATCATAAAAGGAATATAATATATTGAGAAAGGTTAAGGGAACCTAAGTAATAAGATCCCGGGTATGATCCCTCAAACGATAAACGAAAACGAAAGTTAAGCGAACCGTATAACAGATCAGCGGTCATTAGGCAAACAATTAGGAGGTTAATCAAGAAGGTTAGGGATGATGAGGTCATCCAACCAATAAGGAGAGGACAAGGAGGGGAGGATGACATCATGAGGATGATGCAAGCATGACATAAGAGGGAAGGAAATGTGGTGGAATATTAACCACACAAAGTCAAGGCTACAAAGGGAATTAACCAAAAAACAAGACAAAAAGCAACCAACCAAGCAAAACAAATCACAAAACACCAAACCTTCCATTTCTTCATGAAGCTCTCGGCTTCTTTCTTAAGAAATGGGAAGTCCAAGCTCCTCCACTTGCTATTTTACAAGGTAATTATCCTAGCTTCTCCTAGTTAAGTTACATACTTCCTAGAAATCTTAGCTTCAAAATCCTTTCCTAGCATTTCCTATAAATCATTCAAGAAGATGGTGAATAGTACTTTCTTGAAATTAATTTTTGTGTTCTTGATTTCTTTGAAAGAACAAGCTTGTAGGAGGTTAGATTAAGGCTTCCATGGGCATTCCAAGGACCTTTCATGGATTAAAAGCTTCAAGGAAGGTATAACTCTTCATGGTCTTAGTTTTAAGTTTTGTTGTTTAGATTTCCTAATGTTTAGATGATGGGTTAGTGTAATGGGTGTGTAATCATGTTTAGAGCTTGTTATGAGTAGTTTAGTTGGTGAGAGGCATGATTATTGTGTGTTTAGAGATTGGTTGATTTTGTGATATTTTTGGAGTTGGAAATCTTGGTTATTAGTTAATGAACTTAAGTAAACTCTTAGTTCATAATTGAGAAATAAGTATGAATTGGAAATATTGAATTGTTGGGGCAGTTGTAGTATGGTATGGATGGATGTTGGTTGTATGAATGATATGTGGTTGATTTGTGGTTGGTATTGAATGGTTTAAAATTTGGGAAATCGCGTAAACATAGCCGTCGTAACGTCCGATTTTCTGTAGACTGTTTTTGTGCATAACATTAGGACCCGAGAACCCCCTGCTAGATTATGACCACTGCCATGTTTAGATAGCTCATGTTACGAGCTTCGTTTTGATATGTAGTTCGTTCGATTCCGATGCACGGTTTAGGAGAAACGACCGTTTCAAGTAACGGCGTTTCGCGAACGAAACTTTTCCCCTCGCCTTACCTTGAAACATAGGTTAAAGACCAAAATGGGTTAATTAATGTATGAAACATTTATGGTAAGTGTGTTAGGCAGTTGGTAAGACACTCGCGAAGGAATCGCTTTAAAACTCGTAAAGGTTAAAATATTAAAAATGGTGGAGCCGAGGGTACCCGGGTGACTTAAGCAAATCAACAAGCGCAAAACAAGCGTTAGAGTCTAAGTTAGTTAAAGTATAGATTTACAAGTGATTTTTGTTTAATTCCAACTTACTTGTTGTTTATAGGTTACCAGACTCGTCCCGAGCCTTTTATCACCCCAAGTCGCTCAGGCAAGTATTCTATCCGTTATACTGTTGTTGTGATGTATACACTTGTATATGCATTATCTTGCGATAGATGCATGTTGGTTATTTAGCAAATTCTTGCGATATATTGTAGCATGTGATATGGTATATATGCATGCCTGTTTCATATTCTTGAAATATATATCTGTTGGTTCAGTTGATAATACCTATGCTAGAGGATAGCGGTATCTTGCATATACCCTTAGTGTAGGGACCCAAAGGTGAAAAAAATTTCTAAAACCGGGAGTCGAGGATCCCGAGTAGATTTTGTATATATATGGATATGGATATATATATATATATTTATATATATATATGGTTATAGTTTTCCAAACTGTTAATCGAATAAGGTTTATTCGATAACTTTAAACTTTATTTTATTTAATGAATATTATTTCGAATATTATTCGAGGACTTATGACTCCTTTTATATTATTTATTGAATATTACTTGAATATTCATTCGAGGGCTTATGACTCAGTTTATATTATTTAATGAATATTATTTGAATATTCATTTGAGGATCTATGACTCCGATTATTTGCTGAGATATATTCTGTATTTTATTAAAGAATAATGTTTCGATAATCAAACTTATTTTCGATTATTCAAATAAAGATAATACTTTCATATAAGTATATCTTTGGTTATTTAATACTCGTTTCAAGTATAAGTTTTAATACTTCTACTTCAATTATTTTTATAAAGATTATTTTTTATGGGAATATTATTTAATTAATAATATTCAGTCATTTTCTAAATATTCTGGGGACTGATTTACTTCATTAAATCAGCTTTACTCCAAACACTCTATAAAGTGTTTTCGAGTCTTCAAAATGATTTTTAAAAGTTAGAGCGGATCCCAAAACTCATTTTTATATTTAAGATCTTCCTTTTTAAGGGGATTTAAATACTCGCTTAAAACCTGAGGGATCCGGCTCTGTGGTGTATTTTATATTCGCAACAAGGTTGCAGTTTTGGTAAATGAATTGATTACTTACCCAACGTTCGGGAAGTAAGTCCATCTATTGAGTCGGCATAAGCAACATGGGCTTAGTGGGCATCCATGATAGTGTAAGTGGCTCAGTGGGAGTCCATCAAATGCATAAGTGGCTGAGTGGCAGTCCAGCATAGGTCCTAATGCGGCCAGGGTGATGACCAGTGGGGAATTCGTCCATCTACTAGTAGAAAAGGTTACTTATGGGTATCTTTGCCTGATCAGCAAGATATCTGGTTTATGCCAAAATTCTTTTCCTTTCCAAAATTCATTGGATGTTTCAAACTCTGTTCATACTTTATATAACAGAGGTTCCAGGAAATGTTTAAAGAGATATATATGTGGATATATATATATATATATATCGGGACTAAATAAAGTATCTCGTAACTTTATTTCATTCAATAATATTTCAAAGATTGAATCTATTCAAATCTTGTCTTGTAGTCTCATCTATGTGATGAACTTTTGAAACTGATTATAACTTGAACGGTGGTAGTTCAAGTAGTATTGGGAAAGATATAAGTATATTGGGGTATCTTGTAACTTCATCTTTTAAACTTATATCTAGTTAATAATTGTCTTATGAATGACAAAGATTTTCAGAAAAACGTTGAGACAAGGTTAGATATATGAGATCACCTTGCAACGAAATTTTTTTTATATATACAGTTATACACTGGGATTTTGTGTATATTATGCATGGAAGAGGACTTCCAATATTTTGAAAAGTATATATGTATATATACTGAATATTTTGCGACTTCATCGCATTAAGATATCAAACTTGGTTCATTTCTTTTGACCAAGACTTTCATGAGTACTATGAGAAGGCTCATATACTAGTAAGTATATACTAGTAATTATCTTACACACGATAAAAGATTCTAGTAAGTATCCATTTAGATACTTATATTATTGTTATCACTATATATTATCTTGCGAGCTGTAAGGCTCACTCTTGCTTTATTTCTTCATCACACAACAACAGTTAGGAAAGATGGCCAGACTCCAGCAGACCCAGCGCAAGCGCGTGGGAAGCGTCCCGCGTCTTCCCGATGATGTTGTGCCTGCTATAGCTGCAGAGGTAGATCTATTGGTAGATCAGGCATTCTATTTTTGAGAATCAATTATGTATAATTATAACTTGTGGCAGATAATGGCAATTAACTGTAAATTTATCAAGTAATCATTTTGGGTTGTAATAATTTTAAATTGTGGATTCAAAGACTTGTACTTATTTCAATTTCATCTCTGAGACTATAACGGGTTGTGGTGTGTGTTAGTGTGGGGTCACAGTAAAGAGTAGTTGATTGTTTATTAAGATTGGGTGTTGTTAAGGGAAGTGGAACTCGTGACGACCCGGATCCCCGACCCCGGATCTGGGGGTGTTACAGAAATAGTATCAGAGCTAAGCGTTATAAACCTCAGAGATCATGGGACGTTAAGATAATAAGTTCACTAAGATAATAAGAACTCTTGCCAAGTTCATAGTCGGGCTACCTAACGTAGTACTGACAGTTAAAACCCTTATGGGAACCCTTATAAATGTAGCGATAGAAGCGTAGTTCGTTATCGTATATGGTAGCGGGACTCCGAACCCTGAAGTTGAGGAACATCAACGCGATGATGTTTTATTACTAATTGGAGATCGGATTGTGGATCCGATAGAGTGTCCTAATGCAGGACCGGATGATGTTGATATTGAGGATTTAGCGGTTGAGGATGTTGTCCTAGAAGGGATAGTTGTTGAGGAGGATCCCATGGAGGATCCTGACAGGATTGGATAAAGGACCACTGATGAATTGATGACCATGGTTTGGTCGACTACCAGAGGTAGGATTGGCCGGTCACTACCGGAGGTTCGTTCAAGTTTGTAAAGATAGTAGCCCCTTTAACGCGGCTTACTCGTAAGACTGAGAAGTTCGAATGGACAGAGAAATGCGAGAACAACTTTCAAGAACTGAAGCAGAGGTTGGTGATGGCCCCTATGCTGGCGTTGCCGGATGGAAAAGGAGATTTTGTGAAGTGTAGTGACGCTTCGTACAAGGGCTTAGGGTGCATGCTTATGCAGCACGGTAAGGTAATCGCGTACATGTCAAGACAATTAAGGTAATATGAAATTCGATATCCCCGCTCATGAGCTTAGGCTCATGGCAATAGTTTTACCCTAAAGATTGGAGGCACTACTTGTATGGAGAGAAGTGCGAGAATTACCTAAGCCATAAGTGCTCTAGTACATTTTCACGTAGAAAGAGCTCAACATATGCCAGAGGAGGCAGTTAGAGCTAATCAAGAATAATGATTGGGAGATTCTTTATCATTAGAGGAAAGCCAATATGGTGGCTGATGCCCTTAGTAAAAAGGAGAGACTCAAGATGATAATGTCTTTTGGAGAGTTTATAAGAGATTTTGAGAAAATGGAAATAGTAGTGAAGGTAACCGGAGCCGGTACCGAAAAGCTGTTTGAGATAGCAATACAGCCCGAATTATTGGAAAAGATCATATTATGCCAGAAAAAGTTATGAATGAAGGCAGAGAGCCAACAAATAGATAAGAGGTTAATACCGAGAAAGATGAGAAGGGAATAATGAGGTATTCCTACAGAAATTGGGTTCCAAAAGTTCAAGAGCTTAAGGATGAGAACCATAGTTTGAGGAATAAGATTTAGGGCAAACCCTGAATGTGATAGTCAGGGAGGTTGCCATCAAGAAAGAAAGAACCCATAACATAATAGAGTGGAAAACAAGGTTTTTAATGTATAAGATAACCCCGATTATGGGAGAAGGTTGAAACATTTCATACCAAGGAAACAGAAAGTCGAGTAAGGAAAGGAGACCCGAGACGGTACTCCTATACGGCAATTCATGGACCTGTCTAAAAAGAACTTAGACTATTATCCCCAACCACCACCCTGAGGAGACAGTTAGGTGAGAAATTCTTTCAGGACCTTTAAATCGCTAAGCTCTCAGAGTTCCAAGGAACAGGCTGACCCAGCCGAGGCAAGAGCCTGGCTAAAGGAAATATAGGAATCATTTGAGATTCTAAATGATTGACGAACCACAAAAGACTGTTTTTATCACTCACCCTCCTAAGAGAGAGACCACCTGCTGGTGAAAGGCCAAGGAAGGCACGGAGCAAGAGATTATAATAAACTGATTTAAGTTCAGTCAATTGTTTCAGGAAAGTACTTCCCAAGGTTATGGAGATAATGTAAAAGCTTTAGAGCCAGAACAAAGACAGACGAGTATGATGAATTATGAATCTAAGTTGTAAAAGTTATCAAGATTCGTTCTGAAGACACGAATCCAGAATGACGGGATGTTTGAAATCAATGCTTATGTTGTGTTGGTTCATGAAATAACGATAAGAGAAAGGAATATAAAGGCAACAGAGTTTGAGGAATGATAAGGGAATTGGGTATGAGGAAACCCTAAAGACTCGTAGCAATAGAAATAGATAAATATGCATTCGTCAGGATGAGGGTGATTCACCATGAGTTAAAATTGATGGGTGCAGGCATAAGAGATGCATATAGTTTATCCCCTGTAAGTTGGGAGGATTCGAGGAAACCTTGAGATAATTCGAAGGATAAATAATGAGACGCGGATAGACTAAGGGGATAAGAAAGTAAGAAATTAAGAAAATTGGATGAAGGAAGTGACCTTCAAGAAGGTGAAGTGTAAGACCGGTGGCATGATACCCAGAAAGGGAGACGCCAGATATGAAAGATATCCCAACATTGAGGTGACTGTTGAGATAAACAACAAAAGTAAATAAGGAATTATTAAGAAGGAGTTCACGTTGAACACGACCAATATCTTCCAGAACATCCTTGTTATCGTTACCAGATTAGGCAAGAAAAGCGGATAACCATTGTTATCTTTTGGAGGCCATATGGATTGACCTCAATTTGAATAAGGATGCTATTATGAAGTTAGGTATAGACTATCGAGGTGGGAATGATGAATAAGATAATCTATCAAGGATATATGAATTGATTTATCCATGGAAGGATGTATGTACCTTTTTAAAGGTAGAATTAAGAATAGAACATCGGTAACTTAAAATGAATCCTAGGGGAATGCATAAAGGTTGGCATTTCACCCTTAATAGGGATAGTATGAGTTTTGACAGTATGATTGGGAAAGGGTTAAGGTAACAACAACCTTTAAGAATCAGTGGAGAGATTTTGCAGAAGTATATAGACAATGGTTCTACTATTAGTAAATGGTATTGTGATATGCCCTGTATCTAGGGAATACAGGAGGAACGATTAAAGGATAACCTTAGAGGTTTTATAAGGAAAAAGGTAATATTCGAAGTTCTCAAGAATAAAAATGTTGATAAAGGAAATATGACATAATTATAATGTTGCCAAGTGAGGCACGTGTTAAACCACGAGAAAGTATGGATCGAACCAGTAATGGTCGAAATTATTCAGGGCAATTAGGACTTAAGATAAAAGATGTTCTAATTATGATTGAGAGTCAGTCATGACAGTGATTAACCTCTAAAGACTGAGGCAACAACTTATGGAAAAATGGTGATTTTTTTTTTCTTATCAGATGTTAAGGAAAACATCTTCACATAAGCTGTGATTGAAATGAGGTAGAAAATTTAGTTGAAGGTGGTTAAAAGACATTGATTATAAGGAACTATTACTATCAGGGAAGGCCAAAGAGGTGGCCAACACTTTAAAGGTAAGAGGATAATTATAGGCGCTTGTGCCAAAGGAATACAGTAATGATGGTTAAAACTGTGAAGGTTGTATTGTGGTTTGGAAGATTGACATTCCTTCTGATGACTGTGCAATACCCAACCGTAATAGTAGTTCGGTAAAGGTTTAATTCGTGTAATCGCCAGGAGCGGGCTATCTATCTTAGGAGGTCCTATCTTGAGATAAGCCAGGACCATGTTTCAAAAAAAAAAAAAAAGACTAAACAAACCTTTGAGTTAAGTCTTCTATTGAAGGCATATGATTACGAATGGTATTAACCTGCTATCGTTGCTTTGATTGAAACTCTTCTGCACTTTTATCTGCTTCATGTCATGTATGTATGTCAGGATCAGGAGTGTTCTTCATGAATCAGGAATGGTGATTATGTTACCTCCTTAGAAGGATTTGATACGAGATGTATGGACTCCGTATGGTTAGCTATTAAGACTTCATGGAAAATGAATGAGTACAGTAGGTCAGTGGTGGACCATAGTAAGGTAGCAATGATTCTGCGAGTAATGAGCTGTTTACAACCGTGAGAGTTGTATTGGAATGGGTGTTGAGATTGAGTACCACTAATCGGGTCGTGGTAGTGTATAAGTTATCATTGATAGACTAATTAAGTAGAGTATCTACCTAGTGAATTATTATTCTTTCTTATCAATAGAGAGTCGTATTATTATACGAGGAAGGTTGCGGTGCAAGCATAGAATTCAAGTAACGATGATGTCTAGAATGAGATCCCAGATTCGATTTTCGATGTCGAGGGAGTTTCAAAGGAAATTGTGTATAAGCTCAAGGAAGAGCATGGGTCCATAGAATGATGGACGGGATAGCGAAAATATTTAAGCACGTGAAATGCGATGCTATAATACTTGATGTTGATATAAATACATATATGTTTTGTTCTTCTATGACAAACCTCTATAGTTCAGAGGTAGATTCCAAGCCAGATATTTTGTGGCAGTATATTTTTTTTTCATATACACAATTCTCTTCAGTTCGTTCTTTTCTCTTCTTTTCATTTCATGTAAGCTGAGAAGAACAACCCTTCCAGAAGGGGAGGTATTGCCGAATGACTATCTATCTTTGTGATAGAAGCCTAGTAAGATACCACATGTTGTTTAATTGCTTGTCAAGTACTAAAGGCTGGCCACCTTCTGTACTAACTATGCGATATAACAAGTGTTCATGATCATAGTGATCTCTCAACAAATTCCTTTACTTCTATATGATTAATCAAACTTTGGAAAATAGAAATAACTGAAAAAGGAGTAATAAAGTGGTGGTAGTATGCAGAATGGGAACACATTCGTGATACTAAGGTTGACGTGGTTATTAAAAGGTTATAGAACGCTAATGAGCAAAAGTATAACCCGTATAATATTAGGAACGGAAGGTAGTAGCGATTACGAACTGGAAAAGAATAAGTATTGAGAAGCAAAAGTTCTAATGATAAAAGCTATAATGAGAGTCTGTGCAATAGACTTGAAAGAATTTGGAATGATCACTTAATTCGGATTGAGTTATCTTACGACAATAGATCATATGTCATTATCGAGATGTCGCCTTATGAGATCCTTGAGGGAAGATAATGTCGATCTCCCTTATGTTAGGATGAAGTTGTAGAGCGCAAGATGCTCGAACCCGCAGTAGTCCAAAGGACCAAGGATATGATAGATCTAATCAGAGGACGGCTGGTAGTAGCCCAAGATGGACATGATAAGTGTGTTGATTTGACACGAAAGGATAAAGAGTATGAAATAGGGGACCTAGTAATGTTATAGGTATCCCTTGGAAAGAATTGATGAGGTTCGGAAAGAAAGGAAAGCTAAGTCTACAATTTGTTGGACCCTTGGATATATTAAGACGTTTGGGAAGTTAGCATATGAGCTAGCCCTAACCCCGAACATGTAGCAGGTCGTAACGTGTTTCACGTATCAATGTTAAGAAAATGTAATTCGGATGCCAGATAAATAGGGGCATATGA
This sequence comes from Apium graveolens, assembly GCF_009905375.1. Taxonomy (NCBI): domain Eukaryota; kingdom Viridiplantae; phylum Streptophyta; class Magnoliopsida; order Apiales; family Apiaceae; genus Apium; species Apium graveolens. The sequence goes on along the minus strand of NC_133652.1, from coordinate 259,911,057 downwards.
GCGCATAGGCATGCGACCAGGCATACCCTATAGGGAGCAACCAAAAAGGGTTATAGATCGAAAAGGGACAAGTGCTTAGGGGAAGGGTTATCAAACTAGTCAGAGTTTGATGGTAGAACCACAATGTGGGAAAATTGACTTGAGAGTTAGAAAGTGGAATACTAAGAAAGTATCCCTATTTATTTCTATCTGATTCCGGGACGGAATCCTTTTAAGGAGGGGAGACTGTAATAACCCCAATTTTTGAGAAATTTTTGAAACCCTTATGAATAGTGTTTTTGCTGAATGAGAAAACTTTTCATGCCACACTATGTAGGGGTTCTGTTATTGATATTCTGAGATTTTATTAGTACTTTATATGGGATATAAGTGTATGTAAAGATCGTCAGAATCCAAATCCGAACACTTTGATTTTTCCCGGAAATTCACAAGATACGGAGAGAATTGAGTATAAGGTAACAGGATAAAAAGGATTTAAATTAAAGGATTATAGGAGAGGATCATAAAAGGAATATAATATATTGAGAAAGGTTAAGGGAACCTAAGTAATAAGATCCCGGGTATGATCCCTCAAACGATAAACGAAAACGAAAGTTAAGCGAACCGTATAACAGATCAGCGGTCATTAGGCAAACAATTAGGAGGTTAATCAAGAAGGTTAGGGATGATGAGGTCATCCAACCAATAAGGAGAGGACAAGGAGGGGAGGATGACATCATGAGGATGATGCAAGCATGACATAAGAGGGAAGGAAATGTGGTGGAATATTAACCACACAAAGTCAAGGCTACAAAGGGAATTAACCAAAAAACAAGACAAAAAGCAACCAACCAAGCAAAACAAATCACAAAACACCAAACCTTCCATTTCTTCATGAAGCTCTCGGCTTCTTTCTTAAGAAATGGGAAGTCCAAGCTCCTCCACTTGCCATTTTACAAGGTAATTATCGTAGCTTCTCCTAGTTAAGTTACATACTTCCTAGAAATCTTAGCTTCAAAATCCTTTCCTAGCATTTCCTATAAATCATTCAAGAAGATGGTAAAAAGTACTTTCTTGAAATTAATTTTTGTGTTCTTGGTTTCTTTGAAAGAACAAGCTTGTAGGAGGTTAGATTAAGGCTTCCATGGGCATTCCAAGGACCTTTCATGGATTAAAAGCTTCAAGGAAGGTATAACTCTTCATGGTCTTAGTTTTAAGTTTTGTTGTTTATATTTCCTAATGTTTAGATGATGGGTTAGTGTAATGGGTGTGTAATCATGTTTAGAGCTTGTTATGAGTATTTTAGTTGGTGAGAGGCATGATTATTGTGTGTTTAGAGATTGGTTGATTTTGTGATATTTTTGGAGTTGGAAATCTTGGTTATTAGTTAATGAACTTAAGTAAACTCTTAGTTCATAATTGAGAAATAAGTATGAATTGGAAATATTGAATTGTTGGGGCTGTTGTAGTATGGTATGGATGGATGTTGGTTGTATGAATGATATGTGGTTGATTTGTGGTTGGTATTGAATGGTTTAAAATTTGGGAAATCGCGTAAACATAGCCGTCGTAACGTCCAATTTTCTGTAGACTGTTTTTGTGCATAACATTAGGACCCGAGAACCCCCTGCTAGATTATGACCACTGCCATGTTTAGATAGCTCATGTTACGAGCTTCGTTTTGATATGTAGTTCGTTCGATTCCGATGCACGGTTTAGGAGAAACGACCGTTTCAAGTAACGGCGTTTCGCGAACGAAACTTTTCCCCTCGCCTTACCTTGAAACATAGGTTAAAGACCAAAAAGGGTTAATTAATGTATGAAACATTTATGGTAAGTGTGTTAGGCAGTTGGTAAGACACTCGCGAAGGAATCGCTTTAAAACTCGTAAAGGTTAAAATATTAAAAATGGTGGAGCCGAGGGTACCCGGGTGACTTAAGCAAATCAACAAGCGCAAAACAAGCGTTAGAGTCTAAGTTAGTTAAAGTATAGATTTACAAGTGATTTTGGTTTAATTCCAACTTACTTGTTGTTTATAGGTTACCAGACTCGTCCCGAGCCTTTTATCACCCCAAGTCGCTCAGGCAAGTATTCTATCTGTTATACTGTTGTTGTGATGTATACACTTGTATATGCATTATCTTGCGATAGATGCATGTTGGTTATTTAGCAAATTCTTGCGATATATTGTAGCATGTGATATGGTATATATGCATGCCTGTTTCATATTCTTGAAATATATATCTGTTGGTTCAGTTGATAATACCTATGCTAGAGGATAGCGGTATCTTGCATATACCCTTAGTGTAGGGACCCAAAGGTGAAAAAATTTTCTAAAACCGGGAGTCGAGGATCCCGAGTAGATTTTGTATATATATAGATATGGATATATATTTATTTATTTATTTATATATATATATGGTTATAGTTTTCCAAACTGTTAATCGAATAAGGTTTATTCGATAACTTTAAACTTTATTTTATTTAATGAATATTATTTCGAATATTATTCGAGGACTTATGACTCCTTTTATATTATTTATTGAATATTACTTGAATATTCATTCGAGGGCTTATGACTCAGTTTATATTATTTAATGAATATTATTTGAATATTTATTTGAGGATCTATGACTCCGATTATTTGCTGAGATATATTCTGTATTTTATTAAAGAATAATGTTTCGATAATCAAACTTATTTTCGATTATTCAAATAAAGATAATACTTTCATATAAGTATATATTTGGTTATTTAATACTCGTTTCAAGTATAAGTTTTAATACTTCTACTTCAATTATTTTTATAAAGATTATTCTTTATGGGAATATTATTTAATTAATAATATTCAGTCATTTTCTAAATATTCTGGGGACTGATTTACTTCATTAAATCAGCTTTACTCCAAACACTCTATAAAGTGTTTTCGAGTCTTCAAAATGATTTTTAAAAGTTAGAGCGGATCCCAAAACTCATTTTTATATTTAAGATCTTCCTTTTTAAGGGGATTTAAATACTCGCTTAAAACCTGAGGGATCCGGCTCTGTGGTGTATTTTATATTCGCAACAAGGTTGCAGTTTTGGTAAATGAATTGATTACTTACCCAACGTTCGGGAAGTAAGTCCATCTATTGAGTCGGCATAAGCAACATGGGCTCAGTGGGCGTCCATGATAGTGTAAGTGGCTCAGTGGGAGTCCATCAAATGCATAAGTGGCTGAGTGGCAGTCCAGCATAGGTCCTAATGCGGCCAGGGTGATGACCAGTGGGGAATTCGTCCATCTACTAGTAGAAAAGGTTACTTATGGGTATCTTTGCCTGATCAGCAAGATATCTGGTTTATGCCAAAATTCTTTTCCTTTCTAAAATTCATTGGATGTTTCAAACTCTGTTCATACTTTATATAACAGAGGTTCCAGGAAATGTTTAAAGAGATATATATGTGGATATATATATATATATATCGGGACTAAATAAAGTATCTCGTAACTTTATTTCATTCAATAATATTTCAAAGATTGAATCTATTCAAATCTTGTCTTGTAGTCTCATCTATGTGATGAACTTTTGAAACTGATTATAACTTGAACGGTGGTAGTTCAAGTAGTATTGGGAAAGATATAAGTATATTGGGGTATCTTGTAACTTCATCTTTTAAACTTATATCTAGTTAATAATTGTCTTATGAATGACAAAGATTTTCAGAAAAACGTTGAGACAAGGTTAGATATATGAGATCACCTTGCAACGATATTTTTTTTATATATACAGTTATACACTGGGATTTTGTGTATATTATGCATGGAAGAGGACTTCCAATATTTTGAAAAGTATATATGTATATATACTGAATATTTTGCGACTTCATCGCATTAAGATATCAAACTTGGTTCATTTCTTTTGACCAAGACCTTCATGAGTACTATGAGAAGGCTCATATACTAGTAAGTATATACTAGTAATTATCTTACACACGATAAAAGATTCTAGTAAGTATCCATTTAGATACTTATATTATTGTTATCACTATATATTATCTTGCGAGCTGTAAGGCTCACTCTTGCTTTATTTCTTCATCACACAACAACAGTTAGGAAAGATGGCAAGACTCCAGCAGACCCAGCGCAAGCGCGTGGGAAGCGTCCCGCGTCTTCCCGATGATGTTGTGGCTGCTATAGCTGCAGAGGTAGATCTATTGGTAGATCAGGCATTCTATTTTTGAGAATCAATTATGTATAATTATAACTTGTGGCAGATAATGGCAATTAACTGTAAATTTATCAAGTAATCATTTTGGGTTGTAATAATTTTAAATTGTGGATTCAAAGACTTGTACTTATTTCAATTTCATCTCTGAGACTATAACGGGTTGTGGTGTGTGTTAGTGTGGGGTCACAGTAAAGAGTAGTTGATTGTTTATTAAGATTGGGTGTTGTTAAGGGAAGTGGAACTCGTGACGACCCGGTTCCCCGACCCCGGATCTGGGGGTGTTACAATAAGCCCTCGAATGAATATTCAAATAATATTCAATAAATAATATAAAAGAGTCATAAGCCCTCGAATGAATATTTAAATAATATTCAATAAATAATATAAAAGAGTTATAAGCCCTCGAATGAATTATTCAAATAATATTCATTTAATATAAAGGAGTCATAAGCCTTCGAATAATATTCGAATTAATATTCAATAATAAAATAACGTTAAAGTTATCGAATAAACCTTATTCAATTAATAGTTTTGAAAACTATGACCATATATATATATATAAGTATATATATATATATATATTTATATCCATATATACAAAATCTACTCGGGATCCTCGACTCCCGGTTTTAGAAAATATTTTCACCTTTGGGTCCCTGTACTAAGGGTATATGCAAATTACCGCTATCCTCTAGCCTAGGTATTATCAACTGGATCAACAGATATATATGGAAAGAATACGAAACAGGCATGCATATATATATACCATAGCAGCATGCTTCAATATATTGCAACATTTTCTAATTAACCAACATGCATCTATCGCAAGATAATGCAAATACATATATACATCACAACAACAGTTATAACGGTTAGAAAACTTGCCTGAGCGACTGGGGGTTACGAATGGCTCGGGACGAGTCTGGTAACCTATAAACAACAATTAAGTTGGAATTAAACCAAAGTCACTTGTAAATCTATACTTTAACTAACTTAGACTCTAACGCTTGTTTTGCGCTTATTGATTCTCTTAAGTCACTCGAGTACCCTCGGCTCCACCATTTTAATAAATTAACCATTACGAGTTTTAAAGCGATTCCTTCGCGAGTGTCTTACCCACTGCCTAACACACTTACCATAAATGTTTCATACATTAATTAACCCTTTTTGGTCTTTAACCTATGTTTCAAAGTAAGGCAAGGGGAAAAGTTTCGTTCGCGAAATGCCGTTACATGAAACGGTCGTTTCTCCTAAACCGTGCATCGGAATCGAACGAACTACATATCAAAACGAAGCTCGTAACATGAGCTATCTAAACATGGCAATAGTCATAATCTAGCAGGGGGTTCTCGGGTCCTAATGTTATGCACAAAAACAGTCTAAAGAAAATCGGACGTTACGACGGCTATGTTTACGCGATTTCCCAATTTTAAACCATTCAAAACCAACCCAATTCAACCTCAAATCCAACATACAACCCACCTCCATCCTTATCACATCATAACAACCCCAACCAATTCAATTTTAACATTCATACTTATGCCTAAGCTTAACTTTAACCATACTTAAGTTCTTTTAATCAAAACAACAACATTTACCATTCCATTTCAATACCATTTCAATCCCAAACTCTAAATCACCAACATCAAGCTACAATATCACCCTACTAATCAAAATCATCTTATAATACATAGGAATCTAGGGTTTGGAGATGATATACCTTCCTTGAAGTGGTGGGAGTAGCTAGGAAGCCTTAAGAAGCTTTGAGAAGTCTTAGGAATGCTTGGATCTTCAAGGAAAACAAGAAAAATTTCAAGTTAAAAACTTGAAAACACTATTCATTGTCTTCTTCTTTGATTAAATGAAGAAGATTGAGAAGGAATTGATGGCTTAAACTCATGATATAGCCCTAACTAAGCATGAAAATGATTAGGGAATTAACTCACCAATTTAGGAAGCTTGGATCTTTGATTTTGAATTTTCTTGCCTTTTGCAATAGTAAAAAGCCGAGAGCTCTCAAGAACAATGCCTTGGTTTCTTTTTGATTTTGATGAAAAATGATTTTTCTTGGCTTGGTTGACTTGATTTTGTGTTTGATTTAGTCAATTACCTTGTTGCCCTTGAATTTGTGTGGTTCTCATTCAACCACACCTCCTTCATTCCCATGTCATGCCTATGTCATGTGGTGATGTCATCCTTCCCTCCTTGTCCACTTGTCATTGGTTGGGTGACATCACTCTCTCTAATCCCTTTGATTAACTTCCTAATTGTTTGCCTAATGACCGCTGATCTGTTATACGGTTCGCTTAACTTTCGTTCTCGTTTATCGTTTGAAGGATCATACCCGGGATCTTATTACTTAGGTTCCCTTAACCTTTCTCAATACATTATATTCCTTTTTACGATCCTCTATTATAATCCTTTAATTTAAATCCTTCATATCCTGTTACCTTATATTCAATTCTTTCCGTATCTAGTGGATTTCCGAGAAAAATCAAAGTGTTCGGATTTGGATTTTGACGATCTTTACATACACTTATATCCCATATAAAGTACTAATAAAATCTCAGAATATCCATATCAGAACCCCTACATAGGGTGGCATGAAAAGTTTTCTCATTCAGCAAAAACACTATTCATAAGGGTTTCAAAATTTCCCAAAAATTGGTGTTATTACAAAATTCAAATGTTTCAAATGTGGCTTGGCAGGGCATTTTTCCAGTGAGTGTAGGAAGTCAGATTTCAGTAAGAAAAAGTTTGAGCCTATGGATTATAAGCAAAAATACTTTGAACTGCTCAAACAAAAGGAAAGGGCTTTCATAACACAAGAAAATGACTGGGCAGCAGATGGTCTGGATGAAGATGAAGATGTCAGCTATGTTAATCTAGCCCTAATGGCCAAGTCTGATGAGACAAAAACAAGTTCTTCAAGTAATCAGGTAATTACTACAAACCTTGCAAATTTATCTAAAGCTGAGTGTAATGATGCCATAAATGACATGTCTACAGAGTTATATCATTTGCGTGTTACACTTAAGTCTCTTCCTAAAGAAAATGATAAAATCAAAGAAAACAATTTGTTTTTGAGTGAGAGAAATAATGTGCTTGAGTCTCAGTTCATTGATTTTGAAAAGTTAAGAATTGAGTGTAAAATTGCCAAGGAGGAATTAACAAAGTCCTTGAAGAAATAAGAAATTTTAAAGAAGCAGCTCGAGCGTGAACAAGAGGTGATTAAGGAATGGAAAACATCCAAGGATGTCCATGCTCAAATCACCAAAGTTCAAGAAATTGAGTCTTTCTGTGATGCAGCCTGGAAAAAGAACAAAGAGAAACTAGAACCAAATTTGGTAGATGGAGTACTAACAGATGTAGACTCGACGGATGATGAGGATCATCCGTCGGATAACAAAAAGGGTTATCCGTCGAATGATGAAAATCCGCATCCGTCGGTTGTGAGCAAGCCTATTAGTAAAGCCAAACTTGTTAAGCTGAATGAGAAGTATGGGTCTGTTTCTAAGAACTTTGTTTCAGGAGAATCGAGTCAAGTTAAGAAAGGGAAAAAGGCTAATGTTGGTCACATGACTGTCAAACAGTTAAGTGACAAACTTGAAAAAATAGAGGTAAAAACAGAGACTAAAAAGAAAAATAATAGAAATGGTAAAGTAGGGATTAACAAACTAAATAATTACATGCCTGATAAATATGCTCCTAGAAAAATCTTTGTCAAGTGTGGTAATGTAAATCATCTGTCTGTTAATTGCAAATCTGCCATGCCTACTTCCATGTCTGTGCCACCTCACTTTCCTAACATGAATGCCATGTCTCCCATGCCTATGAATGCTATGTCTACACAGAATATGAATGCACAGTTTGCTAACATGCCATTTGCACCTAATCCTTATTATGCTGCATTTAGTATGCCACAAATGCCATTTAGCATGCCTTACTGGAATAACATGTTTATTAATAGCATGCCATTTCCTATTGATTATAATATGCATGATAATTATGTTGCAATGACTGGTTTCAAAGGCCCAAGTCAAATGAGATAAAGCCTAAGAAACAGAAAAAGAAAGCTAACAATGCAGGACCCAAGGAAACTTGGGTACCAAAATCAACTTGATTTGATTTTGATGTGTGCAGGGAAACAGAAAGAATCTTTGGTACTTGGATAATGGTTGTTCAAGATACATGACTGGTGATTCTACCCTGCTCACAGAGTTTAAGGAAAGAGCTGGCCCAAGTATTACTTTTGGAGATGACAGCAAGGATTATACTGTGAGATATGGCTTGATTTCAAAGGATAATGTCATCATTGAGGAGGTTGCCTTAGTGGATGGTCTCAAACACAATTTGTTGAGTATCAGCCAGCTTTGTGATAAAGGCAACTCAGTAACCTTCAACTCAGAAGCCTGTGTTGTGACTAATAAAAGGAGCAACAAAGTGGTTTTCACTGGTGTGAGAAAATGAAATGTGTACCTAGCTGATTTCAACTCATCTAATGCAGAATCTGTTACTTGTCTTCTCAGTAAAGCAAGTCAGGATGAAAGTTGGCTATGGCACAAGAAGCTATCACATTTAAACTTTAAGACCATGAATGAGCTAGTAAAGAAAGAACTAGTTAGAGGCATTCCTCTAGTGGAGTTTTCTAAGGATGGACTGTGTGATGCCTGCCAAAAAGGAAAGCAGATTAAAGCATCATTCAGGAAGAAACTTGATTCAACAATTGAAGAACCTTTGCAACTGCTACACATGGATTTGTTTGGACCAGTCAATGTGTTGTCTATCTCAAGAAAAAGATTTTGCCTAGTAATTATAGATGATTTCTCAAAGTTCTCTTGGACATACTTCCTAAAGTCTAAAGATGAGGGTAGTGAAATCATCATCAATCACATAAGGCAAGTCAATAATCATCCTGATTTCAAGGTTAGAAGAATCAGGAATGAAAATGGAACTGAGTTCAAGAATTCTATCATGAGAGCATTTTGTGAGGAAAATGGGATTATGTATGAGTTTTTAGCAGCAAGAAATCCATAACAGAATGGAGTAGTGGAAAGGAAGAACAAATCACTTATTGAAGCTGCAAGGACAATGCTTGAAGAATCTAAACTGCCAATATATTTCTGGGCTAAAGCTGTTAATACTGCATGCTACACTCAGAATATCTCTCTGGTTAATCAAGCAAGATGCATGACTCCCTATCAATTGTTCAAGAATAAGAAGCCAACTCTAAATTTTCTTCATGTCTTTGGCTGTAAGTGCTATATTCTGAGAAATTAAAATGGGAAGTTTGAAGCTAAAGCAGATGAAGGAATTTTTGTTGGATATGCTGTTGGTAAAGCATATAGAGTCTACAATCTAAGAACCAACATTGTTGTGGAATCAATACATGTTGTGTTTGATGATAAAAAGATTGAAGGACTGCAAGATGGAGATTACCATGAGAGCCTCAAATTCGACAATGTGGAGATGGTTAGTGATGACAGTGATGATGAAAGTGATCAAGAAACAGTATCTAAGGATAATGCAGAAAAATCTACTACAAATGAAGCACAAAACTCAACATCTGTCGAGTTGCATAATGCTTCATCCGTCGGGAGGCAATCTAAGTTATCCGTCGGGAGACAACCAGCCTCATTCGTCGGTACTCAAAACTCACCATCCGTCGGATTATCAAGAGAAGCTGGAAATCAAGATAGATCACTTATAGAAAGTTCCCCTTTCTCAAATCAAAGATCCGCAAACTCAGGGGGAGTTTCTAACAATCAAAACTCAATCACACATCAAGACAACAATGAGGTCTCTTCATCTAGAGCTAATCTACCTCAACAAAGAAAATGGACAAAAGATCACCCCTTTGAGCTTATTATTGGTGATATTTCTTCTAGAGTTCAAACAAGGAGAGCAACTCAAGAAGAATGTCTATACAGTAGCTTTCTTTTCAAGGAAGAGCCAAAGAAGGTAGAAGAAGCTTTGTTGGATCTTGATTGGATTTTAGCTATACAGGAGGAGCTAAACTATTTGGAAAGGAATAATGTATGGAAGTTGGTGCCCAAGACTAAAGGAAAGAATCCAATAGACACCAAATGGGTATTCAGAAACAAGATAGATGAAAATGGCATAGTGGTCAGGAACAAAGCTAGATTGGTTGCTAAGGGTTATTGTCAACAAGAAGGAATAGATTTTGATGAAACATTTGCTCCTGTTGCAAGACTTGAAGCCATCAGAATCTTCTTAGCCTATGCAGCCCATGCCAATTTCAAGGTCTATCAAATGGATGTCAAAAGTGCCTTTCTGAATGGAGATTTGGAGGAGGAAGTCTATGTCAGTCAGCCTCCTGGTTTTGAAGATCCAAATTTTCCAGACAATGTCTATTATCTTTTGAAAGCACTTTATGGATTGAAGCAAGCACCTAGAGCCTTGTATGACACTTTATCAAAGTTCCTTTTGGAAAATCACTTCACAAGAGGTACTGTAGTTAAAACATTGTTTTTCAGAAATGTTAATGGCTCTAGTATACTTGTTCAAATTTATGTAGATGATATTATTTTTGGCTCTCCAGATGAGAAACTTTGCAAAAAGTTTTCCAAATTGAGGCAAAGTAAGTATGAAATGAGTATGATGGGAGAACTGACTTACTTTCTTGGTTTACAAGTTAAGCAAGTTAGTGATGGAATATTCATTAGTCAAACTAAATACATTTTTTATCTTTTAAAGAAGTTGGATCTAGTGGATTGCACATATGCAAAAACTCCCATGGCCACTGCAACTACGCTTGAATTAAACACTATTGAAAAGTCTGTGGATATTTCAAGTTATAGAGGCATGGTTGGCTCACTTCTGTACTTAACAGCTAGTAGGCCAGATATAATGTTTTCTACATGTTTATGGGCTAGATTTCAGGTTGATCCTAGAGAATCTCACTTAATAGCTATTAAGAGAATTTTCAGATATCTCAAGGGAACACCAAAACTTGGCATTTGGTACCCTAGAGATTCTGGTTTTGATCTAACTGGTTATTCAGATGCAGATTATGCAGGTTATAGAATTGATAGAAAAAGTACAACAAGAACCTGTCAATTTCTAGGAAACAAGCTTGTGTCCTGGTTCAGTAAAAAGCAAAATTCAGTTTCTACTTCCATACCTGAAGTTGAATATATTGCTGCTGGTAGTTGCTGTGCACATATATTATGGATGAAAAATCAATTGCTAGACTATGGTTTGCAAGTTGAGAGGATTCCTATTTTCTGTGATAACACAAGTGCAATTGCCATCACTGAAATTCCAGTACAACACTCAAGGACAAAGCACATAGATATCAAGTACCACTTCATAAGGGAACATGTAATGAATGGTACTGTAGAACTACATTTTGTTCCAAGTGAGAAGCAGCTTGCAAATATCTTTACCAAGCCACTGGATGAATCCACCTTTTCAAGGTTGGTAAGTGAGTTAGGTATGTTTCATTATTCTTAAATCTATATGAGTTAATTTGCAAGTTAAAATATAGCCAAAAATTTAATTGATTTTTCAGTCTTGGATGAAATTTTGACTAAGTCAAAATTTACATCTCGGCGGATGATCTTCATCCATCGAGTTTGATCATCCGTCGGTATACTATTTGCTAATAAAAATCAATTATTTTTCTGGAATATTTTATGACTCGATGGATAACCGTTTATCCTCATCCGTCAAATTGTCTTAATCTCAGCCGTTAATTCCCTGTACATTATCCATCAAGTATACTTACAGTTTGTAAGCATAACACGACGGATAATGGGTGGAATTTTTAGAGTTTATTTTAAACGGCTATTTTAGGCAATTTCTATTGGTTACTTTATTTTACTTTATTATTTTAACATTTATTTTTGAGATAGTATAAAAGCTTATTTCATTTCAATCGCTTTTTCTTTTATCATTCTCAATTCAACTGCTCTAATTTCATTCTCTCTCAAAGCACTTACTATCTTTCTCTTCAAGCTCTTATTCCCTAACAATGGCACCTGTTGTAAAGATTATGTCTCAAACTGGGTTCATTTATAAGAAGAACAATTTCACTGTACTGGTTAACAAGGGTATTCAGGAGTCTGGTGACTATCACAAAATGATGGACTTTGTGAAGAATTGTAAGCGCAGCTATGCCATGCTGGAATCACCCACAATCTTCTGTGAAGTTGTTGAAGAGATGTGGACAACTGCTACCTACAACTCTATAGATAAGACCATCACACTCACCATTAAAAGTAAAGAATTCTGTATCAATAGTGATGTTATAAAAGCATGTTTCAAGATTCCTGATAACATTGTGACCTCACCACACACTGACACTGATATAATCAATATGCTTAATTCCATGAACTATGCTCTTTCTATCTAAGTTAAGTGACATTATGAGAATGGGTCTTAGGAAAGAAGGGAGTTTTATGTGTGATGTTATGATAAAGGTCTTTTCAGGTAAAGTCAGTAATTTTGATTCAGTCAATATCTCAATGCTTAACAAGCTCTACATGCTAGTTACAGATAAATTCTATAATTCCAGTGACCTTGTCTTATTTGAGTTAGGCTTTAAATTAGGAGAGTTAAATAAAAGAGGTAAAAATGTGTATTATGCTAGATTCTTTATGATGTTAGCTAACCACCTCTGTGAAGAGATTGTGCTTGAGAACCCTAACAACAAACTAGATTGTTGGGTTCAAGAGAGAAGGCTCATTGCAGATTTGAACATGGCCAATCATCACAAGGATGTGCCATTTTTCTATTTTCCTGTAATGCAAGCACCTCAGGTAAGTGAGGTAAGTTCATCTATCCCTACCACTATTCCAACCTCAATAATTTCTTTGAGTTCTAGTGTGTCTATGGCAACTGTATCAATGACCCAATAGTTGCCTACCCAAGCTACCAAAACTGCAAAAATTTTCAAACCCAAATCAAAGAAAACCCCCTCTGGTATCTCTCAAAAGATGCCAGTTGCAAAATCCACTAAAACCAAATAGGGGAGTGTGAAGGAGGGCAAGATGGGTGAGGGAAGGGGTGAACATAAAAGAAACCCTAAGGATAAGGATGGAGAGTTGAGTGGATCCCATCCTAGCCACACTGCAGTTTCCCAATAAACTGCAGTGCTTAAAAAGGATAAAAGCTCATTTCTAGCTGCATCCTCCCAAAAGGATGTAGTTATTGAACAAAGCTCTCAACGAAGAGCACAGGCCAAGAGGGTTCGGGACACAAGCTCACCCCAAACTTATGCCAAAAAGAAGAAGTCTAAAACCCTTGGGGATGCACAGGGTACACACATTGTGCAAACTGGTGCAAAAGACACAGTCAATGCACCTTCACAAATTCAGTTTGATGTGGCTCCAATAAATATGGAGTCACAGACAAAATCTCTAGTTATAGAAGCACCATAAACACCAAACTCACCAACAAATTCTCTGGATGTGGATATGATAAACATATCAATTCCTGATTCCCCTTCTTTAACTCTATTGGGGAAGCCAAAATCTAGTGCAAGTGAGCATCATCTTTTAGATTATTTGTTGGCTCACTTGCCAATTCTTTCAGGAACTGTTGTATCATCTGTGCCCAAAATATCTTCAATCAGCACAGAGTCAACAATAGTTTCTTTTCCCGGCTCATTCATTTCTACTCTCTCGATGGATATTGCTCATCCTTCGAGTAGTGATTGTATCCCGATGGATAAGCTTAACAGCAGTTCTCCGTCGGATAGCAACACCACTCACTCGATGGATATCACCCATCCGTCGAGTATCTCTACACAGCTTCAAACTTCATTTATTTCAAGTGCAGAAGATTTAGTGGTTGTACAGTCACTCTGAGGATTGAGAGAGAAGGGTGTTTTGAGTGAGAGTCTGGGTTGCTCCCAGGAAAAAGGAGAGGAAATGAGTGAAACTATGCAATCCATTTCTTCAGGATTGGCAAAAGAGAGTGAGGGGAGTCCCACCTTAGTAGGTGAAGGTGAGGGTGTGAGGGTGGGGAGCCAGGGTGAGACCCTGATGCAATAAAAGAGAGAAATCGAGAGAAATGCAGGTACTGGAGATATAAGGATGGATGTCATTGCTAGTGAGTCAATGAATGTCCAGGATGCAGACAGGGAGGGACTATCTCAGCATCCTAAAGTTGTTATAGATTTCACCTCCCTTGATGCTGAGGCATTTACTCACCGTGTTCCAGCTTATCAACTTCTAGCTGAATAGGGCAATGACAATGCAGAAAAGATGCTGAATTTGGTGCATACCACAAAGTCTATGATGAGAGCTAAGGATGCCATCACAGCTTTGCCTTCTACAGCTGGTGATGGGGACTATGAGACTGGTGGTTCAGCTGATTTCTTTGGTGATGGGAGTGGGGATAGTGAAGATGAGGCAATGGACATAGGTGGAGAAGTAGGCTCAAGTTCAAGATCAGGTATGCCATCATGGGAATTCTCAAAGCACTGTGATGAGCACTACTTCAAGACCACCCTGATCCAACTAATCAATCAGAAAAATACTGCTCTTCAAACCACTACTAATGCCAGCACCAAGAAGCTCCTTCAGGCACATCTAGCCTCCCTGCAACTTCAACAAATCCAGGGCTTCCAGCATGCTAGGGATGTAAACACCATGAAGGGTGATATTGAGGAGATGAAGAAGGCCATTTCAGACAAGCTAGATTCTAAACTTCCAGAAGCTACAATGCATCACATCAAGAGGCAATTAAGGAAAAATTCTAATCTTGCAACCAAGATAGATGCCTTGGACACAAGAATTTCAGCCATGGAAGCATCTTTAACAACCATTCATCTTCATCAAGCCCAACAGACAGATCTACTTCAAAAATTGGTGGCTGCTTAAACCTCCTCCTCTACTCAACTTGATGATAACAAAAAAGGGGGAGAAAGGATCAAGTGAGAGACTTCAGATTTACATCAGTAAAGTAATTGTGCCTTCAATTACTATCTCAAAGCCACCAGTTACAGACAATATTGATCTGATCAATGCAGCAGCAGCCAACATAAGAGTAGCTGATAAGGAGAAGTTGAGTTTAGTCAAATGGGAGAATATTGATGAGAAAATATAGAAGAAGTTTGAACTTGTCAAGAAGCCAGTTAAGTCAGCCATCCATCACTCTCAAGTCAAGCAAATTAGTGTGAATGAGATGAGCATGAACTATCTGGAAAGAGGACAGCCATCCTGCATCAAATCTCCAAAGGCTGAAACAATTCTGAAACCAAGGGTAAACTACTCAAAATCATCATTGAAGAACCCTTTGGATACTGTGTATGAGACACCTAAGCCTGATAAAAAGAAGCTTCTGTCAAGATCAATTACCTTCTATAAAGATCCAGCTAATTCAGCTTCAAAAAGAAGAATTGCTAAAATTTTCAGGAATGGGAAAGAAATTTGTGTGGTGGCTGGACATCCTCAATTTGCTCAAGCAAAGAGAGAAGAAAAGGCTAGATTGAAGCAAGAAAAGAAGCAAACTGCTCTAGATGCTAAAATGACTAAATAAAAGAAAGAGCAAATTGCCATCTTGGCTAAGCTACATGTTGTAAATTCATCACAACAAATCCCTTCTCAGCCATCTGAAGTTATTGAATCAAAGAAGCAAGTTGAACAATAAAGAAATCTCCAAGAATCAAGGAATTGGCTAAAAGAACTAAAAGGAAACTGGACATTGTTGATAAGGAATTGGAGAATCAGTTTCCCAAGGAATCCACTCCAACTACAACTCAAGCATCAAAACCCTCTGTGGTGTTTGAAGATATCAAAGTGGTGGATCCCTACAGGAACATCCACGGTGAACCTATAGTGCCTAAGGATGAACCAGTAGAATGTGATAACATACCAATTCCTGACTTCTATTTTCCAATCCTCAACAAGCCAAAGAAAACAAAGTCAAGAGCAGTCAAGAAAGTGAAGTTGTCACCTCTCAAATCCAAATCTCTAGTCAAAGCTCAATCTAAAGTCAATAAGGGAGATTACATGTACTTGTGTAACATCAAAGAATTTTCTGATCTAAACCTCTATCTAGATGAACTATATGAGGTGAGAGGAATTGATGCATACAGAAACCTACCTAAAAGGTTAGTGTTCAAGTACAAAGGAGGAAAGGAGATTCAGTGGCCACTTCACAGGATCCTTAAAGAAAGCCAAGCTGTACTGATTAAAGATTATTCATCCTTCAAGAAGAACTTTGGGTTCAATATTACTGCAAGAAGATTGGTACTGAAGAAGATTGAAGAACTAAGGAGTGTTAGAGCTAAAGATGCACTCCAAAAGACTCTAATTATCCCCTACACAGGGACAAGAGTGCATCTAAGGCCCTACTGGCTGGTGGAGTTCATGGATGACAAAGGAGTGAGAAGATTTTTCAGATTAGAAGACCAATTGGGCATCTCTAGCAATGAGACTCTTTTGGAAATGCAAGGAAAGCTAAATTTCTCAGAATCTGATGAACTAGAATTCCACAGGCAGCTCCAAAATCAGATTGAGAAAAACAACAGAAAGCTTGGAAAGAGATCCAGACCTTCAAGGAACTAGATAAATCTGCTCAGGCTAGAGGAGCATCTTGAAAATGACTGTGAGCAAAACTTTGTACATTTTGTTAATTGAAGCACTTTTCAGTATTATCTACTGTCTTTTAAAATTTGTATTTTTAAGGTGTTTTGTTATCATCAAGTGTCTCTTAATTTATGGCTACAATTCCAGTAGACATAAATTGGGGGAGATTGTAATAACCCCAATTTTTGGGAAATTTTGAAACCCTTATGAATAGTGTTTTTGCTGAATGAGAAAACTTTTCGTGCCACACTATGTAGGGGTTCTGATATGGATATTCTGAGATTTTATTAGTACTTTATATGGGATATAAGTGTATGTAAAGATCGTCAGAATCCAAATCCGAACACTTTTGATTTTTCCCGGAAATCCAATAGATACGGAAAGAATTGAGTATAAGGTAACAGGATAAAAGGATTTAAATTAAAGGATTATAATAGAGGATCATAAAAAGGAATATAATCTATTGAGAAAGGTTAAGGGAACCTAAGTAATAAGATCCCGGGTATGATCCCTCAAACGATAAACGAAACGAAAGTTAAGCGAACCGTATAACAGATCAGCGGTCATTAGGCAAACAATTAGGAAGTTAATCAAAGGGATTAGAGAGGATGATGTCACCCAACCAATGAGAAGAGGACAAGGAGGGGAGGATGACATCATGAGGATGACACAAGCATGACATGGGAAGGAAGGAGGTGTGGTTGAATGAGAACCACACAAAGTCCAAGGTTAATTAGGTAATTAACTAAAACAAAAACAAAACCAAATCAACCAACCAAAAGCAAAACCAAGCAAAACACAAAAAAATCTCTCTTTCTTCTTCATGCTCTCGGCTTCTTTCTTAAAAAATGAAGATCCAAGCTCCACCACTTACTATTTAGCAAGGTAATTATCTAAGCTTCCCCATGGATAGTTACATACTTCCTATAAGTTTAAGCTTCTAATTCCAAGCTAATCTTTTTCTATAAATCATGAAAGAAGATGGTGAATAGTGTTTTTCAAGAACTAAAATTTGTGTTCTTGAAGTTTTGTTTAGATTAAGCTTGGATAAGGACTTTAAGGGTGATTCCAAGCCATTCTCTTGATTCTCCACTCTCCAAGGAAGGTATAAACTACAAACCCTAGCTTTAGTTTTGAGTAATTAGGATTGCATATGATTGATATAGTATATGTGAAGCATGATGCTTGATTGTTTGAAGTTTGGTTGAGTTGTAGAGATTAGTTGGTTTTGTGGTATTGTTGGAGTTGTAAATCTTGATAATTAGTTAAAGAACCTAAGTAAAGCTTTTAGTTCATGTGGGGAATAAGTATAAATGGTTAATGTGGATTTGTTGGGGCTGTTATGATGTGGTTTGGAGGGAGGTTGGTTGTATGATTGATTTGGGGTTGAATTGTGGTTGGTTTTGAATGGTTTAAATTTGGGAAATCACGTAAACATAGCCGTCGTAACGTCCGGTTTTCTTTAGACTGCTTTTGTGCATAACATTAGGACCCGAGAACCCCCTGCTAGATTATGACCATTGCCATGTCTAGATAGCTCGTGTTACGAGCTTCGTTTTGATATGTAGTTCGTTTGATTCCGATGCACGGTTTAGGAGAAACGACCGTTTCAAGTAACGGCGTTTCGTGAACGAAACATTTCCCCTCGCCTTACTTTGAAACATAGGTTAAAGACCAAAAAGGGTTAATTAATGTATGAAACAATTATGGTAAGAGTGTTAGGCAGTTGGTAAGACACTCGCGAAGGAATCGCTTTAAAACTCGTAATGGTTAATTTATTAAAAATGGTGGAGCCGAGGGTACTCGAGTGACTTAAGAGAATCAGTAAGCGCAAAACGAGCGTTAGAGTCTGAGTTGGTTAGAGTATAGATTTACAAGTGACTTTGGTTTAATTCCAACTTACTTGTTGTTTATAGGTTACCAGACTCGTCCCGAGCCATTCGTAACCCCCAGTCGCTCAGGCAAGTTTTCTACCCGTTAAACTGTTGTGGTGATGTATATGTTTATATGCATTATCTTGTGATAGTGCATGATTGTTATTAGCAAATTTTGCGATATATTGGAGCATGCTGATATGGTATATATGCATGTCTGTTTCGTAATCTGGTTATCTATCTGTTGATTTCAATGCTTATAGTTGCATAATACCTATGCTAGAAATAAGCAAGTAGTTGCGTATACCCTTAGTATAGGGGATAAAAGGTGAACATATTTCTAAATCGGGAGTCGATGTTCCCGAGTATATTATATATATATACATATATTTATATATATATGGTTATAGTTTTTAAAACTATTGATCGAATAAGGTTTATTCGATACCTTTATTTTACTTAATTGAATATTAATTCGAGTATTCATTCGAGGGCTTATGACTCAGTTCATTTTATTATTTGAATATTATTTGAATATTCATTCGAGGGCTTATGACTCAGTTTATATTATTATTGAATATTACTTGGATATTCATTTGAGGATGTATGACTCCTTTATTTTATGAATATTATTTATAGTATTCATTCGAGGTATTATGACTCCGCTTATTACTTAATAATATTCTTTATTGTATTAAAGAATAAGGTGTCGATAATCAAACTTATTTTTGATTATTCAAATAAAGATATTACTTTCGTATAAGTATATCTTTGATTATTTGCTATTCATTCGAGTATAAGTTTTCCAACTTCTACCTCCATTATTCTTTATGGGAATATTATTTAAATAATAATATTCAGATATTTCTTTCATATTGGGACTGATTTATTTCATAAATCAGCATTACTCCAAACATTCTTAAAAATGTTTTCGAGTCTTCAAAATGAATTTAAAAAGGGTAGAGCGGATCTCAAAACTTGTTTTCAAATTCAACATCTTCCATTTTAAGGGGACTTGAATACTCGCTCAAAAATCCAAGGGATCCGTCTCTATGGTGTATTTTATATTCGCAACAAGGTTGCAGTTTTGGTAAATGAATTGATTACTTACCCAACGTTCGGGAAGTAAGTCCATCTATTGAGTCGGCATAAGCAACATGGGCTCAGTGGGCGTCCATGATAGTGTAAGTGGCTCAGTGGGAGTCCATCAAATGCATAAGTGGCTGAGTGGCAGTCCAGCATAAGGTCATATTGCGACCAGGGTGATGACCAGTGGGGAATTTGTCCATCTACTAGTAGAAAAGGTTACTTATTGGTATCTTTGCCTGATCAGCAAGATATCAGGTTTATGCCAAAATTCTTTCCTTTCCAAATTTATTGGATATTGCAATTCTGTTCATACTTTACATGACAGAGGTTTTCATGAAATGTATATATATATATAGGTGTATATATATGTCGGGACTTAATGAAGTATCTCGTAACTTCATTATTTATAATGATATTCAAAGATTGAATCTATTCAAATCTTCTCTTGTAGTCTCATTTATGTGATGAACTTTTGAAACTGATTATAACTTGAACGTTGGTAGTTCAAGTAGTATTTGGAAAAGATATAAGTATATTGGAGTATCTTGTAACTTCATCTTTTAAACTTATATCTAGTAAATGATTATCTTATGCATGACAAAGATTTTCAGAAAAACGTTGAGACAAGGTTAGATATATGAGATCACCTTGCAACGATATTTTTTATACAGTTATACACTGGAACTCTGTGTGTATTATGCATGGAAGAGGACTTCCCATATTTTGAAAAGTATATGTGTATATATATATACTGAATATTTTGCGACTTCATCGCATTAAGATATCAACTTGGTTCATTTCTTTTGACCAAGACTTTCATGAGTACTATGAGAAGGCTCATATATTGTTAATCATTATACACATATTATTTTGGTGGGCTTGTTGCTCACCCTTGCTTTCTTCTTCCATCACAGAACATCAGATAGACAAGATGAACAGGACCAAGCTCCCAATCCGCGAGCGGATAGGAAACGTTCCGCAGCTTCCTATGGGCATTGATGTCGCTGTAGCTGAGGTAGGAACTACCAATAGGCTAGGCTTCAACTTTTAATGTACCAGATTTATGTATATTTATGAATTGTAATAATGGCAAAGAAATGTAAATTTATTCAGAAACCTGTTTAAGGTGTATTGGCATATAATTGTGGAATAAAACGACTTGTGATTATTTTTGGATATTCATCTCTGAGACTATAACTTATGGTGTGTGTGTTTATTGTGGGGTCACAGTACAGAGTAGTTGATTATTTATTAAGATTGGGTGTTATTAAGGGAAATGGAACTCGTGACAACCCGGATCCCCGACCCCGGATTAGGGGGTGTTACAGAAGTGGTATCAGAGCTAAGCGTTATAAACCTCAGAGATGATGGGACGTTAAGATAATAAGTTCATTAAGATAATAAGAACTCTTGCCAAGTTCATAGTCGGGCTACCTAACGTAGCACTGACAGTTAAAACCCTTATGGGAACCCTTATAAATATCGTGATAGAAGCGTAGTTCGTTATCGTAGATGGTAGCGGGACTCCGAACCCTGAGGTTGAGGAGCAACAGCGCGATGCTGTTTATTACTAATTGGAGATTGGATTGTGGATCCGATAGAGTGTCCTAATGCAGGACCGAATGATGTTGATATTGAGGATGTAGCGGTTGAGGATGTTGTCCTAGAAGGGATAGTTGCTGAGGAGGATCCCATGGAGGATCCTGACAAGAATGAATAAAGGACCACTGATGAATTGATGACCATTGTTAGGTCGACTACCAGAGGTAGGATTGGTCGGTCACTACCGGAGGTTCGTTCAAGTTTGTAAAGATAGTAGCCCCTTTAACGCGGCTTACTCATAAGACTGAGAAGTTCGAATAGACAGAGAAATGCGAGAACAGCTTTTAAGAACTGAAGCAAAGGTTGGTGACGGCCCCTATGTTGGCGTTGCCGGAGGAAAAAAGGAGATTTTGTGATTTGTAAGTGACGCTTCGCATAAGGAATTAGGGTGCTTCTTATATAGCACAGCAAGATAATCGCGTCTGCGTCAAGACAATTAAGGGAATTTAAAATTCGATATCCCCACCCATGAGCTTGGGCTCGTGGCAATAGTTTTGCCCTAAAGATTTGAGGCACTACTTGTATGGAGAGAAGTGTGAGATTCACAAACCATAGGAGCTCTAGTACATTTTTTACGTAGAAAGAGCTCAACATACGCCCGAGGAGGCGGTTAGAGCTAATCAAGAATTATGATTGGGAGATTCTGTATCATTCGGGGAAAGCTAATGTGGTGGCTGGCGCCCTTAGTAAAAAGAAGAGACTCAAGATAATAATGTCTTTGGGAGAGTTTATAAGAGATTTCGAGAAAATCGAAATAGAAGTGAAGGTAACCGGAGCCGGTACCGAAAAGCTGTTTGAGATTGCAATACAGCCCGAATTATTGGAAAAGAACAGATTGTGCCAGAAAAAGTGATGAATGAAGGCAGAGAGCCGACAAATAGATAAGCGATTAATACCGAGAAAGATGATAAGGGAATAATGAGGTATTCCTACAGAATTTGGGTTCCAAATGTTCAAGAGCTTAAAGATGAGATCTTAGATGAAAGCTAGTTTGAGGAATAAGATTTAGAGCAAACCCTGAACGTGATAGTCAGGGAGGTCGCCATCAAGATAGAAGGAACCCATAACATGATGAAGTGGAAAATAAGGATTTAAAATATGTATGAGGACCCCGATTATGGGGAGGAGGAGGGAATATTCAGACTAAGGAAACAGAAGTCGAGTAAGGAAAGGAGACCCGAGACGGTACTCCTATACAAAAATTTATGGACCTTTCTAGACAGAACTTAGACTATTATCCCCAACCACCACCCTGAGGAAACAATGCGGTGAGAAATTCTTTCAGGACCTTTAAGTCGCTAAGCCCTTAGAGTTCTAAGGAACAAGCTGACCCAGTCGAGGCAAGAGCCTGGCTAAAGAAAATATAGGAATCATTTGAGATTCTAAATGATGGACGAATCACAAAAGACTATTTTTGTCACTTACCCTCCTAAGAGAAGGGCCACCACTGGTGAAAGACCAAGAAAGGCACAGAGCCAGAGGTTAGAATAAACTGATTAAAGTTCAGTCAATTGTTTTCGGGAAAGTAATTCCCAAGGTTATGGAGATAGTGTAAAAGCTTTAGAGTCAGAACAAAGGCGGACGAGTATGATGAAATATGAAGCTAAGTTATAAAAGTTGTCAAGATTCGTTCTGATGAGAAGAATCCCAAAACGATATGATGCTTAAAGTCAATGATTAGTGGGTTCATGAAATAATGATAAGAGAAAGGAAAATAAAATGAAACTGAAGTGGAAAGGAATATAAAGGCAATAGAGTTTGAGGTATGATAACGGAGTTGGGTATGAGGAAATCCTAAAGACTCATAGCAATAGAAATAGAAAAGTATGTAATCGTCAGGATGAGGGTGATTCACCATGAGTTAAAATTGATGGTTGAGGGCATAAGAGAAACATATATTTTATCCCCTGTAAGTTGGGAGGATTCGAGGAAACCTTGAGATAGTTCGAAGGATAAATAATGAGACGAGGATAGACTGAGGAGACTAGAAAGTAAGAAATTAGGAAAAATTGGATGAAGGAAGTGACCTTCAAGAATGTGAACTGTAAGACCGGTGGCTTGATACCCAGAAAGGGAGACGCCATGTATGAAAGATATCCCAACATTGAGGTGACTGTTGAGATAAACAACAAAAGTAAATAAGGAATTATTAAGAAGAGGTTCACGTTGAACACGACCAATATCTTCCAGAACATCCTTGTTATCGTTACCAAAGTAGGCAAGAAAAGTGGATAACCGTTGTTATCTTTTGGAGGCCATATTGATTGACCTCATTTTGAATACAGATGTTATTGTGAAACTAGGCATATACTATTGAGGTGGGAATTATTGAATAAGACACCCTTATCAGGGATATATGACTTGATTTATCCATGGAAGGATGCATGTACCTTTTTAAAGGTGGCATTGAAGATAGAACATCGGTAACTTAAAATGAATCCTAGGGGAATGCATAAAGGTTGGCATTTCACCCTTAATAGGGATAGTATGAGTTTTGACAGTATGAATTGGAAAGGATTAAGGTAATAACAACCTTTAAGAATCAATGGAGAAATTTTTTAGAAGTATATAGACAATGGTTCTAGTATTAGTAAATGGTATTTTGATATGCCCTGTATCTAGGGAATACAGGAGGAACGATTCAAGGATAACCTTAGAGGTTTTACAAGGAGAAAAGTAATATTCAAAGTTCTCGAGAATAGAAATATTGATAAAGGAAATATGACGTAATTATAATGATGCCAAGTGGGGCACGTGTTAAACCACGAGAAAGTATGGATCGAAGCAGTAAAGGTCGAAATTGTTCAGGGCCATTAGGACCTAAGATAAAAGATGTTCTAAGTATGATTGAGAGTCAGTCCTGGCAATGTTCACATCTAATGACTAAGGCAATGACTTATGGAAAAAAAAATGGTGATTTTTTTTTCTTCTCACCAGGACTTAAGAAAAGCATTTTCACATAAGCTGTGATTGAAATAAGGTAGAAATTTATTTGTAGGTGGTTAAAATGACATTGACTGTAAAGAAATTTTACTATCAGGAAAGGCCAAAGAGGTGGCCGACACTTTAAAGGTAAGAGAATAATTATAGGCGCTTGTGCCAAAGGAATACAGTGATGATGGTCAAAGCTATGCAGGTTGTATTGTGGTTTAGAAGATTGACATTCCTTCTGATAACTGTGTAATACTCAACCGTGATAGTAGTTGGTAAAGGTTTAATTCGTGTAATCACCATGAGCGGGCTATCTATCTCAGAAGATACTATCTTGAGATAAGCCAGGACCATGTTTCAAAAAGGACTAGACGAACCCTTGAGTTAAGTCTTCTATTTAAGGTATACGATTAAGAATGGTATTAACCTGCTATCGTTGCTTTGACTGAAACTCTTCTGCAATTTTATCTACTTCATGTCATGAAAGTACGTCAGAGTTTGGAGTGTTCTTCATGAATTGTGATTGGTGGTTATGTTAACTCCTTAGAAGAATTCTATACGAGATGTATGGACTCCGTATGATTAGATATTAAGATTTCATGGAAAATGAATGACGACAGTAGGTCAGTAGTGGACCATAGTAGTGCAGCAATGATTCTGCGAGTAATGAGCTGATTACAACCGTGAGAGTTGTATTGGAATGGATGTTGAGATTGAGTACCAATAATCGGGTCGTGGTAGTGTATAAGTTATCATTGATAGACTAATTAAGTAGAGTATCTACCTATTGAATATTTATTCCCTCTTATGAAAAGAGAGTTATATTACTATATGAGGAAGGTTGCGGTGCAAGCATAGAATTCTAGTAACGATGATGTCTAGAATGAGATCCCAGATTCGATTTTCGATATCAAGGGAGTTTCAAAGGTGATTGTGTATAAGCTCGAGGAAGAGCATGGGTCCATAGAATGATGGACGGAATAGAAAAAATATTTAGGCATGTGAAATACGATGCTATAATACTTGATGTTGATATAAATACATATATGTTTTGTTCTCCTATGATAAACCTCTATAGTTCAGAGGTAGGTTCCAAGCCAGATATTTTATGGCAGTATATTTTTTCATATATACAATTCTCTTCAATTCGTTCTTTTCTCTTCTTTTCATTTCATGTAAGCTGAGAAGAACAACCCTTCCAGAAAGGGGAGGTATTGCCGAATGACTATCTATCTGTGTGATAGAAGCCTAGTAGGATACCATCTATTGTTTAATTGCTTGTCAAGTACTAAAGGCTGGCCACCTTCTGTACTAACTATGCGATATAACAAGTGTTCATGATCATAGTGATCTCTCAATAAGTTCTTTTACTTCTATATGATTAATTAAACCTTGGAAAATGGAAACAGCTGAAAAAGGAGTAATAAAGTTGTGGTAGTATTCAGAATGGAAACACATTCGTGATACTAAGGTTGACGTGGTTATTAAAAGGTTATAGAACGCTAACGAGCAGAAGTATAACCAGTATAATATTAGGAATGGAAGGTAGTAGCGATTACGAACTGGAAAAGAATGGGTATTGAGAAGCAAAAGCTCTAATGTTAAAAGCTATAATGAGAGTCTGTGCAATAGACTTGAAAGAAATTGGAATGATCACTTAACACGGATTGAGTTTTCTTACGACAATAGATCATATGTCATTATCGAGATGTCGCCTTATGAGATCCTTGAGGGAAGACAATGTCGATCTCCCTTATGATTAGGATGAAGTTGTAGAGCGCAAGATGCTCGGACCCGCCGTAGTCCAAAGGACCAAGGATTTAATAGATTTAATCAGAGGACGGCTGGTAGAGCCCAAGATGGACATAAGAAGTATGTTGATTTGACACGAAAGGACAAAGAATAGGAAGTAGGGGACCTAGTGTTGCTAAAGGTATTCCCTTGGAAACCCTTGGAAAGGATTGATGAGATTCGGAAAGAAAGGAAAGCTAAGTCCACAAATTGTCGGACCCTTGGATATATTAAGAAGTATTGGGAAGTTAGCATATGAGCTAGCCTTACCCCAGAACATGTAGCAAGTCATAACGTGTTTCACGTATCAATGTTCAGGAAGTGTAATTCGGATGCCAGATAAATAGGGGCATATGAGCGCATATACATGCAACCAGACGTAACCTATATGGAGCAACCATGAAGGGTTATAAATTGAAAAAGGAACAAGTGCTTAGGAGAAGGGTTATCAAACTATTCAGAGTTTGATGGAAGAACCACAATGTGGGAAAATTTACTTGAGAGTTAGAAAGTGTAATGCTAAGAAAGTATCCCTATTCATTTTCTATCTGATTCCGGGACGGAATCCTTTTAAGGAGGGGAGATTGTAATAACCCCAATTTTTGGGAAATTTTGAAACCCTTATGAATAGTGTTTTTGCTGAATGAGAAAACTTTTCATGCCACACTATGTAGGGGTTCTGATATGGATATTCTAAGATTTTATTAGTACTTTATATGGGATATAAGTGTATGTAAAGATCGTCAGAATCCAAATCCGAACACTTTTGATTTTTCCCGGAAATCCAATAGATACGGAAAGAATTGAGTATAGGGTAACAGGATAAAAGGATTTAAATTAAAGGATTATAATACAGGATCATAAAAAGGAATATAATGTATTGAGAAAGGTTAAGGGAACCTAAGTAATAAGATCCCGGGTATGATCCCCAAACGATAAACGAAAATGAAAGTTAAGCGAACCGTATAACAGATCACCGGTCATTAGGCAAACAATTAGGAAGTTAATCAAAGGGATTAGAGAGGATGATGTCACCCAACCAATGAGAAGAGGACAAGGAGGGGAGGATGACATCATGAGGATGACAGAAGCATGACATGGGAAGGAAGGAGGTGTGGTTGAATGAGAACCACACAAAGTCCAAGGTTAATTAGGTAATTAACTAAAACAAAAACAAAACCAAATCAACCAACCAAAAGCAAAACCAAGCAAAACACAAAAAAATATCTCTTTCTTCTTCATGCTCTCGGCTTCTTTCTTAAAAAATGAAGATCCAAGCTCCACCACTTACTATTTAGCAAGGTAATTATCTAAGCTTCCCCATGGATAGTTACATACTTCCTATAAGTTTAAGCTTCTAATTCCAAGCCAATCTTTTTCTATAAATCATGAAAGAAGATGGTGAATAGTGTTTTTCAAGAACTAAAATTTGTGTTCTTGAAGTTTTGTTTAGATTAAGCTTGGATAAGGACTTTAAGGGTGATTCCAAGCCATTCTCTTGATTCTCCACTCTCCAAGGAAGGTATAAACTACAAACCCTAGCTTTAGTTTTGAGTAATTAGGATTGAATATGATTGATATAGTATATGTGAAGCATGATGCTTGATTGTTTGAAGTTTGGTTGAGTTGTAGAGATTAGTTAGTTTTGTGGTATTGTTGGAGTTGTAAATCTTGATAATTAGTTAAAGAACCTAAGTAAAGCTTTTAGTTCATGTGGGGAATAAGTATAAATGGTTAATGTGGATTTGTTGGGGCTGTTATTAATTCGAGTATTCATTCAAGGGCTTATGACTCAATTCATTTTATTATTTGAATATTATTTGAATATTCATTCGAGGGCTTATGACTCAGTTTATATTATTATTGAATATTACTTGGATATTCATTTGAGGATGTATGACTCCTTTATTTTATGAATATTATTTATAGTATTCATTCGAGGTATTATGACTCCGCTTATTACTTAATAATATTCTTTATTGTATTAAAGAATAAGGTGTCGATAATCAAACTTATTTTTGATTATTCAAATAAAGATATTACTTTCGTATAAGTACATCTTTGATTATTTGCTATTCATTCGAGTATAAGTTTTCCAACTTCTACCTCCATTATTCTTTATGGGAATATTATTTAAATAATAATATTCAGATATTTCTTTCATATTGGGACTGATTTATTTCATAAATCAGCATTACTCCAAACATTCTTAAAAATGTTTTCGAGTCTTCAAAATGAATTTAAAAAGGGTAGAGCGGATCCCAAAACTTGTTTTCAAATTCAAGATCTTCCATTTTAAGGGGACTTGAATACTCGCTCAAAAATCTAAGGGATCCGGCTCTATGGTGTATTTTATATTCGCAACAAGGTTGCAGTTTTGGTAAATGAATTGATTACTTACCCAACGTTCGGGAAGTAAGTCCATCTATTGAGTCGGCATAAGCAACATGGGCTCAGTGGGCGTCCATGATAGTGTAAGTGGCTCAGTGGGAGTCCATCAAATGCATAAGTGGCTGAGTGGCAGTCCAGCATAAGGTCCTATTGCGACCAGGGTGATGACCAGTGGGGAATTCGTCCATCTACTAGTAGAAAAGGTTACTTATTGGTATCTTTGCCTGATCAGCAAGATATCAGGTTTATGCCAAAATTCTTTCCTTTCCAAATTTATTGGATATTACAATTCTGTTCATACTTTACATGACAGAGGTTTTCAGGAAATGTAAATATATATATATAGGTGTATATATATGTCGGGACTTAATGAAGTATCTCGTAACTTCATTATTTATAATGATATTCAAAGATTGAATCTATTCAAATCTTGTCTTGTAGTCTCATCTATGTGATGAACTTTTGAAACTGATTATAACTTGAACGGTGGTATTTCAAGTAGTATTTGGAAAAGATATAAGTATATTGGAGTATCTTGTAACTTCATCTTTTAAACTTATATCTAGTAAATGATTATCTTATGCATGACAAAGATTTTCAGAAAAACGTTGAGACAAGGTTAGATATATCAGATCACCTTGCAACGATATTTTTTATACAGTTATACACTGGAACTCTGTGTGTTTTATGCATGGAAGAGGACTTCCCATATTTTGAAAAGTATATGTGTATATATATACTGAATATTTTGCGACTTCATCGCATTAAGATATCAACTTGGTTCATTTCTTTTGACCAAGACTTTCATGAGTACTATGAGAAGGCTCATATATTGTTAATCATTATACACATATTATTTTGGTGGGCTTGTTGCTCACCCTTGCTTTCTTCTTCCATCACACAACATCAGATAGACAAGATGAACAGGACCAAGCTCCCAATCCGCGAGCGGATAGGAAATGTTCCGCAGCTTCCTATGGGCATTGATGTCGCTGTAGCTGAGGTAGGAACTACCAATAGGCTAGGCTTCAACTTTTGATGTACCAGATTTATGTATATTTATGAATTGTAATAATGGCAAAGAAATGTAAATTTATTCAGAAACCTGTTCAAGGTGTATTGGCATATAATTGTGGAATAAAACGACTTGTGATTATGTTTGGATATTCATCTCTGAGACTATAACTTGTGGTGTGTGTGTTTATTGTGGGGTCACAGTACAGAGTAGTTGATTATTTATTAAGATTGGGTGTTATTAAGGGAAATGGAACTCGTGACAACCCGGATCCCCGACCCCGGATTTGGGGGTGTTACAGAGATTGTTGTGTATATGTTGTGTACTTGATGATTACATAAACAAAACACCGTGGTAGATTTTACTTAGTGAAATTATGTAGCACTCGACGAATAAGGTTTATAGTTCCAACGGATGACTCAATATAAGTCCCGACGGATGATGACTTATTATCCATCAAGTGAGTAAGTTATGTAACAATAAGTCTGTAGCACATTTCTGCATACACATTGTTTAGAATCTGTAGTAGTATTTGAGTCATGTTGACTTCAGTTAGATATGCAGAATAGGTTGATTAATTGTACAAAGATGATGTCTTGTATTTCTGTATAAGTGAAATGAAGTCAAGTGCCTGATTGCTACCTGACGGATGAACAAACAATGAATTCGACGGATGATCAACAACCCGACGAATGATCAATATATCGACGGATGATCATGAACCCGACGGATAAAGAATTCAAATATTTGTTGACAGTGATAACACAGTCACATGCATCGAGTGGATGCAAATGGAATGTGGTAACCTATTTAACTGGGTTTTTGAGAACAAAGAAGTATTGCTATTTCCATGCTATTATGAAGATATTCAAAGATGTTGGAATAGAGTAATGAAATAGCATTATAATAGACTAGATAGTTTTTGTTTTATTATCCTGTCTCATTACTTTATAATCTTGGTGATATATAAACCAAGAAGTAGCAACTAAGAAACTATCGAATAGGAGATACAAGCAGAGAAACATTTGTAAGCAGAATTCTTAGCATTTCTCTGAACTCTTAGTTGTTCAATTGTTGTAAGCAGCTGTGAGCATTTTGCACACAGGGTTCTCTCGATATATAATATATATCTCTAGTGGAATCATTCAAATCCAACAGAAAGTTTTTAAAGACTCTTGTTTTTAATTACTTGTGTTTTGATTCATTTAAGTAACTATTCCGCATTGTGCTAATCAATTCACACTTATATTCGAGTTAGAACATTTTTATTTCGAGAAAAAGTTTCAAGAATTCCATTCATCCCCCCTTCTGTAATTCTTGTCATATTATTAAGGGACTAACATTACATAAATAATCAATTCTTGATAGGGTTACTGATTCTTGTTCGCCATTTTATTAAATTCTCGATAATCATTACACATTCTTATCATTTCATCCTTCTTTTCAGCAACATTTCTGGCACAATCCAAGGGACTATATCTGGTATGCTCACCTTCCTTACTAATATCTTTTACAATTATCGAGCTAATTATTTCGTCCCACTAATCTTCAAAGTAACTCCAGGGCATTCTTATATTACTCAACTTTCTTCAGCTTAAGCATTTTCTTCTTCGTATCTTTACACAGGGTGGATCTACTTGATACCCTTAGCTTGTTAACTTCTTTCTTCGCATGATTGGAAGAGCTTCTTATCTTGCTCCTTCCTTTAGCAACTCACCCCACTAGTGACTTCCATACACTTTCCTATTCGCTTTTCCCAAATTAATCTTTGCCTTATGACATGACAACCAATTTGTTACTAAAATCATATCAAACTCCTCTAGCTTTAAGGGTGTCAGATCAGCTGCACTATGTCTGAATTCTAACCGCTCGAACTTTTGGTCACTCTGGAAGTTCTGCCTCTAACCGTGCTGGATGTTGGCCCTTGGAATGTAGTATCTTGAGTAACCGTTTCATAACTCCTTGCAATATGCCCAACCTTCCTACAATGGTAACGAATAACTCCTGAATTTTCTAGATTACATTCCAACGCATAATGACCCTTATGACCACATATGAAACATTGAACATTCTTTGTTTTCAGATCTGAAATCACATCAGAATCTAACTTAACCTAATTGGAACCAACTTCTATCTAACTAACCATTAGCTGGTAAAATTAACCAATTCTTGCTTTTATTTAACCAATTGGAATATCAATCGAAATGCCAATAACACACCATAGTATACGTTGTATCTTTAAAAGTAGGGTATTTTCCAAAAATTTGGGCAGCATTTCCTCTATATTACTGACTACCTTTCGGACTCGAGCCGACACCAACAATCAACCAACAACCATATCTATCCATCAACATCAACCAAACCACCAAAAAGTATACTGACCATCTTTTACCACTCAACTCCACGGTTCACAATACTGTGACACATGACATGTTAATATATGTATCACTAACCAACATAATAAAACCTGGTTGGCTATTTCAGCCACAACTACCAACGAGCAACCTCGCAAACTAGGTCAACTTAAGGACCTCTGCTAGGCATACTAGTCCAAGTTTCAGCCAACCATTCTTCTAAAGGTGGTTTCCTATCATTTGCCATAGACTCGACAACCACTGAATTAACTTTTCTAAGATAACAACCGTTTCCAATGGATCACAAATCCTTTCTGCTGCCATCATTCCAAAATAGCAACCGGATACAGAACTTTTATTTCTCCTGACAGTCAATTCTTCGTTTACTTTTCATAACTAGGACGGTCTGACCACAGTAGTTACCAAAGGAAATTCATTGCCATATAATGCCAAATAAAATTTTGAAATCAAGATAATCCATCTTAAAAGAAAAGTGAAGAAGATGCGGATATGACTGGGAGCAACCATACAAGTACGTAAGATGGCCAGTCTTAGTACCATACAGTTTATAGCACATATTTCGGTGGCATCCCGCCAGACCCTTTACCACACAGACAAATAGTCAAATCATATGTATTGTTTGCCCCAATCAACCGATAGAACCTCCGAGGAAAGAAATATAAGGGTTCAAGATATAAACCTCAGTACTGATCCACATTCACTATAAGACTCGACTGTCATGGCAGCCGCTGACTATTACCATTCCATCTGAACTTTCACAGTCAGACTCGCTTTCTCGAGAAAGAAAACTAGAACCCTCTGCCAGACATTGCCTATGATACCTATATATAAGGGATACTTACTACAAGCTAGGGCAGTTCTAGCCAATCCTCAATAGACATCAGTGTTACACCTCCGAAACCCTTGACTGAACTCATAGAATCGCTCCTCTGATTGAGTTGCTGACTCACATCTATATATAAACCTTCTTGCATTCTTTTAACTCTTCCTAACCTAAATCAGGGACTCAAACCTGTAGCTCTGATACCAACTGTGACGGCCTCAACCCCGGGGTCAGGAGTTGACGTCATCAATAACAATATTAACAACATAACATAATCCAACTCAACATTATTATATAAACACAACCCCTTTTTCCAAGATCTTTTCCAGGTTTAAGTATGACTTAGGTTACAACCATCACAAAACCAACTTACTAAAGACAATCCTAACAATACTATCTTTGTTCAGCAACTCAACAGACCTGTTTGGGTCTAACACAACTACCTCAGAGGAGCCTGATACAGAAGGAGCTGAAACTCTGCCCTGACTATCACGGGAGAATACCCTAGGCATCTGTAATACATATTTAAAACATTTTGCAAGGGTGAGCATTCAATTGCTCAGCAGTACCACTATATGAATAATAATCAAAAACAGTTTATGATAAACAATTATAGGAACAGAATTCATAACTTGCTAGAAAATAAGTAAAATATGTGTAAACTGGATATCAAAACTAGCAAGCTCTGTAAAACTAAATAATTAGTTATGTGCTGTGTATAAATACTAAATTTCAATTTAAGCATGCTTCTTTCATTTTCAAATCTTCCGTCCCATCGCAGGACCCATAAAACCATTTATCCCGTTACGGGGACCCAAAATCATTTGTTCCGTTACGGGAACCATAAAACTTGTCCCATCACAGGACCTTTAAAACTTGTTCCTCTCCGGGAACCTCAAAATCACTTGCTCAGATTTAAAAGTATTGGATGATCCCTGGTGAGACAGCTGATTAGGCTATCTCCATAGGATAACTCTATCTTGGCTATCCTATGAAAACTTGTTCCGGAACTCAGAGACTAGCTAGGTCCCTGTCACGCTGGGCTGGTGGTTATAATAGGGTGCGCAACCATTTCGCCTATTACGCTAACTTCCAGGCCGTTACGGGCCTCCTGCGCACACTCATCCAATTATCTGATCATTTTTATCCAGTTTTCTAAATCACTTACCTATCTCTTTCAAAACCATTGTATCACAGCACACTTTCCAAAATATTATCATTTTATTTAAAGTTTAGAGATAGATATTTTCAGAAGTTACTTTTTCCCCAAAACACAGGTTAACAAAACCATTTGAATACATGGGATACATAAATTAAAATGTTATGTTCCAGTACGTAAATTTAAATCAACAATTATTCATATATTACTGAACCATAAAGATATGGTCAGGGGTACTTGCCCTGCAGAGCTTTACAAATATTATCGATTGACCTTGAGCCGACACGGACGCTCAGACTTTAACGTCTAACCACTAGATCACCCTAGATTCGACTTCAACACTTGGGTCCTTCGATTGGAACCTTACTGAGCTCGTCGACTGTCCACTAGGCTATCTTTAGACCAACACCAACTCTTGGGCCTTCCGACTAGAACCTACAAGGTCGAAACACCTTAACTTAGATATTCGATTATGCTTGACATATCCTGTGATATCCGGGATATATCGTGTAATTATTTTTGATATTAAATAATTATTATGTGTGTTCAGCATCTATTCTGTGAGTTAATTGTTAAGTGTTATCTGTACTTGGATATTCAAAAATAATATTAATTGAGTATTTTAATTTTTATATATCCAAAATAAAATATAAATAATTGTCATATCTTCCTAATTATTATTATGTTGATTTATGGATTTATAAGAATCATATGAAATTTCTAAAATCTTTTTCCGGGTAATTAAAATCTATTTTATAAAAACGAGAACCAACCGACGTCACTCATTGTTACATTTTTGGAACCCGAAACTCTTCTGAGAACTCCTTTCTAACCGAATTGTAATATTCCGAGCATTTCCCATGTTTCGACTTTTTCGATCCGGCGTACGGTTTGTCCTGCGCGGGTCCCGGCGCAACATTTTCGATACAATATTCGTTTCGGTAAATCAATAAAACCCGTATTTTCGATAAACGGGAGCTTTTTATTAAACTATCCCAATTATCACTTCGTAGTACGTGTAACTAGGCGCTGAGACCAAGACCGCAGTACAAATTATACTAATTTGAATAATTATCCCAAAAACCGATACTGTTTGGATCAGTTTTTATAAATAAACGTACCATTTTATATCCGGAATGATCCAACGGGATACTAATTTTCCGTAAATATAAATAGCCTTTTACCGTATTTTATTTCGTATCAAAATCATATGCAGACAGATAAATATATAATTTTATAGAGAAAAATCCTATATTCATAACCTGTTTCAAGAATCAAACCAACTTTTGAAGGTGTTATTGATCTTTGTTTGAAAAACTCGAGTACTGGATTTGAAGGTCTTGAGAGCTCTATCAGAATCTGTAATCCATACACCTGCAGAATCAAAGGTTTAATTTCTAAAAATTTATTTATTTTCGAATTATTTTTATGAAAAATATGAATTTTTGTTCGGATAATTGTTTGTATGATTTGATGATTGCATGTTGTAGAGCTTGTTTTCCTGATGATTTTGGTATATTATACGTTTGATTTGGAGTTCAATAACATGTTCAAATTTGAGTTTGATTTTCGAATTTTAAAATTAGGGTTTATAACCCGTATGAATGTTTTCAATTGAAATTTGGGGGTTTTTGATTCAGGGGTTATTAGCTGTTGATTTATAGTGGGTTGTGTTCCTTATGAAATTTGCAATCGATTGATATATAGCTCGTTAACAGAGGATGCTTGAATCGAAGGGAATTTAGTTTTAAAGATTTACGATATTCGCCGGAAACCGGCGATGTTCTTGGCCAATTTTCGGCCAGAACAGGGATGATTAGAATATTTTGATTGCATGAACAAGTTCCTGGTGTTGTGTAGTGTTGATCTGGAGGTGTTGGAGGGGTGAGGACGCCGGGATCGTCTTCTCCGGCAACCCCCGATTTTTCGGCGACTGGAACTGCAAAATTGCAGTTTAGTCCCTGTATTTTTGAAGATGGTGAAGTTTAGTCCCTGTAGTTTGCAAAGTTTTCAAAAATAGGAATCCTGTTTATAAAATGTTTAAAAATCAAATTTTCTATTTATTTTTATTATAAAAATTCATTTTTAATTTCTGAAAATTATAAAAATTATTATTTTAATTCCGAAAATTATTTTTAATTCACAAATAAATCTGAATTAATTAGTTAATTAATTTTAGTTAATTTTTAATTGATTAATTGGTCAATTAATTTGAAAATTAATTGATTAATTGATTTAATTAATTATTAATTGATTTAATTAATTATTTAATTAGATTTAAATATTTAAAAATGATTTAAAAATTCCGAAAAATAGTTTCGAGCTCTAAAATATTATTCTAAATTATTTCCAAGGCTCGATAATTACTCTAAAATTATTTCGGAGCCAGAATTGGCCAACCGAACCCTGTTTATTAACCCGAAATTGATCCAACGACCCGTTTTAATTACGAAAAATGTTTTAAAAATCATTTTAAATACCAAAAAGCCTATTTATGACTCGAAATGTCTTTATAAATGATATGTCATTGATTATGTAACGTATTATGTGTTATATGTGATATGTTGGTTGACTGTCGGTTTATATATTCAATGTTTACTGTTTATTGCGTAACTTTCAATCCGTTAATCGGATTTGGGTAAAACGAAGGGTAGATAGAAGTATGTGTTGAATATAATTCTATGAGTCGATTATTGATAGATTCTTATGATATGTGAGTAGAAGTGGCAAGACGTAGGAAAGGGAAACAGATAATTGAGGAGTAAGACAGTTGTGATTGGAAGTGAGTGCAGTGTAGTAAGCTAATACCAGGCAAGTGCTCTGATTTTTCTCGAGATATTGTAGTACTTGATAGTCTTGTTGATATTGTAAGTGCTTGAAGCACTGAAACCCAAACCCTGATTCCAGTTATTGTTCTTGAGCCATGAACCTTATTCTTTCTAAACCATTGATTGTTGTATACCCAAACATGAACCTCAAGTATACAATACTACTCCACAAATACATATACATTAAATATAAAACACGGAACCAGATTGCTTATACCTTCAAACCATTATATTTTATGCTTTGAAAGCCCAAATCTTTGAAACCCTGAAATGTTGATTCCTTTGTTATCCAATTCTTTCATTACCCAGCATCCAAGCTTTTAAATTACCTTATTGATCCTTACAAAGATTGAAACCC
The DNA here is from genome assembly GCF_009905375.1 of Apium graveolens. Classification (NCBI taxonomy): domain Eukaryota; kingdom Viridiplantae; phylum Streptophyta; class Magnoliopsida; order Apiales; family Apiaceae; genus Apium; species Apium graveolens. Next base: position 259,874,073 of record NC_133652.1, on the reverse strand, counting down.
TTTCATTGTTAAACACTCATTGTTGTTAATGATTCTGGTTATTGTTTATCATTGCATATTCTGTTATTCTGTTAGAATTGGATTGTTTTTATAAAATTGTGGACCAGATTCGTGGTCAGACCATATAATGGTCAAGTTAGGCCAATGTGTGCCTTGGATCCAGTAGTTAGAGCAATGATGTGTGCCTTGCTCGGGGTTAGTGTGTGACTGATCAGCAGCCTAACCTTGGTTTTTAAATTAAAAGTATAATATCCAATTCTAAGTCATATTCCATTGTTCACTTGATATCATAATCATATTCACTTGATGATCATTATTCTCAGTTTTGTCATTGTGACTTGCTGAGCTAGTTAGCTCATTTGTGCGATGTTATGTATATTCTTTTCAGTTAAAAAGGAACCAGTTGGTAATGAGGATCCCCAGTCCAGCGCGAGAGCTAGGGGTTCAGGTTGAGGAAGCTGAGCTAGTAGGCTTCTTTTGGGATAATCTAAGTTTGTAAAAGTTGTAATAAAGTTTAATACTCAGTTTGAGTTTGAATGATTGGGATTTGAACGGTTGTAATATATTAGTGTAGTTGGCTTGTGTGCATACTTTAACCTGTTGCGGTCCGTGGTGGTTGGTAAGTAGGGTCACTGCATATATTATTATTATCTTTATTATTGTTATAAGCAGGTTATAAATAAGGTGTGTGTATGGACCCCAAACTTTTGACCCGGGTTTGGAGGGCGCCACAGTTTTGGTATCAGAGCTACAGGTTATAAGTCACTGACACAAGCCTAGGTTAACGGGAATGGGTAGAGGGTTAGGATTAGAAGTAAGGAATAGAAAGATAGAACGTCGAGAGGTTGGGTGCTTCGGTATATCAGGTATTAGTGTAATTCGCGTTATGGTACGAGATTCTTATATTACGATATGATTTCAGATAGCAGTGATGGCCGACTCTTTTATTCCCGTATCAGCTGATCACTCAGAGCCTTCAGTTGGAGTGCCGTCTTCGGATCCACGTCTTGTTGTTCCACCAGTGTTGGCTATACTACCTCCACCTGTGTTGCAGCCCATACCATTGCAGGCTATTCCACCTCCAGGCATGAGGCCACCTATCAGAGGACCTCCACCAGCTGATTCAGATTCCACTGGGCATTCAGTTGCGAGTGCCCCATTCCAGTCTATATTGCCCCCAGTTCCTTATTACCGGTATGAGGCTCTTCTATTGGAGCGTGATTCCTTGTTAGCTCAGATCAGAGAGCTACAGCATATCATCAGGACTACAGATGTTGATCGTGGTGTGAGGGAGCTTCGAGAGGAGATTCATGTGACACAGAGGGTTCTTGAGGCTAGGCTACATGGAGCTACACTACCTGGCAGAGGCCCTGATGCACTGACGGGCTGGGCTACTGAGGTGATGGAGGACTTTGAGAGGCTGGCAGAACCAGAGTTTCCTTGGAGCTAAGCCAGAGGTTTAGAGATGGAAATGCTGAGCAGTGTTGTTATGATTATGTAGTATGTACATTAGTGTGTAGTGTGTATCAGTAGACTTTTGAGTTGTATTTATTGACTAGCTATGCTGACTAGTGAGTAGGTTGTTGTACCCTTTTTGCTTTTACTTCCGAAGCGTCTTTACGCTTGTACTACCTAAAACTTTTGATCTATATATATCAGTACTTTTTTTTCCTTTCCAGCACTGTCATTTACTTTATTGCACATATTTTACCTTACCTTATTTATTGCACCAGTTATACCCTGTGATACCATGTACCCTGTTTCCCATAACTGTTTATATTCTGTAAAGAAGCATGCAATTTATTTAGTTACAACTGTTTTCAAAAAGAGATATTTCTGTTTTGCAAAACTATTCTTTTATGCAAAAGATTGATTCAAAAGCTAAATAAGTTGATTGATTCTTTACAGAAAATGCCTCCCAGAAGAAATTCCTGCTCCAACACCCAGAATGAAGAAACCAGCAATAATAACAACCAAGATGATACAAACCCGAATGTGAACCCAGGACCCATGGACCCAGCAATAGCCCAGATTCTTCAAATCTCGGCCCAACAAACAGTTCACCTGGCACAACAACAACAAAGACAGACCAACCCCCAGGTAACTTTTAAAACTTTTCTGGCAGTAAACCCACCAGAATTCAAGGGTTCCTTAGAGCCAATTGAAGCAAATGTTTGGTTAAAGGAAATAGAGAAGGCATTTGCCTTAGTGAAAGTAAAGGAAGAACAGAAGGTTGAGTTTGCAAGTTACTATCTGAAGAATGAGGCCACCTATTAGTGGGAAATGGTGAAGACATTGGAAGGCACAGATGCTATTACTTGGGAAAGGTTTAAAGAATTGTTTTTAGAAAAGTATTTTCCTCAGTTTGTTCAGGATCAAGTGGAGCTGAAGTTTTTAGAATTAAAGCAAGGGAACATGTCGGTAACAGATTATGAGGGTAAGTTTGAGGAATTGTCAAGGTATGTACCGTCGTATGTGGATACTGACAGGAAGAAAACTAAAAGATTCCAGCAGGGTTTGAAACCATGGGTTAGAGGGAAGGTAGCCATTTTTGAATTGGATACCTATGCAGGAGTGGTACAGAAGGCTATGATCGCAGAGATAGAGAGTGAGATGTTCCAGAAGGAAAAAGGAAAGCAAGAAAAGGAAAGTTGAGGGAAGTGAGGGTCAGTCACAAACAGGGAAGTTTCCAAATTTTAAGAAGGGCAAGTTTCAGTCAGGGAGAAATTTTAATTTCAGGAAACAAAATGCAGGAGACGGAGGCCAGGGCAACCGTCCAGTTAATACAAATCAGCCAAATCAGTTGAGACTAACTTTTCCAGATTGTCAAGTATGTGGAAAGAAGCATGAAGGAGTTTGTAACAAGTTGAATGTGGTATGTTTTAAATGCAACCAGAAAGGGCACTATTCGAGGGAGTGCCGGAATCAGCCAGCAAGAGAGCCAGCAAATAAGGATCAGCCTATCCGGAATCCAGCAGTGAAGGTTTCAGCCATTGGATTTACATGCTTTAAATGTGGGAAGCCAGGACATATGGCCATGGATTGCAAGACACCAGCCCCAGTCAGTAATGCATTGAGGATTATGGGATCTACCCCAACAATGAATGAGACTCCAAGGGCTAGAGTTTTTGACCTGTCGGTGAAGGATGCGATCCAGGATACAGATGTCGTGGCAGGTACGCTTAATGTGAACTCTTTATGTGCCAAAGTGTTAATAGATTCGGGAGCGACTCGATCGTTTGTTTCACAAGATTTTGTTAGTAAATTAAATTGTCCAGTTGGGTATTTAAATGAAATAATGACTGTAGAGTTAGCAAATCAAGAACGTGTAACTGTGAATCAAGTTTGTGGGAATTGTGAGGTTGAGATTTCTGGTAGTAAGTTTTGTGTAGATTTGATACCATTTAAGTTAGGAGAATTTGACGTTATATTAGGGATGGATTGGTTATCTAAGCATAATGCTCAGATAGATTGTCGAAATAAGAAAGTAATGGTGAAAACGCCTGACGAAAGAATAGTAATGTTCAAAGGTCAGAAACAAGTAAAGAAGTTCTTAACGATGATTCAAGCCAAGAAGTTACTATGACAAGGATGTGAGTATTTCGTAGCATATGTGATCGATAGAAGTCAGGAGCCAGCAAAACTTGAAGATATTCCAGTTGTGAATGAATTTACAGACGTATTTCCCGACGAGTTACCAGGACTTCCTCCAGATAGAGAAATTGAATTTGCGATCGACTTAGCACCTGGAACAGAATTAGTATCCAAGGCCCCGTACAGAATGGCGCCTGCTGAGATGAAAGAGCTGGCAAAGCAATTGCAGGAATTGTTAGAGAAAGGAGTGATCAGACCCAGCATATCCCCGTGGGGAGCCCCGGTATTATTTGTCAAGAAGAAAGATGGAAGCATGAGACTGTGCATCGACTATAGGGAGCTCAACAAGCTGACAATTAAGAACAAGTATTCGTTACCCAGAATCGATGATCTGTTTGACCAGTTGAAGGGAGCCAAGTACTTCTCCAAAATTGATTTAAGATCGGGATATCATCAACTAAAGATCAAGCCAGAAGATATACCAAAGACAGCTTTCAGAACAAGGTATGGACATTACGAGTTTTTAGTGATGTCTTTTGGATTGACCAATGCCCCGGCAGCGTTTATGGACCTGATGAACATAATTTTCAAGGAGTATTTGGATAAGTTTGTTATTGTGTTTATAGACGATATTTTAATCTATTCAAAGACGGAAGAGGATCATGCGGAACATGTGAGAATGGCTTTAGAGATTTTAAGGAAAAAGAAGTTATATGCTAAATTCTCGAAGTGTGAGTTTTAGCTACAGGAAGTTCAGTTCTTAGGACACATAGTCAGTAACGAAGGGATCAAAGTGGACCCGGCAAAGATCGAGGCAATTACGAATTGGGAGAGACCGAGAACACCCACTGAGGTAAGAAGTTTCTTGGGATTGGCAGGATATTATCGATGATTCGTTCAGAATTTCTCAAGGATTGCAACACCATTGACAAAGCTTACACGAAAGAATGAAAAGTTTATATGGAACGACAAGTGTGAAGAAAGTTTTCAGGAATTGAAGCGGAGATTAATCACGACACCTGTTTTGTCACTTCCAGATGATCAAGGGAATTTCGTAATTTATAGCGATGCTTCTCACAAAGGACTAGGATGTGTTTTAATGCAGCACGAAAAGGTGATTGTGTATGCGTCAAGGCAATTGAAACCACACGAACAAAAGTATCCTACTCATAACTTGGAGCTAGCAGCTATAGTTTTCACTTTGAAGGTTTGGAAACATTATTTATATGGAGAAAAGTGTGAGATTTTCACGGATCACAAAAGCTTAAAGTATATATTCACACAAAAGGAAATTAATATGAGGCAAAGGAGATGGTTAGAGTTGATTAAAGACTATGATTGCTCGATTAATTATCATCCCGGTAAGGCGAACGTGGTGGCAGATGCATTAAGTCGGAAGGAAAGGTTAAATGAGTTATCAGTACCTGAAGATATATATAAGGAATTTCAGAAATTGGAATTGGAAATTAGAGTTTGCAAACCTGAGGAAGCGAAAGTGTACAGTATGACTTTCCAGCCGGAGTTGTTGGAGAAAATAAAGAAATGTCAGGAATATGTAATGGATCAAGATATAAATTGTTTGGTAGGTGAAGAATTATGCACGCGGAAGGATGATCAAGGCATTTTGAGATTTTCATCTAGAATCTGGATTCCACCGGTGACGGAGTTAAAGAATGAAATTTTACAAGAAGCACATAGTTCAAGATATTCCATCCATCCAGGGAATACCAAAATGTACAGAGATTTAAAGAAGAATTATTGGTGGCCAGATATGAAGAGGGAAATTGCGGAATGGGTTAGCAAATGTTATACCTGTCAGAGAGTTAAAGCAGAGCATCAGAGACCAAGCGGATTGCTACAGCCATTGGAGATTCCAGAGTGGAAGTGGGAACATATTACCATGGATTTCATAGTTGGATTACCAAGGACAAGGGCTAATCATGATGCCATTTGGGTTATAGTGGATAAACTTACCAAGTCAGCTCATTTTCTGCCTATAAAAGAAAGATTTTCGCTCGACAAGTTAGTCCATATGTACCTGAAGGAAATCGTAGTTCGTCATGGAGTTCCTGTGTCTATTGTATCTGATCAAGATCCAAGGTTTAATTAAAGATTTTGGAAGAGTTTTCAAGAATGTTTGGGAACAAGACTGAATATGAGTACAGCTTATCACCCCCAGACGGATGGCCAAAGTGAAAGAACGATCCAGACAATCGAGGACATGTTACGTGTTTGTGCTATTGATTTCAAAGGAAGTTGGGACGAACATTTACCTCTGGTAGAGTTTGCTTACAACAACAGTTATCATGCCAGCATTGGAATGCCACCCTATGAAGCCATTTATGGACGTAAATGTAGATCTCCAGTATATTGGGACGAAGTAGGAGAACGCAAGATACTTGGACCTGAACTGGTACAGCAGACAAAGGAAGTTGTTGAACTTATCCAGAAAAGATTAATAGCCGCACAAGATCGTCAGAGGAAATATGCAGACTAGTCAAGGAAAGACATAGAATTTGAAGAAAGAAGCTTGGTATTATTGAAAGTATCACCGTGGAAAGGACTAACGAGGTTTGGGAAGAAAGGGAAGCTAAGCCCAAGATATGTCGGACCTTTTGAAATCCTAAAGTGCGTTGGCAAAGTAGCTTACGAATTGGCGTTACCTCCGCACATGGAGCACATTCACAATGTTTTCCATATATCTATGCTCAAGAAATATAATCTAGACTCCAGGCATGTAATAGAATATGAGCCAATAGAGCTTCAGGCAGATTTATCATATGTAGAGAGTCTGATAGAGATTCTAGAGGAAAGAGAGAAAGTATTGAGAAATAAAGTGGTAAAGTTAGTAAGAGTATTGTGGAGAAACCCAAAGGCTGAAGAGTCAACCTGGGAATTAGAAAGTGATATGAGAGAAAAGTACCCTCATTTGTTTTCTTAGGAGATTCTGAGGACAGAATCCTTTTAAGGGGGGAAGGATGTAATATCCGAGATATATCGTGTAATTATTTTTGATATTAAATAATTATTATGTGTGTTCAGCATCTATTCTGTGAGTTAATTGTTAAGTGTTCTCTGTACTTGGATATTCAAAAATAATATTAATTGAGTATTTTCATTTTTATATATCCAAAATAAAATATAAATAATTGTCATATCTTCCTCATTATTTTTATGTTGATTTATGGATTTATAAGAATCATATGAAATTTCTAAAATCTTTTTCCGGGTAATTAAAATCTATTTTATAAAAACGGGAACCAACCAATGTCACTCGTTGTTACGTTTTTGGAACCCGAAACTCTTCCGAGAACTCCTTCCTAACCTAATTGTAATATTCCGAGCATTTCCCATGTTTCGACTTTTTCGATCCGGCGTACGGTTTGTCCTGCGCGGGTCCCGGCGCAACATTTTCGATACAATATTCGTTTCGGTAAATCAATAAAACCCGTATTTTCGATAAACGGGAGCTTTTTATTAAACTATCCCAATTATCATTTCGTAGTACGTGTAACTAGGCGCTGAGACCAAGACCGCAATACAAATTGTACTGATTTGGATAATTATCCCAAAAACCGATACTGTTTGGATCAGTTTTTATAAATAAACGTACCATTTTATATCCGAAATGATCCAACGGGATACTAATTTTTCGTAAATATAAATAGCCTTTTACCGTATTTTATTTCGTATCAAAATCATTTGCAGACAGATAAATATATAATTTTACAGAGAAAAATCCTATATTCATAACATGTTTCAAGAATCAAACCAACTTTTGAAGGTGTTATTGATCTTTGTTTGAAAAGCTCGAGTACTGGATTTGAAGGTCTTGAGAAGCTCTATCAGAATCTGTAATCCATACACCTGCAGAATCAAAGGTTTAATTTCTAAAAATTTATTTATTTTCGAATTATTTTTATGAAAAATATGAATTTTTGATCGGATGATTGTTTGTATGATTTGATGATTGCATGTTGTAGAGCTTGTTTTCCTGATGATTTTGGTATATTATACGTCTGATTTGGAGTTCAATAACATGTTCAAATTTGAGTATGATTTTCGAATTTTAAAATTAGGGTTTATAACCCGTATGAATGTTTTCAATTGAAATTTGGGGGTTTTTGATTCAGGGGTTATTAGCTGTTGATTTATAGTGGGTTGTCTTCCTTATGAAATTTGCAATCGATTGATATATAGCTCGTTAACAGAGGATGCTTGAATCGAAGGGAGTTGTGTTTTAAAGATTTACGATGTTCGCCGGAAACCGGCGATGTTCTTGGCCAATTTCCGACCAGAACAGGGATGATTAGAATGTTTTGATTGCATGAACAAGTTCCTGGTGTTGTGTAGTGTTGATCTGGAGGTGTTGGAGGGGTGAGGATGCCGGGATCGTCTTCTCCGGCCACCCCCGATTTTCCGGCGACTAGAACTGCAAAATTGCAGTTTAGTCACTGTATTTTTGAAGATGGTGAAGTTTAGTCCCTGTAGTTTGCAAAGTTTTCAAAAATAGGATTCCTGTTTATAAAATATTTAAAAATCATATTTCCTATTTATTTTTATTATAAAAATTCATTTTTAATTTCTGAAAATTCTAAAAATTATTATTTTAATTCCGAAAATTATTTTTAATTCACAAATAAATCTGAATTAATTAGTTAATTAATTTTAGTTAATTTTTAATTGATTAATTGGTCAATTAATTTGAAAATTAATTGATTAATTGATTTAATTAATTATTAATTGATTTAATTAATTATTTAATTAGATTTAATTATTTAAAAATGATTTAAAAATTCCGAAAAATAGTTTCGACCTCTAAAATATTATTCTAAATTATTTCCAAGGCTCGATAATTACTCTAAAATTATTTTGGAGCCAGAATTGGCCAACCGAACCCTGTTTATTAACCCGAAATTGATCCAACGACCCGTTTTAATTACGAAAAATGTTTTAAAAATCATTTTAAATACCAAAAAGCCTATTTATGACTCGAAATGTCTTTATAAATGATATGTCATTGATTATGTGACGTATTATGTGTTATATGTGATATGTTGGTTGACTGTCGATTTATATATTCGATGTTCACTATTTATTGCGTAACTTTAAATCCGTTAATCGGATTTGGGTAAAACGAAGGGTAGATAGAAGTATGTTGAATAGAATTCTATGAGTCGATTATTGATAGGTGCTTATGATATGTGAGCAGAAGAGGCAAGACGTAGGAAAGGGAAACAGATAATTGAGGAGTAAGACGGTTGTGATTGGAAGCGAGTGCAGTGTAGTAAGCTAATACCAGGCAAGTGCTCTGATTTTTCTCGAGATATTGTAGTACTTGATAGTCTTGTTGATATTGTAAGTGCTTGAAGCACTGAAACCCAAACCCTGATTCCAGTTATTGTTCTTGAGCCATGAACCTTATTCTTTCTAGACCATTGATTGTTGTATACCCAAACACGAACCTCAAGTATACAATACTACTCCACAAATACATATACATTACATTATTGATCCTTACAAAGATTGAAACCCTTTCATTGTTAAACACTCATTGTTGTTAATGATTCTGGTTATTGTTTATCATTGCATATTCTGTTATTCTATTAGAATTGGATTATTTTTATAAAATTGTGGACCAGATTCGTGGTCAGACCATATAATGGTCAAGTTAGGCCAATATGTGCCTTGGATCCAGTAGTTAGAGCAATGCCGTGTGCCTTGCTCGGGGTTAGTGCGTGACTGATCAGCAGCCTAACCTTGGTTTTTAAATTAAAAGTATAATATCCAATTCTAAGTCATAATCCATTGTTCACTTGATATCATAATCATATTCACCTGATGATCATTATTCTCATTTTTGTCATTATGATTTGCTGAGCTAGTTAGCTCATTTGTGCGATGTTGTGTATATTCTTTTCAGTTAAAAAGGAACCAGTTGGTAATGAGGATCCCCAGTCCAGCGCGAGAGCTAGGGGTTCAGGTTGAGGAAGCTGAGCTAGTAGGCTTCTTTTGGGATAATTTAAGTTTGTAAAAGTTGTAATAAAGTTTAATACCCAGTTTGAGTTTGAATGATTGGGATTTGAACGGTTTGTAATATATTAGTGTAGTTGGCTTGTGTGCATACTTTAACCTATTGCGGTCCGTGGTGGTTGGTAAGTAGGGTCACTGCATATATTATTATTATCTTTATTATTGTTATAAGCAGGTTATAAATAAGGTGTGTGTGTGGACCCCAAACTTCTGACCCGGGTTTGGAGGGCGCCACATATCCTTGCTAACAATCTACCCGAACGTTAACAAAACCCGAATCGTAACATATTCAATATTATAATACACGTATAAATTAGGGTTCACGTCTTCGAAAGTCGGTTCGGTGTTCATTTTTGGAAAATATGTATATCTGTCCTTTTTCGAAATTTGGGTTATCGGTTTCCGCAAAACATTACATCACAACACATAATCAGGTTTCGTACAAAATAGTTACATATAACCAATCGACGTTCCGATAGTCATTGGGCACGGCCTCGTATTTCCGTAATTTAATTTTCCGGAAATCGGGCAGCACCACCTTTGATTATCGGCTAACCCGTCAAACATCCCGACGTCAAATCAATCACAACCAAATTCAAACCAACTACAATCCAATTCCCAACCACCGATTTCAGTTTACAGTATCAATTAATACTCGCATTTTTACGTTTTAATTCGCATTTTATAAATTTTATTCGTATTTTATATTTTAAATCATAGGGCTCAGAAATATTCATCATAGCCCACCGTCGGCTCGCCGAGGTTCATCGCCGACGGCGGAAAACCCTGGAGGTACCCGTATAATCATAGGGCTTATGAATAATTAAAAATAACTATATGATTAATCACTAAAAATTTATTCGAATCTTTACATAAATAATTTCGAATAAACAAAATTGAATAATTTAATCAAAATCCATGAACTACTACTCGGACAAAGATGAGAGTATTCGATTAATCGAATAGCTTGATCATTATACAACAGAGAAAGCAACAGGGACGGACACACCCACGCGCATATGCGCCACGTATACACACATCACTCGCCCTCGAGCCACTACCACCGCCTCGTCGGAAAAGCCGAGGAAGGGCGGCAACCGGAAGCAATCACAGAGCACTGTCGATTATACAAACATATATACTCATATATACGCATATATCTACTAGAAAAATAAAGCCATGCTCAACCAGAAAACGGTCGGCGACCATGCTTACCAGAAATCACAGAACAGCGGCGACCAAGAACGGAAAGAGGAAAAAGAAACGGGAATAAATGAAATGGGGGAGAAGAAATAAAATAGAATAAAAAAAAGAAATTTGAGATTAGGGAAGAAGAGAGAGACTTATGTTTTTTAATAAAGAGATAATATTTACATCACAATCAATACAAATGCGCCACATATCTGCACGGTTACAAAATCACAACACGTGTCCCGAACTCGACTGCAAGCCCCAAATATTTCGTGCTTTGCAAAAATAGCGAACAATCTTACGGGTAAAAATTAACCCGAAAATTACCAAATTAGTTTTAAAAAATTTCTAAAAATCCCGATACTAACAAAATAAATTTTCTTGATTTTTAAAGCATTTTTGAAACGCATCTCATACCCGCAATTCACAATTAACGAACCGAGTTGCACTTAAAACAAATTCAGAAAATCACGAAAATAGTCTTAACAGGTTATAAATATCCCGAAGTTAATAAAATGTAAATTTCAAAATTTTAAAATAATTTTTAAAATGCAATTAATACCCGCTTTTATCAATTAAACGAATCAACGCGCTGGTGAAATTAATCCCAAAAATTTCCAAAATAATTTTAAAATTTTCGGAATATTCCAAACTTGAAAAAAATATGAGTTTCATAATTTTTGAAGAATTATGGAATTAAATACGGATTTTAGGAATAAATGCAATCAGAAAATCATGTAGCCCTAAATAATTGATAAAATATTGATTTCTAAATTTTATAAAATCCCAAAAATAATTATTGTAATTATAAAACCATAAAAACAATTTTAAAGACATCCAAGTATTTATGCAAATAAATTTGCTTTAAATCCACTTTTAAAAGTAATAATCGAAACAATACAGCTCAACAAACAAGTATACAAATAATCCTCGTAAACCACTAACCACACATAACTAATAATAAAATAACACACGGCTGACATAATCATACACATATTTTATTGATTTAATTATTCCATAATTACGCTTTTAAATAATACGAAAATATGCGAGTCGTTATATCTAAAGCATAAATAGGTGTTATGTCGAGATGTCTGGGTATTGACAGGATATAGATGTGACTTATCGACAAGAGAAGAAAGAACGGTTGAAAATATCTTGTAGAGGAGTCACATGACTTATAGAGAACTAACTTTCTTGACTCTTATCGAGAACTAGATAATGACTTATCGAGATATTGTACAAATACCTAGTTTGTCCTTATTGGACTAAATTAACCTAATTTATATTGAAGAAATCAACATAAAATTAGAAATTATTCTATATCAAAAGTATTTTATTGAAATAATTTATTGAATTAATTTGTTTCAGTTCTGAGTTATCGAGAAGTCTAAAATTTAAATTGCAGAGAACTCCATATCGATAAGTATATCGAGATCTCTATAATACTTGTCGAGAAGTCATAAAAAGACTTATCGAGAAGTCCAGAGAGAAGTAGGAAAGACTTATCGAGAACTCTATTAAGAGGTCACAAAATGACTTATCGAAAAGTCAGTTTTCTACATACTTATGATCTTTCTTAAATCTATCTTATATTAATTTCACATATTAATGATGTGAACTAACATTTAGACAGTTTTTTTAGAATCAAAAAAATTCCAAGTTAGATTTTATTTTGAAAAATAAGTGTACAGAGAATTCTAAAATATTATAGATCATATTCCAGTTAATTCCTAATTAAATCAAATTTATTTTGATTTATAAGGAATTAATCTGCTGCAACATGTTAGTTGAGTTCTTGCCTTTATGCTGAAGAATTTAGCATACCAATTTCACGTACGAGTCTAGTGAAAGTTTCTTCATCCAAAGGTTTAATGAAAATGTCAGCTAATTGTTTTTCTGTTGGAACAAAAACAAGCTCAATAGTACCATTTGTAACATATTCTCTAATAAAATGGTACCTTGTATCAATGTGCTTAGTTCTAGAATGATTACCTAGATTAGCAATAATAGATATTGCACTAGTATTGTCACACATGATTGGAATCTTTTGTAATACTAGGCCATAATCCATTAGTTGATTTCTAATCCAAAGCACTCGAGCACAACAACTTTCAGCAGCTATATATTCAGCTTTAGTTGTGAAAGTTAATACATATTGTTGTTTCTTACTATACCATGATACAAGCTTTTGACCAAGGAATTGACAGATTCCACTCATACTTTTTCTGTCTACCCTACATCCAGCAAAATCTGCATATGTGTAACCAGTTCCCTTAGGATACCACAATCCCAAGTTAGGTGTTCTCTTTAAAAATCTGATAATCCTCTAGACAGCCATTAATTGTGATTATTTAGGATTTTCTTGAAATCTGGCACACAGATATATTGAAAACATGATGTATAGACTACTAGCAGTTAGGTAAAGCACATATCCAATGATTCTCATATAGCTTAAGATGTCTACACTTTTTCCTTTATTATCTTCATCCAATTTGGTAGATGTAGACATAGGGGTTGATGCAGGTGAACAGTCCACCATTCCAAATTTCTTTAAAAGATCTTTGACATACTTTGTTTGACTGATAAAGATTTCATCACTTATATGGCTAACTTGAAGGTCAAGAAAGTAACTCAGTTCTCCCATCATGCTCATCTCATATTCACTCTATATGAGTTTTGAGAATATCTGACACATATTTTCATTAGTAGATGTTAGGGCCAAAACGCGCGCTAATATTCACGCAAGTATATGCATTTGCAAGTAGTATAAGATATAAATCAGATTTGTTCCCACGGAGACTGGTTTAGGTTAAGTTCAATTTATGCACCTATGCAATAATATATGGTTATCGCTCAATGCTAAGACAAATAACAAATTGGATTTTTATTAAACTAAGAGATTATACTAAATAGCATTAACTAAGTGAATTGAGGTTAAATTACTATATATGACAAACATGGAATTCTAACTTCATTACTACTTCATTCCAAGTCATTGTTCTTAACCTTAACATGTGATGGTGATGACACTAATCAGATAACACGAAACTAGTAAACACCAACTTCCGTTGTACGAATACCCTACTACCAAGCATCCATAAAAGAGATAGAAGTTGAATAGACACCAATTATGCTTAGTCTTTATGTGTCTATAAGAATTGAAAACATAACGGTTTAATGCGCAAATTATCTATCGTGATTACATAGGGCAAGTAAGATGGTTAAAATTACCTACGAATCATGCATAACGAATACATGAACCTATGCTAGCATGGTAAGTTCTAAACCTCTATATTCACTGTCGCTTCAATAGAGATTAACACGCTGTCTTATATGTTAGCTACGCACATAATACGAATAAGCACAACCAATACCAGGATATCAATCAAGCACCACACACTAAGGTATCGGAACAAATTAACTATAGAAATCCATAAGTAAATCCATTAGAACCTCATGATAACGATTAGCCCATAATAGAACTCATCGTCACCATGGGTTCATATGAAAGCATGTTAATAACACAACTATATAAGGCTGAAAAATACTTAATAAATAATGAAGTACGTCACAAGAGTATTAAGGTTGAAAGCATAGAGAAAACTAGCATCTACTGTTACAACAAATTTAAAGAATCATGAGATAAACTAATGCTCCCTCTTCTTCGTTGTTGTGTGCTAAAACGGTCTTCTCAATCTTCTTGCCTTTGATCCTGTTGAAGAAAACATCTTCCCATAAGGTTTATATAAGAGTCCAGGAGTCACCGCGCCAACAGAAGCCTAAACAGAATTGAAAACAAATAAAACCACAATCTGAAATTTCGCACGCATGCGGTCGCATGCTCCCTCCACGCGGTCGCGTGCTGGCACGCGGTCGCGTGCTCCTAGCGCGCGGTCGCGTGTTACCATTCTGGAAAATTCTTCATTTTGCTCCTATTTGTGCTAATTTCTTTGCTCATAACCCCTAGACTGATTCCAAGTACTTCGTTAAGCTTTATTTGATGAAAACCACCTATCTAGGTAATTTATACCCTGAAATGCAAAAACACTAGAAAACGCGTCAAATACACAAAATACTCGAATCCAAGTTATTATGAGACGCTTTAAGTGGTATAAAATGCCACTTATCACACCCCCAAACTTGAATTGATGTTTGTCCTCAAGCATCACAAACTCAAACTCAGAATAAATCATGCATGAATGCAACTATATGAATGCGGCGATCCCCTCGCGATGACTAAACCAACCAACACATGACATATCAACAAATGCAATTAGGCGACTAAAGATCAATCAAATTACGCAAGCTAATATACAACTAGAAACGTGGTGTGTGCGAATACTTAACAGATATGCTTCGAAACTAGATCAATCATTATAACTTAATTATCCTCAAGGAAATCACACGCTTATACGAAGAATACATTCTAGACACAAAATGACTCATAACACTACAAGATTATTGGAGTTTATTAAGGATTCAGGCTTTTATTCAACACATAAGACAAATGCTTATTTGATCGTACAATGAGTGAGGTCCACAAAAGACTTATGCAATGGTACCCATTTACCGAGCGTTAGGTTAGCGGATCCCAGACTATAAAAGACTTAGGTTACTAGGCACAAAGTCACCTAAGAACTTAATAACTCGAATATCAAAGAGCCCACTGGCGATCAATTGTGCATTAAACCATATTTTTTTTCTTTCTTTTTTTTCTTTTTTTTTTCTTTTTCACACATATATTTTTTTTTCAATTTCCGAGCAAGTGCGTTTCGCTCCATCTTACTCAACTCTAGATTACGCGTATACAATACGAGCCGGCTACTAGCCATTTAATGCCTAGCCACAACTAGCAATGAATTCCAATTTTCTATCTCCAATTTTTACCTTTTCATGTCTTTTATCATTAAGAGCCTAGCATGCATTCTAAGTATAAGCAATTGATTAACCTCAAAAACCATCAAATTAACCATGACAATGATCTAATCCTTAAGCATACTCTAAGACTTAGTAAAATTACAAGTGTTTCTAGCATGCATGTCAACCTAACAAGATTCAACATCACTCTAACACTGTCACTACACTCGCATCAATATCACATATTAATCAGTAAAGCAACACAAATAGATCATGGCATATGCATGAAAATGCAACTACATGGACTCACATTATAACACAAACAAAAATACAAACAAATATGTCCTAAATGAACAATCATGCAAAAATATGAATGAACTACAACTAAATATGCAATATGAATTTATATGAATCTATATAGACACACACTACTAATCCTTACATTATCACCCCCAAACTTAAAATTTTCAGTGTCCTCATTGAAGGTAATAATAAGGATTTCAGGCAGACCTAATTAGCGGGAGAATCACCCTCGTCGGGTGGAGGATCAGGTGGCCAATTAACCTCGTCACCTGTGTCTCGAACAAAAGTATCGAAAGCGTGTGTCAAATCTTTAGCAAAATATCGGTTGATGACATGCATGGCCTCCATACGCCTAGTCAATCTTCTATACTGTGCATCACCAACACCAGTCCTATCAACTACCTGTTGCATATGAGAAGAACCCTCTGTAGGCACGGGAATATCCATCCATCCACTCTCTACATCATCAAAAATATATCCCAACCCCTTATCATAGGGTGCACCTAAGAATGAATAACTCATGTGATTTGGCATTCGGTTGAGCTCAAGTGTGGGAACTTCTTAAATAAATGGTTCAAAATGCTCCTAAGAAATTTTCAGCTCTGCTAACCCAAGAGAATCAAATGGCATATCCAACTTCCTCATCCACGGAGGTGCATTCAAATCCTGCAATTTCTCTGCTCCTTCTTTATCTTCAATAACTGATTCCCCTATTAAGGATCTCTCTAAGGCATCTGACTTTGGCAATTGCTCAGGCTCTGAATTTACTACAGAGTCGACCCACTCTTCTTTAAAGCACTCCTCTTTAGCTGTGGATAACTTTATTTCCTTGAACACATTAAATATGACCTTTTGATCGTAAACCTTCATCGAAAGCTCTCCTTTTTGCACATCGATCATAGTTCGGCCTGTAGCCAAGAATGGTCTTCCCAAGATAATGGGAATCTTCTTATCTTCCTCGAAATCAAGAATTACAAAGTCAGCAGGGAAGATGAGTTTATCCACCTTGACCAAGACATCCTCCACTATACCTCGTGGATAAGCAATGGAACGGTCAGCTAGTTGCAATGACTTGTATGTTGGTTTTGGATCAGGCAGACCAAGCTTCTTGAAGATAGATAAGGGCATCAGATTGATTCTAGCTCCTAAATCACATAAACACTTGTCGAACGACAAGTTTCCGATGGTGCAAGGAATAGTGAAGCTTTTAGGATCTTTAAGCTTCGGAGGCAACTTCTGTTGTAGCACAGCACTACATTCCTCTGTTAGAGCAACGGTCTCTAAGTCATCGAGCTTCACTTTCTGAAAGAGAATACCTTTCATAAACCTCGCATAGCTAGGCATCTGTTCAAGAGCTTCAGCGAAAAGTATGTTGATATGAAGTTTCTTGAACACCTCCAAAAACTTCTCAAAATGCTTATCCAGCTTTTTCTTCTGCAGCCTCTTAGGAAAAGGAGGTGGAGGATAGATATGTTTCTCCCCTGTATTACCCTCAGGAGGAGTGTGTTCCACAGTAGTCTTCCTTGGTTCCACCTCTGCTTCCTTCTGCACTTCTTCTTCAGCCACAACTGTATTTTCTGAAACTTGAGATTTTTCAGGCTCTTCGTCTTGCTGAATTTGGGGGCTTGCGACCTTTCTAGGCCTTAAGATGATGGCGTTCACCTGTTCTTCAACTTCCCTCTTGCCTGGATTTGTTTCTGTATCACTAGGAAGCGTTCATGATGGTCGATTCAATAAGGCATTAGCAATTTACCCTATTTGGTTCTCTAGAGTCTTGATAGAAACAACCTGGCTTTGGCATATAAGAGCCTGGTTTTTGCACATAAGCCCCAACTCCTCCAATTCAGTTTTTTCATTCGAAGATATACATACACCATGAGTTTGTTGTTTTGGTCTAATTTGTTGCTGAAAACCAGGAGGGTTGAATAGCTTATTTCCAAACTACTAGAACGGCTGTTGCATCGCATTTTGATTGTTGCTCCAGTTGAAGGTAGGATGATTCCAGTTGTCAGGATGATAAGTGTCTGGAATTGGTTGCTGCGATCTCTGAAAGTTGCTCACAAACTGAGCTGAGTCACTAGATATAGCGCATCCGTCACATATGGACCTGCACACAGCTCACAAACACTAATTATCTGCTTAACACCATAGTTAGCCAGAGAATCGATCTTCATAGACAACAACCTTTAATTGAGCAGTGATAGCCGTAGCTGTATCCACTTCAAGAACTCCTACTACCTTGCCCTGTGGACATCTCTGGGTTGGATACTAATATTCATTAGCAGCCATCAGTTCAATTAGATCATAAGCTTCCTTATAGCTCTTTGCCCATAATGCTCCGCCTGATGTTGCATCGAGCATGGGTATGGACTGTGCTCCCAACCCATTGTAAAAACAATTGATGATCATCCAATCAGGCATTCCATAATGAGGAGACTTCCTAAGCATCTCCTTGTAGTGCTCCCAAGCTTCATATAGCGATTCTCCCGTTTGCTGCGCAAATTGAGTAATAGCATTCCTGAGTGCAGCTGTCTTTGCCATTGGGAAGAATTTAGTAAGAAACTTCTGAGCAAGATCTTCCCAAGTAGTAATCGAACCAGCTGGTAGAGGGTGTAACCAGCTCTTAGCCTTGTCCCTCAGAGAGAATGGGAACAGTCTCAGCTTCACAGCATCTTCAGAAACATCGTTGAACTTGAAGGTGTCGCATATCTCAATGAAATCCCTAATGTGCATATTGGGATCTTCAGTTGGAGAACCCCCAAACTGGATTGAATTCTTCACCCATTGAATTATGCCAGGCTTGATCTCAAAGGTATTAGCTGTGATAGCTGGCCGGACAATGCTAGATTAAATGTCATTGATCTTGGGTTGAGAAAAATCATCAAGGCTTTCGTTCGTGCTGCTGGATCTCCCATTATACTAAGTACCTAAAACACAAACAAATAAACCGTGAGAGTAAAAGAGTCCGAGTCAGTGAACTTTAACGACCACTGATGATAATCACATAAACTAAAAATTAACACCGAGTCCCCGGCAGCGGCGCTAAAAACTTGTTAGGGCGAAAACACGCGCTAATATTCACACAAGTATATGCGTTCGCAAGTAGTATAAGATATAAATCAGATTCGTTCCCATAGAGACTGGTTTAGGTTAAGTTCAATTTATGCACCTATGCAACAATGTATGGTTATCGCTCAATGCTAAGACAAATAGCAAATTGGTTTTTTATTAAACTAAAAGATTATACTAAATAACATTAACTAAGAGAATTGAGGTTAAATTACTATATATAACAAACATGGAATTCTAACTTCATTACTACTTCATTCCAAGTCATTGTTCTTAACCTTAGCATGTGATGGTGATGACACTAATCAGATAACACAAAACTAGTAAACACCAACTTTCATTGTACGAATACCCTACTACCAAGCATCGACAAAAGAGATAGAAGTTGAATAGACACCAATTATGCTTAGTCCTTATATGTCTATAAGAATTGAAAACATAACGGTTTAATGCGCAAGTTATCTGTCGTAATTACATAGGGCAAGTAAGATGGTTAAAATTACCTACGAATAATGCATAACAAATACATGAACCTATGCTAGCATGGCAAGTTCTAAACCTCTATATTCACTATCATTTCAATAGAGATTAACACGCTATCTTATATGTTAGCTACGCACATAAGACGAATAAGCACAACCAATACCCGGATATCAATCAATGACCACACACTAAGGTATCAAAACAAATTAACTATAGAAATCCATAATTAAATCTGTTAGGACCCCGTGATAACGATTAGCCCATAATAGAACTCATTGTCACCATGGGTTCATATGAAAGCATGTTAATAACACACCAATATAAGGCTGAAAAATACTTAATAAATAATGAAGTACGTCACAAGAGTATTAAGGTTCAAAGCATAGAGAAAACTAGCATCCACTGTTTCAACAAATTAAAAAAGTCACGAGATAAACTAATGCTCCCTCTTCTTCGTTGTTGTCTGCTAAAATGGTCTTCACAACCTTCTTGCCTTCGCTCCTATTAAAGAAAACGTCTTCCCATAAAGTTTATATAAGAGTCCAGGAGTCACCGCGCCAACAGAAGCCCAAACAGAATTGAAAACAAATAAAACCACAATATGAAATTCCGCATACACGCGGTCGCATGCTCCCTCCACGCGGTCACCTGCTCGCATGCGGTCGCGTGCTCCTAGCGGGCGGTCGCGTGTTACCCTTCTGGAAAATTCTTCATTTTGCTCCTGTTTGTGTTGATTTCTTTGCTCATCACCCCTAGACTGATTCCAAGTACTTCCTTAAGCATTATTTGATGAAAACTACCTATCTAAGCAATTTATATCCTGAAATGTAAAAAGACTAGAAATCGCATCAAATACACAAAATACTTGAATCCAAGACACCAATTCAAGTTGCTATGAGACGCTCTAAGTGGTATAAAATTTCACTTATCAGTAGAGCCAAAGATGATATCATCCAAATAGATTTGAACTAGGATGATGCCATCATCATGTTGCTTGTAGAATAGAGTCTTTTCAATTTTACATCTAGTGAATCCAGGTTTAAGTAAAAATTATGTTAGAGTGTCGTACCATGCTCTTGGTGCTTGCCAGTCCATATAGAGCCTTTAAATGTTTATAAAATTTTTTTAGAAATTATGGATCTTCAAAGCCAGGTGGCTGTTGCACATGGACTTCATCTTTTAGTTTATCATTAAGGAATGCACTTTTTAGATCCATTTGATACACTTTAAAATTTGATTGTGCAGCAAATGCAAGAAAAATTCTTATTGGTTCGAGCCTTGCAAGTGGAGAAAGAGTTTCATCAAAATCAATTCCTTCTTCTTGTGAGTAGCCTTTGGAAACCAGTCTTGCTTTGTTTCTTGTCACAATTCCATTTTCACCCATTTTGTTCCTGTACACCCATTTTATTCCAATGATGCTTCTATTTCTTGGTACAGGAATTCCCAAACTTTATTTTTTTAAAACTGATTTAGCTCTTATTGTATGGCAGTTATCCAATCAGGGTCTGATAGAACTTCCTCAGTTTTTTTAGGCTCAATTTGAGACAGAACGCATGCATTAAAGCATTCATTTGTAGTGGCACTTCTAGTCCTCACTCTAGCATTAGGATCACCAATTATAGTGTCTCTAGTGTGACTCCTATACCATTTTCTAGTGTGATTATTTTGTTGAGTAGAATTATCCTCATTTTCTTCATCATTAACATGACTTGCGGAACTGTCATCTCCTTCTCCCCCTGAGTTTGTGCCACTAAATTCAGGTGTGCTTCTTTCTTGAGATGAATTCTCATTGTTAGATTGTTGTGGTTCACTTGATTCTTTATCCATTCTATTGTTTGCGTTGACCTCAGCTTTATCTTCAGAGATTTTCAAACTTTAAAGCTTCATCTTCATTTTCATCAAGGCATTCCAAGCCTGGATACTTGTCATCATCAAATATTATAACTGTGCTCTCCATTATTTTCCTATGCTCTAGAACATAGACTCTGTATGCAATCCTTTCCCATGAATACCCAATAAAAATAGCTTCAAATACTTTGGGGTCAAATTTTCCAACATATTCATAGTTGTCTTTTAGCACAAAGCATTTACTTCCAAACACATGAAGATGTTTAACAGTAGGCTTTCTTTTTGAAAAATTGAGTAGGGTGACTTGCTAATATTTTTATTTAGTAAATATGTATTCTAAGTATAACATGCTATGTTAATAGATTCTTCCCAAAAACTTGTTGGCAGGTTGACATCTCCTAGCATTGTCCTTACAGCTTCAATTAGAGTTCTATTTTTTCTTTCAACCGCACCATTTTCTTGAGGTGTTCTTGCAGCTGAGAACTCTTGAGCAATGCCTTTATCTTTGCAAAATTCACTTAGAATTACATTCCTGAATTCTGTACCATTGTCACTCCTCAATCTTTTAAGACAATCTTGATCTTCAGCCTGTTTCTCTATTTTCATTATGTGTTCAATGATGATGTGTGGAGTTTCATCTTTTGAATGCATAAATTCCACCCAAGTGTACCTTGATTAGTCATCCACCATCACCAAAGCATACTTCTTTCTGGATATGGACATGACATTTACAGGTCCAAACAAATTCATATGGATAAGCTGTAGTGGAGCATTAATGGAATTTACAGCTTTTCTCTTGTGACTGGACCTCTTCATTTTTCCTTTTTAACAAGCTTCACAAACTTCATCTTGAGCAAATTCCAAAGCTGGCATATCTCTCACCAATTCTCTTTTTACCAGAGTATTGATTGGTTTGTAGTTCAAGTGAGAGAGCTTCTTGTGCCAGAGTTTGCTTTGTTCACTAGATGCCTTAATGTAGAAGCAGCATATTCTATCCTTGTTTGTTGAGTTCAAATCTGCAACAAACATGCTTCCTTTCCTTACTCCTTTCAGAGCAACTTCACTAGTTTTTTTTTGCTTGTGATTGAGAAATCTTCTTTTTGAAAAATGAGTTTAAAACCTTTGTCTGTAAATTGACTTAAACTAAGAAGATTCACTTCAAGACCTGCAACCAATGCTACATCTTCAATGACAACATTTGCATAAATCAACTTTCCATATCCCATTTTGAATCCTTTGTTGTTGTCTCGAAAGGTCACCAAAAGGCCAACCATCTCCTCAAACTGTGATAGTAGGGCTTTATCACGTGTCATATGTCTGGAACATCCACTGTCAATGATCCATATGACTTTATTCTTCCTGCCCTACACACAATGATGTTGAAGTGTGTTTAGCTTACCAAAAAGTGTTGGGCACTTTCTTCTTTTTCACAGAATTAGCAGAAGTAAAACTTGAACATTCAAAAGGAACAACATTCTTAGTTTGATCAGCATTTTCATCTTTAATCACAAATCTAAAGTTAACTTCTTTAAGATCCTTTCTCAACTTATGACAACTGGTCATCACTTTCATGTTGCATGGAATGCAGTCAGACTTGTCACAGAAAGAATGGGGATCATCTATTTATGGCTCATTATAGTTACAGGCTCTAGACTTTGACTCACTAACAACCTTTTTATAAACGCGAGTTAGATGATTTGTTCAGCCAAATTTTTGACACTGCTTTCTGGGAGCATCTGCAACATAGGCATAACTATTACTTTTGTTGACACCTATCTTTTTATTTCTGTTCCTTTTCTTCTTTCCAGTACTATCAGTTTTTCTCTCATTTGCTGATGTCTTGACAGTTGGACTTACTATAGGCTTCTTCTCATATTCAGTGTTGAGAGTGGATTTTGGATCCTCCTTTTCTTTATCTTCATCTGCAATTTCCTTCTTGATGACAAGATCCACTTTACTAAAATTCACCTCACAAGCTTTGAACAAGGGTGCATTCACCTTTTTGAGCACCACATGAACATCTTGGTTTACACTTTCCTTTCCCTTGGTATTATCACTTTTCTTGTGAGAATTAACAACCTCATAGTCCAAACCAATAGTTATGTTAGCACATGGATTGTTCTTCTCATGATACTGACCAACCAGTTGAGATGCATTTTTAAATGATTTGAGCTTCAGTTCATTGTTCTCAACTTTTTCTCTCAACACTGCTTCTATTTCCGCAACACACTTTAACGTGTTCTTTAAGGTATTTATTTTCTTGTTTAACTACTTTAAGACTAACAAGCTGCAGTTCTAGCTCTTATTTTTAATCTCAAGTTTTTCATTTATTTTTGACAGCCTACTCACTTCCTTAGTAACTGCCACCATGCTTGTATGAATGTGGAACATTTCTACATTTATATTCTCAACTGTTTCATTATATTGTGTAGCATTTAAATCAATGGTAGTTAGGATAGGTACCTCAGATTTAGATGCAAATGACTCTCCTTGCTCCAATGCCATGAGAGCATAATTTTCATATTCTTCACCATCATCTTCATCATCCGTGTCATCCCAACTTCTACCTTCAGCAATATAAGTTTTCCTTGTCATTTACTTAGAAGTGCTTCATACTTTGTTTCAAGTTCCAAATAAGCCTTATCCTTCTTCACCTTCTTTGGATTTCTATATTCTGTGGCAAAGTGACCAAGTTCATCACAGTTGTAACATCTAATCTTTGATCTATCTGCAGATCCTGACTTGTAACCACCTTTTCCAGTTGCATTAATTATCTGAGTCTTTCCTTTCCAATTGCTATTGTAGGATGTTTGGCCTTTACCCTAGAAATATCTAGGCTTCTTGACTATGATATTTGAAAATTTTCTTGCTAGATAAGCCATAGACTGGTCTATTTCATCCAATTCATCCAGGGTATAGTACTCATCCTCTTCTAGCTTCAAAATGACTTATTTTTCTGCTCAACAGCTTGAAAAACTTGAATCTGAGGTTCAAGTTCATCTTCAGTCATTTTCTTGTCATTTCTATCAAGGCACTTAATACATCCACAACATGCCCTTGACTAGCTTTTAATGACTTTCTATGCATTATCTCCAGCTCAAGGTTTTGAGAATACCATACAAAACCTCCAAAGTTATTCTCCCTGGATCTCTTCCTTCTCTTATTGCAGATATTTTTTATTCCAGGTGGTCAGGAAGAGTGAACAAGAATTTGAGGTTAACTTCTTCAGCTTCATAGTACTTTTCATGAAGCTGCAAATCACTTATCAGTTTGTTGAATCTCTCAAAGACCTCATTAATGCCTTCTTTTGGTTTAGCCATGAAGCCCTCATATTGTGACACCAAGATCCTTCTATGGTTAGATCTCACCTATTCAGTTCCTTCACACAAGATCTCAATCTTTTCCCAGATTTGTTTAGCTAACTCATAGTTGATAATGTTTTTGTACATCACATTTTCAAGAGACTCAATGAGTATGAGTTGTAAGCCACTGTCCAGTTTAACTTTTTCCTTTTCTGGTTCAGTATAGGTAGATGGATATTTAGTACCAAAATATGCAGGAATGACCATGTCCCCTTGTTAGAACTATAATTAACTATAGGGGGTGAATACAGTTTATGCAAATAATTCTATAAAGCTTCAACAGAATTAATAGTTTTTATATTAACAGATAAAAAACTGATTACAAACGTACTCTCTCGAAAGGATGAACAAATATCCTTGAGAGCTACTAGGTTATGCGAATGATATAATAATGTTCGCAATGCATATAGCATGAACCTAATTTGTGCTTTATATAGAGCACAACTACACAATCAAATAAGGAATCCTATTCTATTACAATAAGGAAACCTATCCATGTATGATTGCTTCTGAGATAAAGTCATTCACCGTCTTGAATTCCTGTTTCCTTTTCCTTATCGAAGATTAACTGATGTGGCAAATACTAATTACATCATCCGTTGACATCATCATCTGTTGATATCATCATCCATTGATATCATCATCCGTTAATATAAGTCCTGATGTGAACTTCTGATAGTTTATGCTAATATCATCAATTTCTTCTAACAATCTCCCCCAACTTGTAAATTATGAAAATATGGAAAAGTTACAATTGATGATGTCAAAACTATCTAATTGCAGAAATCTAGTAAGCATATTCTTTCTTACTTCAGTGAATATCAAACTTTACTCTTCATTCTGAACTCTAACACAGTCTGAAAAATCTTCAAGAAACTTCATCATCAGATTTTATTCCTTTACATTTAAATACCATTGCATCCTATGTTTATGTTCTCTCAATTCATCTGTTGATTCATCATTCTGATAGATGGAATCCCTGAGATTATGTAACTTTGAATTCCCAAGAGATAGATCATCCAGCTCCAGAAATCCAATTTTCTTTCCATCAGGAATATAGATTAAAACTTTAGTCCCTGGACTCATTTATATCTTGGCTCCTCCAATAGGCATATCAACATCATAGTCAATTAGATCAATGTACTTTGGAATGTAGTTAGATTTATAAGGCATTCCTCTCTCCTTTAAATGTATCAGGTTCTTTATGAATGTAGACCATCTGGCAGTTACAGAATTAATTACCTTGAGAATTGTAGCAATAAGTACCAATTCCTGCCATGATTTGTCTCTATTTGTTCTTGATTAAACTTTAAGCTTCTCCCAGACTCCAGAAAATAAATTATTTTCTCTTCAACATGATCAATAACAATTTACACTGATATGATCTTCTGTAAGTCTTCAAGCATTACATTGTCTCCAATTTCTGTCAAATTAGAATGTTTTCTTAAAATCAAAGCATCTCCTACAGATGGATCAGCATTTAATCTTTCAAGACCACTTGTGATTCCAGATCTTCTAGAGTGAGAACTTCCACTGTAAATCTTCTTTAATATTTCAGAAGAATCTCTTCTAGGTGCTGGTTTCTTGCTTTTACATAGTAGCTTCTTCTTTTCTTCAAGAGTAAGTTCTGGCTTATCAGAGACTATGTCTTCAGAACTAGGATTTGATATATTAGCTTGAATTGGGTTTGAGAAATCAATAACATGAGTAGAATCAGAGGTTGTTATTGGTTGAATAACAGCTTCTTCTTTAACTTGAGCAATGTCAGAGGTTAATTTATCAGCCCAGTTAGCTCCATAAATCTTCCTTCTTTGGTGAGCTTAGCTGATTTCTACTTCAACAATTTCATCAGTATCAAAAGATTGAGCAACTGTATAGATCAGATCTATCAGTATTTGTGATTTAGTTATTGTAGATACTGATTTCTTCTTTACAACATCTTTGGCTTTAGGCTTTGAAAGCTTTGACTTCTCTCATATCTTCTCTTTCCCCATATGCTTCCTGTCAGCAGTTAAAATAACTTGAGATCTGAAACACCTTTCAACATCTGCCTGAATTTCCTCCCTAATGATTATACCCTTGGTTGGTCTGTTAGAAGGATCATCTTCATAACGTTCTTGAAAAATAACAGCAATATCAGTATTTGTTGTCTTCATGAAATTTTTGAAGTTTTCCCCCATTTGCCTTA
This sequence comes from Apium graveolens, assembly GCF_009905375.1. Taxonomy (NCBI): domain Eukaryota; kingdom Viridiplantae; phylum Streptophyta; class Magnoliopsida; order Apiales; family Apiaceae; genus Apium; species Apium graveolens. The sequence continues at coordinate 259,847,142 of NC_133652.1, read as the reverse complement.
GCTGTTCTAGATCAGCTCTAGGATTTTCTCTTTCAAAAAATTTTCTATTCACCTCAGAGTCAAATATTTGAATCTTAGGATCCTTATAGAATAGAGTTGTCTTTCTTCCTTTTACTTTCAGAGTTTGAATATATTGACTTGCTTCTACACCAAATTCTATCTTCAGAATACCTTGGTCTTCATTAGCAGTTGTGACTTGTAAATTTGTTGAGATTTTATAGTCACAGTCAATTCTCTAACTCTTCTTTTTCTTCTTTCACTTTATCCACCTTGTCTAGATTGAGATCTAGTGATTGATTTTAATGAAGCACTAATTCCAACTAGCTATCCACCTTTTCTCCTTTCACTATCATTTTGTTCCCCCTTATTGCCTCCATCAGGATTTTCATCATCAGTATTTATCAATGTTAGCTGCGTACATTTAGATTTAACAATTTTCTCCCCTTTTTTGGCATCATCACCAAGTAGTAGAGAAAGAATCAGCTCCATTGAATTCTGTACCTCTGTAAGTTGATCAGACATTTTAACTTGTTTAACTTCCGATCTAGCTTGATTAGCTTCAATTTTAGTTTATCTGGCAACTATGGGTGCAATTTATTTCTGAATTTCCTAATGTGTAGTCAGCCTTGAAGCAATCAATGATTCTTTAATCTGATTGATTTGAAAAGTGGTTGCTTCTAGAAGCTATATATAAGGAATCGACAACCAGAGTTGATGCTTTCAGATGAGTCTTTTAGTTTCCGTTGCCTTACATGTGTAGGCATATCTTCAGGGAAGAAAAGATCGTCTTCAGGATCTATAAGAACATTAGAAATATTAGCTTCTTCACCATCATTAGATTCTCCCTTTGCAATTGGATTTTGCACTATGTTTAGAACTTTCGCACCAGCTTCAGCATTTAAGATAGAATCAGAAATTAGTGTAGTATGTGATCCAGCAGCTTTAGAAGCTTCAATAATATCAGCACTTAACTTCATATCTTCAAGAATCGTAGATAAATGAACTAGAGCTTCTAAATTGACTTCCAGAATCTCAGTTCATGTAGAGTGTTGTCGTAACCCTGAAATGGATTAAACTTCAGCAACAATAAGGATTACTTCAGGTGGTGGAATAGTACAGTGAATGGACTATTTTTCAACAAAAACAAGGATTATTTCATGTGGTGGAATAGTAGATTGAATGGACTGCAAGAAAGTATCAGTACTTAGACCTCCAGGGAGATTAACAACACTTGGTACATCAGAGTTTATCAAGGTGTCAACAAACTGTTGTTCTGTATCTGTTTCTTAAGTACTCTGATCACCTGCAAAAAATATAACAAGTAACACGTAATCTCTCTATTCTTTTAAAGTAGTCTCAGTACTCCTCACACCACACATCTCATGACTTTTAATAGTCAGAGTTACCTCACAAGGATTACTAAATCATATCTCTCATGTACCTCTCCTTTTTCCAGGAAGGATCCTACCTCTCTTTAATTCTATTTTTCTCTAAATCTTTTCACACAACTCAAATAAAATCTCAAATAATTTATCCTACAAAAATAAGAGGTGGCTATAGAAGGGTGATATGTGGTCATACAACTAGAAGTAGTCCTTAAATAAGGTCTAGAAATAATCATACCAACATGATTTATAACATGAAAAATAAATGCTGAAAATACTAAATCAGTATTTAGAGTAAATGTTGACGAAGTAATAACAGTATTTATACCTTGTGAATCTGAAGTCACAATTGAACTCACAGTTCACTGTGGTTATGACAGTTGTTGTTCACCAATTATGAGACCCTCCATTTGAATTGGAGAAGATTTAATCAGGTTACTGTCATGTACCATAATCTCAAACCGTGTTCTTCTTTCAAAGAACTAACACTTGAAAGTGTTTATTGAAAAGTTGTCACAGGTTCTTCAGTAAAAACTGATGAAACCCCCGTGTCTCTGTTAGTATCATTAAGATCTACCTCAGCATGTAGTCTCTAACCAACTTAATGTTGTTTCTGAGTGGCGAACATAATTTCAAGAACTATCACTTGATTTTGGTAACATTTGAGAAATCGATTCAAGTGTTTCAGTTTGTAAGAAGAAATTTAAGATATAAGATTTGTGATTTTGAGATTGAGTGTGGACAACTTTCTTGGAGAAAAAAATAAAGTTTCAAAGGTATGTCCTGAATAGACATTTTGGACAGATAAGTACACTCAAAGATCATAATTCTTTTTAGTGTAGAATTAAAACATTTTCTTAATTTCTTTTATGAAAACATTTTTTTCCTGTAATAATGTGCTTAGTCTGTACTGAAGTAAACACATGCAACTTAAACAATGATTAGTTGAACACATGCATTATTGAAAAATTTCAAAAATTAAGCATTTAGTACCAATTAGAATATGAACAGTTATTTGAAGATTCAACACAATCAAGACAAGTAACATTCATTCAGTTAAGGAATCAAAGAAAGCAAAAGATATTTCATTAATTATCAAGAAGAGGAGTACAAGATTTTTAGAATTTTAAATATAAAATCCTAACTTAATTTAAACTCCTCGGTCTTCTTCTTCTCATCCTCTAGTTTGACCAATATCAGAATTTAACAACTACTATCAGGATCTATTAGTCAAAGCAAGTTTAACTAATATCAGAGCATATACGTGTAATCACTAGTTTAACATGCAACTATCAGCTAGGATTCATAGAAGTTAATTGCATGTTATCATGGTATCAGAGTTTAACACAATAATCAGAGTCTAGCAAGCATTGAAAAGATACCATTCTTTAAATATCAGCAGTTATTAATTATCAGAGTTTGAGAAATATCCTGATATCATTCCCAATTCATTCACCAGTCTCGTGAAAGTAGCTTCATAGAGAGGCTTGGTGAATATATCTTCTAGTTGCTGATCCGTTGGAACAAAGACTAATTCCACTGTACCTGCTTCCACATGTTCCCTTATGAAATGGTACCTGATACTGCTGTGTTTAGTCATTGAATGCTGCACCCGATTTCCTGTCATTGCAATAGCACTTTGATTATCAAAATATATAGGAATAGCGGAATAGTCTAATCCATACTCCAGTAACTAATTCTTCATCCATAGAATCTGAGCACAACAGCTTCCTGCAGCAACATATTCAGCTTCTGCAGTTGATGTGGAAATTGACTTTTATTTCTTGCTATACCAATAAAAACCAATATGTCACCAAGAAATTGGCAGCTTCCAGAAGTGCTTTTCCTTTCTATTTTGCATTCTGCAAAATCAACATCTGAATATCCAGTTAGCTTAAAGTCTGAATCTCAAGGATACCATAATCCCAGATTCATGGTGCCTTTGAGATATTTAAAAATTCTTTTCACAGCTAACAGATGAGGTTCTCTTGGATTAGCTTGAAACCTTGCAGAGAGACATGTAGCATACATGATATCAGGTCTACTAGTAGTCAAATATAGGAGTGATTAAATCATACCTTTGTAGTTAGTTATATCTACTGAAGAACCAGTATTTAAATTTAACTTGGTTGCAGTGGCCATGGGAGTTAGTTTAGTTGAGCAGTCCTGTATTTCAGATCTTTTGAGCAGATTCATGGTTTATTTGGATTGATTTATGAAGATCCCTTCATCAGTATGTTAAACTTGTAACCCTAGAAAATAACTCAATTCTCCCATCATACTTATTTGATACCTAGACTGCATTAGCTTTACAAATCTCTCACTGAGTTTATCACTAGTAGATCCAAAAATGATATCATCAACATATATCTGTACTAATAAAAAGTCCTTTCCATGGTATTTATAAAAGAGAGTTTTGTCAATTGTACCTCTTCTTAAACCACTTTCTAACAAAAATAGAGCAAGTGTTTCATACCAGGCCCTTGGTGCTTGCTTCAATCCATTGAGTGCTTTATCCAGTAAGTAGATATGATCTGGATACTTTGGATCAATGAATCCTGGAGGTTGTTCAACATAAACTTCCTCTTCAAGTTCTCCATTTAGAAATACACTCTTTACATCCATTTGGAACACTTTAAACTTCTTGTGAGCAGCATAGGCTAGAAAAATTCTTAATGCCTCAAGCCTTGCAACTGGAGCAAAAGTCTCATCATAATCAATGCCTTGTTGCTGAATAGCCCTTTTCACTATCAGTTTTGTTTCTGAACACCCACTTTGTACCAACTACAAATCTGTTCTTTGGTCTTGGCACAAGAGTCCAGAATTTGATCCTTTCAAATTCATTAAGCTCCTCTTGCATTGCTGTAACCCATTCAACATCTTGAAGAGTTTCTTCCACCTTCTTGGGTTCAGTTTGAGATAGAAAAGAATGGTAGAGACATTCATTTTGAGTGGCTTTTTTGGTTCTTATACCACTATCAGGGTTTCCAATGATTAAGTCAGGTGTGTGTGACTAAGACCATTTTCTTGCAGATGGAAGTTGACTACTTGAAGAAGAACCTCCCCCTTGATCCATGAACTCTTAGTTATTTCTTTGACTAGTACCATTATCATTTCCTGATGCTCCTCCTGAATCAGTGTTCCCATTGTTATCAGTATTTGACTCATCAGAGTTTGAGGAATGAGAGTTTGATGATATATCTACTGATTTCTCTTGAGTTGAATCACTTGAAGAAGTCTCTGTATTTGAATCATGTTTCTCCCCCTTAACATATGCTTCAGTGTTAGAAGAATTTCCACTATCATGTGGATCGTCAGAGCTTTGAGTGATATCAGGATTTACTGTATCAGGATCAGGATTTAAAAGTTTAGCACATGGTACTTCATTTTCAAATCTCAATTTATCATGGTCATATGCATCTTCTAGATCTGTTATCTTCTTGTCATCAAAATATACATGTATGGATTCCATGACTTTTCTTGTTCACATATTATAAACTCGGAAGGCTTTTGTAAACAATAGATATCCCACAAAAATGCCTTCATCAACTTTTATATCAAACTTGGCCAGCTGCTCTAGATGAGTTTTGAGAACAAAACACTCAAAACCAAAAATATAAAAGAACTTCAAATTTGGCTTCTTTCATTTCACCATCTCAAATGGTGTTTTTCCATGCATGTTTATCAATGTTGCATTTTGAGTAAAGCAAGCAGTTTGCACAGACTCAGCCAAGAAGTAGGTAGGACATCTTGCTTCCTCTAGCACAGTTCTTGCAGTTTTTTTTGGAGTTCTATTCTTTATTTCAACAACTCCATTTTTTTGTGGAGTTCCAGGAGCAGAAAACTCTTGTTTTATCCCCTTGAGTTTGCAGAACTCTTCCATAGAGCTATTCTTGAATTTAGTTCAATTATTACTTTTGATGATCTTCAATTTGTATGTTGATCCTTTTTCCAGCTCTCTTACATGATCCAGAAGAATGGATGGGGATTCATCCTTGGTGTGCAGAAAATACACCCATGTGTATCTTGTATATTCATCAACAATTGCGAGTGCATACCTCTTCTTGGCAATTGACATAACATTTACTGGACCAAAGAGATCAATATAAAGTAGATGATATAATTCAAGAATGGAGGATTCAGTTTTACTCTTGAAAGATGTTTTTCTTTGTTTGGCTTTCTGGCATGAGTCACATAAGCTATCAGGAGTAAACACTGCATTGGGAAATCCTCTCACAAGATCTTTCCTCACAAGTTCATTTATATTGTTGAAATTAAAGTGAGAAAGTCTTTTATGCCAGTTCCAGTTGTCTTCCACAGATGCTCTACTAAGTAGACAAACTTTTGATTCATCATTATTTGTAAAGACCCTAGCTTCATATAAACTACCATGGCTTACAATAGTCATTGCAATCTTGCCATCTGTCTTACTGACAATGTCACAATGCTCCTCATAGAAATTCACATGATAACCTCTGTCACAAATTTGACTCACACTGATTAGATTATGCGTGAGTCCTGCAACCAGAGCTACATTTTTAATGATGACATTTGCAACTTTGATTTTGCTATATCCCAAAAATTTTCCTAAGTTACCATCTCCATAAGAAACACTTGAGCCAACTTTCTCCTCAAATTCTGATAGCAGGGATTTATAACCAGTCATGTGTCCTGAGCATCCACTGTCCAAGACTAGAGTATTTCTCCTATTACCCTTTAGTTCAGCATTGTCAACCTCAGTATCAGCATTTGCCATGAGAGCATAATTGACCAGATCATCTGATTCTGATGAATCATCCCAGTTTTTCTTCTTTGAGATCAAGGCTTGTTTCTTCTCAGCTCTGGGTATCTATGTTAAAGCATTATATCCCCGATTCGAATCAAGTCATTGAGTATGAACCATTCGAGCTTCAGCCAGATTTGTCCTACGTGGAATGGCCGATCCAGATCCTAGATCGTAAAGAGCGAGTTCTTAGAAATAAGTCCATTCCCATAGTCAAAGTACTGTGGAGGAAACCTCGAGTGAAAGAGTCCACTTAGGAGTTAGAGTCAGATATGCTTGACAATTATCCTCACTTGTTTAGTTAGATTAGATTCTGAGGATAGACCTTTTTAAGGGGAAAGGATATAACGACTCCTATATTTTTGTATTAGTTAATTATGTATTTATTAAATAATTAAATAAATAAAATATGTGTATGGGTTCTGTCAGCTGGATATTATTTTTTTATTAGTTATAAGTGATTGTTGGTGTTCGAGGATCATTTGTGTAATTAGTTGTGAAGCTGTGTTGTTTTATTTTTGTATTTAAAGGTGATTTTATTCAAGATTTATTTTCATAAATACCTGGATTATCTCTAAAATCATTTTTATTGCTTTATAATTTTATCTATTATTTTTAGGATTTTATAAAATTTATATATCAAAATTTCATTAATTATTTAATCCTGAATGATTTTCTGATTGTATTTTATTATAAATTCATTATTAAATTCAGAAAAGTTTCAAAAATTATGAAATTTATTTTATTAAATTTGGAATATTTTGAGAATTTTAAAATTAGTTTGGAGATTTTTTTGGGATTAAATTGGCTCGCGCGTTGTTTCGTTTAATCGATAAATGCATATATGAGTTGCATTTTAAAGATGGGTTAAAAATTATGAACATTTTATATATTATTAGTTTTAGTTATCTCATGATTTTTAAAACCATTTTCGTGAGTTTTTGAATTATTTTACCCGTTAAATGCTCTTTAAATTCTTAAATTGTGGTGTCCGAGTTCAGAGTTATCGCGACAAAAATAATAAAATTAAAAGGGGGCAAATGTTTTAATCGAGTTTAACCGGTTTCTTCCATTTCCAGTTAATGTCTCCCTCTTTAATCCCTAATTTCTTTTAAATCTCTCTCTCTCTCTCGTTGATTCTCTCCCTCAATTCACTCTCTCTCGATTTTCTTCTCTCTGTCTCTCACGATTTCTCCTCTCCTCTCTATTTTTCTTCCCCGCCGGTGCTTAATCTCAGGCCGCCACACTTCTTCTCCCCATTATTTTCCGGTAATTGCTTCGGTTTCTTTCCATTTTATATATATATACAACGTGAGTATATATATGTATATGTGTTTATGTTGGTCTGTACTCCTGTTTTCTTCTCTGTAATCGCCGCCCCTTACCATTTTCCGGTGAGGACGGTGGCGCGTGGTTGCTAGTCCCATGTGGTTGTGATGTTCTGTGTTACACCCGCCGTTTTTTTTTAATTTCCGGCTGCCGCCGGGGTTTTCCGGCATGGTGGCTCAGTCATGTGTATTTGTGCGCATGTGTGGTCCCTGTTCTGTGTTGTTTTGGTTCAAATATTTTCAGTAAATTTTTATTTTTAATTTTTCCTTGCAAAAAATTATTTGATTGATTCCGTGAAATAATTAAATTATGTACAAAGATTATAATATTTAATCGATGAAAGTCGCAAAGGATGTTTGATGAAATCGAAAACCCGTGAATTTTATCGCCGTCGGCAATGAGCCTTGGCGAGCCGATGAAGGACTATGATAAATATATATCTGAGTCCTACGAGTTAAAAATATAAAAATACGGATAGTAATAGTTAATAATTGGTTTGAATTGGTGGTTGGGATTTGTTAAATTGGATTGTGGTTGGTTGTTGGAATTGTTGTGATTGACGTCGAATTTCGATGAGATAGTCCGATAAATAAAGGAAGTGCTGCCCAATTTCTGGGATATCAAATCACGGATATACGGGAGCGTATCCAGTAGTTATCGGGACGTCAAGCGATTATATATAAGTATTTCATACGAACCTGTTTGTATGTGGTGGTGAAATATTTTTCCAAAACCAATAACCCTAATTTTGTAAAATGTTGAGTATACGTATTTTCTGAAAATGAACACCGAACTGACTTTTGAGAACGTGAACCCTAACTGATATGTATATTAAAATAATGTGTATGTTATGAGCCGGGTTTTGTTAATGTATGGGTAAATTGTTAGCGAAGATATGTCAAGCATATTCGGACGTCTAATTTAGGGTATTTCGGTTCTGTAGGTTCCAATCGAGATCCCGAGCCTCCCGGTCAGTGCAAAGCTAGCCAGTAATGGTTGTTAAAGAGTATCAAGGTACGTACCCCTGGCCATATCTTTATGGTTCAGTAATATATGAATAACTGTTGATTTAAATTACGTACTGGAACATAACATTTTAAGTTATGTATTCCCTGTATTTCAAAATGAATTGTTAACTAACGTTTTGAGGGGAAAGTAACTTCTGAAAATACCTATCTCTAAATTTTGAATAAATTGGAAATATTTTGGAAAGTGTGCTATGATAGAACTGTTTTGAAAAGAGATAGGTAAATGGTTTGGAAAACTGGATAAACTAGATCAGATAATTGGATGAGCGTACGCAAGGGCCCGTAACGGCCAGGAAGATAGCGTAAGAGGTGAAGTGGTTGCGTACCCTATTTAAACCACTTAGTCCAACGTGATAGAGACCTAGCTAGTCCCTGAGTTCCGGAACAAGTTTCATGGGATGGTAGATGGAGCCGTCCTATGGAGATAGCCTGATCAGGTGTCTCATCAGGGACCATCCAATGCGTGAATATCTGAGCTTGATGATTTTGTGGTTCCCGTAACGGAACAAATGTTTTGGGTCCCCGTAACGGGACAAAGGGTTTTATGGTTCCTGTAATGGAACGGAAGATTTGGAAATGAAATTAGCATGCTAAAATTTAACTCTGGTATTCATACAGCACATAACTAATGAGATGTTTTATAGAGCATGCTAGTTATTGATATCTAGTTTTTACCCGTGTTACTTGTTTTCTATAAACGAGTTATAATTTATATTCCTACAATTGTTTATCATAAACCATTTTGCTTAATTATTCATATAGTGGTACTGCTGAGCGATTGATCGCTCACTTTTGCAAAATATTTTGTATATTCTCATATTGCAGATGCCTAGGAGATTCTGTTGTCATAGAAAGGGTCAATTTCCATCTCCTCCTGTATTCAGCTCCTCTGAGTGCATTGTGTCAGACCAGGTGTGGTCTGTGAGTTGTTGTAGAAAACTAGATATGTCAGGTTGTTTTCAATAAGTTGGTTTGTATTAAGCGTGTAACCTAAATTATACTTGAACCTGGAAAAGATCTTGTGAAAGAGTTTTTTTTACTTAAATAAAATGAGTTGATTATATTATAATTGTAGATTTATATTTTTAGTGATGTCACCTCCTAACCCCGGAATTGAGGCCGTCACATTCATTATCAGTATTTGAGTCATCATCAGAGTTTGATGATTCAGTATCTGACTTTGCAATCATAGCTCTTCTTTTGGAGTGAGCTCTTCTCCTAGCTTTCTCCTTTGGCTTCTCTTCAAATTTGAGTGCTACTGGTCTAGACTTAGATCCTCCACTATTATTGCTTCTTTTCTCCATCTCTACTTAATGAGTTTTCAGTATTCCATAGATCTCATCTAGAGGTGGGTCATTAACTTGATAGTTATCCCTTATTGATGTGACCTTAAAGTCCCACTTTTCAGGGAGAGCAAGTAGGAACTTCAAGTTTGAGTCCTCCAAATCATAGTCCTTGTCTACAAGAGACAAGTCATTCAGAAGCTTCTGAAATCTGTCATAGATCTCAGTTAAGGACTCATTATCTCTTAATTGAAAGTTCTCGTATTCTTGAGTAAATGTTGTCCTCCTGTTCTTCTTGATAGCAGTTGTGCCTTTACACTTTACTTCTAAAGCATCCCATATCTGTTTTGTTGTCTTATATCCAATAACGCTATTGGACATAACACTATCAAGACTGCTGTGTAAGATGTGTCTAACTTTTGCATCCTTCATAATAGATGAAAGATCTTCAGGAGAATAGTCCTTCCTGTCTTTGTCAACCATCTCTTATGGTTCTCCTGTACCAGAAACAACTACCTTCATTAGTTTATGAGGACCATCATAAATTGCTTAGATATTTAGGATCTGTGGCTTCCAAGCACATAGCCATCCTAACTTTCCATATTGGATAATTATGTATCTTTAGTATTGGCACCTTGATGGCTTCATACCTACTCATGTTGCTACTTATCTGTGATATAGCTGGGGTGGTGGTTGTGGATTTTGTGGTGCTTCTTTGTGTGCCATTAAAGATTGATTTTCAGGTCTTAAACTGTGTGTATGTCAATAGAAAGTTCTGATACCAATTGTTAGGTCTGTAATCAACTGTAGGGGGGGTGAAACAGTTTATGCAAATAATTTGACAAAGCTTCAACAGAATCAACAGTTTTTATATTAATAAATAAAAAACTGATTACAAACGTACTCACTCGAAAGGATGAACAAATATCCTTGAGAGCTACTAGGTTATGTGAAAGATAATAATGTTTGCAATGCATATAGCATGAACCTAATTTGTGCTTTATATAGAGCACAACTACACAATCAAATAGGGAATCCTATTCTATTACAATGAGGAAACCTATCCATGTATGATTGCTTCTGAGATAAATTCCTTTACCGCCTTGAATTCATGTTTCCTTTTCCTTATCGAAGATCAACTGATGTGACAAATACTGATTACATCATCCGTTGACATCATCATCCGTTGATATCATCATCTGTTGATATAAGTTCTGATGTGAACTTCTGATAGTTTCTGCTGATATCATCAATTGCTTCTAACACCCCTTCTATTGATCCAGGAACCCTTACCATAGAAATAAAGGGTCCATGCTTGAGAATTTCAATATACGTTGGATTGGCCATCCTGATAAACAACATCATCTTCTTTTTCCACAGAGTGTAGTTTACCTTGTCAAAGATAGGAATCTTGATACTGCTAATCTTTTGTGCACTCATACTTCCAAGATCTAATGTGTTTACTTTTAGATTTTGTTTTAATACCACTTGTTTGGTATGAAATGCAACACAAGGGGTGAAAGTGTTTTCTTAAATTCAAATTAACTTATGGCTTATGGAACAAAATAGTTGTATGAGCTTGTAGTTGATAAAATGCTAAATGCAAAACACACAAGCAATTATGAAAAAATCACTTGATTTATATTAAATTAAATTTGTCTTGCTACAAATCCGTGTTCTTAAAAATGAGATCTCAACTTCTACTCTTGAGAGAATACAAGATTTTTTCTAGATCTGTTTGTTGCCTCTAAAACAAAGGTACTGTGACATTCTTTATAGGTCAACATGCATGGGTTTACAAAACTTGCACTAAAATGGACTAACACAGTTTCTAAAGCTATTTTGTATATTTCCATTTCCAGTGTTAGCAAATTTGTGCAGAATTGTTGAGTGGCATTTATGTCACTTTATAACGCTTCGTAAAGCTTTGAATTGGTGGGATTAGTGGGATTTGATTGTTATTTGTGCGAATAACTCATTTGTTGAGATGTTGCTTGTTGATTGGTTTAGTTATTCTATGGGGATCGTTGCATTTATATAGTTTGCCTTCATGCATTTTTATTTCTTGTTCTTTGAGTCTGTCTATGCTTGAGGACAAACATTGATTCAAGTTTGAGGGTATGTTGAGTGGCATTTATGTCACTTTATAATGCTCCGTAAAGCTTTGAATTGGTGTTGTGCACTCAATTTGTTGGTGTTTGTAACGTGTTTTTGTAGTATTTTGCATTTCAGGCTTATATTAGGAAAACAGGTGATCTAGCATTGTTTTGATGCTAAGTTGGTGTAAGGATGGTGGTGTCTAGAATAAAAGCTCGTGAAAAGACCAACTCAACCAGCAAGAAAAGAAGAATTCAGAAATTTTTCCAGAGAGCCCGCGCACCCGCGCTGTAGTAGCGCATGGCCGCGCCAGGATTGCAGATGTGCAGCACGCCCGCGCTGGTGAAGCGCGTGGCCATGCCGGGTCGAATTCAAAGAATCCTGTTTCTACTCTGATTTTGATCCAAAAGACTTCTAATCTGCATGGGCTGCTATATAAACATAACTTATGTTCCTTTTTCATAACAAGACATACCAGAGCTTAAGGAGAAGGCGTAAGAAGACCGTAGAGCATAATTCAACCAAGGCGAAGAGGATCTAGTTTATTCTTGTGATTTTTTGTTTTAAGTTGTAACTTTGGATGCTAGTTTTCTTGCTTGTGAACCTATACTCTTGTTTCGTACTTGGTTTATTATTTATTCAGTATAAAGACTACGTTTATTTTACCATGCTTTCATCGGAACCCACGTTGATGATGAGTCCGATTATGTGCTAATCGTTATCGTGGGGTTTTAACAGATTTATTTATGGATTTCTTTAGTTAATTTGTTTCGATGCCTTAGTGTGTGGTCATTGTATGATAACCCAGTATTGGTTGTGCTTATTCGTCTTATGAGTGTCGCGAACTTATAAGATAGCGTGTTAATCTTTAATGAAGCCAAAGTGAATTTAGGGGTTTAGAACTTGTCATACTAGCATAGGTTCGTGTATTTGATATGCATGATTCGTAGGTAATTTTAACCATCTTACTTGCCCTATGTGATCATGATAGATAACTTGTGCGTTGAACCGTTATGTTGTCAAATTCTATAGACATATAGGGTCTTAATATAATTGGTGTTTATTCAGCTTCTATCTCTTTTGTGGATGTCTGGTAGTATGGTATTCGTACAACGAAAGTTGGCGTTTATCAGTTTTGTGTTATCTGATTAGTGTCATCATCATTCGGGTTCGGGTTGCACAATCAAACATTGATTTTAATCTGAATTATACACCAAATCGAGTGATTCGAGTACTCAAATCAAAGCTTTTGACCTGTTCTTTCTATTTCTGCTATCAATTTCAAGTTTTAATTCGTTATTTTTTACTCTAGGTATTAGGATGATTTGATGATTCGTATAGCTTCATATGATGATTTCTTATCGATTCATGGTAGTTAATTGAACGGACGATTTTTGAATAAGTATATTCGATTATTAGGGTTTATGTCAATTTTTGAATTATATGTTTTTGAGTTTGATGAATATTTGGTTCCTGAGATGTTAGGGGTTTGATTGTAGAGTTCATAAGCTTTGATTTGAACTATAGAACGCGAAGTTTCATGTACATAATCGTTAGATTGATGTTTGGCCGGAGTTTTGATCGATTTCGCCGGAGATGGAGATTACGGGATGTTTGTGGTTCGTTTTGGTCGGAGATAGGTTGTTGTAGGTCATTAGAATTAAAACCCATGAAAAACACACCAAATGGTGTTATTTTTTGCCTGAATAAACCTGCCGGAATCTGCTCCGGTGGACGGATTCTGGGCAAAATCCTGCGTGTTCTTCACGACCCCGATTTTGACCCGTTTGACCTAACTAGTTGACCCGTGTTTGATCTGTTTTTGTCAGATAATCTGTTCTGACAAATGTTTCTGAAAATTATTTTTAATTTTCATTTTTAGTATTTATAAAAATCAATTTTTATTTATTTTATAAATTGAATAATTAATTATTTAAATAATTGATTTATATTATAAATAATTCTAAAATATTTTCTAAAAAATCAGAATTATTTATTTCTTTAATTATTTATTATTTATTATTTATTTATTATTTATTAATTAATTATTTAAAAATGAATAATTATTTTGATAATTAATCAAATAATTTTCAATAAATCATAATAAATTAATTTTAATTCTAAAAATTATGGAAAAATCATTTTTAAATTCTATTTTTTCCAAATAATTATTTAAAAATATTTTTAGGGTTCAATAATTAGGAATAATTATTTATATTGAATAATAAATTGATTTATTTGTATTTATTGAGTAATAATTGAACCGTTTATCTGATTTGAGCAAAACGAAAGCCCTTCAACTCAGAAAAATGATTTGTTATCATTAAAAATAGTTTTAAATCCTAATTTATTTTAAAAGCAAGCTGACTTTCGATATTTATTTACTTATAAGCCTTATTACGTATAGAGACCAGTCCAATAAATTTCGAAATATAGGAAAAGAGTCAGATATTGTTCAGTGAAGCGAATAGCGAGTCGATTTCGATTTAAAAAACTATTTTAAACCTAGAATGATTATTTGAAAAATATGTTATATGAATTATGTGGTTAATTGAGTCCTAATTGTTATTAATTATTATATAAGCTAATAATACGCATACGGATAGACGATAAGGGATATGTGAAATCGGTTTGAGACGCAATTGAGATACGAGATGACTAAATAAGCCTATTTCTTTGATAGAGACAAAGCCAATGAGGTGAATCAAGCTGGTGATAGAGGACAGTGAAGTACTTGTGGTAGATCGCGTGAAAGGTAAGTTTTTCCCCTATTCTAATTTCAGAATAGTGAAGTACTTTCAAATTCTTATTTCAATTACGCACTGATAATCCTTGTTCACAATCACTTACACACAATTATCATGACTTAGTTTATATATCATTTTGATTCCTAATTTATCCCAATCCGTTAAATCCTTTATTCATATTCTAATAGTATATATATATATACATATATCCTGATATATTCCGATGTTGGGATACATCAAAGCATACCGATTGTTCCGGTTGCTCATCGGTGAACTGGATGGTGACAATTAGGGTCAGGTTTATTCTTGATCCTAAGGACTGGGAATTAACCGGATCCTCGTGTTGGACCGTAGATCCTGGGTACCTGAATGGATCTATACATTGAGGTATGGATCTGCAATGTATCTTGACTGATCAGCATGATATATGTGTGAACTTGTGTCCAGTTTAGTTTATTGATACTCATCGATAATGGTCTTTGTTCTTTGTTGTGAGGTTATATCTTTGCAGATGTAACCAAGTTACCGGTTCATTTAATTTATTATAAAACTATTGTTATATTGTGGACGTGTTGAGCAACTTATGGCTCACCCCTTTTTGTTGTTATTCACCTTATTATTTTCAGTTAAGAAGGAAAATGAAACCTATCAGGACTCGTTTGGTGAAGAAAAAAGTCAAGCCGCGAGACCCTCTCATACCAAGAGTGTTGATCCCAATTCAGGAGGAAAGCTTTGAGTTACCTGAGCAGGTGTAGTGTAGATAGATAATGTGTGAGTTTGAATAAAGATGAATTTAGTTTAAAATTTGTTAGACAATGGTTTTTAATAAAGAGAGTTTGTGAGATTTTAATTTTGATTTGTAATAAAGTTAGATAGTGGTTCTTGTTTTTATACTTTAACCTAAAAAGATCCTCGTTAGTATTTAAAGGGGTTAGATATATATATTTGTTTATTGTTATACAGGCTTTACAGGTTTGGTAATTAGCTAGTAACCCCCAGACCTATACCCGGGTTTGGAGGGCATTACACTACATGCCCTTGACCAGACCTTAACGATTTCCTTTGAATCATTTCTAACTCATATGTTTTTAGGATTCCATATAAAACTTCCAGTATTATTCTGCTCAAGTCTCTCCCTTCTCTGATTGCTAAAATTTTCTGTTCCAAGTGATCAAGGAGTGTAAGAAAAAACTTCAAGTTCACTTCTTCAGCGTCATAGTATTTGTCATGCAGCTGCAAGTCATTTATCAGTTTGTTGAACCTTTCAAACATATTAGTGATATTTTTTTTGGCTTAGCCATGAAACCCTCATACTATGAAATCAGTATCCTTCTTTGATTAGATCTAACTTCAATCTTTTCCCAGATCTGCTTAGCAGTGTCACAGTTGACAATGTTATTGTACATTACATTATCAAGTGACTCTATCAATATTAGCTGCAAGACACTCTCTAGGGAAACCTTTTCTTTCTCGGGCTCAGTGTACTCAGAAGGGTCTTTGGGAGCATAATGAGCTGGGATGACCATGTCTCCATCTGTAGATTCCTTAATTCTAACCATAGGAGTGAAGGGTCCATTTTTGAGAATCTGAATATAGAGTGGATTGGCCATCCTGATAAACAACAACATTTTCTTCTTCCGTAGAGTGTAGTTAGTTTTATCAAAGGTAGGGATTTTGATGCTACTGATTTTTAGTGTATTCATTCTTCCAAGATCTTGAATCTGTTTGCTTTCAGATTTTGCTCTGATACCACTTATTAGGTAATGAATTACACGCAGATGGGGGTGAATGTGTTTTTATGTTTTTATGCTTTTCTTAATATTTATGGTTGTGAACAAAGTAAATCAAATCTTGTAGTAAAATGCGTTAAGACTGAAATTGAACATGAAAAAATGAATAACACAGATCTTTTAAAACTCACTTAATTTTATATTAAATTTAAGAATGTTTTGCTATAAAATTTCTAGGCTCTTTATTGATAAAGTGCTTAGCTTCTTTCTTGAGAGAGTACAAGAATTTCCTAATCTTATTGTTACAACTAACAAAGGACCATTGTTAACTTTATATGATAGTTAACTACTGGTTTACACAGTGTATAATAAGAGATGCTATTCACTTTAGTAAACTGTCACTAATCATTCCATTTTAGGAAAAGTATATCTTCCATTTTTGGCTTAGCATATCTTTGTATACCGTGTTAACTTTGATCTTCCTTTGTCAGTTAATCTTCACCCTTGATCTTGCACACTCTTCAACCTACTTTTTTTAGACTTGTCAATCAAAATAGTTGGATTTTTTGTTGATTGATAATCTTGAATATTGAATTGGTCTAGAATTTGTACTTTGAGATTTTACCTCGAGATCTCCAGTTTGGTATACAGAGAACTTAACATCTCGATAAGTATATTGGCTTATCGAGATCTCTCATTAATCTATAGTTAATTTGACTTGTAGAGGTCTCTGAATTCTCTATAAGAGAATTTAGCTTGTTGAGATCTCTCCACTTCATGTCTTCACTTTGGCATATAGAGATCTCTGAGTTCTCTAGTGACTAATTGACTTGTTGATAACTCAGAGTTCTCTAGCGATATTTGACTTGTCGATAACTTAGAGTTCTCTAGTGATATTTAACTTGTCGATAACTCTGAGTTCTCTAGTGAAGAAATGACTTATCGATATCTCCAATCTTCATGTCTTCAATTTGTCTTCTCGATATCTCTGAGTTCTCTAGTAGCTTTCCTGAGTTCTCTATAAGTCATTCTGGAGTTCTCGAATGACTTCTCTATAATACTAAATCTATGACTTGTAGAGATCTTGACTTAGAACATTTTTCTCAAAACAGATTTATTCAACTCCAAGCTTCTTCATAATTCTTCTGAGGCATGATCTTCTTGATCTTCTTCCAGATAGAATTCTTAGGCTTGATACTGTTTAAAGAAAAAGACTCTAGTTTGCTCTTTGACATTTTTAAAGACTTTAAATATTACAATACAAAATGCAAAATAAGATTATAATACAACTTACTTAGGGTTGTCAATTTGACTTATTCTTGTTATTGTACATGCATGTCTTGCACAACACACCTTGTAATAGTTACTTAGTCAACTTAAATACCACTTTCTTGCAGCCTCTAAGTGTCATAAGAACCTCCCAAAAGTTCATTTTTATTGTCCTTACTCCGGCCAATTTTCCGACCATTTTTCCGACCACTTTCCGGTAACTTTTTGGGTTCGTTTTGGTGTGTTTTTCGGCTTCGATCTTAATTTGTATCTCTTGTAACATACTCTTTAATTTAAGAGGGTTTTGATACTTTAGAAGGTCAAGAGTGATAAGTTAGTTAATATTTGTGTTAGTGCTTAATTGTTCGATCTTTTGCATAAATATTCTGATAGTTTACATTTTTGTGTATTCGTGCTAAACTAGTTAAATCTTGTTAGTACACATAAATTGTAAACACATTGAGGAGATCTTCTACCTCATATAATCTCTCCTAAATTAGTTGTTAATATTTCTTAGATATTTATCCGGAATAAAATACAACTCTGATTTACTTAAATTTCGAGTCGAGGCAATTTTGTATAAGTCGATATACGACATAAAAAAATAACCTCCTTGTTGAGTTAAAGTAAGTAAAAATTTCATACTCTGAGTTAGAAGTACTTTGTATAAATCTCATATAGAGATATAAACGAAAGCTTCCTTATCGAATATTTACTAAACGGTTCTTTTTGTTTCCGAGTTGAAGTTGATTTGTATAAGTCGAAAGTAACCACATAAACAATAAACTTCTTTGTCCGAAATAGAAAGTAACGTAAATACTCGCTCTTATTCCGAGTTAGAAGCTATTTGTATAAATCTCGTTATATTATAAGAGATTGAATATTTGCAAGTTAGTCCGTTTTATTTCTAAGTTGAAGTAAAATTTGTATAAGTCGATATAATACGACATAAACAAATACTTACTTGTTTGAAATAAAAAGAGACTTAAACTAACTAAATTCCGAGGTTATGATCTTTTGTATAAGTCTCGTTATAACTATAAGAGGCATAAGCAAATTATCTCTCATTGAATATTAGTATGTTTGTTATAACTTCGAATCCGAGTTGAACGCAACTTGTATAAATCTCACTATATTATTTAGAGATATAAACAAGACTTCCTCGTTGATTTAAAGAAGTTAAAATAACTTCGAACACTAGTTTAAGGTTACTCTTATAAATCTCATCTATTTTAATTAGAGATATACACGAACCTTACTTACATTGTTCTTGAAGTTGAAACCAACCTTAATTCCGAGTCGAGAAATATTCTTATAATTTAATATACGAATTAAAGTTTTCTCGTTTATATTCAGTGGTTTATCTTAGTTTGTTGAAAAGCCATTATAACTATTTATTATATTTCTCCCAAAGCTTTTTAATAACAAACAAGATACACTTGAATTTTATTTAAGTAATTAATATTAGGCCTTGAATTATATTTGGCCATATATTTAATATCTTAATAGTGCTTGTATTTAAAACACCCCTGTTGTGTTTTATACTTTGCATATTATTTAAGATATTGGATTATCTCTCGATTTAGAATTATTATATACTAATACCAACTTTATTTCTTACGAAAGGGTTTTTATAAGTCGTAGTGCTTGTATTATATCCTTTGACATGAGGTAAAGTGAAGTGAAGTGATTCTCGCTCTAAGACCTAAGTCTTAAACACGCTAACAGGGAGTTGGGTGTCTACGCACCGTGAAGAGGAGGAAAGATCCAAGACCCAATCTAAGATCCAAGACCGGCAAAGTGTGTAGATACGAAGTTTACGCAAAAGGTTGCACAGTTTTGAGGAGGTAGCGGGGAGTTACGGTCCAAAACAAGCTTGCAAGGGTTCTACTTAGATTGTGAGGAAGTAACGGGGAGTTACGTTCCAAGATTAGTCTAGTAGGTTTTACTATTGTATTTTGAGGAATTAGCGGGTAGTTAAGGTCAAAGATAATTACATAGTGTTGTAAAGGCTTCTCCTCCTACTATAAAGGAGTTTCTTTATAGTATATAAAATCTCGAGTCCGGGGAGGATCTCGGGGACTGGACTAGGGGTGAGTGGACTCCATTTGTGACAATCAGCCACCACGAACAAGGATAAAATTGACTGTCTCGCACTCTATATCTTTACCGTTTTATCTTTCCGCACTTAGCTTACTTGTTTACAAGTAACAAGTTTTAAACGGTGAAGAAAATTTGAAAACGCTAAGCTCTAAAATTTAAAAAGGTTATAAGCTATTCAACCCCCTTCTAGCTTATTAACCCCTATTTTGGGACTAACAATTGGTATCAGAGCAGTGCTTTTGATCGTGTTTATTGGCTTTATTTTGAGCTAATTTACGCAACAAAATGTAGATCTTTGATGGCGTATTTAAGCACCATTGGATGTGGTGAAGGTCTCTCTAGTTCGAGACCTCCTCTATTCGACGGCACCAACTTTGCTACTTGGAAAACACGATTTAGAATTTATGCCAAATCCCAAGGTGTCAAGGTTTTGAGGGTTATCGAAGACGGTGTGGAGATTCCTACTAAATCTGTTGATGATATTATCATTGAAAAGAAAGTAAGCGAATATACACCCAAAGAAGAAATAGTTATGAACATCGCTGCAAAAGCAGAAATGGTTCTAACTAGTGCACTTGCAGAAAAAAAATACAAATATGTTCATAACTGTAAGTTCGCACAAGAAATGTGGAACAAATTGGTTATCACCTACGAAGGTACCATGGATATTAAAGACTCTAGAATGGATATATTAATCTAAGAATATAAGAACTTTAAACTCCTCGAGGATGAAACCATCATCGACATGGAAACGAGATTTACTCGTATCATCGCTAAACTTGCATAACTCGGAAAGGCTTACTCTATCAATGAGAAAAATGGAACGGTCTTGAAAGCCTTGCCTCCGAGTTGGAAAGTTAAAGCTACCACTATTAAAGAAATGCATAATTTAAATGCATATACCATTGATAGTTTTTTTAGAAACCTTCGTGCTTACGAAGAAGATAATACTCCCGACAGACCTCTTCCTGAAGTTGAGGAAAAGAGAAAAAGTATGGCCTTAAAAGCAATACTTATCGATGAAGATGAAAACGACAATGAATTAAATGAAGAATTAGAAGATTTTGATGAACAAGAAATTGCTCTACTAACGAGACAACTTCATCACGTTTTACAAAGCAAAGCTCAAAGGTACGGAAAAGGGTTTCTTAAGTCCGGTAACCAACGATGAGTATTTAAATCGAGAGGTAGACCAAACTACAAGAATAACTTTCCAACTACGAGCTATGCTAAAGGCAAAAGTGTGTAACCTCAAATGAATCATGGTTACAATAATAACCCAAATTACACAAGTAATTATGCACCTCCTAAGCCTAAAGAGGATACTCCCGAAGAAACGCAAAATGTGTGTTTCGAGTGCAAACAAGCGGGGCACTTTAAATGGGAATGTCCTAAACTATCTGAAGGTTGTGTCCTTATTGCTGAAAATGGTTGGAATTTAAGCGAAGACGAGGATACTTCCGAACCAAGCGAAGAAATTGTTAATCTTTGCTTAATGGCTCTAGACGATGAAAAAGATACAACGGAAGCTTCCACTTCTCGAAAAGAGGTAACATCTGAACCAAACTTATTGTCTATAGCCAGTAGTAGTAATATAAATCTTTCTAGAGTCGGTCATTTTAGTATGGATATTTCTGAGCTTTGAGATTTGGTCAACCATTTGAAAATTGGTTATGATGAGTTAAATCGAAGCTACGTAAAGACTAAATCCGAGAAAGACAACTTTCAGAATCTGTGTCTTAAGCTTCAAAACGAAGTCATTAGTTTGAAAAATGTTCATGCCAAAGACATGGATTACATAAATAATATTCTCACTCTAAGCGATCGATTTAAAATCGAAATAAATGAAAAGGATAATTGTATTCGTACTTGATAAGTGGATTTTATATCCACTTGGAATGCTTCATTACAAGCTTAAATTGGTGTTTTGGACTCAAGTTATTGGTATTTTGATGTGTTTTTATGTTATTGCATTTCAAGTATCAATTAAAGGAAGAAAGGAGCTTTTAAAGGAAATATGATAAAAAGTGATCATATTTGGAAGCCAAGGCCATTATCAAGTTGTAGATAATCATGTTAGTTTCGCGTGGGCAGTTGAATCGCCTAATTCTGACGAGTAGAACTCAAGTTATGGCCAAAACAAGATTCATCAGAATTTTTTCTAGACAGGCTCCAGGCGCCCGCCTGGGATGTGGGGCGGCCGCTTGGGAGCTGAGGCGCCCGCCCGGAGAGCTGAGGCGGCCGCCTGAGGCGCGGCTAGTCGCTGATTTCGCTGAAAAAACCTTTTTTGAGTGAAATTTGACGATTTTAAGGGTCCAGGTCCACTAGGGGCGTATATATACTTAAAAAAAAGGTTTTCATCATTCGGGAAGATTGGGATACCAAGGTGAAGACCTAGAAGCACAAAACAACTCCGAAAAAAGAAGATTTTGTTTTCAACTTGTGATTCTTTGAATTAGTTGTAACTTTGATGCCCGTTTTCATTCTTGTTGAACCTAGATCTCGTTTATTCGTACTTTAATTATTATTCAGTTTATTAAGACCTTATTTATACCATGCTTTTATTGGAACCCATGGTGACGATGAGTTCGGTTATGGGCTAATCGTTGTCATGGGATTCTAGCGGATTTACTTATGAATTTCAATAATTAATTTGTTTCAATATCTTGGTGTGTGGTGATTGATTGATATCCTAGTATTGGTTGTGCTTATTCGTCTTATGTGCGTAGCTAACATATAAGATAGCGTGTTAATCTCTATTGAAGCGACAGTGAATATAGAGGTTTAGAACTTGTCATGCTAGCATAGATTCATGTATTTGTTATGCATGTTTCGTAGGTAATTTTAACCATCTTACTTGCCCTATGTAATCAAGATAGATAACTTGTGCTTATACCGTTATGTTGTCAAATTCTATAGACATATAAGGTCTCAATATAATTGGTGCCTATTGTAATATCCGGGATATATCGTGTAATTATTTTTGCTTAATATATGTGTTCAGTATCTATTCTGTGAACTAATTGTTAAGTGTTAAATGCGTTTGGATGTTTAAAAATATTATTAATTGAGTATTTTAATTTTTATATGTCCAAAATAAAATATAGATAATTGTCATATCTTCCTAATTATTTTTATGTTGATTTATGGATTTATAAGGATCATAAGAAATTTATAAAATCTTTTTCCGAGTATTTAAAATCTATTTTATAAAAGAGGGAACCAATCGACGTTATCCGTTGTTACATTTTTGGAACCCGAAACTCTTCCGAGAACTCCTTCCTAACCTAATTGTAATATTCCGAGCATATTCCATGTTTCGACTTTTTCGATCCGGCGTACGGTTTGTCCTGCGCGGGTCACGGCGCAACATTTTCGATACAATATTCGTTTCGATAAATCAATAAAACTCGTATTTCGATAAACGGGAGCTTTTTATTAAACTATCTCAATTATCACCTCGTAGTACGTGTAACCAGGCGTTGAGACCAAGACCGCAGTACAAATTGTACTGATTTGGATAACTGTCCCGAAAACACCGGTTGGATCAGTTTTTAAAAATAAACGTACCGTTTTATATCCAGAATGATCCAACGGGATACTAATTTTCCGTAATTATAAATAGCCTTTTACCGTATTTTATTTCGTATCAAACTCATTTGCAGACAGATAATTATATAATTTTCCAGAGAAAAATCTTATATTCATATAATCTTCCAA
The DNA here is from genome assembly GCF_009905375.1 of Apium graveolens. NCBI lineage: Eukaryota > Viridiplantae > Streptophyta > Magnoliopsida > Apiales > Apiaceae > Apium > Apium graveolens. Next base: position 259,823,668 of record NC_133652.1, on the reverse strand, counting down.
GAATCCAACCAACTTTTGGAGGTGTTATTGATCTTTGTTTGGAAAGCTCGAGTAACCGATTTGAAGGTCTTGAAAAGCTCTATCAGATTCTGTGATCCATACACCTACAGAAATTAAGGTTTATTTTCTATTTTTTTATTTATTTTCGAATTAATTCTACTAAAAATACGAATTTTTGTTCGGATGATTGTTTGTATGATTTGATGATTGCATGTTGTAGAGCTTGTTTTCCTGATGATTTTGATATATTATATGTCTGATTTGGAGTTCAATAACATGTTCAAAATTGAGTTTGATTTTCGAATTGTGAAATTAGGGTTTATAACCCGTATGAATGTTCTTAATTGAAATTTGGGGGTTTCTTATTTCGGGATAGATAGATGTTGTGGTATAGTGGGTTGTGTTCTCTATGAAATTTGCAATCCAGTCGTACAAGTTTCACAAATCAACGAGGTCTATAGAGAAGGGAGTTGTCCTTTGAAGTTTACGTCGAGTTCGCCGGAAACCGGCGAACTTCTCGGCTATTTTCCGGCCTATTCAGGGGTTGTCTGTGTGATTAAAGAGTATGGTTAGATTCCTGGTAAATTGTAGATGTAATCTGGAGTTTGTGGTGGGGGGAGGATGCCGGAGTCGAGTTCTCCAGCGAACCCCGACTGTTTTCCGGCAAGGGCAGGAAAAATTGCAGTTTAGTACCCTGACTTTTGAAAACGATGAAGTTCAGTCCCCGAACTTTTCAAAGTTTGCAAAGGTTGGATTCCTGTTTTAAAAATATTCAAAAATCATATTTCCTATTTATTTTTATTATAAAAATTCATTTTAATTTCTGAAAATTCTGAAAATTATTATTTTAATTCCAAAAATTATTTTTAATTCAAAAAAATAAATCTGAATTAATTAGTTAATTAATTTCAGTTAATTTTTAATTGATTAATTGGTCAATTAATTCGAAAATTAATTGATAATTGATTTAATTAATTATTAATTGATTTTAATTAATTATTTAATTAGATTTAATTATTTAAAAATGATTTAGAAATCCCGAAAAATAGTTTCAAGCTTTAAAATATTAATCTAAATTATTTCCAAGACTCGATAATTATTATAAATTTGTTTTGAAGCCAGAAGTGGCCAACCGAACCCTATTTATTACTCCGAAATCGATCCAACGACCCGTTTAATTCCGAAAAATGTTTTAAAAATCATTTTAAGTAACCGAAAGCCTATTTATGACCCGAGACTTCTTTATAAATGAGATATCATTGATTATGTGACGTGTTATGTGTTATATGTGACTTGTTGGTTGACTGTCGGTCTGTATATTCGATGTTTACATATTTATTGCGTAACTTTCAATCCGTTAATCGGATTTGGGTAAAACGAAGGGTAGATAGGAGTATGTATTGAATAGAATCATATGAGTTGAATATTGATAAATGCTTATGATATGTGATCAGAAGAAGCAAGACGTAGGAAAGGGAAACAGGTAGTTGAGGAGTAAGAAGATTGTGATTGGAAGCGAGTGCAGTATAGTAAGCTAATACCAGGCAAGTGTTCTGAACTTTCTCGAGATATTATAGTGATTGATAGTCCTGTTTTATATTACAAGTGCTTTGAAGCACTGAACCCTAACCATGAATCCAGCTAATGATCTTGAGCCGTAAACCTGATTCTTTCTAGACCACTGATTGTTGTATACCGAGATATGAACAACAAATATACGATACTACTCCACAAATACATACAAACTAAATACCATACGCGGAATCGAATTACCTACATACTCAAACCATTGTATCTTATGCTTTGAAAGACCAAATCCTTGAAACTCTGAAATGACATATCCTTTGTTATCCAATTTTTTCCTTACCCAGCATCCAAGCTTTGAAATTACCTTATTGATCCTTACGAAGATTGAAACCCTTTCATTATTGAACACTCAATATTCTTAATGATTCTGTTTATTGTTTATAATTGTTTATTCTGTTATTATGTTAGAATTGGATTATTTTTATAAAATTGTGGACCAGATTTGTGGTCAGACCATATAATGGTCAAGTTAGGCCAATGTGTGCCTTGGATCCAGTAGTTAGAGTAGTGATGTGTGCTTTGCTCGGGGTTAGTGCGTGACTGATCAGCAGCCTAACCTTGGTTTTTCTTAAAATTAAACTATAATTTCCAATTCTAAATCATAATCCATTGTTCACTTGACATCATAACCATGTTCACCTGATGATCATTATTCTCAGTTTTGTCATTATGACTTGCTGAGCTAGTTAGCTCATTTGTGCGATGTTGTTTATATTCTTTTCCAGTTAAAAAGGAACCAGTTGGTAGCAAGGATCCCCAGTCCAGTGCGAGAGCTAGGGGTACAGGTTGATCAAGTTGAGCTAGTAGGCTTCTTTTGGGATAATTTAAGTTTATAAAAGTTTGTAATAATGTTTAATACTCAGTTCTGAGTTTGAATAGTTGGGATTTGAACGGTTTGTAATATAAGTAGATGTGTTTGGCTTGTGTGCATACCTTAACCTGTTGCGATCCATGGTAGTTGGTAAGTAGGGTCACTGCATATTATTATTATCTTTATTATTGTTATAAGCAGGTTATAAATAAGGTGTGTGTGTAGATTCCAAGCTTCTGACCCGGGTTTGGAGGGCGCCACAGGTTTGGTATCAGAGCTACAGGTTATAAGTCACTGACACAAGCCTAGGTTAACGGGAATGGGTAGAGGGTTAAGATTAGAAGTAAGGAATAGAAAGATAGAACGTCGAGAGGTTGAGTACTTCGGTATAATAGGTATTAGTATGATTCGCGTCGTAGTTCGAGATTCTTATATTGTGATATGATTTCAGATAGTAGCGATGGCCGACTCTTTTATCCCCGTATTAGCTGATCACTCAGAGCCTTCAGTTAGAATACCGTCTTCGGATCCACGTCATGTTGTTCCACCAGTGTTGGCTATACTACCTCCACCTGTGTTGCAGCCCGTACCACTGTAGGCTATTCCACCTCCAGGCATGAGGCCACCTATCAGTGGACCCCCACCTGCTGATTCAGGCTTTACTGGCCATTTAGTTACAAGAGTACCTTTCCAGTTCTCTTCTTATCCTGTCCCATATCATCAGTTTAAGGCTTGCCTTATGGAGCAGCAATTCCTACAGGGTCAGAGTCAGGAGTTACTACATATTATGCGTACTAGAGAGGTTGGGAGTGGTGAGAGACGACTTAGAGAGAGGCTCCGGGTGTTTCGTAGAGCAGCTGCTGTGAGGATTGCTGAGGCTACACATGAGGACATCACCCCTGATTTCTTAGTGGAGTGGGCTAAGTGGGTTCTAGAGGAGCTTGAGGAAATTGGAGGTCCAGACTTGCCATGAGTCAGAGATCCAGAGATAGAGATACTGAGCAGTGTTGTTATGATTACGTATTATGTGCAGTAGTGTGTAGTGTGTATCAGTAAACTTTTGAGTTGTATTTATAGACTAGCTATGCTGACTAGTGAGTAGGTTGTTGTACCCTTTTGCTTTTACTTCCAAAGCGTCTTTACGCTTGTACTACCTAAAACTTTTGATCTATATATATCAGTACCTTTTCCTTTCCAGCACTGTCATTTACTTTATTGAACCTGTTTTACTTTACCTTATTTATTGCACCAGTTATACCCCTGTGATACCATGTACCCTATTTTTCATAACTGTTTATATTCTGTAAAGAAGCATGCAATTTACTTATTTATAACTGTTTTCAAAAAGAGATATTTCTGTTTTACAAAACTTTTCTTTTATGCAAATGATTTGATTCAAAAGCTAAATAAGTTGTTTGATTCTTTACAGAAAAATGCCTCCTAGAAGAAAAACCCGCACCAACACCCAGAATGACGAAGCCAACAACAACAATAACAACCAAGATGATACAAACCAGAATGTGAACCCAGGACCCATAGACCCAACAATAGCCCAGATTCTTCAAATCTTGGCCCAACAAACAGTTCACATGGCACAACAACAACAAAGACAGACCAATCCCCATGTAACTTTTAAAACTTTTCAGGCAGTAAACCCACCAGAATTCAAGGGTTCCTTAGAGCCGATTGAAGCAAATGTTTGGTTAAAGGAAATAGAGAAGGCATTTGCCTTTGTAAAAGTGAAAGAGGAGCAGAAGGTTGAGTTTGCAAGTTACTATCTGAAGAATGAGGCCACCTATTGGTGGGAGATGGTGAAGACGTTAGAAGGTACAAATATTATTACTTGATAAAGGTTTAAGGAATTGTTTTTAGAAAAGTATTTTCCTCAGTTTGTCCAGGATCAGATGGAGTTAAAGTTTTTAGAACTAAAGCAAGGAAACATTTCGGTGACAGATTATGAGAGTAAGTTTGAGGAATTGTCAAGGTATGTGCCGTCGTATGTGTTTACTGACAGGAAGAAGGCTAAGAGATTCCAGCAAGGTTTGAAACCATGGATCAGAGGGAAGGCAGCCATTTTTGAATTGGATACCTATGCAGGAGTGGTACAGAAGGCTATGATCGCGGAGACAGAGAGTGAGATGTCACAGAAGGAGAAGGAAAGCAAGAAAAGGAGATTTGAAGTGAATGAGGGTCAGTCACAACTAGGGAAGTTTCCAAATTTTAAGAAGGGCAAATTTCTGCCAGGAAGAAATTTTAATTTCAAGAGACAGAATGCAGGTGACGGAGGCCAGGGCAACCGTCCAGTTAATGCGAATCAGCCGAATCAGTTGAGACTAACTTTTCCAGATTGTCAAGTATGTGGAAAGAAGTATGGGGAAGTTTGTAATAAGTTGAATGTGGTATGTTTCAAATGCAACCAGAAAGGGCACTATTCGAGGGAGTGCCGATATCAGCCAGCAAGAGAACCAGCAAGTAAGGATCAGCCTATCCGGAATCCAGCAGTGAAGGTTCCAGCCATTGGATTTACGTGCTTTAAATATGGGAAGCCCGGACATATAGCCCGGGATTGCAAGACACCAGCCCCAGTCAGTAATGCATTGAGGATTATGGGATCTACCCCAGCAGTAAATGAGACTCCAAGGGCTAGAGTTTTTGACATGTCTGTGAAGGACGCTATCCAGGATACGGATGTCGTGGCAGGTACGCTTAATGTGAATTCTTTATGTGCCAAAGTGTTAATAGATTCGGGAGCAACTCGATCGTTTGTTTCACAAGATTTTGTTAGTAAGTTAAATTGTCCATTTGAGTATTTAAATGAAATAATGACTGTGGAATTGGCAGATCAAGAACGAATATCTGTTAATCAAGTTTGTGGGAATTGTGAGATTGAGATTTCTGGTAGTAAGTTTTGTGTAGATTTGATACCATTTAAGTTAGGAAAATTTGACGTTATCTTAGGAATGGATTAGTTATCTAAGCACGATGCCCAGATAGATTGTCGAAATAAGAAGGTAATGGTGAAAACGCCAGATGAAGGAATAGTAACGTTCAAGGGTCAGAAAGAAGTAAAGAAGTTCTTAACGATGATTCAAGCCAAGAAGTTACTATGACAAGGATGCGAGCATTTCGTGGCATATGTGATTGATAGAAGTCAGGAGCCAGCGAAACTTGAAGATATTCCAGTAGTGAATGAATTTCCAGATGTGTTTCCCGACGAGTTACCAGGACTTCCTCCAGATAGAGAAATTGAGTTTGCAATCGACTTAGCACCTAGAACAGAACCGGTATCCAAAGCCCTGTATAGAATGGCGCCCGTTGAGATGAAGGAGCTGGCGAAGCAATTGCAAGAGCTGTTAGAGAAAGGAGTAATCAGACCCAGTGTATCCCCGTGGGGAGCCCCGGTATTATTTGTCAAGAAGAAAGATGGAAGCATGAGACTGTGTATCGACTATAGGGAGCTCAACAAGCTTACAATCAAGAACAAGTATCCGTTACCCAGAATTGACGATTTGTTTGACCAATTGAAGGGACCCAAATTTTTCTCCAAAATTGACTTAAGATCGGGATATCATCAACTAAAGATCAAGCCAGAAGATATACCAAAGACAGCTTTCAGAATAAGGTATGGACATTACGAATTTCTAGTGATGTCTTTTGGATTGACCAATGCCCCGGCAGCATTTATGGACCCGATGAATAGAATTTTTAAGGAATATTTGGACAAGTTCGTTAACATGTTTATAGACGATATTTTAATTTATTCAAAAACGGAAGAGGATCATGCGGAACATTTGAGAACAGCTTTGGAGATTTTAAGGAAAAACAAATTATATGCTAAATTCTCGAAGTGTGAGTTTTGGTTACAGGAGGTTCAGTTCTTAGGACACATAGTTGGTAACAAAGGGATCAAAGTGGACCCAGTAAAGATCGAGGTAATTACAAATTGGGAAAGACCGAGAACACCCACCGAGGTAAGAAGTTTCTTGGGATTAGCCGGATATTATCGTCGATCCGTTCAAAATTTTTCAGGGATTGCAACACCATTGACAAAGCTTACACGGAAGAATGAAAAGTTTATATGGAACGACAAATGTGAAGAAAGTTTTCAGGAATTAAAGCGAAGATTAATCACGACACCTGTTTTGTCACTTCCACACGATCAAGGAAATTTCATAATTTATAGCGATGCTTTTCAGAAAGGACTAGGATGTGTTCTAATGCAGCACGATAAGGTGATTGCGTATGCGTCAAGACAATTGAAACCACACGAACAGAAATATCCTACTCATGATTTGGAGCTACCAGCCATAGTTTTCGCTTTGAAAATTTGGAGACATTATCTGTATGGAGAAAAGTGCGAGATTTACACAGATCACAAAAGTTTGAAATATATATTCACATAAAAGGAACTTAATATGAGGCAAAGGAGATGGTTAGAATTGATCAAGGATTACGACTGCTCGATTAATTATCATCCCGGTAAAGCGAACTTTGTAGCAGACGCGTTAAGTCGGAAGGAAAAGTTAAATGTGTTATCAGTACCTGAAGAGATATATAAGGAATTTCAGAAACTGGAATTGGAGATTAAAGTTTGCAGGCCTAATGAAGCAAGAGTGTACAGTATGACTTTTCAGCCAGAGTTGCTAGAGAAAATAAAGAAGTGTCAAGAAGATGTAATGGATCAAGATATAAATCGTTTGGTAGGTGAAGAATTATGCACGCAAAAGGATGAGCAAGGTATTCTGAGGTTTTCTTCTAGAATTTGGATTCCACCAGTAATGGAGCTGAAGAATAAAATTTTACAAGAAGCACATAATTCAAGATATTCCATCCATCCAGGGAGTACCAAAATGTACAGAGATTTAAAGGAAAGTTATTGGTGGCCAGATATAAAGAGGGAAATTGTAGAATGGGTTAGCAGATGTTATACATGTCAAAGGGTTAAAGCAGAGCATCAGAGGCCAAGTGGATTACTACAGCCATTGGAGATTCCAGAGTGGAAGTGGGAACATATTTCCATGGATTTCATAGTTGGATTACCAAGGACAAGGGCTAATCATGATGCCATTTGGGTTATAGTGGATAGACTTACCAAGTCAGCTCATTTTCTGCCTATAAATGAAAGATTTTCACTCGACAAGTTGGTCCATATGTACCTAAAGGAAATTGTAGTTCGTTATGGAGTTCCTGTGTCTATCGTATTTGATCGAGATCTAAGATTTAATTCAAGATTTTGGAAAAGTTTTCAAGAATGTTTGGGAACGAGATTGAATATGAGTACGGCCAAAGTGAAAGAACGATCCAGACGATTGAGGACATGTTACGTGTTTGTGCTATTGATTTCAAAGGAAGTTGGGACGAGCATTTACCTCTGGTAGAGTTTGCTTATAATAACAATTATCATACCAGTATTGGGATGCCACCCTATGAAGCCCTTTATGGACGTAAATGTAGATCTCCAGTATATTGGGACGAAGTAGGAGAACGTAAGATACTTGGACCTGAATTGGTACAGCAGACAAAGGAAGTTGTTGAAATTATCCATAAGAGATTGACAGCAGCACAAGACCATCAAAGGAAATATGCAGACCAGTCAAGGAAAAACATGGAATTTGAAGAAGGAAGCTTGGTATTATTGAAAGTATCACCGTGGAAAGGACTAGCGAGGTTTGGAAAGAAAGGGAAGCTGAACCCAAGATATGTCGGACCTTTTGAGATTCTAAAGCGCGTTGGCAAAGTAGCTTATGAGTTAGCGTTACCTCCGCACATGGAGCACATTCACAATGATTTTCACGTATCTATGCTTAAGAAGTATAATTCAGACTCCAGGCATGTAATAAAATATGAGCCAATAGAGCTTCAGGCCGATTTGTCATATGTAGAGAGTCCGATAAAGATTCTAGAGAAAAGAGAGAAAGTATTGAGGAATAAAGTGGTAAAGCTAGTAAGAGTATTATGGAGAAACCCAAAGGTTGAATAGTCAACCTGGGAGTTAGAAAGTGATATGAGAGAAAAGTACCCTCATTTGTTTTCTTAAGAGATTCTGAGGACAGAATCCTTTTAAGGGGGGAAGGATGTAATATCCGGGATATATCGTATAATTATTATTGCTTAATATATGTGTTCAGTATCTATTCTATGAACTAATTGTTAAGGGTTAAATGTGTTTGGATGTTTGAAAATATTATTAATTGATTATTTTAATTTTTCTATGTTCAAAATAAAATATAGATAATTGTCATATCTTCCTAATTATTTTTATGTTGATTTATGGATTTGTAAGGATCATAAGAAATTTATAAAATCTTTTTCCGAGTATTTAAAATCTATTTTATAAAAACGAGAACCAACCGATGTTATTCGTTGTTACGTTTTTGGAACCCGAAACTCTTCTGAGAACTTCTTCCTAATCTAATTGTAATATTCCGAGCATATTCCATGTTTCGACTTTTTCGATCCGGCGTACGGTTTGTCCTGCGCGGGTCCCGGCGCAATATTTTCGATACAATATTCGTTTCGGTAAATCAATAAAACTCGTATTTCGATAAACGGGAGCTTTTTATTAAACTATCCCAATTATCACCTCATAGTACGTGTAACCAGGCGCTGAGACCAAGACCGCAGTACAAAGTGGACTGATTTGGATAACTGTCCCGAAAACCGATACCGGTTGTATCAGTTTTTATAAATAAACGTACCGTTTTATATCCAGAATGATCCAACGGGATACTAATTTTCCGTAATTATAAATAGCCTTTTACCGTATTTTATTTCGTATCAAAATCATTTGCAGACAGGTAATTATATAATTTTCCAGAGAAAAATCTTATATTCATATAATCTTCCAAGAATTAAACCAACTTTTGGAGGTGTTATTGATCTTTGTTTGAAAAGCTCGAGTAACTGATTTGAAGGTCTTGAAAAGCGCTATCAGATTTTGTGATCCATACACCTGCAGAAATCAAGGTTTATTTTCTATATTTTTATTTATTTTCGAATTAATTCTACTAAAAATAAGAATTTTTGTTCGGATGATTGTTTGTATGATTTGATGATTGCATGTTGTAGAGCTTGTTTTCCTGATGATTTTGATATATTATATATCTGATTTGGAGTTCAATAACATGTTCAAAATTGAGTTTGATTTTCGAATTGTGAAATTAGGGTTTATAACCCGTATGAATGTTCTTAATTGAAATTTGGGGGTTTCTTATTTCGGGATAGATAGATGTTGTGGTATAGTGGGTTGTGTTCTCTGTGAAATTTGCAATCCAGTCGTACAAGTTTCACAAATCAACGAGGTCTGTAGAGAAGGGAGTTGTCCTTTGAAGTTTACGTCGAGTTGGCCGGAAACCGCCAAACTTCTCGGCTATTTTTCGGCCTATTCAGGGGTTGTCTGTGTGATTAAAGAGTATGGTTAGATTCCTGGTAAATTGTAGATGTAATCCAGAGTTTGTGGTGGTGGGAGGATGCCGGAGTCGAGTTCTCCGGCGAACCCCGACTGTTTTCCGGCAAGGGCTGGAAAAATTGCAATTTAGTACCCTGACTTTTGAAAACGATGAAGTCCAGTCCCTGAACTTTTCAGAATTTGCAAAAGTTGGATTCTTGTTTTAAAAATATTCAAAAATCATTTTTCCTATTTATTTTTATTATAAAAATTCGTTTTAATTTCTGAAAATTAGTATTTTAATTCCAAAAATTATTTTTAATTCAAAAAAATAAATCTGAATTAATTAGTTAATTAATTTCAGTTAATTTTTAATTGATTAATTGGTCAATTAATTTGAAAATTAATTGATTAATTGATTTAATTAATTATTAATTGATTTTAATTAATTATTTAATTAGATTTAATTATTTAAAAATGATTTAAAAATCCTGAAAAATAGTTTCGAGCTTTAAAATATTAATCTAAATTATTTCCAAGGCTCAATAATTATTATAAAATTGTTTTGAAGCCAGAAGTGGCCAACCGAACCCTAGTTATTACTCCGAAATGGATCCAACGACCCATTTTAATTCCGAAAAATGTTTTAAAAATCATTTTAAGTAACCGAAAGCCTATTTATGACCCGAGACTTCTTTATAAATGAGATATCATTGATTATGTGACGTGTTATGTGTTATATGTGACTTGTTGGTTGACTGTCGGTCTGTATATTCGATGTTTATATGTTTATTGCGTAACTTTCAATCCGTTAATCAGATTTGGGTAAAATGAAGGGTAGATAGGAGTATGTATTGAATAGAATCATATGAGTTGAATATTCATAGATGCTTATGATATGTGAGCAGAAGAGGCAAGACGTAGGAAAGGGAAACAGGTAGTTGAGGAGTAAGACGATTGTGATTGGAAGCGAGTGCAGTGTAATAAGCTAATACCAGGCAAGTATTCTGAACTTTCTCTAGATATTATAGTGATTGATAGTCCTGTTTTATATTACAAGTGCTTTGAAGCCTGAACCCTAACCATGAAGCCAGCTATTGATCTTGAGCCGTAAACCTGATTCTTTCTAGACCATTGATTGTTGTATACCCAGATATGAACCACAAATATACGATACTACTCCACAAATACATACAAACTAAATACCATATGTTGAATCAAATTACCTACATACTCAAACCATTGTATCTTATGCTTTGAAAGACCAAATCCTTGAAACTCTGAAATGACATTTCCTTTGTTATCCAATTTTTTCCTTACCCAGCATCCAAGCTTTGAAATTACCTTATTGATCCTTACGAAGATTGAAACCCTTTCATTATTGAACACTCAATGTTGTTAATGATTCTGTTTATTGTTTATAATTGTTTATTCTGTTATTATGTTAGAATTGGATTTTTTTTATAAAATTGTGGACCAGATTCGTGGTCAGACCATATAATGGTCAAGTTAGGCCAATGTGTGCCTTGGATCCAGTAGTTAGAGCCGTGTTGTGTGCTTTGCTCGGGGTTAGTGCGTGACTGATCAGCAGCATAACCTTGGTTTTTCTTAAAATGAAACTATAATATCCAATTCTAAATTATAATCCATTGTTCACTTGACATCATAACCATGTTCACCTGATGATCATTATTCTCAGTTTTGTCATTGTGACTTGCTGAGCTAGTTAGCTCATTTGTGCGATGTTTTTTATATTCTTTTCAAGTTAAAAAGGAACCAGTTGGTAGCAAGGATCCCCAGTCCAGCGCGAGAGCTAGGGGTACAGGTTGATCAAGTTGAGCTAGTAGGCTTCTTTTGGGATAATTTAAGTTTGTAAAAGTTTGTAATAATGTTTAATACTCAGTTCTAAGTTTGAATAGTTGGGATTTGAACGGTTTATAATATAAGTAGATGTGTTTAGCTTGTGTGCATATATTAACCTGTTGCGATCCATGGTAGTTAGTAAGTAGGGTCACTGCATATTATTATTATCTTTATTATTGTTATAAGCAGGTTATAAATAAGGTGTATGTGTGGACCCCAAACTTCTGACCCGGGTTTGGAGGGCGCCACACCTATTCAGCTTCTATCTCTTTTGTGGATGTCTGGTAGAATGGTACTCGTGCAACGAAAGTTGGCGTTTATCAGTTTCGTGTTATTTGATTAGTGTCATCACCATCACATGCTAAGGTTAAGAATGAAAAGGCTATTGAATGAAGTATTTAATGAAGTTAGAATCCCATATTTGTCATATATAGTAATTCAACCTCAATTCTCTTAGTTTATGTGCTTGTCATCAGTGGTCGTTAAAGTTCACTGACTCGGATTCTTTTATTTTCACGGTTTATTTGTTTGTGTTTCAGGTACTCATTACAATGGGAGATCCAGCAGCAAGAATGAAAGCCTTGATGGATTTTTCTCAACCCAAGATCAATGACATTCAATCTAGCATTGTCCGTCCAGCTATCATAGCTAATACCTTTGAGATTAAGCCTGGCATAATTCAATGGGTGCAGAATTCAATCCAGTTTGGGGTTCTTCAACGGAAGATCCCAATATGCATATTAGGGATTTCATTGAGATCTGCGACACCTTCAAGTTCAATGGTGTTTCTGAAGATGCTGTGAAGCTGAGACTATTTCCATTCTCTCTAAGGGACAAGGCTAAGAGCTGGTTATACTCTCTAACAGCTGGTTCGATTGCTACTTGGGAGGATCTTGCTCAGAAATTCCTTACTAAATTCTTCCCTATGGCGAAGACAGCTGCATTCAGAAACACTATTACTCAATTTGTGCAGCAAATGGGAGAATCTTTGGGTGAAGCTTGGGAGCGTTACAAGGAGATGCTTAGGAAGTGTCCTTATCATGGAATTCCTGATTGGATGATCTTTAATTATTTTTAGAATGGGTTGGGTGCACAGTCCAGACACATGCTCGACGCAGCAGCAGGCGGAGCCTTATGGGTAAAGAGCTATGAGGAAGCTTATAATCTAATTGAACTGATGGTTGCTAATGAATATCAGTATCCAGCCCAGAGATTGCCACAGAGCAAGGTAGCAGGAGTTCTTGAGGTGGATACAGCTATGGCTATCACTGCTCAACTAAAGGAGTTGTCTATGAAGATCGATTCTCTGGCTAACTTGGGTGTTAATCATGTAACCAGTGTTTATGAGCTATGTGCAGGTTCGTATGCGACGGAGCAATGCGCTATATCTAGTGAATCTGCTCAGTTTGTGAGCAACTTTCAGAGATCGCAGCAACCAGTTCCAGACACTTATCATCCTGACAACTGGAATCATCCTAACTTCAGCTGGAGCAACAATCAGAATATGATGCAACAACCGTTCCAGCAGTTTGGAAATAAGCTATTCAACCCTCCTGATTTTTAGGAACAAATTACACCAAAACAACAAACTCATGGTGCATGTCTATCTTCGAATGAAAAATCTGAATTGGAGGAGTTGCGGCTTATGTGCAAAAACCAGGCTCTTATATGCCAAAGCCAGGATGTTTCTATCAAGACTCTAGAGAACCAACTAGGGCAAATTGCTAATGCATTATTGAATCGACCACCAAGAATGCTTCCTAGAGATACAGAAGCCAATCCAGGCAAGAGAGAAGTTGAAGAACAGGTGAACGCCATCACCTTGAGGTCTGGAAAGGTCGCAAGCCCCAAAATTCAGCAAGACGAAGAGCCTAAAAAATCTCAAGTTTCAGAAAATACAGTTGTGGGTGAAGAAGAAGTGCAGAAGGAAGCAGAGGTGGAACCAAGGAAGACTACTGTGGAACACACTCCTCCTGAAGGTAATACAGGGGAAAAACAGATCTATCCTCCACCTCCTTTTCCTAAGAAGGCTGCAGAAGCAGAAGTTGGATAAGCAATTTGCTAAGTTTCTGGAGGTGTTCAAGAAACTTCATATCAACATACCTTTCGCCGAAGCTCTTGAACAGATGCCTAGTTATACGAGGTTTATGAAAGGTATTCTCTCTCAGAAAGTAAAGCTCGATGACTTAGAGACCGTTGCTCTTACGAAAGAATGCAGTGCTGTGCTGCAACAGAAGTTGCCTCCGAAGCTTGAAGATCCTAGAAGCTTCACTATTCCTTGCACTATCGAAAACTTGTCGTACGATAAATGTTTATATAATTTGGGAGCTAGCATCAATCTGATGCCCTTATCTATCTTCAAGAATCTTGGTCTGCCTGATCCGAAACCAACATACATGTCATTGTAACTAGCTGACCGTTCCATCGCTTATCCATGAGGTATAGTGGAGGATGTCTTGGTCAAGGTGGATAAACTCTTCCTCCCCGCTGACTTTGTAATTCTTGATTTTGAGGAAGATAAGAAGATTCCCATTATCCCAAGGGAAGACCATTCTTGGCTACAAGCCGAACTATGATCGATGTGCAAAAATGAGCAAAAAGGAGAGCTTTCGATGAAGGTTTACGATCAAAAAGGTTACTTTTAATGTGTTCAAGGAAATAAAGTTACCCGCAACTAAAGAGGAGTGCTTTAAAGTAGAGTGGGTTAACTCTGTAATAAACTCAGAGCTTGAGCAATTGCCAAAGTCAGATACCTTAGAGAGATCCTTAATGGGGAAATCAGTTATTGATGACAAGGAAGGAGCAGAGCAACTGCAGGTTTTGAATGCACTTCCATGGAAGAGGAAGTTGGATATGTCATTCGATTCTCTTAGGTTAGCAGAGCTGAAAATTTCTCAGGAGCATCTTGAGCCGTCTATTGAAGATGTTTCCACACTTGAGCTTCACCCACTACCAGATCACTTGAGTAATGCATTCTTAGGTGCACCACATGATAAAGGCTTGGGATATATATTTGATGATGTAGAGGGTAGCCGAACAAACTCTCCAATGCCTACAGAGGGTTCTTCTCATGTGCAGCAGGTAGTTGATAAGACTGGTGTTGGTGATGAGCAGTACAGGCGAGTAATTAGGCGTATGGAGGCCATGCACGACATTCATCGTCGTTTTGCTGCAGATTTGACATAGGCTTTGGGTACTGTTCTCCGAGACACTGGTGGCGAGGTTGATTGGCCTCCTAATCCTCCACCCGAAGAGGGTGACTGTAACGACCGGGAAATTTACGTTGTATTATATCATATTTATAATAAAATATGTGGATTAATATGTCATTTATATGTGATTAAATGTGTTGAGTCATTAAACCATAACTGTTATGTGATACGTGTTATCTGTTTTGATCCAAACGTGTTTTGGATATTTATTGAGTGTTTTATTGCAAGTTTCTCCTCTATTCTATTTTCCAGAATAGTGATATTCTCTTCAGATTCTTATTACATTTACATTACCTTAATTCCTTTATTCATATCTCAGTTCGATTCTTGAATTATTCTTTTCATTTGAATTTATTATTCATATTCCAATTATTACTCATAATTATTAATATATTCTGGTGATTAGAATATATCAAAGTATACCGATTGTTCCGGTTGCTATTCCAGGGACTGGATAACATTACTTTTGGGGATTAAGGTTACTTAATCCTAAGGACCGGAACATAACTGGATCCTTGAGATGGGCCGTAGTGCCTGGGTGCCCGACGGGATCTATATAGTGAGATATAGATCTGCACTGTATCTTGGCTGATCAGCAGGGTATAGCTGCGAACTTGAGTCCAGTGTAGTTCGTTTGTATTCTCCAGCAATGGCCTTCTTTTGATTTTTATGAGGTTATATCTTTGCAGATAAACCTGGGATACGGATTCAGTTATATTGCTTTAACATTGTGTATATTTTGTAGACTTGTTGAACAATTTTGGCTCACCCCTTTTTGTTGTTATTCACCTTATTGTTTCAGTTAAGAAGGAATATGAAACCCATCAGAACATGAGTGGTAAAGAAGCGGGTCAAGCTTCGGGATCCTCTTATACCCAAGGTGTTGATCCTTATCCAGGAAGAAAGCTTTGAGTTGCCCGAGCAGGTGGAGTGTTGATAGATAGTATGTATGTTTGTATAAAAGCTGAACTTAGTTTAAAATGAGTTAGACAATGGTTTGTAATAAAGAAAGTTTGTGAGATTTTGAATGTCGGTTTGTAATAAAAGTAGATAGTGGTTCTTGTTTTCATACTTCAACCTAAAAAGGTCCTGGTAGTTGTTAAGGGGTTTAGTTTCATTTCTTTATTATTTATCAATAAGCTTGTACAGGTTTGGTGATTAGCTCGTAACCCCCAGACTTATACCCCGGGTCTGGAGGGCGTTACAGTTTGGCATCAGAGCTGTAGGTTTGGTCCCTGAAAACAAGAACATTAGGATTAAGATAGGATATAGAGAGCACATAAGATAGGGATAGTTAGATTAGGAAGAATAGTGTTAGGATTTAGGTCAGATTAGAATAGGAAAGTATAAATCTTAGAATTGTTTAGTGACCTTTTCTTTTTTTTGGTATATTATTAGATGGCTTCTTCGTCAGAGCGGACTGAGTCAGACCCAGTAGCAGCAGCAGTACTAGCCCCAGCATCAGTGCAGATTTTTCCTCCATTGCCACCACCTCCACTATTACCATTTGGACCAGCACCAGAGATACCACCTCCACTAGAGGTACCAGACTTTGTTAATTATTTCCCTTATGTTGAGCCAGAGATGCCTAACTTTCCACCTTTGGAGTTTCCGATGTTTGATGTTCCTGATATGATTGATCTTCCACATTGGGATGATATAGAGCCGCAGATTCCAGTACCGCAGCCTGAGATTCCAGATATTCCACAGATGGAGCCAGAGGCAGAGCCACCAGTGTATGCACCTATGGAGCAGCCAGTCTTATTTCCTGCCCCTTTAGCTATTTATGCCCCTATTCCTGGAGTATATCAGTTTCCACAGAAGGAGTTTATGGATGAGATAGTAGTCGGTGGGCCGTTACCTTCTCGAGGTTCTAGCACGGATCTTAGTGAGCATTATACAGTTACTTATCAGCGTTTTCAGGAGGAGAGAGAGGAGAGGGTTCGATGGCAGACCCAGTGCAGAGAGATCCTTGGATTGTTTGAGACGCAGGCAGATGGTCCCGTCCGAGCATTACGATCAGATTACATACTGAGGGAGAGGTTACGTCAGATTCACCGAGTTAGTTCTCAGCAGCTTATGGATCTGAGACAGCAGGATATTAGTGCAGAGACAGCATATCATAGAGCATTGGGACTTACCGAGGCAGTGCTAGAGGCATTGCAGGAGGAGTTGAGTCATGTGCCACCAGGGTTTTGAGTCAGGGACAGTTGAGACAGTGACTTCAGAGTATAGATGTATATAGAGGCAGCATTGTATAACCTAGTGAGTAGTGTATATGTGTGTACTAGTAGTTTAACCTGTAGTAGGTTTTTGACCTGTAGTAGTAATATGACTTGTAGCCCCGATGACTTCCAGCGGAGCGAGACTTTTTGTATCAAGCATTTACACCTGAGGCTGGTGTCATATATATAAACTGAACTTTTCAAATTTCTTTTATTTAAATTTCAGTCTTTCCAGTTTTACAGCATTTACTTTTATTTTACTGCTTTACAGTCTTTTATACTATAATTCCTGTTGAAAAAAAAACAGAAAAGGATAACCATTTTATTTAACTGCTTACATTTCTAATTTTTATATTCAGCAACTGTTTTCTTTATATATAAATCATGTTATTAATACTGGATAAATTGTTTTTCTTACATACTGTCAATTATTTATTAAACTGTTAAATAAATATCACATGTTTTATTATCAGGAGAAGATGGCACCAAAAAGAAAGACTAGGGCTGAGACCTCTAACAACAATTCTGAAGGCCGGACTAATGAAACAATGAACCAAATGTTCCATCTGATGCAACAACAGATGGTAATGATGCAGCAGCAGATGCAGCATCAGCAACAGCAGATACAACAACAAATGTTACAACAACCACCTCGTCCTGAGCCTCAACCTGTTGTTACTTTTAAGCAGTTTCAGTCAGTTAAACCTCCAGAATTTGATGGGTCTACTGATCCTATTAAAGCTACCACCTGGTTAAAGGAAATAGAGAAAGTTTTTGTACTAGTGAAGGTAGGTGAAGACCAGAAGACTGATTTTGCTAGTTACTTGTTGAAAGGAGAGGCAAATTATTGGTGGGAATCTAAAAAGGCTTTAGAAGGTGAAGATGTTATTGCTTGGGATAAGTTTAAAGAGTTATTTTTAGAGAAGCATTTTCCTCGCTACATAAAGAATCAGATGCAGATAAAGTTTTTAGAGCTGAAGCAGGGAAGTATATCTGTAACAGAATATGAAGCCAAATTCAATGAATTGGCTAGATTTGTTCCGGAACAGGTGGACACTGAAGGGAAACGAGTGCAGAGATTTCAAGTGGGATTACGACCATGGATACGCGGACAAGTTGCAGTTTTTGAATTAGCAACATATACTGCTGTAGTCCAGAAAGCTTTGATCATCGAAGGGGAAAGTGAAAGATCTCAACGAGACAGAGGACAGGGAAGTTTCCAAGACCGTTTCAACAGAAAGCCGGGATTTCAAGCCCGGGCAAATATGAATTTCAAAAGGATAGGACAGGGTACACAAAAAGCAGGTAATCGTTTCCAAGTTTCCAACCAGCAGGGAATTGTTAAGGTTTCAGTGCCGTATTGCAAAACTTGTGGACGCAAGCATACCGGCGTATGTATTAAAGCAGAGGTGACATGTTTCAAATGCAAGCAGAAAGGGCACTACTCTAACGAATGTCCGACAGGAAAAACAGCAGAAATCACTTGCTATCAATGCGGAAGGAGAGGGCATATCGCTAGGAATTGTAAAGGACCAGCAATGGCAGCCAGTATTCCGAAAGTATTGGCATTACCTTCGCCACCGCCGCCAAATCAACCCAGAGCAAAGACTTTTAACATGACCATGAAAGAATCAGTACAGAATCCAAGTGTGATTGCAGGTACGCTTTTGGTGAACTCCGTAGATTCAAAAGTATTAATTGATTCTGGAGCTACCCGTTCATTTATTTCTGAAGAATTTCTTGATAAGTTATATTGTGAAATTGAATGGTTGGGCGAGACGTTAATTATAAAATTAGCGAATGACGACCAAGTTCCGGTAGATCGAGTATGTCCTGCGTGTGATGTAGATGTAGCCGGATATCATTTTTCTGTAGATTTAATTCCTTTTAAGCTAGAAGAATTCGATATCATTTTGGGAATGGATTGGTTAGCATGTCATAAGGCTCAGATAGATTGCGCGAATAAGAAAGTTGAATTGCGAACTGCGGAAAATGCAACGGTAATATTCAAGGGCGAAAAGCAGCAGAATAAATTTCTCACTGTAGTGCAGACCAAACGATTGTTTCGGCAAGGATGTGAGGCGTACATAGCTTACGTGTTAGATACTGAAAAAGGAAGTCCTAGAATAGAAGACATTCCAGTTGTATGTGAATTTCCGTACGTCTTTCCAGACGAGTTTCCAGGGTTACCGCCAGATCGAGAAATCGAGTTCACGATTGATCTAGCACCAGGTACAGAACCAGTTTCGAAAGCTCCGTATCGAATGGCTCCAGTTGAAATGAAATAATTGTCAACGCAACTGCAAGATCTTCTAGACCAAGGCATTATACGACCTAGTGTATCCCCATGGGGTGCACCAGTGTTATTTGTGAAGAAGAAGGATGGCAGTATGCGATTGTGCATCGACTATAGGGAATTGAATAAGCTCACTATCAAGAACAAGTATCCTTTACCGAGAATCGACGATTTGTTCGACCAGCTAAAAGGAGTTGCATGGTTTTCGAAGATTAATTTACGCTCAGGTTATCATCAATTGAAGATTAAAGCTGAAGATATTCCAAAGACTGCGTTTCGTACGAGATATGGGCATTACGAGTTTCTTGTAATGGCATTCGGTTTGACAAACGCGCCAGCTGCATTCATGGATTTGATGAACAGGATATTCAAGAAATATTTGGACAAGTTCGTGATTGTATTCATTGATGACATCTTGATTTACTCTAAGACAGAAGAAGAGCATGCAGAACACTTGAGGATAGTTTTGGAAATTCTGAGGAAAGAGCAATTATACGCAAAATTCTCAAAATGTGAATTCTGGTTAAGGGAAGTACAATTTCTAGGGCATATCATCAGTAGAGAAGGCATCCAAGTTGATCCAGCAAATATTGAAGCTGTGTTGAATTGGGAAAGACCAAAGACGCCGACAGAAGTTCAAAGTTTCTTGGGATTGGCAGGATATTATCGAAGATTTGTCAAAGATTTTGCGAAAATAGCAACACCGCTGACTAAGTTAACTCGAAAAAGTGAAAAGTTTGACTGGAATGATAAGTGTGAAGAAAGTTTTCAAGAGTTAAAGAATCGGTTGGTGAATGCACCAGTATTGGTATTACCAGACGAGCAAGGAAATTTCGTCATTTACAGTGACGCTTCGTATCGCGGGCTAGGATGTGTATTGATACAACACGGTAATGTCATTGCATATGCTTCAAGACAACTTAAACCCCATGAGCAGAAATATCCTACGCATGATCTGGAATTGGCAGCAATCGTATTTGCATTGAAGCTTTGGAGACATTATTTCTACGGTAAAAAATGCGAAATCTACACAGATCATAAAAGTCTGAAGTATATCTTTACGCAAAAAGAATTGAACATGCGACAACGTCGATGGCTGGAATTGATTAAAGATTACGATGTCACAATCAGTTATTATCCAGGAAAAGCAAATGTTGTAGCGGATGCGCTAAGCAGAAAAGAAAGATTGAATCAGTTAACTTCATGCGAAGAATTGGCCAAGGAATTCGACAAATTAGAAATTGAGATTCGCATTCCTAATGAATCTGCAGGAACTATCTACGCTATGACTTTCCAACCGGAGTTGCTAGAAAAGATTCATCGTTGTCAAAATGAAGTAATGAGTCAAGATGACGACTTAACGGGAGAAGAGATCATAACTCAGAAAGATAATGAAGGAATTTTACGCTTTGCATCGAGAATCTGGATCCCTAACGTGGCAGAATTAAAAGAAGAAATAATGCGAGATGCGCACAATTCGAAGTATTCCATTCATCCAGGAAGCACAAAAATGTATCGCGATTTGAAGGAAAACTTTTGGTGGCCGAATATAAAGAAGGAAATAGCAGAATGGGTGAGTAAATGCTACACATGCCAGTGAGTTAAAGCGGAACATCAACGTCCGAGCGGGTTATTGCAACCGTTAGACATTCCCGAATGGAAATGGGAACATCTAGCGATGGATTTTGTGGTAGGACTACCGAGGACTAGGGCAAATCATGATGCGATATGGGTAATCATTGACAGACTTACGAAGTCGGCACATTTTCTACCAATAAATGAAAGATTTTCGCTCGACAAATTAGTGCACATGTATCTCAAGGAAATTGTGATGCGACATGGATTTCTAATATCTATTATATCGGATCGAGATCCTCGTTTCAACTCAAGATTTTGGAGACAATTTCAAGAATGCCTTGGAATAAAATTAAACATGAGTACCGCTTATCATCCGCAAACCGACGGGCAAAGTGAAAGAACTATTCAAACGATTGAAGACATGCTACGAGTTTGTGCAATCGATTTTGAAGGCAGTTGGGATGAGCATCTACCCCTAGTGGAATTTTCCTATAATAACAGCTATCACGCCAGCATTGGAATGCCACCGTATGAAGCACTATATGGGAGAAAATGCAGATCACCAGTGCACTGGGATGAAGTTGGAGAACGTAAAATTTTGGGTCCAGAATTAATTCAGCAAACGAAAGAAAAGATTGAACTTATTCGAAAACGACTCGATGCAGCGCAAAACAGGCAACGTAAATATGCAGACCAAGCAAGGAAGGATATGGACTATCAGGAAGGAGAACATGTACTACTCAAAATATCGCCATGGAAAGGATTGACCAGATTTGGCAATAAGGGTAAATTGAAGCCACGATATGTCGGACCATTTGAAATTTTGAAGAAACTAGGAAAGCTTGCATACGAATTAGCGTTACCGCCTCATATGCAACATATTCACAATGTGTTTCACGTGTCAATGCTTAAGCGATATAATCCTGATTCTAGGCATGTAATAGAGTATGAACCGATAGATATCCAGCCAGATTTGTCTTTTATAGAGCAGCCGGTAAGAATTTTAGATCGGCGAGAGAAAGTGTTGAGAAACAAGTCTGTGTATTTAGTGCGAGTGTTGTGGAGAAACCCAGTGGTTGAAGAATCAACCTGGGAGCTTGAAAATGAAATGTTAGAGAAATACCCTCATTTGTTTTCGTAGAAGATTCTGAGGACAGAATCCTATTAATGGGGGGAGAATGTAACGACCGGGAAATTTACGTTGTATTATATCATATTTATAATAAAATATGTGGATTAATATGTCATTTATATGTGATTAAATGTGTTGAGTCATTAAACCATAACTGTTATGTGATACGTGTTATCTATTTTGATCCAAACGTGTTTTGGATATTTATTGAGTATTTTATTGCAAGTTTCTCCTCTATTCTATTTTCCAGAATAGTGATATTCTCTTCAGATTCTTATTACATTTACATTACCTTAATTCCTTTATTCATATCTCAGTTTAATTCTTGAATTATTCTTTTCATTTGAATTTATTATTCATATTCCAATTATTACTCACAATTATTAATATATTCTGGTGATTAGAATATATCAAAGTATACCGATTGTTCCGGTTGTTATTCCAGGGACTGGATAACATTACTTTTGGGGATTAAGGTTACTTAATCCTAAGGACCGGAACATAACCGGATCCTTGAGATGGGTCGTAGTGCCTGGGTGCCCGACGGGATCTATATAGTGAGATATAGATCTGCACTGTATCCTGGCTAATCAGCAGGGTATAGCTGCGAACTTGAGTCCAGTGTAGTTCATTTGTATTCGCCAGCAATGGCCTTCTTTTGATTTTTATGAGGTTATATCTTTGCAGATAAACCTGGGATACAGATTCAGTTATATTGCTTTAACATTGTGTATATTTTGTAGACTTGTTGAGCAATTTTGGCTCACCCCTTTTTGTTGTTATTCACCTTATTGTTTCAGTTAAGAAGGAATATGAAACCCGTCAGAACACGAGTGGTAAAGAAGCGGGTCAAGCTTCGGGATCCTCTTATACCCAAGGTGTTGATCCCTATCTAGGAAGAAAGCTTTGAGTTGCCCGAGCAGGTGGAGTGTTGATAGATAGTATGTGTGTTTGAATAAAAGCTGAACTTAGTTTAAAATGAGTTAGACAATGGTTTGTAATAAAGAAAGTTTGTGAGATTTTGAATGTTGGTTTGTAATAAAAGTAGATAGTGGTTCTTGTTTTCATACTTCAACCTAAAAAGGTCCTGGTAGTTGTTAAGGGGTTTAGTTTCATTTCTTTATTATTTATCAATAAGCTTGTACAGGTTTGGTGATTAGCTCGTAACCCCCAGACTTATACCCCGGGTCTGGAGGGCGTTACAGTGACTCTCCTGCTAATTAGGTATGCCTGAAATCCTTATTATTACCTTCAATGAGGACATTACAAATTTTAAGTTTGGGGGTGATAATGTACGGATTAGTAGTGTGTGCGTCCATATAGATTCATATAGATTCATATTGCATGTTTAGTTGTAGTTCATTCATATTTTTGCATGATTGTTCATTTAGGACATATTTGTTATTTTTATGTGATTTCATATAGTTGCATTTGCATGCATATTTAGCATGACCCCTTAAGATGAACTATGATATTTGATAAGTTGATGTTGATTTGAGTGTGGTGATGATGAATAGAGGGATGTTTAAGTCCTAATGAATTGATTTGCATGCCAGAAACAAATATTTTCATAAAGTCTTATAGGGTTGCTTTTGATCTAGATCATGATCATACTTGTTTGTTGTTGAGATTTAATCACTTGGTTATATTTAGAATTTGTGATATTCTCGTAATGACGTAAAAACACTGATTTTTTTATCTGGAGAAAAACTTGGATTTCATTGCTAGTTGTTGTAAGGCTAGGCATTAAATGGCTAGTAGCCGGCTCATATTTTTATGAGTAGTCTAGGGTTGAATGAGATGGAGCTAAACGCACTCATTCAGAAATTATTAAAAAAGAAAGAAAAAAGAAAAAAAAAGAAAAAAAAGAAAAAAAAGTATGTGTTCATGCATAATTGATCAAGAGTGAGCTCTTTAATACTCGAGTTATTAAGTTCTAGGGGACTTTGTGCCTAGTGAGCTAAGGCTTTTATAGTCTGGGATCCGCTAACCTAACGCTCGCTACATGGGTATTATTGCATAAGTCTTTTGGGACCTCATTCATTGCACGGTCAAATAAGCATCTTTGTTATGTGTTCAATAATAGTGTGAATCCTTGTATAACTCTAGTAGAAAGGAGGTGTCATGAGTCATAATGCATTTATTGTCTATTCTGTTTATAAACTTTTGATTGTTTCGATGATAGGTAAGTTATGGTTATTGATCTAGTATCGAGAGTATATCTGTTAAGCATCCACACACGCACGTTTCTGGTTTGTGAGTTGGTTTGTGGGATTTATTCGAGCTCTATTTTGAGTCATTGCATTTTAGAGGCATTGGCTTATTCATTTGGTTATGGTTATTCTGAGGGGATCGATTTCTTTATCATTTAGTTGCATTCACGTAGTTGCATTCATGCATTAGGTTTGTTTTGTAGTTTTGAGTCTGTTTATGCTTGAGGACAAGCATCGATTCAAGTTTGGGGGTGTGATAAGTGGATTTTATATCCACTTGGAATGCTTCATTACAAGCTTAAATTGGTGTTTTGGACTCAAGTTGTTGGTATTTTGATGTGTTTTTGTGTTATTGCATTTTAGGTATCAGTTAAAGGAAAAAAGGAGCTTTTAAAGGAAATATGATAAAAAGTGATCAGATTTGGAAGCCAGGCCCATGGTCAAGTTATAGAGAATCTCGTTAGCTTCGTGTAGGCAGTTGAATCGCCTAATTCTAACGAGTAGAACTCAAGTTATGGCCAAAACAAGATTCATCGGAATTTTTTCCAGACAGGATGTGGGGCGGCCGCTTGGGAGCTGAGGCGCCCGCCCGGAGAGCTGAGGCGGCCGCCTGAGGCGCGGCTGGTCGCTGATTTCGCTGAAAAAGCCTTTTTGAGTGGAATTTGACGATTTTAAGGGTCCAGGTCCACTAGGGGCGTATATATACTTAAAAAAAGGGTTTCCATCATCCGGGAAGATTGGGATACCAAGGAGAAGACCTAGAAGCACAAAACAACTTCGAAAAAGAAGATCTTGTTTTCAACTTGTGATTCTTTGAATTAGTTGTAACTTTGGATGCTCGTTTTCGTTCTTGTTGAACCTGGATCTCATTTATTCGTACTTTAATTATTATTCAGTTTATTAAGACCTTGTTTATACCATGCTTTCATTGGAACCCATGGTGACGATGAGTTCGGTTATGGGCTAATCGTTGTCATGGGATTCTAGCGGATTTACTTATGGATTTCAATAATTAATTTGTTTCGATATCTTAGTGTGTGGTGATTGATTGATATCCTAGTATTGGTTGTGCTTATTAGTCTTATGTGCGTAGCTAACATATAAGATAACGTGTTAATCTCTATTGAAGCGACAGTGAATATAGAGGTTTAGAACTTGTCATGCTAGCATAGGTTCATGTATTTGTTATGCATGTTTCGTAGGTAATTTTAACCATCTTACTTGCCCTATGTAATCAAGATAGATAACTTGTGCTTAAACCGTTATGTTGTCAAATTCTATAGACATATAGGGTCTCAATATAATTGGTGCATATTCAGCTTCTATCTCTTTTGTGGATGTCTAGTAGAATGATACTCGTGCAATGAAAGTTGGCATTTATCAGTTTCGTGTTATCTGATTAGTGTCATCACCATCACATGCTAAGGTTAAGAAGGAAAAGGCTATTGAATAAAGTATTTATTGAAGTTAGAATCCCATGTTTGTCATATATAGTAATTCAACCTCAATTCTCTTAGTTAATGTTATTTAGTATAATCTCTTAGTTTAATCAAAACCCAATTTGTTATTTGTCTTAGCATTGAGCGATAACCATACATGTTGCATAGGTGCATAAATTGAACTTAACCTAAACCAGTCTTTGTGGGAACGAATATGATTTATATCCTATACTAATTGTGAACGCGTATACTTGCGTGAATATTAGCGCGTGTTTTCGCCCTAATAGTACTCTTGAAGTCGAAAATATCTCCTTTGTTAGGTCACACACATTGTAGAAGGGGGTTGAATACAATGTTTAGCACAATCAAATCGAATATAAAAACTTAAGTAACAGAAAATAGATTTTATTCAACACAATAAACTCTGTTACAATATGGAACTGTCCTCTCTCAGTGATGAACAAATTATCACGAGAGCTGCTAGAGTTACAAAGAATAATAACTTCATAATCGTAACACTTATAGTGTAAACTCTATGCCTGTGTTTATATACTACACAGTTACAAGATAATCTTCTAATTGATATGGAATATAATTCTTCTTCCTAAAATATATCAACTAGTTATATTTTCCTCCAAGTATTCTATTCTTCATAGAATTCCTTCTTCATGCACAATTCTTTATGTCTTAGTCTCGATCTTCTTTCCTTTCAATCAGCCGCCTGCCTTATCTGAAAGTCATCTTAAGTCCTGATATTATCTTCTGATAAATATCTTCTGAACCTTAAGTTCTGATAACTTAAGTTATGATATCTTAAGTTATGTCTTCAGTATAAGTGTTGATTTCCAATAAAGTACTGATTTGTCCTGTTATGTAAGATCTGAAAACTAAACACAAATCATATTACACATGACATTATCAAATATATCTAACAATCTCCCCCAATTGTAAATTAGCATAATATACAAGTTCTAAAGATATTTAATGATGTCAAAAACATTAAGTACAAATGCATGAGAATTTGACTAGATAACTACAACTTACAGTCCTTTCAGCTTTACCATCTTAAACTTTTGATAACCGCTTTAGTCTGTATAAACTTCAAAGTTTAAGTAGTTGTAGATCTTTGACTTGGCTTCAACTTTCAATTTCTTCTGATCTCTTTGATATCAGGAGTTGTCCTGAGATAGTTCTTCAACAAACATCTCTCTGCATATTCAAGTTCATTGAGCATCCTCCTTTTAGCATTTATCAATTTAGCTATATCTTCTCCAGTTTGAAAAATAGCTGCTCTGAGATCATTTATCTTAGCTTTTCTTATCTCCTGATCTAGTCTAATCAGATATGCCTTGTCAGTCTCTAGATTGAATTCCACAGCCTTATAACCCAGAAAAGTAGTTATAATCCTAGCAGAGTTAGGCTTCATATCGACAATATCACCCTTGTGATCTCTGTACTTGGGACAGTATGTGCTGTCAGACTTTAAATAATAAAGTTTCTTCTGTCTTTGAATTTGAGACCTTAAATATCCTGCAGTACTATTTGTTAATCTGTCTTTCACTTGAAGTAGGAATAGAACATGTTCCAGTTCTTCAAAATACTTCAGTGGTATAGCATTTTTCTTAATCTGGTATACCCTTCCATCTGTCATAAAATATAACAAGATATGTTCTTTCAAGAAGGTATGGTAAACCATTTGTACAGATTCAAGTCGGTTCAATCTTTCAGGAATTGCTCCAACACCTGGTTCACTTAAGGAAGTTGGATCATTGGTAGTGTTATGTACTCTTCTTTCATCAGAACTACCCAGCCCAGATTTATCTCTTGCTTCCTTTCCTGTAACAATTCTTGCTTCAAAACCACTTGTTGCAGTCTTCAAAGATTGAGTCTGTTTAGCTTTGGTGAATCCTGGTAGGAGTTTCTTTGAAAGTTTAACATGAGCAATGTCAGAGGTTTCCTTTTCCTTATCTTCTGATATCAAGCCAACTTGAGCTATGTCATAGGTTGCTTGCTTCACTGTCATATCAGAACTTACTAAATCTTGACTCTGAACAACATGAGCCATGTCAGAGGTTGTTTGAAAAATCTTCTTTGAAATCAGAGTAAGACTAGTATCTTCTTCATCATCAGTTATTTCTTCATCCATGACTGGCATATAAACCTTTACAGGTTCATCAACCTTTTCTTTGCCTTTGGACCTTGGATCAATTTCCATTTGTGATTTGACCTTGGTTGCCTTAGAACTTATTCTTTTCTTTATCACAATACCCTTAGGCTTTGGAAATTTCTTTTCAACAACAGAAGCTTCAGATTTTGTTTTGACACCCTCTGCTTTGAGTCTAGCTTCTTCTTCCTTTAGACTCTCAAAGTCCATTCCTGGATTTTCTTTAAGAAATAACTGCTTTGAAATTTCTTCATCAAGTTCTAGATATCCACCAGAACTTATCCTTTTACCAGTATCAGAACTTATTCTTCTCCCAGTATCAGAACTTGTTCCTTGACTTGTAATTCTAGCCTTACTTGACAAAAGTCCTTTGCCTTGACCTTGACCTCTACCCTTATTAGAGTTTCCCTGATCATCATTTCCATCATCCTTTCCTTTCAGTGTCTGAATAGATTTGCATTTGGACTTAATCACTTTCTCCCCCTTTTTTGGAATCAGTAGGTAATAGAAGAGAGACAATCAATTCCACTGAGGATTGGATCTCATTGAGTTGACTTTGGTGAGAAGCTTGATTCTTCAGAATTTCTTCAATTTGAGCTTGTTGCTTCTCCTGAGTTTTCTCAATGTAGGCAATTATGTCAAATGATGGCTTGAAAAATCTGTTCTTTTCAAGTTTCACATTCATATTTTGCTGAATTAGAGCTTCCTGAATTTTGTTCACCTTGTCATGAGTTATTGAGTGTTGATCTTGAAGGTTCCTTGTACTCAATGCAGTAACTCTCAGCTGTGCCTTGAAATTATAATTTATTAGCATTTCATCAGCTTTTGCAAGATGCTCAGCAAGAATCTTTTCAAAAGGAACAAAACTAACTGAGTTCCATTCTTTAGTCCACTCCTTTCCTCTAGGAGTTTCACTCCAAGGTACTGGTGTTTCCCCTGTAACAAACTTCTTGACTAAATCAGCTTTATGAACAGTTTATTGAGGTGCATGTCCTGATGGACCAGCTGCATCAGCATCTAAATTACCAGCAGCTTCACCAGTAGTTTCTTCATTAGCAGCATCGGAACTTGTAGATATCAACATCCTCTGATAAAATAGCAGTATGTGAGGCTATAGAGGCTTCAACATTTTCCTCTAAATTCTGATCTGCAGCCAGGTCCTGATCAACATTCAAAAGTGATGTTGTTGGTGGAGTGAGTTGAACTGGTGGAGCTTCCAAGTACAAAACCTCAGGCACAATCAGGTTATGAATATCAATTTCAGCACTTGTACCTGGTTCTTCAGTATGTACTGGATCAACTATAGGTGACATAGATGGTGTATGCATTTTAGCTTGAGCAGTTTCATGTTGTGTAGAAGGAAGTAATTCATTAACAACTGGTTTAGTTGAGATCAGAGATTCCTGATCCCCTTCCTTAGCTGCTTCCACTACATCTTCTGAATCTGACTCAACTATGTCCCTATGAGCTCTCTGTTTCTTTAATTTCCTCAAAGGTGGAGACACTGTAGGAGCTTTATCAACAGAATTTAATTTTCTAAGCCTTTTGAAGGGCCTAGAACTCCCAGTTACAGTATCTTTCTGAGAAGAAACCTTCTCAGCTTCTACAATAACAGGTTCTGATATTGGAACCTATTCCTCAGTTGTTTTCTCAAATCAATAGAATTTAATCAAAACATTCTTCACAAAATAAAATTAAAAGTCGATGAAG
Organism: Apium graveolens; assembly: GCF_009905375.1. Taxonomy (NCBI): domain Eukaryota; kingdom Viridiplantae; phylum Streptophyta; class Magnoliopsida; order Apiales; family Apiaceae; genus Apium; species Apium graveolens. The sequence goes on along the minus strand of NC_133652.1, from coordinate 259,794,051 downwards.
CAAAGATTAATAAATTGCAATTCAACATGCACAGTCACATAATTCGAGAAACAAAGAACAAATCTTGCAATATAAAGAAAATTTCATTGATATATCAAATGATTACATTCGATGAAATTTATCAAATACATGCAAAAACTACAAGATAGTCCTATTCTACGATTCCTAACATCAACAGCCTTAGTCCTAAGCTAAGAATCCTGACAAAGCTGACGGTGAAGAGAAACGGATGAATAACAATTAATTCTTCTTCCTGCTTTCAACAAAGAGAACAACGAGACGAATGATTTGCTCCTGCTGTTTAAGAATACGAAGATGAGCTTCTCTTTGAAAAGACAACAGATCATTTTTAATGTTCTCTGGAAGTTGAATCCAGATGACAAATGGAATGTTGTTGATAGGATATGGAGTCGGAATTCCTTTTGGAAAAATGGTCACAGTTTTTGTGCCATAAGAGTAAAACCAACTGAAATGTGCCATTGTTTGAGAGAAATGAACAGATATGGTTTTACTGATGAATGATCAGTCATTTAAATAAGCAATAGAATACTAAGGGACGTGAGGACTGGTTAAACATTACAAATAAAAATAATGACCCCTCGACTCCCTAGACTAATGTATAATAATAACAGTCAGTAAAAGATCTAAAGCCAGAGTTAATGGGCACGGGATATAATAATAATTACTGTGCGCATGCAGTTTTTCAAGACATACACGTCAACCACTAACCCACAATGATTATGACTATTTTATCTCACATTAGCCAATATTCTGTAAAAATATTATCGTTCAAGTAATGACCAAAAATAAACCAAGTAAATAAATACTGTCACGTCAGCATCAAAACTTGATTATTATCAGGACATAAAAGTCATCAGAATATGGCTCCTTAACTCGAAAAGTGAATGTGTATTCCTATAATTCTTCACACAAATACTGATATGGTTTCATCAGAACTTAATCATCAGAACTTCCATCAGAACTTGTCCTCAGAATTTATGCAATCTGACACATAAACTGTTCATCTAAAATAACATTGATCACCACAGTAATTTTCATTATTCATATGGAGTGTATGTGTGTGCATTAAGCTAAATATCAGACAAAGAGTAAAGTCTGATTCACTTCAGTACATCTTCGAAATAAGGCATAACTAAGAACTTTACTTAAAATCTATCATTATTCTGAAGTTTACTTTAGAATGAGTTCATGCATGAGTCCACCTCAACTATTTTGTGCTCATTTTATGCATCTTTTGAAATTCTATTTTACAGTGGCTTCTCAGTGTAAGTGAGTCACGACTGCTTATCAGAATTTATTCTGTTATCAGAGTATTTCTCCAGTAATCATAGAGTGTGAAAAGTCACCAAGAAAATTTTATTGTTGCTTTTCTAATGCATATTACTTAATACCAGCAATGCACTTGGGTCTTCCCTTCCATATTTTTACTCTAGATCTCAAAGGAGTACCTGATTTTTATTTCTATTCTTTTCTTTTTCTTTTGATAAGTGAGGCTTATCAGCACTTAGTACATTCACCAGATTTACTAACATCAGAACTTAACAAATAAGAAGCATTATTCTAGTTTTTGACTTAGTAATAAGATACACTTAGTAAACTTAAGTAAGCTCAATATCAGAATTTGCGTGTGTTAAAAGATTTCGACATAAATAATTACTTCAAATATGGGATCTTTAGTATATTAAAGATTACTAGGTCAGCATCTAGCACAGTTATCATCATTGGATTGAATAGTCACAGAAATATTCATATCACTATTAGAGTTTAGAAATTCACATTAGACAACAATCAGCACTTAAGTAATTTTCAATTTAAGCACAGAATACACAAAGATAGTAATATCTGTAAATTCTGATCATAAAGTCTGATGTATCAGAACATAAGCTAAGCAGATTTAGAGAAAGAACCTGAAACCATTCCAATTTCATTTACCAATCTTGTAAAAGTAGCTTCACACAGTGGTTTTGTGAAGATATCTGCTAGTTGATGATCTGTGGGAACAAAATGCAATTCCACTGTACCTTCATCCACATGTTCCCTTATGAAGTGGTACCTAATGCTGATGTGTTTTGTCATTGAGTGCTAAACTGGATTACCTGTCATAGCAATAGCACTTTGATTATCACAGTAAATAGGGATTTTAGAAAATTCTAACCCATAATCCAATAACTGATTCTTCATCCAAAGAATATATGCACAACAGCTTCCTGCAGCAATGTATTTTGCTTCTACAGTTGATGTGGAAATTGACTTCTGTTTCTTGCTAAACCAAGAAACCAATCTGCCTCCAAGAAATTGGAAGCTTCCATTTGTGCTTTTCCTGTCAATTTTACATCCTGCAAAATCTGCATCTGAGTAGCCTATTAGCTTAAAGTCTGATTCTCTAGGATACCACAATAACAGATCCGTTGTACCCTTAAGGTACTTGAAAATTCTTTTCACATCTGTTAAATGAGGTTCTCTTGGATCTGCTTGAAATCTTGCACAAAGACAAGTAGCATACATGATATCAGGTCTACTTGCAGTTAGATAGAGTAGAGAGCCAATCATACCTCTATAATCAGTAATATATACTGATTTACCAGTATCCTTATCCAACTTAGTTGCAGTGGCCATAGGAGTGGATTGACAAATAAAAGTTCCTTCTTCATTCTGCTTAACTTGAAGGCCCAGAAAATAGTTAAGTTCTCCCATCATACTCATTTGATATCTTGACTGCATCAGTTTGGCAAACTTCTTACAAAGTCTGTCATTTGTAGAACCAAAAATGATATCATCAACATATATTTGCACCAAAAGTAAGTCCTTTCCATGGTTGAGGTAGAACAGTGTTTTTTCAATAGTTCCTCTGTTAAATCCACTTTCCAGATGAAACTGAGCTAATGTCTCATACCATGCTCTTGGAGCTTGCTTAAGGCCATAAAGTGCTTTATCAAGCATGTAGACATGATTGGGAAATTTGGGATCTACAAAGCCTGGAGGTTGTTCAACATATACTTCCTCTCTCGATTCTCCATTAAGAAAAGCACTTTTCACATCCATTTGAAAGACTTTAAACTTCTTGTGAGCAGCATAAGCCAAAAATATTCTTATGGCTTCCAATCTAGCAATTGGTGCAAATGTTTCATCATAATCAATTCCCTCCTGTTGAGAGTATCCTTTTGCAACCAGCCTTGCTTTGTTCCTTGTAATTATGCCATCACTGTCAGTTTAGTTTCTGAACACCCATTTTATACCAACAACTGATCTGTTCTTTGGTCTTGGCACTAGGGTCCAGACTTTATTTCTTTCAAATTCATTTAACTCTTCTTGCATTGTTTGCACCCAATCAGCATCTTGAAGAGCTTCTTCCACTTTCTTTAGTTCAGTCTGAGAAAGAAAAGAATGATAAAGACATTCATTTGATGTAGTTGTTCTAGTTCTGACACCTGCATCAGGATTTCCAATAATTAAGTCAGGTGTATGTGCTTTAGTCCACTTCCTTGCAGATGGAAGGTTTTCTTTAGAACTGGATGCTCCCCCATGATCCATGCTGTCTCCATCAATATTTTCTGATGCTCCCCCTGAAATTATATTCTCTGAGTTGGATCCTTCATTATTTGAGTTTCCAGAAATATCAGAACATGAGTTTCCAGAATTATCAGAACTTGGCCCATCAGAACTTGAAGAGCCTATTGTAGAATCTGATGCTTCTTGAGATGTGGTTGGATCTTCAGTATGCTCCCCCTGCACAAGTGCATTTTGCTTAGGCATAGTCACCACAGTTTCAATAACATCAGACTTTAATCCATCAGAGTTTGCAGTATCAGGATTTACAAAATCAGAATTTAAAAATTCATTCTCGAATTTCAGCTGATCATGATCATTGAAATCTTCAAGTCCAGTAATCTTCTTATCATCAAAAGAGACATTGATAGATTCCATGACAACCTTTGTTCTTAAATTATAGACTCTGAAGGCTTTTATAGAAAGTGGATATTCAACAAAAATTCCTTCATCAGCTTTTAGATCAAATTTGGATAGCTGTTCGGGATGAGTCTTAAGAACAAAACACTTGCATCCAAATACATGAAAATACTTCAGATTTGTCTTCTTCTTCACCATCTCATATGGTGTTTTTTCATGCTTGTTAATGAGTGTTGCATTCTAAGTAAAACAAGCAGTCTGCACAGCTTTAGCCCAAAAGTAGGTTGGTAACTTTGCTTCATCAAGCATAGTTCGTGCAGCTTCAATAAGAGTTCTATTCTTTCTTTCAACAACTCTATTTTGTTGTGGAGTTCCAGGAGCGGAAAATTCCTGCTTTATTCCATGGTCTTTGCAGAACTCTTCCATGATCAAATTCTTGAACTCAATGCCATTATCACTTCTTATGATCTTTACAGAATCTTTGACCAATTTATCCAGTTGCTTGACATGATCAATCAAGATAGATGCAGTTTCACTTTTTGTGTGCAAGAAATACACCCATGTGTATCTGGTGAACTCATCCACTATGACCATAGCATATTTCTTCTTTGCAATAGACATGACATTAACTGGACCAAATAGATCAACATATAGTAGGTGATAAGGCTCAAAAATTGATGATTCAGTCTTGCTCTTGAATGAAGATTTTCTTTGTTTTGCCTTCTGACATGAATCACAAAGGCCATCAGGAGCAAATACTGATTTTGGCAATCCTCTCACAAGATCTTTTTTGACTAGTTCATTTATGTTGTTGAAATTTAAATGAGCGAGTTTCTTGTGCCCATCCTAGCTTTCTTTAATTAATGCTCTACTCAACAAACAGATTGCAGAACCATCTGTACATGTTGAAAGCTTGGCTTCATAAATGTTACCATGCCTGTATTCTTTCAGAACAACTTTGCATGTAGATTTGCTTACAACTTCACAGTGTTTTTCAAAGAAATCCACATGATAACCTTTGTCACAGATTTGACTGACACTCAGCAGATTGTGTTTAAGTCCTGAGACCAGAGCTACTTTTTCAATGATGACATTCCCAAGATTGATATTGCCATATCCCAGAGTTTTTCCAATGTTTCCATCTCCATAAGAAACACCTGGGCCAGCTTTCTCCACAAAGTCTGATAGCAAGGCTTTATTTCCAGTCATATGTCCTAAACATCCACTGTCCAGAACTAAAATGTTCTTCCTATTGCCCTGCAATCACAAAGACCACTAATGATTAGTTTTAAGGACCCAGACTTGCTTGGATCCTTTGGCCTTTTTAAGTTTGTTTACATTTACAGCGGATTTAGCATCAGAGTTTATGTTAACAGTTTTCTTATCAGAATTTGCAATATCAGACTTTACATCAGAACTTATACTAGAAGGAATAATGCTAACTTTCTTTACAGAAGGTTTTATTTGATAATAATCATAGTACAAACTATGATATTCCTTACAAGTATAAATGGAATGCCATAAACTACCACAATGAAAACAAGGATTTTTTGGCTTATATCTAACAAACTGACTCTTAACTCCTGATTTTGAAGGTAAGGAGTTTATATTCTTATTCTTCCTGCAAAAAGAAGCCAGATGGTTAGAATTTCCACAGTTATGACATGTTTTTTTAGGAGCATTAGGAACAGGCTTATAATTGTTACTTTTGTTCACACCTTCCTTTCCATTCCTATTTTTCCTAGGTGACTTTACCTTGTATACATTCTTAACATCTTTCAGCTTATGCTTAAGCTGCTTCTTTTTAAGCCTATGTTAACTTCAGTTGGCTTATCCTGTTTAGGTTTGTCAGCCGTTACTTTCTCCTTAACTTATGATTTATCAATATCAGACTTTGCAGTTACAAACTTAACAGGATTTACCTTTGGTTTTTGTTTAACAACTATAGGCTCAGTTTCTACAGTTCCCTTACTGTTCTTACCATCTCCATAACCTAAGCCCTCTTTCCAGTTTCCACTACTAAGAATATCCTGAGTTGCTTTACCAAAGTTAGTCCAAGTCCTGATAATCTCTCTTTCCTTTTCTAACTCAGTTTTTAGAGATTCATTCATTTTAACACTTCATCCCTAACATAAAAGGCATCATCTCTATCTTTCTGAGTTTGATGGAACATGACTAACTCTTTTTCTAAATAATCATTCCTCTTTTTATAAGCAAGATTTTTAAAAGTTAATCTTTCACATGTTAAAGTTTGATCTTTATAACTAATGAACATGGTTTTAAGCTATCTTCTTAACTCAGTAATATCATCAGTATGAAAGGCATAAGTAGTTTGAGGTACCTTTAAGTCAGCAGTATCAGAACTGCTATCAGCATTTGCCATCAAGGCATAGTTTTCCTCATTCTCAGAATCTGAAGCATCTAACCAGCTTTTCTTCTTTGTGACAAGAGCCTTGCCTTTGTAACTTTTCCCTTTTCTGCAATCTGGAGATATATGGCCTTTCTCACCACAGTTGTAGCATTTAACATTTGAGTAATCTCCTCTGTCAGACTTTCCTCCTTTGCCTTCAGATTTTCTGAAACCTTTCTTTTCAGAACTTGTACCTTTCCTGGAAAACTTCTTTCCTCTTCTAAATTTCTTGAATGATATCTTTGTGATTCCTTTCACCATAAGAGCACACAGCTTCGTCATCTCCTCATCATGGTCCATCTCAGGTATACTTTCAGTTTTTGAGTCATCATCACTATCAGAACTTGTTGACTCAGTATCAGACTTTGTGATGAGAGCTTTTTCCTTGCCTTTTCTTGAGGCAGCTACTTTGGGACTTTCCTCCTCAGCCACAAAGGCAACTGTTCTTGACTTTCTTCAATTCCTCTTCCTTCTTTGTTCCATCTCAAGTTCATGAGTCTTGAGCATCCCATAAATTTCATCAAGAGTTGTTTCATCAAGATTATAGTTGTCTCTTATTATTGTGGCCTTCAAATCCTATCTTTCAGGAAGAGTTAACAGGAACTTAAGATTTGAAATATTAATATCATACTCTTTGTCAACTAGTGACAAATCATTCAAGAGTTTGAAAAATCTGTCATATAAATCAGTTAATGACTCATCAGGCTTTGAGTCAAAGTGCTCATACTCTTGAGTGAGTATTGTCTTCCTATTCTTCTTGATTGAATCAGTTCCCTGACACCTTGTTTCCAAAGCATCCCATATCTCTTTTGCAATCTTACAGTTAATTACCCTGTTTGACATGACATTATCAATGGCACTATGCAGCAAGTGTCTTACCTTTGCATCCTTTGCAATCGATGAGATATCTTCAGCAGTATAATCACTTTTCTCCTTTGGTACAGACTTTGCTGGCTGTCCTGCAACTTCCACAGAGAGTTTGGTTGGCATATGTGGTCCTTTATAAATCCTCTCGAGATATTCTGGATCTGTAGCTTCCAGAAATATAGCCATCTTCACTTTCCATATGGAATACTCAGAAGGTTTCAACATGGGAACTCTTATAGTCTCATATCGACTATGAGTTACAGTTTTGGAGGTTCTTCAGTTTTGGTGGGCTTGGTTGGAGTTTCTTCTTCAGACATAATTGATTTTGGATCTTAAACTGTTTGTGTGTTAACATAAGGCTCTGATACCACTTGTTAGGTCACACACACTTAGAAGGGGGTTGAATACAGTGTTTAGCACAATCAAATCGAATATAAAAACTTAAGTAACAGAAAACAAATTTTATTCAACACAATAAACTCTGTTACAATATGGAACTGTCCTCTCTCAATAATGAACAAATTACCACGAGAGCTGCTAGAGTTACAAAGAATAATAACTTCGATAATTGTAACACTTATAGTGTAAACTCTATGCCTATCTTTATATACTACACAGTTACAAGATAATCTTTTAATTGATATGGAATATAATTCTGCTTCCTAAAATATATCAACTAGTTATATTTTCTTCCAAGTATTCTATTCTTCATAGAATTCCTTCTTCATGCACAATTCTTTATGTCTTAGTCTCGATCTTCTTTCCTTTCAATCAGCCGCCTACCTTATCTGAAAGTCATCTTAAGTCCTGATATTATCTCCTGATAAATATCTTCTAAACCTTAAGTTCTGATAACTTAAGTTCTGATATCTTAAGTTCTGTCTTCAGTATAAGTGCTGATTTCCAGTTAAGTACTGATTTGTCCTGTTATGTAAGATCTGAAAACTAAACACAAATCATATTACACATGACATTATCAAATATATCTAACACCCTTGATTTTACAAGCTAAATAATTTGAGAATGTTATGACTCATTTAGACCAACGCAATCGAACTCAATGAAGAGTTGTTAAAGTTACAAACTCGAAATGAATCTTTACTTCGAGAACACAAAGTGATCGGACAAATGACCTCGAACAATCCCTAACGGGAAATGTAGGGGAAGAGCATCAAGAAAACTTGAAAGTTCAAATTCTTGATTATCAATGTGAATTAGTTATATTAAAAGAAAATCGTGAAAATCTTAAGAGGATGTTTGAATCCTAATTTGAAAATAGTGAAGGACCTAATACGGAGATTGAAACATTGAAACTAGAAAGTCAAAAACTTAAAGATGACATTTATATGCTCTTGTCTCAAACTTTGAATCAAGCTAACTATTTTAACAATAAGATTAATATCTTGTTAAAAGAAAAGGAAGATCTTGAATCCACTTTGAAGCAATTCACAAAGAGTAGTGCCATTTTGGAAAATATGGTATTTAACTCTAAGGAATCATTTAATCGTGAAGGTTTGGGTTATGATATTAAAATTCCTTCTACCGGGAAAATTAATATACCCGCACTTCCGAAAAATACTCCACCTAAGTCACCCATCCCTAAGTGTACTTATTACAACGTTAGTGGACACATTAGACTTAATTGCAAGGCCAAAGAAGGTAAATTTAAGGGGAAGTATAAATGGGTTCCTAAAGGATCAAGCTCTAAGAAAAGAAATGGAAAAGACATATCTCAAAAGGAATTTGATTCTAAAGTGAATAATCAAAGAAAACCTAAATTTTGGTATCATCAAGAACCGATTAATTATCAACCAAGGAATGCAAGAATTGTACATTCTAACTCTAGTTCATCTCTAAAGGATAAAATTCCTACAAATGGTTCGAATGCTCAAAATCCTAACCATCATGGCCACACTCCTAATGAAAGATTTAATACTTCTAGAAATATGAGTCATCATGCTAGTTCGATTCAACATGCTAATATGAATCATCATGTTTATCCTCGTAATTATACTGATCATGTTAGTAGTAATAATTCGAATTACAATGCCAGTGCTTATTCTAGAGACTCGGTCATTACTATCTTTCCCCGTAGCTATAATGATAATCATGTTTATGGTAATTCTAGATACATGCCTAGAAGAATCCTTATCATATCTCTACTAGGGATCAAGTGTGACGGCCTCAACCCCGGGGTCAGGAGTTAACGTCATCAACAACCACAACAATAAATATAAAATAATCAATTACATGATAGAATATAAATACGACCCCTTTTTCCAAGATCCTTTCCAGGTTTAAGTGTGATTTAGGCTACACAACTATTACAACCCAATTTATCTTATACAATCCTGACCACTAACCCAATACAGAAACTCCACAGACCATATCTGGTCTGGATACAACTACCTCAGAGGAGCCTGACATGGAAGGACCTGGAGCTCTGCCCTAACTACCATGGAAGAATCTCCTAGGCATCTGCAATACATATATAAAACATTCTGCAAGGGTGAGCAATCAATTGCTCAGCAGTACCTCTATATGAATAACAAGTAAAGCAATTTATGATAAAACAGTGATATGAACAGAGATTATAGCACGCTTGCAAAACATGTTAAACATTCATAAATTGGATATTCAAAACTAGCATGCTCTAAAAAACAACAATATCAGTCGTGTGCTGTGTATAAATACCAGAGTTAAATCTTAACATATTATATCATTTGCAAATCATCTGTCTCAACATGTTGATTTGTTAAACGATTTCAAAATTGAATCAATCAAATCTATTGGACGTTCAACGGGTGAAGATAGCTAATCAGTCTATCATCACCAGACAACGACTAACGTCCATCCAGAATAAAGAATGTGTTCCAGAACTTGGGAAATACTAGCTAGGTCTTTCCCCCAACGCTGGACTAATCGGTTAAACAGAGCACCCAACCAAACTAACCACTTAAGCCTACTCAATTCCAATAGATCAACTGAATTCCCTTTTTGCCTCTTTTCAAAGTTCCACGACATAGGTGGATCAAAACATTCCACGACATAGGTGGATCAAAACATTCTCTTTATCCAGTTTTCAAAATCACTATCACCTATCTCCTTTTTAAAACCATTCTGTCACAGCACACTATTCAAAACTTCTTTTTATTATATCACATTTAGAGATACGTGCTTTCAGAAGTTACTTTTCCCCAAAACATAATTTTAAACAACATTTCCAAATACAGGGGATACATAACTTAAAACGTTTCTATTCCATTGCGAGATTAAAACATTAGCTATTCACATATACTGAACCATAAAAGAATGGTCAGGGGTACTTACCTTGCAGAGCTTTACAACTATCACTGATTGACCTTGGACTGACTTGGACGCTCGGCTTTATCGCCTTACTAGTAGACTATCCTGGATCTGAATTCAACACTCAGCTCCTTTGCTTGGAACCTTGCTGAGCTCGTCGACTGATCACTAGGTTACTTTTAGTTCGATTTCAATTCTTGAGTCCTTTGACTAAAACCTACAGAGTCGAAATACCCTACGTTAGACGACCAGGTATGCTTGACATATCCTCGCTAACAAATCTACCCATTCGATATCAAATCCTGAATCGTATTTAAACATATTATAATGACGCATGCAACAATTAGGGTTCACGTTCTCTAAAATCGGTTCGGTGTTCGTTTCCATAAAATACTTATACTCGTCATTTTATAAAACTAGGGTTACTGGTTTTGGAAAAATACTTCATCACAACAAACAATCAAGTTTCGAATAAAATATATATATTTATATATTCGTTCGACGTCCCGATAATTACCGGATATGCTCCCATATTTCCATAGTTTGATTTCCCGGAAATTGGGCAGCGTCTCATTTGTTTATCGGACTACCTGTCGAAACATAATCGACATCTCAAACACAACCAATCAAATCCAGAATTCAACAATCACAATTTAAAATACAATTTATTTACCCGACTTTGATGTAACATAACAAATTTTTCATTCTGAACATTAATTTTACGCACTAAGTATTATTTTTATAATAATTGTACGAATTAAATATTAAATAGTATTTTATAAATATAGGACTCAGAATTAGATCATCACCGTCCACCGTCCGCTCGTAAAAAAAATCATCACGGACGGCGGCAAATTTTTCGGGGCACCCGCTTATTCGGGTTCTAACACAAAAATTCCACCGATAATTTTATAAATTAATTCCGTACGAAATCATTTATTTCACAAATGCTCGATCAAGAATTTCTGCAAAAAGAATTAAAATTCATTCCCATCAGAAAATAAAAAAAACAAAAGAATAATTAATTGCAAAAGAACACACGCACGCACGTGTACTAGTAACACAGGAACCAGACGAGAAATGGAAAGAAACAAGCAGCCGGCCGGAAAAGAAGGCCGAAAAATGGAGAAATCCGGCAGCAACTTTAACATCCACTAGCCTGACGTCACACACTCGCATATATATACATATATACGAAAGTATATACTAACAAAACCGCACAACCACACCGCTCCTTGCTGGAAAAAAAGAAAGGCGGCAACGAAAAAGTACTCACCGGAAATAGGGGAAGCGGGGGAAAAATATCACAGAGAACAAAGCAATCGAGTCAGGAGAGGAGAGATTGCAATCGAGGGAGAGAAACATGCGAGAGATTGAAAGAGAGAGTGAAGAAGATGAGAGGAGGGGGAGTAAAATGGGAATAGGGGAAGTAATGTTTAATTTTATTATCTGCTAACCACAATGAAACACGTATCCAATTAGCTGCCACCCTAATTCAGACCTTGCCACGTAGCAACTAGATAATTATAAATTCCCGGTAGTCCGATTCTGACCCGAAATTTAAGATTAACGGACCGGGGTGCATTTAAAATAATTTCAGAAAATAACGTAAATAGTTTTAAAATGTCATAAATATCCCGAAGTTTATAAAAACATAAATTTCGTAGTTTTAAAATAATTTTTGAAAAGCAATTTATACCCGCTTTTATCAATTAAATGAATCAACGCGCGGGTGAAATTAATCCCAAAAATTCCCAAAATAATTTTAAAATTCTCGTAATATTCCAAACTTATATAAATATGAGTTTCATAATTTTTGAAAAATTATGGAATTATATACATAATTTACAATTAAATGCAATCAGAAAATCATATAGGGTTAAATAATTAATGAAATATTGATTTCTAAATTTTATAAAATCCCAAAAATTATTATTATAATTATAAAATCGTAAAACAATTTTATAGACAATCAAAATATTTAAGGAAAATAAAACTACAATAAAATCACTTTTAAAAGTGAAACAAAATTATACCACCCAATAATTAACTACACAATTCAGTCCCATATACTAGTAATCACATATACATAATAATAAAGCAATAATCCGCTGACAGAACCCATAAACATATTTTATTTATTTAATTATTCAATAATTACACATTTAATTAATACTAAAAATATATGAGTCGTTATATCCTTCCCCCTTAAAAAGATTCTGTCCTCAGAATCTGATCTAACTAAACAAGTGAGGATATTTGTCAAGCATATCTGACTCTAACTTCCAGGTAGACTCTTCGACTCGAGGATTTATTTAAAGCGTACTCACTATGGATATAAACTCATTCCTAAGGACTCGCTCTTAACGATCTAGGATTTGGATCGATGATTCCACGCAGAATAAATTCGAATGAGAGCCCCTTGGCTCCTAATCAACGACTTGGTTCGAATCAAGAACATATCACTTTAACATTGACACGTAGAATATACTATAAAATTTGCTGCCACTATGGCGACAATACCATGAGCAACTTTATCGATCTTCCTCAATACCTCGAACGGGTACATATATTTAAGAATCAACTTGTCCCTTCTAATCAAACCTAACCAGTCTCTTTCAAGGTGAAACTTTTATCAATATCCACGATCCTATTTCTATATCCATACTCTTTCGATGCAAATTTGCCTTCTTTCTTTGTCTATCCCGAGCTGCTTCAACTCTTTTCCAAATCAACACCACTACGCCCTGGGTGTGCTGAACTAATTCAGGACCTAACAACATTTCTACTCCAACTTTATCTTATAATATGGGGAACCACACTTATGTTCATACAAGGCTTCGCAAGGTAGCATTCCCCTACTAGCATGATAACTTTTAGCATAGTAAAACTTAATCAATGGTAGGTGATTACCTTAGTTTCCTCTTAAATCCAAAATATATACTCTCAAAATATCTTATATTGTTTGAATCGTCTTTTCACTTTGACTTTTTGTCTAAAGATGGTGGGCGGTTTTTCAATTTAGTTTCCAACATTCGATCGCCTCTTACTCATTTCCATCAGTTAAGGCTGGAAAATAATCTTATATACTCATTGTTCATCACCTTCAAGTACTCGACTTCAACTCCCACAATTTCCAATTCCTTTTGCTAACTCCTCAGGGATCTTTATTACATATCTTTTACTACACTGGCCTTGTTTCAGTGGTCATTAATAGGATACCATAATCTTTTGGTAACCTCAACCAAAATTCATACCTTAAAATCTTAACATACAATCCCTCTTTTTTCAACCTTCATAGGGAAATCCTTGGGCGTTCTATATAGATTCTCTAGATTTTAAATAGCTGAGGATGTTATCAATAAATACAATTACACTTATGCAAGTACTTCTTATATACTTTGCTCAATTAATCTTTAAACGCGACTGGTGCATTTGATAATTCAAATGACATCACTAGAACTCATAATATCCATACTTTACTCTAAACACAGTCTTTAGTATGACCCTAGGCTTACCTTTAGTTAATGGTAGCCTGATCTTAGGTCATCCTCCAAGAACTAACACGTTCCTTTCATTGAGTTATATAAATAATCAATTCTATGCAGGGATTACTTATTCCTATTCGTCAACTTTTCAAACTTCTGATAATCAGTACGTAACTGCAGACATCCATCCGTTTCTCTTTTTCTCTAAACCTCATTATTCCTTTATTCCACAATCCTGAAGTTTCCTTAGCTAACTATTCAATTCCTACTAGCCATATGATACAGGCTTTTGACACCATCCCAACTATGTATAGTACCCAATGAGAGTTCTATCTCATGCTCCGAGGTAATCGTGGTAAGTCATCTGGTAAAACTTTTAGGACATCACTTGCTATCGGCATCTCTTCCAAGTTAAGTGCTTCCTTCTTGATATCCACAACATGCGCTAGTTATGCCTTACACTCTTGCTTATGCCAACGAATACTCATCCTAATATTAACTCCCATAAATATTACTATATGCTTTTTCTAGTAATCAATCATTGCCCTGGTTTCTTATCAGGGTCTTGAGCAGGTGACCTTTTAATCATATTACAGGTCTTAGCCTTGGGTGTACTGGATGTCAGACCTTTTGATGCACTACCTCCCATATTATCTCGGGAAGCACTTCTACAGTTCTGGCCACATGCCCTACCTTACCATAATTATAACACGTGACTCCTAGATTTTCCACTTTACACTCTGACGCATAATGTCCTTTCTGTCCACACCTGAAACATTCAGTATTTGCTTTACACACTCCACTGTGCCTTTTACCATATTGCTTACACTCCAATATAGGTGACCTGACCGATTTGACTTGGTTAGAGCTGACTGAGGTGGTATTAGTCTTGTTTAAAGAAATGTTTTGTCCTCTGAATTCTTTATTCTTATCCCTTCTAACCTTTTCCTGAGACTTCTGGCTAAATCCTTCTTAACCTGATGCTCCTTCCACATCATCTATCTTTCGCTTCTTATCTTCTTTTTCTCTAGCGGCTAACTTCTGATCAAATTCAATTACTAAGGCGGCCTGAACTACGGAATGATACGTCTTGAGTTGTAATGCCACAACTCCGCTGCGAATTTCAGGCTTCAATCCTTGTTGAAACCTCCTTGCCTTCTGAGCTTCAGAGTGCGCATAGTCTGGTGTAAACCTAGCCAACTATGTGAACTTAGCCTCATAGTCACCTACACTCCTATTACCTTGCTTCAATTCTAGGAACTCAATCTCCATTTGATTCCTCACATAGTCAGGAAAATACTTTTCCAAAAATAACCCGGTAAACCTAGCCCATGGAACAGGGCCTTCTCCTTCTAACACTCTGGTTGACTCCCACCAATAATTAACTTCATTTTTCAAGAAATAACATGCATACTCAGTCTTAAGATTATCGCTTACTTGGACAAGGTTGAAAGCTTTCTCCATCTCTTTTAACCATGCTCTAGCAGCTACTAGATGAGGTTCACCCTTAAATTCAGGAGGGTTAACATTCTGAAAGGATTTGAAATTAGCACTTTGGTTCACTCCTTCCGGTTACTGTTGCAACAGTAGTTGTTGTTGCTGAACCTGTTGGATTAGCTGCAACTGTTGTTGCTGCTGCTGGCGCAATAAGTCTAGAATTTCATTTATAACCGGACCCTCCGCAAAACTACTACTATTTTTTCTAGACTGGGTAGCTTTCTTGGGTGATATCTTCCTGAAATATATAAATGAGTTCATTCAAAACATAACAAAAATATTTGATAAAAGACATCACCGTTTAAACGGTGCACCTGTATCAGGAAAATGCTGCCCAATCACAATACCCATGTCTTTAATATCGAGGTCCATTTATAAAAGAAATCTAGATTAGCAGCACTAACAACTATAGCAACAATGACAGTAGCAGAATCAACAACAGTACAGGAAAATTAAAATACAAAGAAACTAAACACCGTAGCAGGGATCCTCAATATAACAACAACTGACCAAATTCCCATCACTACTCAAGTACAGCAGCTAAACTGATCTATTATGCAACAAAGGTTGGCTGGCTATATCACCCACACACTATGTAGAACAAATCGGTAAATCAAGTTAAGCTTAAGGAACACTGACTATACTAAGCACCGTAGTCCATATTTTAACCAACCATCCCTCTAAGGATGATTTCGTATCACCCACAAGTAATTTACCAACCACTGAATTACTATTCCCGAGGCTATAACTCCACCGATATATTTTGAATCTTCACTGTTACCCTTATTCTTAAATAACATCCTGATATAGGACTTTCGTTCTTCCTGACAGTCAACTTTCACTTACTTCCAATAATCAAGACTGTCTGCTACAAAGATTACTAACGAATTCATTGTCATGGAATTTCAAAATCAAGGAAATCGAATTAGAAGGAACAATGAAGAAAATGTAGGTATGACTGAGAGCAACTATACAAGTACATAAGATGGCCAGTCTTAGTACCGCATAGTTTACAATACATAATTCGGTGGCATCCCACCAGACCCTTTGTCACATAGACAAATAGTCGAATCATATGCACTGTTTGCCCCAATCGACCGAAAGAATCATCGAGGAAAAAATAATGTTTAGATAGAAAATTCACAAATAGGAAGGGAAAATCTGATTTATGATAAATCAACAAAACCTTAAGTCACTTGCTTCAAGTCGACTTCCTTGGGGATAAGCAAGCAACTTATTAGATGGTAAACAATTATTCTGGAAGCAAAAGGTGTCTCAAGAAATACGCGTAAGGGTTCAAGATATAAACCACAGTACTAATCTCCCTTCACTATGAGACTTCACTGTCATAACAGCCGCTGACTACAATCATTCCATCTGAACTCACCGAGGTCACGTACTTATCCAACAACATCCCTTGACATAGAAGGTACGATATTTAGGGATAATTTTGGTGTCTCTTCATTCGATACTTCCAGGGTTCACTCAGAAACTAACCTTTCACGGTCAGACTCATTTTCGC
This sequence comes from Apium graveolens, assembly GCF_009905375.1. NCBI lineage: Eukaryota > Viridiplantae > Streptophyta > Magnoliopsida > Apiales > Apiaceae > Apium > Apium graveolens. The sequence continues at coordinate 259,777,034 of NC_133652.1, read as the reverse complement.
GAAAGGGAGAACTAAAACCTCTATCGGCATTACCCACGATACATATACTAGGGAGACGTACTATAAGCGAGGGCAGTTCCAGCCAATTCTCAATAGACGCCAAGGTTACGCCTTCGAACCCTCAACTAAACTCTTAGACTCGCTCCTCTGATTGAGTTGCTGACTCACATTTATGTATAAACCTTCTAGCCCTCTTTTGACTCTACTCCTAACCTAAATCAGGGACTCAAACCTGTAGCCCTGATACCAACTGTGACGGCCTCAACCCCGGGGTCAGGAGTTAACATCATCAACAACCACAACAACAAACATAATATAATAAATTCCATGATAGAATATAAACATGACCCATTTTTTCAAGATCCTTTCCAGGTTTAAGTGTGATTTAGGCTACACAACTATTACAACCCAATTTATCTTATACAATCCTGACCACTAACCAAATACAGCAACTCCACATACCACATCTATTCTGGACACAACTACCTCAGAGGAGCCTGACACAGAAGGAACTGGAGCTATGCCCTAACTACCACGGAAGAATCTCTTAGGCATCTGTAATACATATATAAAACATTCTGCAAGGGTGAGCAATCAATTACTCAGCAGTACCTCTATATGAATAACAGGTAAAGCAATTTATGATAAAATAATGATAGGAACAAAGATTATAGCTCGCTTGCAAAACATGTTAAACATTCATAAACTGGATATTCAAAACTAGCATGCTCTGAAAAATAACAATATCAGTCCTTTTCTATGTATAAATACCAAAGTTAAATCTCAGCATGCTATATCATTTGTAAATCATCTGTCTCAACAAGTTGATTTGTTAAACGATTTCAAAACTGAATCAATCAAATCTATTGGATGTTCAACGGGTGAAGATAGATGATCAGTCTATCATCACCGGACAGCGACTAACGGCCATCCAGAATTAAGAATGTGTTCTGGAACTTGGGAAAAGACTAGCTAGGTCTTTCCCCCAACGCTGGACTAATCGGTTAAACAGAGCGCCCAACCGAACTAGCCACTTACGCCTACTCAATTCCAATAGATCAACTGAATTCCCTTTTTGCCTCTTTCCAAAGTTCCACGACATAGGTGGATCAAAATATTCCATGACATAGGTGGATCAAAACATTCTTTTTATCCAGTTTTCAAAATCACTATCACCTATCTCCTTTTTAAAACTATTATGTCACAGCACATTATTCAAAACTTCTTTTCATTTTAATCACGTTAGAGATAGGTGCTTTCAGAAGTTACTTTTCCCCAAAACATAATTTAAAACAACATTTCCAAATACAGGGGATACGTAACTTAAAATGTTTCTATTCCATTGAGAGATTAAAACATTAGCTATTCACATATACTGAACCATAAAAGAATGGCCAGGGGTACTTTCCTTGCAGAGCTTTAAAACTATCACTGACTGACCTTGGACTGACTTGGACGCTCGGATTTATCGCCTTACTAGTAGACTATTCTGGATCCGACTTCAACACTTAAGTCATTTGCTTGGAACCTTGTTGAGCTCGTCGACTGATCACTAGGTTACTTTTAGTTCGATTTCAATTCTTGAGTCCTTCGACTAGAACCTACAAAGTCGAAATACCCTACGTTAGACGACCAGGTATGCTTGACATATCCTCGCTAATAAATCTACCCATTCGATATCAAATTCCGACTCGTATTTATACATATTATAATAACACACGCAACATTTAGGGTTCACGTTCTCGAAAATCGGCTCGGTATTCATTTCCATAAAATACGTATACTCGTCATTTTACGAAACTAGGGTTACTGGTTTTGGAAAAATACTTTAATCACAGCATACAATCAAGTTTTGAATAAAAAATATATATTTATATATTCGCTCGACGTCCCAATAACCGGATACGCTCCCGTATTTCTGTAGTTTGATTTCCCGGAAGTCGGGCAGCGTCTCCTTTGTTTATCGGACTACCCATCAAAACATAATCGACGTCTCAAACACAACCAATCAAATCCACAATTCAACAATCACAATTTATAATACAATTTATTTACCCGACTTTGATGTAATATAACAAATTTTTCATTCCGAAAAATAATTTTACGCACTAAGTATTATTTTAATAATAATTATACGAATTAAATATTAAATAGTATTTTATAGATTTAGGACTCAGAATTAGATCATCACTGTCCACCGTCCGCTCGTAAAAAAATTCATCGCGGACGGCGGCAAAATTTTCGGGGCACCCGCTTATTCGGGTTCCAACACAAAAATTACACCGATAGTTTTATAAAAAAATTCCGCACGAAATCATTTATTTCACGAATGCTCGATCAACAATTTCTGCAAAAAGAATTAAAAATTCATTCCCATCAAAATATAATAAAACAAAAGAATAAATAATTGCAAAAGAACACACGCACGTGCATGTACTAGCAACACAGGAACCAGACGAGAAACGAAAAGAAACAAGTAGCCGGCCAGAAAAGAAGGTCGGAAAACGGCGAAATCCGGCAGCAACTTTAACAGCCACCAGCCTGACATCACACACTCGCATATATATATATACGAATGTATATACAAACAAAACCGCAATACACCACCGCCACTCCTTGCCGGGAAAACGGAAAGGCGGCAACGGAAAAGTACTCACCGGAAATAGGGGAAGCGGGGGAAAAATATCACAGAGAACAAAGCAATCGAGTCAAGAGAGGAGAGATTGCAATCGAGGGAGAGAAACATGCGAAAGATTGAAAGAGAGAGTGAAGAAGATGAAAGGAGGGGGAGTAAAATGGGAACAGGGAAGTAATGTTTAATTTTATTATCTGCTAACCACAATCAAACAGGTATCCAATTAGCGCCACCCTAATTCAGACTTTGCCACGTAGCAACTAGATAATTATAAATTCCCGGTAGTCCGATTCTGACCCGAAATTTAAGATTAACGGACCGGGGTGCATTTAAAATAATTTCAGAAAATTACGGAAATAGTTTTAAAATGTCATAAATATCCCAAAGTTTATAAAAACATAAATTTCATAATTTTAAAATGATTTCTGAAATGCCATTTTTATCAATTAAATGAATCAACACGCAGGTGAAATTTATCCCAAAATTCCCAAAATAATTTTAAAATTCTCGGAATATTCCAAATTTAAATAAATATAAGTTTCATAATTTTTGAAAAATTCTGGAATTATATACGGATTTTAAAATTAATTGCAATCAGAAAATCATATAGGGTTAAATAATTGATGAAATATTGATTTCTAATTTTATAAAATCCCAAAAATAATTACTGTAATTATAAAATAATAAAAATAATTTTAGAGACAATTCAAATATTTATGAAAAATAAAACTACAATTAAATCACTTTTAAAAGAGAAACAAAATCATACCACCCAATAATTAACTACGTAATTCAATCCTATATACTAGTAATCATATATACATAATAACAAAGCAATAACCCGCTGATAGAACCCATATACATATTTTATTTATTTAATTATTCAATAATTACACATTTAAATAATACTAAAAATATACGAGTCGTTACATCAAGCATCTAGAAATTTACATGATTATGTGCCTGAATATCCCATGCCAACTTTTCTGTATGAAAATTCACATGTACCTTATGAAATACTAACCCGTGGACCCTTACGCAAAAAGGGTACCAAAAGGTTTAACTAATTTTCTGTATAGGTATGCTTTACTGCTAAGAAAGATGTGTGGTATCTTGACAGTGGATGTTCTCGCCATATGACCGGTAATAAGTCATTATTGAACAACATTAGAAAGGTAGCCGCAGGGAGCGTAATATTTGGAGATAGTAGTAAAGGCAACATCATTGGCATTGGAGATATCGGGAATGAAAGTTTTAGAATAGCAAATGTACAATTAGTCACTGGACTAAAATATAACTTGCTTTCAATAAGTCAACTATGCGATAATGGTTGCAAAGTTATTTTTCATCCGATTCATTATTCTATTTATGACAAGGATGGAAAGATAGCTCTTAATTGTCCACGAGACAAAAATGTTTATACATGTGATATAAAAAATTATGAAAATGTTTGTTTGATTTCTACAAATGAGGATCCGTGGTTATGGCATCGAAGATTGGGCCATGTAAACATGAAACTCATTAAAACCATATGCTCTAAAGAACATGTACATGGATTACCAAAAATCAATTTCATAAAAGATCATATATGTGAAGCTTGCAAGATTGGAAAACAAATTTGCGCATCTCATAAAGCTAAATTCATGGTGTCTACCACTAGACATCTTGAACTTTTACATATGGATCTTATGGGACCAGTTCCGGTACAAAGCCTTGAAGGATGTCTATATACCCTTGTGGTATTGATGATTTCTCTCGCTTTACTTGGACTGAATTCCTAAAGACAAAAAGTGACGCATTTAATTCATTTTTCGCTCTTTGCAAACGTCTTCAAAATTAACAAAATAATGCAATTGTGTATATTCGAACAGATCATGGCAAAGAATTTGAAAATTCTAGCTTTGTTGAATATTGTGAAGAATGTGGTATCACTCACAACTTTTCTGCCCCTTACACACCTCAATCAAATGGGGTTGTAGAAAGGAAGAATTGAACATTACAACAAATGGCAAATACTATGCTAAATGAGTATCGGCGACCAAAATATTTTTGGGTCGAAGCTATGTCAACGGCTTGCTATATTCTTAATCGAGTATTACTAAGTCCTATCAAAATGAAGACTCCTTACGAGCTTTATTTTGGTAAAACCCCTAAGCTTGATTACTTCAAAGTTTTTGGTAGTAAATGCTACATATTAAATACTAAAGATTATCTAACGAAATTTGACCCAAAATCAAGTGAGGGTGTGTTTCTTGGATATTCAATAATTAGCAAAGCTTATTACGTATTTAATCTTAAAAATTTAGTGGTGGAATAATCAATGAATGTAACATTTTATGAATCTAAACCTCCCAGAAAGTTTAAGGATTTAGTCGATGATGATTAGGATTCAAATGAAGAAAATCCAAATGACGTTGAAGATGTTATCCGTCAAATGGGAAATTTGAAATATGGAAATGAAATTCCAACTAATCTTCTCGAAGTAAAAGAGACTGATGTTGAATTGCCTTCAGATATTCCATTAATTAGAGATCATCCTATAGACAATGTCTTAGGTGACTTAACTAAAGGCGTTCAAACTCATGCTCAAGTTCAAAACATTGTGAGTCATATGGCCTTTCTATCACAAATAGAACCCAAAACCGTAAAGGAAGCTTTATTAGATGAAGACTAGATCTCGTCTATGCCAGACGAGCTAAATCAATTCTCTCATAATAAAGTTTGGGAACTAGTTCCACCACCACCCGAAACTTCCATAATTGGATCTAGATGGGTCTTTCGAAATAAATTAGACGAAAATGGAACCGTGATTAGAAAATAAAGCAAGATTAGTTGCTCAAGGCTATTGTAATGCCCCCAAATCCGGGGTCGGGGATCCGGGTTGTCACGAGTTCCATTTCCCGTAATAACACCCAATCTTATTAAACAATCAACTACTCTGTACTGTGACCCCACAATAAACACACACACCACACGTTATAGTCTCAGAGATGAACATCCAAAAATAACCACAAGTCATTTTATTCCACAATTATCTGCCAATACACCTTAAAAGGTTTTCTGAATAAATTTACATTTCTTTGCCATTATTACAATTCATAATATACATAAGTCTGGTACATTATTAGTTGAAAACTTAGCCTATTGGTAATTTCTACCTCAGCTACAGCGGCCTCAACGCTTCCAGAAAGCTGCGGAACGTTTCCTATCCGCTTGCGAATTGGGAGCTTGGTCCTGTTCATCTTATCTATCTGATGTTGTGTGATGAAAGAAGAAAGCAAGGGTGAGCAGCAAGCCCACCAAAATAATATGTATAATGATTAACAATATATGAGCCTACTCATAATACTCATGAAAGTCTTGGTCAAAAGAAATGAACCAAGTTGATATCTTAATGCGATGAAGTCGCAAAGTATTCAGTATATATATATACATATATACTTTTCAAAATATTGGAAGTCCTCTTCCATGCATAATATACACAAAGTCCCAGGGTATAACTGTATAAAAAATATCGTTGCAAGGTGATCTCATATATCTAACCTTGTCTCAACGTTTTTCTGAAAATCTTTGTCATTCATAAGACAATTATTAATTAGATATAAGTTTAAAAGACGAAGTTACAAGATACCCCAATATACTTATATCTTTCCCAAATACTACTTGAACTACCACCGTTCAAGTTATAATCAGTTTCATACATTAATTAACCCTTTTTGGTCTTTAACCTATGTTTCAAAGTAAGGCGAGGGGAAAAGTTTCGTTCGCGAAACGCCGTTACTTGAAACGGTCGTTTCTCCTAAACCGTGCATCGGAATCGAACGAACTACATATCAAAACGAAGCTCGTAACACGAGCTATCTAGACATGGCAATGGTCATAATCTAGCAGGGGGTTCTCGGGTCCTAATGTTATGCACAAAAACAGTCTAAAGAAAACCGGACGTTACGACGGCTATGTTTACGTGATTTCCCAAATTTAAACCATTCAAAACCAACCACAATTCAACCCCAAATCAATCATACAACCAACATCCCTCCAAACCACATCATAACAGCCCCAACAAATCCACATTAACCATTTATACTTATTCCCCACATGAACTAAAAGCTTTACTTAGGTTCTTTAACTAATTATCAAGATTTACAATTCCAACAATACCACAAAACCAACTAATCTCTACAACTCAACCAAACTTCAAACAATCAAGCATCATGCTTCACATATACTATATCAATCATATTCAATCCTAATTACTCAAAACTAAAGCTAGGGTTTGTAGTTTATACCTTCCTTGGAGAGTGGAGAATCAAGAGAATGGCTTGGAATCACCCTTAAAGTCCTTATCCAAGCTTAATCTAAACAAAACTTCAAGAACACAAATTTTAGTTCTTGAAAAACACTATTCACCATCTTCTTTCATGATTTATAGAAAAAGATTGGCTTGGAATTAGAAGCTTAAACTTATAGGAAGTATGTAACTATCCATGGGGAAGCTTAGATAATTACCTTGCTAAATAGTAAGTGGAGGAGCTTGGACTTTCATTTTTTAAGAAAAGAGGCCGAGAGCTAGCTTGGGAAGAAAGAGAGATTTTTGTGTTTTTTGCTTTGACTTGATTTTTGGTTGGTTGATTTTGTTTTGTTTTGTTTTAGGTCAATTACCTAATTAACCTTGGACTTTGTGTGGTTCTCATTCAACCACACCTCTTTCCTTCCCATGTCATGCTTGTGTCATCCTCATGATGTCATCGTCCCCTCCTTGTCCTCTTTCTATTGGTTGGATGACATCATCCCCACTAATCCCTTTGATTAGCTTTTAATTGTTTGCCTAATGACCGCTGATCTGTTATACGGTTCGCTTAACTTTCGTTCTCGTTTCTCGTTTGAGGGATCATACCCGGGATCTTATTACTTAGGTTCCCTTAACCTTTCTCAATACATTAAATTCCTTTTTTTTTGATCCTCTATTATAATCCTTCAATTTAAATCCTTTTTATCCTGTTACCTTATACTCAATTCTCTCCGTATCTAGTGGATTTCCGGGAAAAATCAAAGTGTTCGGATTTGGATTCTGACGATCTTTACATACACTTATATCCCATATAAAGTACTAATAAAATCTCAGAATATCCATATCAGAACCCCTACATAGTATGGCATGAAAAGTTTTCTCATTCAGCAAAAACACTATTCATAAGGGTTTCAAAAATTTCCCAAAAATTGGGGTTATTACAGTCTCCCCTCCTTAAAAGGATTTCGTCCCGGAATCAGATAGAAATGAATAGGGATACTTTCTTAGTATTGCACTTTCTAACTCTCAAGTCAATTTTCCCACATTGTGGTTCTACCATCAAACTCTTACTAGTTTGATAACCCTTCTCCTAAGCACTTGTTCCTTCTTAATCTATACCCTTCCGGGTTGCTCCATATAGGTTACGTCTGGTTGCATGTCTATGCGCTCCTATGCCCCTATTTGTCTGGCATCCGAATTACACTTCCTTAACATTGATACGTGGAACACGTTATGAACTTGCTACAGGTTCGGGGGTAGGGCTAGCTCATATGCTAACTTCCCAAATGTCTTAATATATCCAAGGGTCCAACAAATTGTAGACTTAGCTTTCCTTTCTTTCCGAACTTCATCAATCCTTTCCAAGGGTTTCCAATGGGATACCTATAACATTACTAGGCCCTCTATTTCATACTTTTTGCCCTTTTTGAGTCAAATCAGCATACCTCTTATGTCCATCTTGGGTTACTACCAGCCGTCCTCTGATTAGATCTATTATATCCCTGGTCCTTTGGACTACTGCGGTTCCGAGCATCTTGCGCTCTACAACTTCATCCTAACATAAGGGAGATCGACATTGTCTTCCCTCAAGGATCTCATAAGGCGACATCTCGATAATGACATATGATCTATTGTCGTAAGATAACTTAATCCGCGTTAAGTGATCATTCCAAATTCTTTCAAGTCTATTGCACAGACTCTCATCATAGCTTCTAACATTATAGCTTTTGCTTCTCAATACCCATTCTTTTCCAGTTCGTAATCGCTATCACCTTCCGTCCCTAATCTTATACTGGTTATACCTTTGGCTCGTTAGCGTTCTATAACCTTTTTAATAACCACGTCAACCTTAGTATCACGAATGTGTTTCCATTCCGAATACCACCAAAACTTTATTACTCCTGTTTCAGTTGTTTCTATTTTCCAAAATTTGATCAATCAAATAGAAGTAAAGGAATTTGTTGAGAGATCACTATGATCAGGAACACTTGTTATATCGCATAGTTAGTACAGAAGGTGGCCAGCCTTTAGTACTTGACAAGCAATTAAACAATAGATGGTATCCTACTAGGCTTCTATCACACAGATAGATAGTCATTCGGCAATACCTCCCCTTCTGGAAGGGTTGTTCTTCTCAGCTTACATGAAATGAAAAGAAGAGAAAAGAGCGAACTGAAGAGAATTGTATATATATGTAAAAAATATTGCCATAAAATATCTGGCTTGGAATCTATCTCTGAACTATAGAGGTTTGTCATAGGAGAACAAAACATATATGTATTTATATCAACATCGAGTATTATAGCATCATATTTCACATGCCTAAATATTTTCGCTATCCCGTCCATCATTCTATGGACCCATGCTCTTCCTCGAGCTTATACACAATTACCTTTGAAACTCCCTCGACATCGAAAATCGAATCTGGGATCTCATTCTATATATCACCGTTACTAGGATTCTATGCTCGCACCGCAACCTTCCTCATATAGTAATACGACTCTCTATTGATAAGAAGGAGTAAATATTCAATAGGTAGATACTCTACTTAATTAGTCTATCAATGATAACTTATACACTACCACGACCCGATTAGTGGTACTTAATCTCAACATCCATTCCAATACAACTCTCGTGGTTGTAATCAGCTCATTACTCGCAGAATCATTGCTGCTTTACTATGGTCCACCACTGACCTACTGTCATCATTCACTTTCCATGAAATCTTAATATCTAACCATACGGAGTCCATACATCTCGTATCTAATTCTCCTAAGGAGGTAACATGATCACCGTTCATGATTCATGAAGAACACTCCTGAACTTGACGTACTTTCATGCCATGAAGTAGATAAAATTGCAGAAGAGTTTCAGTCAAAGTAATGATAGCAGGTTAATACCATTCTTAATCGTATGCCTTAAATAGAAGACTTAACTCAAAGGTTCGTTTAGTCCTTTTTGAAACATGGTCCTGGATTATTCTCAAGATAGTACCTTATGAGATAGATAGCCCGCTCCTGGCGATTACTCGAATTAAACCTTTACCGAACTACTATTACGGTTGGGTATTGCACAGTCATCAGAAGGAATCTCAATCTTCCAAACCATAATACAACCTTCACAGCTTTAATCATCATCACTGTATTCTTTTGGCACAAACGCCTATAATTATCCTCTTACCTTTAAAGTGTCGGCCACCTCTTTGGCCTTTCCTGATAGTAAAATTTCCTTACAGTCAATGTCATTTTAACCACCTCCAAATAAATTTTCTACCTTATTTCAATCACAGCTTATGTGAAAATGCTTTTCTTTAATATCTGATGAGTAAATAAAAAAAATATCACCATTTTTCCCTAAGTTATTGCCTCAATCTTTAGAGGTTAATCACTGTCACGACTGACTCTCAATCATACTTAGAACATCTTTTATCTTAGGTCCTAATTGCCCTGAACAATTTCGACCTTTACTGGTTCGATTCATACTTTCTCGTGGTTTAACACGTGCCTCACTTGGCAACATTATAATTACGTCATATTTCCTTTATCAACATTTCTATTCTTGAGAATTTTGAATATTACCTTTCTCCTTGTAAAACCTCTAAGGTTATCCTTCAATCGTTCCTCCTGTATTCCCTAGATACAGGGCATATCACAATACCATTTACTAATACTAGAACCATTGTCTATATTCTTCTGAAAAATTTCTCCACTGATTCTTAAAGGTTGTTGTTACCTTAACCCTTTCCCAATCATACTGTCAAAACTCATACTGTCCCTATTAAGGGTGACATGCCAACCTTTATGCAGTCCCCTAGGATTCATTTTAAGTTACCAATGTTCTATCCTTAATTCCACCTTTAAAAGGTACCTGCATCCTTCCATGGATAAATCAAGTCATATATCCTTGATAGATTATCTTATTCATCATTCCCACCTCGATAGTCTATACCTAACTTCATAATAGCATCCTTATTCAAATTGAGGTCAATCCTTATGGCCTCCAAAAGATAACAATGGTCATCCGCTTTTCTTTCCTGATTTGGTAATGATAACATGGATGTTCTGGAAGATATTGGTCATGTTCAACGTGAACTTCTTCTTAATAATTCCTTATTTACTTTTGTTGTTTATCTCAACAGTCACCTCAATGTTGGGATACCTCTCATACCTGGCGTCTCCCTTTCTGGGTAACAAGCCACCGGTCTTACACTTCACATTCTTGAAGGTCACTTCCTTCATCCAAATTTTCCTAATTTCTTACTTCCTTGTCTCCTCAGTCTATCCGCGTCTCATTATTTATCCTTCGAACTATCTCAAGGTTTCCTCGAATCCTCCCAACTTAAAAGGGATAAAATGTACATAACTCGTATGCCTTCAACCATCAACTTTAACTCATGGTGAATCACCCTCATACCAATGATTACATACTTTCCTATTTCTATTGCTACGAGTCTTTAGGGTTTCCTCATACCCGACTCCCTTATCATACCTCAAACTCTATTGCCTTTATATCCCTTTCCACTTCAGTTCCTTTTTATTTCCCTTTCTCTTATCATTATTTCATGAACCAACACAACATAAGCATTGATTTCAAACATCCCGTCATTCTGGATTCGTGTCCTTAGAATGAATCTTGACAAATTTTACAACTTAGATTCATAATTCATCATACCCATCCACTTTTGTTCTAGCTCCAAAGCTTTTACACTATCTCCTTATCTTTGGGAATTACTTTCCCGAAAACAATTGACTGAACTTAAATCAGTTTATTCTATCCTCTGGCTCCGTGCCTTTCTTGGTCTTTCACCAGCGGGTGGTCTCTCTCTTAGGAGGGTAAGTGACAAAAACAGTCTTTTGTGATTCGTCAATCATTTAGAATTTCAAATGATTCCTATATTTCCTTTAGTCAGGCTCTTGCCTCGACTGGGTCAGCTTGTTCCTTGGAACTCTAAGGGCTTAGCGACTTAAAGGCCCTGAAACAATTTCTCACCGCATTATTTCCTCAAGGTGGTGGTTGGGGATAATAGTATAAGTTCTGTCTAGACAGGTCCATAAATTTCCGTATAGGAGTACCGTCTCGGGTCTCCTTTCCTTATTTGACTTTCTGTTTCCTTAGTATGAAATGTTTCATCCTTCTCCCATACTTGGGGTTATCTTATACGTTAAAAACCTTGTTTTCCACTCTATTATGTTATGGGTTCTTTCTTTCTTGATGGCAACCTCCCTGACTATCACATTCTGGGTTTGCCCTAAATCCTATTCCTCAAACTATGGCTCTCATCTAAGTTCTCATCCTTAAGCTCTTGAACTTTCGGAACCCAAATTCTATAGGAATACCTCATTATTCCCTTATCATCTTTCTCGGTATTAATCTCATATTTATTTGTTGGCTCTCTGCCTTCATTCATCACCTTTTTCTGGCACAATATGCTCTTTTCCAATAATTCGGTCTCTATTGCAATCTCAAACAGCTTTTCGGTACCGGCTCCGGTTACCTTCACTACTATTTCCATTTTCTCGAAATCTCTTATCAATTCTCCCAAAGACATTATCATCTTGAGTCTCTCCTTTTTACTAAGGGCATCAGCCACCACATTGGCTTTCCCCGAATGATACAGAATCTCCCAATCATAATTCTTGATTAGCTCTAACCGCCTCCTCTGGCGTATGTTGAGCTCTTTCTGCGTGAAAATGCACTAGAGCACTTATGGCTTGTGTAAATCTCGCACTTCTCTCCATACAAGTAGTGCCTCCAATCTTTAGGGCAAAACTATTGCCACGAGCCTAAGCTCATGGGCGGGGATATCGAATCTTATATTCCCTTAATTGTCTTGACACGGACGCGATTATCTTGTTGTGCTGTATAAGAAGCACCCAAATTCCTTATGCGAAGCGTCACTACAAATCATAAAATCTCCTTTTTCCATCCGGCAACGCCAACATAGGGGCCGTCACCAACCTTTGCTTTAGTTCTTAACAGCTGTTCTCGCATTTCTCTGTCTATTCGAACTTCTCAGTCTTATGAGTAAGCCGCGTTAAAGGGGCTACTATCTTTACAAACTTGAACGAACCTCTGGTAGTGACCGGCCAATCCTACCTCTGGGAGTTGCCCTAACCATGGTCATCAATTCCTCAGTGGTCCTTTATTCATTCTTGTCAGGATCCTTCACGGGATCCTCCTCAGCAACAATCCCTTCTAGGATAACATCCTCAACCGTTACATCCTCAATATCAACATCATTCGGTCCTGCGTTAGGACGCTCTATCAGATCCACAATCCGATCTCCAATTAGTAATAAAACATCATCGCGTTGTTACTCCTCAACCTCAGGGTTCGGTGTCCCGCTACCATATACGATAACGAACTACGCTTCTATCACGATATTTATAAGGGTTCCCATAAGGGTTTTAACTGTCAGTACTACATTAGATAGCCCGACTATGAACTTGGCAAGAGTTCTTATTATCTTAGTGAACTTATTATCTTAACGTCACTTCATCTCTGAGGTTTATAACGCTTAGCTCTGATACCACTTCTGTAACGCCCCCAAATCCGGGGTCGGGGATCCGGGTTATCACGAGTTCCATTTCCCTTAATAACACCCAATCTTATTAAACAATCAACTACTCTGTACTGTGACCCCACAATAAACACACACACCACACGTTATAGTCTCAGAGATGAACATCCAAAATTAACCACAAGTCATTTTATTCCACAATTATCTGCCAATACACCTTAAAAGGTTTTCTGAATAAATTTACATTTCTTTGCCATTATTACAATTTATAATATACATAAGTCTGGTACATTATTAGTTGAAAACTTAGCCTATTGGTAATTTCTACCTCAGCTACAGCGGCCTCAACGCTTCCAAAAAGCTGCGGAACGTTTCCTATCCGCTTGCGAATTGGGAGCTTGGTCCTGTTCATCTTATCTATCTGATGTTGTGTGATGAAAGAAGAAAGCAAGGGTGAGCAGCAAGCCCACCAAAATAATATGTATAATGATTAACAATATATGAGCCTACTCATAATACTCATGAAAGTCTTGGTCAAAAGAAATGAACCAAGTTGATATCTTAATGCGATGAAGTCGCAAAGTATTCAGTATATATATATATACATATATACTTTTCAAAATATTGGAAGTCCTCTTCCATGCATAATATACACAAAGTCCCAGGGTATAACTGTATAAAAAAATATCGTTGCAAGGTGATCTCATATATCTAACCTTGTCTCAACGTTTTTCTGAAAATCTTTGTCATTCATAAGACAATTATTAATTAGATATAAGTTTAAAAGACGAAGTTACAAGATATCCCAATATACTTATATCTTTCCCAAATACTACTTGAACTACCACCGTTCAAGTTATAATCAGTTTCATACATTAATTAACCCTTTTTGGTCTTTAACCTATGTTTCAAAGTAAGGCGAGGGGAAAAGTTTCGTTCGCAAAACGCCGTTACTTGAAACGGTCGTTTTCCCTAAACCGTGCATCGGAATCGAACGAACTACATATCAAAACGAAGCTCGTAACACGAGCTATCTAGACATGGCAATGGTCATAATCTAGCAGGGGGTTCTCGGGTCCTAATGTTATGCACAAAAACAGTCTAAAGAAAACCGGACGTTACGACGGTTATGTTTACGTGATTTCCCAAATTTAAACCATTCAAAACCAACCACAATTCAACCCCAAATCAATCATACAACCAACATCCCTCCAAACCACATCATAACAGCCCCAACAAATCCACATTAACCATTTATACTTATTCCCCACATGAAATAAAAGCTTTACTTAGGTTCTTTAACTAATTATCAAGATTAACAATTCCAACAATACCACAAAACCAACTAATCTCTACAACTCAACCAAACTTCAAACAATCAAGCATCATGCTTCACATATACTATATCAATCATATTCAATCCTAATTACTCAAAACTAAAGCTAGGGTTTGTAGTTTATACCTTCCTTGGAGAGTGGAGAATCAAGAGAATGGCTTGGAATCACCCTTAAAGTCCTTATCCAAGCTTAATCTAAACAAAACTTCAAGAACACAAATTTTAGTTCTTGAAAAACACTATTCACCATCTTCTTTCATGATTTATAGAAAAAGATTGGCTTGGAATTAGAAGCTTAAACTTATAGGAAGTATGTAACTATCCATGGGGAAGCTTAGATAATTACCTTGCTAAATAGTAAGTGGAGGAGCTTGGACTTTCATTTTTTAAGAAAAGAGGCCGAGAGCTAGCTTGGGAAGAAAGAGAGATTTTTGTGTTTTTTGCTTTGACTTGATTTTTGGTTGGTTGATTTTGTTTTGTTTTGTTTTAGGTCAATTACCTAATTAACCTTGGACTTTGTGTGGTTCTCATTCAACCACACCTCCTTCCTTCCCATGTCATGCTTGTGTCATCCTCATGATGTCATCCTCCCCTCCTTGTCCTCTTTCTATTGGTTGGATGACATCATCCCCACTAATCCCTTTGATTAGCTTTTAATTGTTTGCCTAATGACCTCTGATCTGTTATACGGTTCGCTTAACTTTCGTTCTCGTTTCTCGTTTAAGGGATCATACCCGGGATCTTATTACTTAGGTTCCCTTAACCTTTCTCAATACATTAAATTCCTTTTTTTTTTGATCCTCTATTATAATCCTTTAATTTAAATCCTTTTTATCCTGTTACCTTATACTCAATTCTCTCCGTATCTAGTGGATTTCCGGGAAAAATCAAAGTGTTCGGATTTGGATTCTGACGATCTTTACATACACTTATATCCCATATAAAGTACTAATAAAATCTCAGAATATCCATATCAGAACCCCTACATAGTGTGGCATGAAAAGTTTTCTCATTCAGCAAAAACACTATTCATAAGGGTTTCAAAAATTTCCCCAAAATTGGGGTTATTACAGCTATACTCAAATGGAAGGTATAGATTTTGATGAAACTTATGCCCCTGTAGCTCGAATTGAATCAATTTGTATATTTTTAGCCTTCGCAGCGCATAAAGGTTTCAAAGTCTATCAAATGGATGTAAAATCTGTTTTTCTTAATGGTGCCTTAGAAGAAGAAGTATACGTAAGACAATCACAAGGATTTGAAGATCATTTACATCCTGAATATGTGTACAAATCGTACAAAGCCTTATACGGATTAAAACAAGCCCCTAGGGCTTGGTATGAGCGGTTAAGCAAGTTCCTAATTGAAAATGGATTCAAAATGGGAATTGTGGATACTACTCTTTTTAGGAAGTATGAAGGTAATGATATCTTGCTTGTACAAATTTACGTAGATGATAATATGTAACACCCCCAGATCCGGGGTCGGGGATCCGGGTCGTCACGGTCTTTCTTTCCATAATATCACTTAACTTAATTAATAATAAATAACCTCATGCTGTGACCCCACACTAACACACACCACAACATGTTATAGTCTCAGAGATGAAATTGAAATAAGTACAAGTCCTTGAATCCATAATTTAAAAGTTATTACAACCCAAAATGATTACTTGATAAGTTTACAGTTAATTGCCATTATCTGTCACAAGTTATAATTATACATAATTGATTCCCAAAAGTAGAATGCCTGATCTACAAATAGATCTACCTCTGCAGCTATAGCAGTTACGATATCAACGGGAACACGCGGGACGCTTCCCACGCGCTTGTGCTGAGTCTGCTTGAGTCTGGCCATCTTTCCTAACTGTTGTTGTGTGATGAAGAAATAAAGCAAGAGTGAGCATTACAGCTCGCAAGATAATATATAGCGTAAACAATAATGCAAGTATCTAAATGGATAACTTACTGAAAACCTTTATCAAGTGTAAGGTAATTACTTACTGGATATAAGCTTAAAGGAAGATGAAGTTACCAATTACTTCACTATACTTATACCATTTTAGAAATCTACTCGAACTACCACTGTTCAAGTATGTTAGGAATATATGTGCATTAGTTTGATGATATGTTTAACAAAACACTTAAGTAGAAATCTAGTGTTTGTAGCCTCAACGGATAAGACCATTTTGGCTATCCGTTGATGGTGTAGCTTTACTTAGAAATAAGTCTAGTGTTGTAGCACATTTCAGTCTCTGAATTTGAGATATAAATTCTTAAATGTTGAGGGAAATTATAAGTCATGTTGACTACTAGAAGATATGCAGATAGGAAGGCCAATTATAAGTATTTCATGCCTTGCAATTTTGTATAAATGAAATGGTGTCAACGGATAACTTAAAGACCTTCAACGGATGAGAAACAAAGCTTCAACGGATGTCTCTAAAGCTTCAACGGATAACATCCTTCAACGGATGAGTGCATCAATGGATAGAGCTTCAACTGCTAACATATCAACTGATAAAGCCATCAACGGATGAAGGCTTCAACGGATGTTCTGTTAAATAGCAGTTGACAAGTGGTAGTTGTACCTACAAACAGAGGCACATGGGTTGACAGAGACAACTGAGATGTGGTAGCCTATTTCAGGAACATCAGAAAAAGCAGCCGTTCTACTCTAGTATAAAGAGGCAATAGTCAACAATGCACTGGAGTAAAATGGAGAAGAAACAAGTGGAGAACTTATTTTATTATTGTACTTTTTATCTTTGTCTTCACTTGTAAACTTGGTGATATATAAACCAAGTAGCAGCTAGTAATTAGAGGAGAATTTTTCCAGTGCTGTTTAGAAAAATCTTGAGAGAAAAATTATCTAGTTTGTACTAGGACGCAGCTGTGATCAACTTCTTGAATCACAGATTTTCTGAAATACCATCTCTGGTGAAATAACAATCCACCAGAAAAGTTTTTAAGGTCTGTTGTGTTCTTTACATTAGTGTTTGAATATATATCTGTCAGTATTAGCTTAAAGCAATTCATACACTTGTTTATCTTAAACACATAGCCTTTGAAACTGCTCAAAACTTGAAAAAGTTTTGAGATTTACATTCAACCCCCCTTCTGTAAATCTCATTGTTAGTTCATTAGGAATAACAATTGGTATCAGAGCAGGCTCTTGACACACAAAGAGTTTAAAGATCTTGGAAACTAACAAAGATGAGTAAGAAGGATATTGGAGTAAAAATCTCAGTTCTTGACAAAGACAGTTATCACCATTGGAAGGTGAAAATGCACCTTCATCTACTCTCCCAAGATGAAGGTTATGTAAACTGCATTGAGAATGGTCCTCACATTCCCCATAAAGTAGCCACAGTTGCTACAGCCACAATTGCTGTTGGTCAATCCATTCCAAAACCTAGAGCAGAATGGACAATGGAAGACACAGAAGAAGTCCACAAGGATAAGAAGGCTATGAACATTTTGTTTAATGGTCTTGACAAGGATATGTTTGATAATGTGATAAATTGCACAACTGCCAAAGAGGTTTGGGACACAATTCAGCTACTGTGTGAAGGTACAGAACAAGTAAAAGAAAACAAAATGCAGCTTCTCATTCAACAGTATGAGTATTTTCATTTTGAAGAAAATGAATCTTTAAATGACACATTCAATAGATTCCAAAAGCTGTTGAATGGACTGAAGCTGTATGGTAGAGTGTACCAGGTGAAGGATTCAAATCTTAAATTTTTAAGATCCTTGCCAAAGGAATGGAAACCCATGACTGTCTCCTTGAGAAACTCTCAAGATTATAAGGACTTCACTCTTGAAAGATTATATGGAATCTTGAAGACTTATGAACTAGAGCTGGAACAGGATGAGGTATTGGAGAAGGGAAGAAAGAAAGGAGGTTCAGTTGCCTTGGTAGCTGAAAATGAGAAAGAATGCAGACAAGAAACTGTGAAATCAACATTAAACTCCAAAGATGGCACAAGCAAATCAGAATCAAGCAAGGGTAAGGAGCAAGTTGCTGAGAATGAAGACAACTCCAGCCAAGATGACTCTGATGGTATTGATGAGCATCTTGCATTTCTGTCCAGAAGATTTGCAAAGATGAAATTTAGGAAAAACACTAGAGCCACTAAACCTCATAAGAACATGGTGGACAAATCCAAGTTCAAGTGTTTCAATTGTGGTATAAGTGGACACTTTGCAAGTGAGTGCAGAAAGCCAACTTCTGAAAAGAAGAAATTTGACCAAGTAGATTACAAAAAGAAATATTTTGATCTGCTCAAGCAAAAGGAGAGGGCTTTCATTACTCAAGAAAAAGACTGGGCAGCTGATGGAGAAGAAGAGGATGAAGATGTAGAATATGTCAACTTGGCTCTTATGGCTGATTCTGAGGAAAATGAAGTTAGTTCATCAAGCAACCAGGTAATCACTACTGATTTAACACAGCTTACTAAAGAAGAGTGCAATGATGCTTTTAATGACATGTCTACTGAACTGTATCATTTGCGTGTGTCTCTTAAATCTCTTGCTAAAGAAAATAGTAGGATTAAAGAGAACAATTTGTTTTTAAGTAATAGAAATGCTGTGTTAGAAGATAAGTTGATTGACCTAGAGAAAACTAAGCTACATTGTATATCTGTTGAAAATGAACTAGCTGAATCTGTTAAGAAAGTAGAAATACTTTCTAATCAATTAGAGAGAGAGCAAGAGGTGATTAAAGCCTGGAAGACATCTAGGGATGTTAGTGCTCAAATTGTCAAGGTCCAAGGAATTGAATCATTTTGTGAGACTGCCTGGGATAAAAACAAAAAGAAAATGGAATTAATTGATGGGCTGTCAACGGATGTGGAATCAACGGATGATGAAAATTATCCGTTGAAGGAAGAAAAGGAGCATCCGTTGAAGGTTCCTCAATTAAAACAGGCAGATGTTTCTAAAAGTGAAAATCTAAAGAAACTCAACAAAAAGTTTGGTTCAACTTCCAAGAACTTTGTCAAAGAAGAAGCAAGCACATCCAAAGATTTCAGTAAGGTGAATATAGGACACATGACCTTAGAACAGTTAAAGAATAGGCTCAAAGTGGTTGAGGATAAAAAGGAAACTAAAAGGAAATCTAATAGAAATGGGAAGGTAGGGGTTAACAAATATAACAATTACACACCTGATAAGTATGCTCCTAGAAAAAGCTGTGTGCATTGTAGTAGTGTTAATCATCTATCTGCTAATTGCAAATCTATTAAGAAAACTCCCATACATGTGCCCTCTTCCATGCCTAATATGTCTGCATCACCTCTGCATGCTATGCCTGTTATGTCTCAACAGAATCCTTATGCACATTTTGCAAACATGCCATATTTTAACAATCCTTATCTTGCTGCATTTAGTATGCCTCAAATGCCATACAATATGCCAATATGGAATAACATGCTTGCACAATCCATGCCTTATCAAATTCCAAATGTGCTAAATGATTCTGTGACTAACCCTACACCTCAACCAACTACATCTAAGATCAAGGTTGACTCAAAGTTACCTAAGTCTAAAGATGCAGGAGGAATGAAGTCTAGGAGAAAGGCTAACAAGAATGGACCCAAGAAAACTTGGGTACCAAAATTAACTTGATTGATTTTATGGTGTGCAGGGAAAAAGAAGAAATCTATGGTACTTGGACAGTGGCTGTTCAAGACACATGACAGGAGATTTCTCCCTGCTCACAGAGTTTAAGGAGAGAGCTGGCCCTAGCATAACCTTTGGAGATGACAGCAAAGGGTTTACTATGGGATATGGCTTGATTTCAACAAGGAATGTCATAATTGATGAAGTTGCATTAGTTGATGGTCTTAAGCACAACTTACTGAGCATCAGTCAACTATGTGATAGAGGGAATACAATTTCCTTCAATTCAGAAGCCTGTGTTATCACCAGTAAGAAAGACAACAAAGTGGTTCTAACTGGAGTTAGAAAAGGAAATGTGTACTTAGCTGACTTCAACTCTACAGATGCAGAATCTATTACTTGTCTCTTCAGCAAAGCAAGTTCAGCTGAAAGTTGGCTATGGCACAAGAAGCTATCCCATTTGAATTTCAAGACAATGAATGATCTAGTCATAAAGGACTTAGTTAGAGGAATTCCTCTTGTTGAATTCTCAAGGGATGGTTTGTGTGATGCTTGTCAGAAAGGCAAACAAAGGAAAGCATCATTCAAAAAGAAGCTTGAAACAACAATTGATGAACCATTACAGCTGCTACATATGGATTTGTTTGGACCAGTCAATGTATTGTCAATTGCAAGAAAAAGATATTGCTTGGTGACTGTAGATGATTTCTCAAAGTTTTCATGGGTCTATTTTCTTGGATCAAAGGATGAAGCAAGTGAAATCATTATCAATCACATCAGGCAAGTCAATAATCATCCTGACTTGAAGGTTAGGAATATCAGGAGTGACAATGGAACTGAGTTCAAGAATTTGACAATGAGGCTGTTCTGTGAAGAAAATGGAATCATGCATGAGTTCTCAGCTCCAAAAACACCTCAGCAAAATGGGGTAGTTGAAAGAAAGAACAGATCTTTAATTGAGGCTGCTAGAACAATGCTTGAAGAATCAAAGTTACCAACATATTTCTGGGCTGAAGCTGTTAATTGTGCCTGCTACACTCAGAATATTTCTTTGATCAATCAAGCTAAAGGCATGACTCCTTATTAGTTGTTCAAGAGAAGAAAACCAACTCTAAACTTTCTTCATGTCTTTGGATGTAAATGCTTTATACTGAGAAATCAATCTGACCATAAAGGGAAGTTTGATGCAAAGGCTGATGAAGGGATATTTGTTGGTTACTCAGCTGGAAAATCTTATAGGGTCTACAATCTAAGAACCAACATTGTTATGGAATCTGTGCATGTTGTGTTTGATGATAAAAAGATAGATGGACTAACAGATGAGGGACACCATGAAAGACTCAAATTTGATAACATTGAGATATATTGTGATGATAGTGAAGAGGAGATTGATGGAGATGACACTTCAAAAGGGATTCAAGATATGCCCTTGGATAATGCACAGAATTCTGCATCCGTTGAAAGAGGCAATGCAGTATCCGTTGAAAGACATAGTGCATCATCCGTTGAAGTACATAATGAAGCATCCGTTGATCATAGTTCATCAACGGATAATCGATTTACATCATCAGTTGATAGAACTCCAAGTTTCCTGCAAAGAACCAACAACTCAGGGGGAGTTTCAACTGATCAACACTCTGTCTCACATCACGACAATACTGAGGCCACCTCATCTAGAGCACATCTTCCACCTCAAAGGAAATGGACCAAGAATCATCCCTTTGAACTGATCATTGGTGATGCATCATCTAAAGTGCAAACAAGAAAAGCTACTCAAAATGAATGTCTGTATAGTAGTTTTCTATCTCAGGAGGAACCTAAGAAAGTGGAAGAAGCCTTAATGGATCCAGATTGGATATTAGCTATGCAGGAAGAGCTGAACCAATTTGAGAGAAACAAAGTTTGGAAGCTGGTACCCAAGCCAAAGAACAAGAGTTCCATTGACACAAAATGGGTATTCAGAAACAAGATGGATGAAAATGGCATTGTCATAAGGAATAAAGCCAGATTGGTTGCTAAAGGCTATTCTCAACAAGAGGGAATAGATTTTGATGAAACATTTGCTCCAGTTGCAAGACTTGAAGCCATCAGAATCTTTCTAGCCTATGCAGCTAATGCCAATTTCAAAGTCTATCAGATGTATGTCAAGAGTGCATTTCTAAATGGGGAATTGGAGGAAGAAGTTTATGTAAGCCAACCTCCAGGTTTTGAAGATCAAAATTTTCCAGACCATGTGTATTATCTGTTGAAAGCACTCTATGGACTAAAGCAAGCACCTAGAGCCTGGTATGAGACTTTGTCAAAGTTCCTTCTAGATAATCATTTCACAAGAGGTACTGTTGATAAAACTCTCTTCTTTAGAAATGTTAATGGCTCTAAGATACTTGTACAAATTTATGTAGATGATATTATATTTGGATCTACAGATGATAAGCTTTGTAAAAAGTTTGCTAAATTAATGCAAAGTAAATATGAAATGAGCATGATGGGAGAGCTAACTTACTTCTTGGGTTACAAGTAAAACAAGTTAGCAGTGGAATTTTCATTAGTCAAACTAAATATATTTATGATCTTTTAAAGAAGTTTGACTTAATGGATTGTTCACCTGCAAAAACTCCCATGGCCACTGCCACTAAGCTTGAATTAAACAAGGCTGAAAAGTCTATGGATATTACAAGTTATAGAGGCATGGTTGGCTCACTTTTATATTTAACTGCTAGTAGACCTGATATAATGTTTTCTACATGTCTCTGTGCTAGATTTCAAGCTGACCCTAAAGAATCTCACTTAGTGGCCATTAAAAGAATTTTCAGATATCTCAAGGGGACTCCAAATCTAGGAATTTGGTACCCTAGAGAGTCTGGTTTTGATCTAATTGGCTACTCAGATGCAGATTATGCAGGTTGCAAAATAGACAGGAAAAGGACAACAGGCACCTGTCAATTTCTAGGGAACAAGCTTGTATCATGGTTCAGCAAGAAGCAGAATTATGTTTCCACATCAACAGCTGAAGCTGAGTACATTGCAGCTGGTAGTTGTTGTGCACAAATACTATGAATGAGGAACCAGTTATTTGACTATGGTATGACTGTTGACAAAATTCCAATATTTTGTGACAACACAAGTGCCATTGCCATTACTGAAAATCCAGTGCAGCACTCAAGAACCAAGCACATTGATATCAAGTACCACTTCATTAGGGAACATGTGATGAAAGGTACAGTGGAACTTCATTTTGTTCCAAGTGAACAACAAATTGCAGACATATTTACCAAGCCACTTGATGAATCAACATTCACAAGATTGGTAAGTGAGCTAGGTATGCTTAATTACTCTTAAAATTCATGTCCTTATTGCAATTTGAATTGAAGCCTGAAATGTATTAGCTGCAAGAACAAATTTGATTTTTAACACAGATTATTCCATCAACGGATATTCCCTATACGTTGAAAGTCAAAATTGTTCTGTCAACGGATGTTCATTATCCGTTGAAAGTCATATACATTTCTGGAATTTTTATCCGTCAACGGATAAAACTGAAGTGCTCTTCAACGGATGACAGTTTACCTTATCCGTTGAAATATCACATCAGTCGATTCAAGTGTTTCACAGCCGTTGATTCTATTATCTTAACCGTTGATACTCATACATACAGCTGTATGTATTTGTTTTAAAGGTAGTTTTTAGAATACTTACAGTTTATTCTTAAACGGCTGAAATTCACTTACATATATTTATTGTTTAATCTCTTATTTATGCTTTTTAATTTGAGAAAGTATATAAGCCCTTCTGATTTTTCATTTTTTTTACTTTACGCTTTCTTGAAATTTCAAAGCTTTTACCATTTTCTCTCTGCAAAACCTTCAAGTTATTCTCTGCAAATTCTACTCACAACAATGGCACCAGTAGTAAAGATTATGTCTCAATCCGGATTCATCTATGAGAAGAACAATTTCATAGCTTTGGTAGAAAAGAATGAAGCCCACTCCGATTATCACAAAATGATGGACTTCATCAACAACTGTAAACTTAGCTATGCAATGCTGGAAGCCCCAACGATTTACTGTGAAGTAGTTGAGGAGATTTGGACAACTGCTGAGTTCAACTCAATAGATATGACTATCTCCTTCACTCTCAAAGGTAAAAATTACTGTGTTAACTGTGATGATTTACTTGCATGTTTTAAATTACCTGAGAACAATGCCATGACACCACACACTGATAATGATGTATCCAGCATGTTAGATTCCATAGGTTATTCTCTTAACTCTGCTAGTTTAGGGAGTATTAAAAGAAAAGGCCTTAGGAAAGAATGGAGTTTTCTTGGGGATGCCTTTATCAAGGTTTTCTCTGGGAAAATTAGCAATTTTGATGCCATAACTTCATCTCTTGTTAATATGCTCTATATGCTTGTTTCTGATAGGTATTTTAATTTTAGCAACTATGTTATGCTAGAATTGGGTACTAGATTAGGTAACAAAGCTAATAGATCTAATAACATCTATTATGCTAGATTCTTTATGTTATTGGCTAACCATGTTGCTGAAGGTTTGGTCATAACCAATGAGAATAATAAACTCAAGTGTTGGGCACAAGAGAAAAGAGTTCTTGCAGATTTATTGAGAATGGATCTCAACAGCAGTGTGCCATTGGTATATTTACCAATCATGAATGCACCTCAGGTAAGTGAGGTAATTGCTTCTACAACTCCTACTTCTTCCAACCCCTCTATTTCTTTATCTTCTAGTGTGGCCATGGAATCTGTGACAATGCCCCAACAGATTCCTACCAAGGTCACCAAAACTAAACTTTCAAAATCAAAGACAAAGAAAACTACCTATGTTGTTTCTCAAAAGACAACAGTTGTAACATCTACCATTAACCTTGAAGGGAGTGAACAGGGTGTGAGTGGTGAGGGGAGGGGTGAACATCAAAGAAACCCCCAGGATAAGGAAGGAGAGATAAGTGCTTCCCAAGCTAGCCAAGCCACAGTTTCTCAAAAAGCTGTGGTGGTTGAAAGGGTTACTAGCATATCCCTAGCTGCATCCTCCCAAAAGGATGTAACTATTGAAAATAGTTCCCAACCAGGAACACAGAACAAACGAGGGAGGGACACTAAAGCCAAACACTCACCAACAAAAGCCTTTATTAGAAGAAAGAGAGCAAGAACCCAATCTTCTACACAGGGTGTACACACTGCACAGATACATCCATCTGTATCTATGCCTTCTCAAACTCAGTTTGATGTGGCTCCAACAAATGTGGAGTCACAGCCCCATTCTCTCACAATTAACACACATCAATCACCACACACTTCTTCACCATCTCTAGATGTGGATATGTTATTCCCATCAATTCCTGATTCTCCCTCTTTACAACTCAGGGAGGAGCCCCACTCAAATACAGGTGATCATCATCTTTTAGATGATTTGTTGGATCACCCGCAAATTCTTTCAGATGTAATTGAAGGATCTGTGTCACCAAAACTCATATCAATCTACACAGATTCAACAGTTATATCACTTTCAATTTCTACTTCTTTTCCTTCTTCAACGGATATCACTCATCCGTTGACAAGTGGTTGTTCTTCAACGGATAAGCTTAACAGCAGTTATCCGTTGATACCATCAGTTTCACTTTCAACGGCTATTCCTCATCCGTTGATAGTCTCTACACACACAACTGAAACAATTCCAAGTGTAGAAGACTTGATTACTGTACAATCACTTCTAGGACTAAGGGAAGGGAGTGACAATTTGAGTGAGAGGCTTGGTTGCTCTCAGGCAAAAGGAGAGATTGAGAGCTCAAACATGCATGCTATTTTTTCCAGCATGGCAAAAGTAAGTGAGAGGAGTACCACCTTAGTAGGTGAAGGTGAGGGAGTGAGTTGTGTGAGCCAGGGGGAGCCCCTGATGCAAGAACATAGAGAAAATGAGAGAAAGGCAGGTACAGCAGAAATAAGGATGGATCCAGCCATTGCTAGTGAGTCAATGATTGTGAATGATGCTGAAAAGGAAAGACAATTTCAGCAACATTACAAAAATATCACTTGCTTATGGACTGCATTGTTTGACCTGATCAAACCTTGATATGTTCCCAGAGTAACTGATCACTCGAATGCATTTGCACTTTCATTTTCTATAGCAATCTATTACTATGCAAATTATTATGTATGCTTCTGTGTTGACTTGGCTTATGAGATTGTCTGAGATAGAGAGAATTTATATTGTGATCTTTGTTGCATATTCTTGGTTATCTATCTTATACGTGTTTCTTAGGTTGCCTTGTACTCCATGCTATCTTTCTTAGATGCTAGTACAGATCTGTACTATGTTACATATCTTGCATTAGTACTTGATCTACTCTAGCAGTTGACATTTTATTTGCATATCTTAATAATCATATTGTTGTTTAATTATGCTATTCTAGAGCATGGTTGCTTACATTCTTAATTGATTATGTGGAGTATATGTATTTCCATGATATTGAGTGTTGCACAGGTTTTGCTTATTAATTAATATGAATCTTGATTTCCCAGAAACCTTTTCTGAGATGTTAAATCTATGTTGTATAATTAGCATTTGCAGTATGGTAAATGAGTGTTATTATATCCTTAATATATTGAGTTGGTGTGCATGCTTGCTGCAATGATTTTTTCTCAATGTAACTTTTTGAGTAAATACAATTCACAGTGTCCTTGCTAACTGTTGATATCCACCTTCTTAAGACAACTGTATCACTATTTAGTACTTGTGTGCGGAGTATGTCCCCTGTGTTCAGTTTTCCGCAGAATTTGTTTATTTGTTAGCATATGCATGTATTCTAATTTTGGATATATATATATATATATTGCACTCCTGCATGCTCATTCACTACACTTTCACCTCATTTATTTATATGTGCTTCTTGCTCTTTACTCAGTCTGTCTCTTTGCTCATTATATTTCTTGGTTTTCTGCTTCTTGTTTTCATTCAATGGAGAATAAAAATGATGTAGTGAATACTATGCTTTCTCTAGGCACTCAAAACACCACTCTTGCTTCTTCTTCTAGGAACAATAGAAATATGAAAAAACAAAAGAAACTTATTGACATTGTCTCTCCTAGGTCTTCTCCTGCACCTCCCACACTTAGGACTGTCAAATACAAACTCTTGCCTGGTTGTCTTGTCCACTTGGACAGGAGGACTGAACTCTATGGCATGTTCACTAAAGCCAACTTGGAACCAATTCTCTTCTTTAAAAATAGAAAATCCTTACAAATCTAGTGAATGAGTTTTATAATATCTTGCAAGTCAGGAAAGGAGCTTATGATTTAACTAGTTTAACTATTGTGGTTAATAGGAGAAGCATTCTCCTTGATCATATTGAGTTGGGAAAAGCTCTGAAGCTATTTGACAAAGTGTTGAATCTGGCCAACATTGATATCTTTAAAGAATTTGTTTTTATCAAAAGTGAATACAAACTCTATCTTTACGTACTTTGTGGTATTGAAATTCCTCATGACATGTTCAATGAGGATAATGGTATATCATATGAACACTTTACCCGCACTTTTCAAAACTTAGCTTTGATCATTAGGGAAAACATTTTTCCAAACACATTTAGTGACAAGCTCATGAGGTTTCCTGAGATAAAACTCATGTATATACTTGCTAGCCACAAGGAGAACTTTAACATTCCCTATATGATCATTTGTCACATGATTGATGCTTTTAAAAAGGGGTATATGGCATATGGTTTATTACTAA
The DNA here is from genome assembly GCF_009905375.1 of Apium graveolens. Lineage (NCBI taxonomy): Eukaryota > Viridiplantae > Streptophyta > Magnoliopsida > Apiales > Apiaceae > Apium > Apium graveolens. Next base: position 259,748,880 of record NC_133652.1, on the reverse strand, counting down.
CCAAAGTATTTGAACACTTTAATCTCAATGTTGATCAGTTATCGCACTTTCAAGTCTCATCCACTATTTCCGATAGGTCTAAGAGAACCATAATTCCAATGGCTGGCTTTGGTGAACTTCCTGTGATTGATCTTGACCCTATTGTCTCTACTTCTGTCACTACACTTGCACCAGTTGTGCCTTCTTCTCAAATCAGTTTTGAGAAGGAGTTTGCTAAACTAAAAGAGGCCCATGAGAAACTTGATGCAATGTTTCAGTCCCTTCAAGATGCCTATAAGAAAGTTGTAGAAAAGGTTCAAGTTACTAAGGCCAAAGTAGGTGTTTTGGTTGATATTCTGAGCAATACTGTGTCTAAGGCTGGTAAAATTAAAGATGGGCTATCACAACTTATCAATGTTCAATTAGGAATGATAGATATTCCATTTCTGCCACTTATGTCTGAGTTGGAAAATCCACCAGTGATAGGAGTTGTGAGTGATGAGCCGGTGAAATATGGAAAGAATTCAATGGAGACTGATTTGCTTGATGATACAATTATCAACAATCCTGCCTTTGAGACCATGGATTAAGAATCCTAGTATCTGATTTCTACATTCCTAAAGAAAAGAAGCTAGTATGGTAGTAAGAGTGCTTGAGATCAGTTGCTATGTGCTTTTGCTGTTGAAGTTGTTTTTCTGGATTTCCTTAAGTAGCAATACTACAAATCTGTGTTTTTGCATTTGCTTCATTACATTTTTGTGCTTAAGTGCATTTCTATGTGCTTGTAATGATTTTCTATTTATCTGTAATGGTTGATAGCTGGTAGGATATGTACTAGTATGTAATTTGACCTATTTTCATTCTTGGTTAGTCAAGTTAAGAATACTGGAAGTGGTTAATTGGCAAGTTGTAATTCTTGAATGTAATCTATAACTTTGCTATTATAGTCTCTATCCTTTGATCTAATTAACTGACTGGTTTCTTTCTTCAGATTAATATCATTGCAGTTCTTAAACTATTATTGCATTTTTATACTTCACTTATCTGCATAAAACAAATGCATTTACTTGGTTTATAAATCTGCAGGGAAAGCACAAATGATGAACAAGAACTTAGCTTGGAAAAATGGAATATAGTTCCTTTATTTTGCTAACATTTTTTTGTTGTAACTGTAGAATTTATAGTTACTAACATTGGCAGAATTCAGGTTCATCTTATTTATTTGTGTGCCAAGACAATGATTACCCCCATCCTGTTTATTCAGTTCAAACTCCCCCTATTTCCTTTTTGGTCGAACAGTTACCCCTTCCCTTGTACTTGTTTTAACAGTTTTTAACAGGTGGTATTTGATGGGATTTTTATTTTTGATATTTTAACAAAAAGGAGAAGAAATTATAGTAAAATCGAATTGTTCAATTCGAATGGAAATGATATCCAAGGTCAAGAAATTGAAATTCTTAAATTTCAATACTAAAAGGATAATAATAAGTATGCTACATTTATCAAAATGGGTAAAACATTTCTAATCTTGTATGATTTAATTAAAGCAAAATTACATACCTGTGTGTTTAGTGACACATGTTTTCAAAAATGAAAAATATTTTCATCATTTTAGGGTAAGTGTCAATTAGATTTGTAAAATCTATAAAACTGCATATAGATAGATGCATACACGTAGGGGAAGTTAGTATGGGAAGTTAGTATTCACACACGTATTTAATTTTACACTTGTAGTTTTAACAAAATATCAAAAAGGGGAAGATTGTGAGATACATTCTTTTTTATAGGTTTTGATTAATTTTCTTAAAAATAATTAAGTGTGATATTAAATTAGTAATCTAGGAAGTTTACTAAATCAGATAATAATCCTCCCCTAGGTTTGTATTTGTATTTGTGGCATTTTCCGAGAATCAAGTCAATATCGTTTATCTGGTTTTTTATCCCTAAAACATTTTCCGATAAAATGTAACTGACATAATTTGGGATAGATATATCAATCTGATGAAATGCTCTAATCTAGGTTGTTTATGTCAAAGAAATAACAGGCAACGGCTAATACACACAAAAATCGAGAATATTTAAAACACCGCTTTTATGAGCTTCAACTGTCAAAAGTATTTAAAAAGCGTTTCAATTTTAATAGTTTTACTCTCATATATATTTGATATATTAATTTGAATTTAAATATCAAATTATCTTGCCAAAAGCCGTGCCAACAGATCAAATACAGATTTTATTCCGAGAAACCCTGATATGCTTATTTATCCGGATAAAATCAATATAAATTCAAATGTAATTATTCCTCGGACTTCATAGTCACTATTATTTTAGGAATATTATGTTTGAATCTATTTCAAGTCAAAACTTTTGTTTGAATTGTCGGTAAAGACAAATAACTTTTTCGGTCGTTCTAGAAGGCTGTTTTAACGTTCGAAAAATCCGAGACGATACTTAAAAAAATATCTTTTTGAATTGAAACTTGGTATTTGATATAAATATATTTATTTCTAATATTGGTAGAAATTTTATAATTTTTGCATGATTTTTTTCCGTGACCGCTGAAATCAGTACGTAACTTATTTATCGGTCGCTTAAAAGTCATAGATGGTGAAATAATTTTAAGGTGAAATTTTTACAATGATCTCCTGGGATTATTTATAGAGGATCCCCGAGTTTCATAATTTTTTAGTGATATCTCAATTTAATACAAAAATACATTTTTATTCGTCTTTCTCGTATTTATTCACTTTATTTTGAGATGTTTAAATATGTAAAATGTGAGGAACGTTTTTATATCATAAAATATGATATAAAACAGCTATTGGATGCTTCCAAAGGTCAACCAACAATTTTTCTTAATTTAAGAAAGTTTGTTCCCATTTTTGGTCACATTTTGTCCTATATATACACCCCTCCTCACATGCATCTTCCAAGCCATTTTGAGCAAGAAAAATTCTGGAGCTTTTCCATTCTAGAACCTCTCTTTTGCAGTAGCAAAAATCTCTCCAAAGTTCTAGCAAGCAAGACTTTTTTAATTCTTAAGTTTCATACCTTCAAAAGCTTGTTTTTGCTCCTTTCTTGCTCAAATATCTCACACCTTTTAACACTTACTTGGGAAACTTAAATACCACTTTCTTGAAGCCTCTAAGTGTCCCAAGAACCTCCCAAAAGTTCATTTGTATTTTCCTTACTCCGGATAATTTTCTGACCATTTTTCCGGCCACTTTCCGATAACTTTTCGGGTTCGTTTTGGTGTGTTTTTCAGCTTCGATCTTAACTTGTATCTCTTGTAACGTACTCTTTCATTTAAGAGGGGTTTGAGCCTTTGGAAGGTCAAGAGTGATAAGTTAGTTAATATTTGTGTTAGTGCTTAATCGTTCGATCTTTTGCACAAATATTCTGTTAGTTTACATTTTTGTGTATTCGTGCTAAACTAATTAAATCTTGTTAGTACACATAAATTGTAAACACATTTAGGAGAGCTTCTACCTCATATAATCTCTCCTAAATTAGTTGTTAATATTCCGTAGATCTTTATCTGGAATAAAATACAACTCCGATTTACTTAAATTCTGAGTTGAGGCAATTTTGTATAAATCGATATACGACATAAACAAATAACCTCTTGTTGAGTTAAAGTAAGTAAAAATTTCATATTTTGAGTTAGAAGCACTTTGTATAAATCTCATATAGAGATATAAATGAAAGCTTCCTTGTCGAATATTTACTAAGCGGTTCTTTTTGTTTCTGAGTTGAAGTTGATTTGTATAAGTCGAAAGTAACCACATAAACAATAAACTTCTTCGTCTGAAATGGAAGGTAACTTAAAGACTCGCTCTTATTCCGAGTTAGAAGCTATTTGTATAAATCTTGTTATAATTATAAGAGATATAAGAAAAACGCTTCCTTGTTGAATATTTGCAAGTTAGTCTGTTTTATTTCCAAGTTGAAGTAAAATTTGTATAAGTCGATATAATATGACATAAACAAATACTTCCTTGTTTGAAATAAAAAGAGACTTAAAATAACTGAATTCCGAAGTTACAATCTTTTGTATAAGTCTCGTTATAATTATAAGAGGCATAAGGAAATTATCAATCGTTGAATATTAGTAAGTTTGTTATAACTTCGAATCCAAGTTGAACGCAACTTGTATAAATCTCACTATATTATTCAGAGATATAAACAAGACTTCCTCGTTGATTTAAAGAAGTTAAAATAACTTCGAACACTAATTCAAGGTTACTCGTATAAATCTCATCTATTTTAATTGGAGATATATACGAACCTTACTTACATTGTTCTTGAAGTTGAAACCAACCTTAATTCAGAGTCGAGAAATATTCGTATAATTTAATATACGATATAAAGTCTCCTCGTTTATATTAAGTGGTTTATCTTAGTTTGTTAAAAAGTCATTATAACTATTTGTTATATTTCTCCCAAAGCTTTTTAATAACAAACAAGATACACTTGAATTTTATTCAAGTAATTAATATTAGGCCTTGAATTATATTTGGACTTATATTTAATATTTTAATAGTTCTTGTATTTAAAACTTCCCTGTTGTGTTTTATACTTTGCATATTATTTAAGATATTGGATTATCTCTCGGTTTAGTATTATTATATACTAATACCAACCTTCTTTCTTACCAAAGGGTTTTTATAAGTCTAAGTGCTTGTATTATATCCTTTGACGTGAGGTGAAGTGAAGTGAGGTGATTCTCGCTCTAAGACCCAAGTCTTAAACACGCTAACGGGGAGTTGGGTGTCTACACACCGTGAAGAGGAGGAAAGATCCAAGACCCGATCTAAGATACAAGACCGGAAATGGGTGTAGATACGAAGTCTACGCAAAAGGTTGCATAGTTTTGAGGAGGTAGCGGGGAGTTACGCTCCAAGACAAGCTTGCAAGGGTTCTACTTAAATTGTGAGGAAGTAACGGGGAGTTATGTTCCAAGATTAGTCTAGTATGTTTTACTATTGTATTTTGAGGAATTAGCGGGTAGTTAAGGTCCAAGATAAATACATAGTGTTGTAAAGGCTTCTCCGCCTACTATAAAGGATTTCTTTATAGTAGAGAAAATTTCGAGTCCGGGGAGGATCTTAGGGACTGGACTAGGGGTGAGTGGACTTCATTTGTGACAGTCAACCACCGCGAACCAGGATAAAATCGACTGTCTCGCACTCTACATCTTTACCATTTTATCTTTCCGCACTTAGCTTACTTGTTTACAAGTAACAAGTTTTAAACGGTGAAGAAAATTTGAAAATGCCAAGCTCTAAATTTAAAAAGGTTATAAGCTATTCAACCTCCCTTCTAGCTTATTAACCCCTATTTTGGGACTAACATATTATTTAATTATTAAATACTCATTAAAGGTTTTATATAATTTATGAATGATAAATCCTATTTGAAAAGTATTTTTGACTTCTAGAAAATTATCCGAATAATTTTAAATATTCATGAAGTATTATTTCAACTTATTTTAAATAATTTGACGAAAATTTATAAAGAAACTCCCCCTTAAATAAATAAATATATATATATTTATATTGACAATGGTCAACTCACATTTATTATAGTACTTCCCAGTTGTGTCTATCAACAAGCAAAACATTTGGGGAACTTTGATAAAGTTCGAGTTCAAATATATGATAGGATTTTTTAAAAGGACTGGGAGTAGACTCTAGTACAACGGGTACTAGAGAGACTACCAAAGGTACCGCAGCGAAGGTACTATTGTGCTCAGGAACCTACGAAGTGTGTGTATACCCAAAATGGAATATATAGCCCGAATGCTACCAGGGTGATAACTGGGATAGAAATGTGTCGTCCTTCTACTAGTAAAAAAGGTTACAGATTTTTCGATATACGACTGATCATCGTATAGCGGTGGCTCCGGTGAATGTCCTATTCTTCAAATTGGAATTGTTTACGCAATAATATAATTACAGTCAAGGTGCTTAGTTACCGACAGTATAACAATATATTTTGATATAAATAAATTCAAATATAAATTAAAATGAGAAGGTGTATATAACCAAGAAAGTTATTCTCCTGAGTATAAAATAATATACGACAAAATACAATTATAGTTAACAGTCATTTCATCAAACTGTTTAATAATATGGTTGAGCATTATTACTCACTCTTGCTTTCTTTTAAATGTCACAACACAACAGATAACCAGTATGTCGGTGAGGAAGTTAATCGCCTAAAATCGCGGGGAGAACTCTTAGTAGTAATTATAGTAACTATATAGAGGTTACGAATAATTGTTTGAGATCATGTAAAGTATATTTTAGTTATAAAAAAGAAGTTACATTTTGTACATTATTTCTAAGACTATAACTTGTGTTTGTGAGATATTGGGGGTCTGTAATGTGAATTGTTGGATTATTAAAGTAATACAGGTTTCAGATGATCTGATGATTGCGTGACAACCCAGATTCCTGGGCGTTAAAATATTTACTCTTCAAGCCTCTGTATGGTCTTAAGCAATTGCGAAGAACATGGTATGACACTCCCACATAATTTCTTCTTGAAAATGGTTTAACTAGAAATTTCATAGATAAGACTATATTTTATAAAAAGCATAAAAATGATATCATACTTGTGCAAGTCTAAATTGACAACATTATATTTGTGTCTATAATGATGCATTTTGTGCAAGGTTTGCTAAGCTTATCTAGAGTAGGTATTAGATGAGTATGATGGGTGAGTTAAATTTCTTCCTTGAACTTCAAGTGAACCAGAAGTCCAATGGTATCTTCATTTGTCAAACGAAGTACATCAAAGATCTTCTGAAGAAATATAAGTTGAAAGATTCAATACCTACAGAGGCTCCGATGGCAAATGCCACAAAACTTGATCAAGACAAGTATGGTAAGAAGGTGGATATGACTAATTACCGAGGCATGATTGGATCATTGCTCTATCTGACTGTAACTCATCCAGATATCATGTTTGCAACATGCTTGTATGCACGGTTCCAAGCTGATCCGAAGAAATCACATCTAATATCCATTAAAAGAATTTTTACATATCTGAAGGGTACACCTAATCTAGGTATCTGGTATCCTAAAGATACGAGCTTTGATCTCATTGGCTATACAGATTCTGATTACAGTGGTTGTAAGATTGATCGGAAGAGTACTTTAGGAAGCTGTCAGTTTCTTGGAAGAAGATTGGTTTCTTGGTTTAGTAAGAAGCAGCATTCATTATCTACATCTACTGCTGAAGCTGAATACATTGTCGCTGCAAGCTATTATTCTCAAATTCTCTGGATGAGAAACCAACTCTGAGACTATGGACTTGAAGAATATTCCTATCTACTGTGACAACACAAGTGTCATAGCAATCTTAAACAATCATGCACAGCACTCTAGGACCAAACATATTGATATAAGGTATTATTTTAAAGAGAGCATATAATGAATGGTATTGTAAAATTTCATTATGTTCCCACAACGGATCAAATTGCAGACATTTTCATGAAGCCACTTGATGAAGCTACCTTCACAAGTTGGTTTATTAAATACCTCACACTTTGAATAAACAATTTCCAAAAATCTTATTCACTCAAGTTATATATTATTTAGCCAATGGATATTATTTCAAATATTCATTTAAAAGAGAAAATATTCATAGATGATTATTTATTTATTAATTTCAAACATTAAATAATTATTACGAATTAAATTGATTTTATTTAAATATAAATAAGTTGAGAAATATTATTACAAATTTTTTATTTAAGAGAGAATTATTCAAGGTTTGATTATTTGATAATTATAATTTAATTATTAAATATTTATTAAAGGATTTTATATGATTAAAAATCATAAATTCTATTTTAAAAATATTTTGTGAATTTCAAAAAATCATTCAAGTACCTTCAAATCCTTGAAAAATATTATACCGACTTATTTGAAATAATTTGATGATAATGTCAAAAAAACTCCCCCTTTAATATTTATCTGTTGATAATGGTCAACTCACATTATTATAATACTTCCTCCAAAACTTTCTGAAAATATGTATATATATAGAGGTATGTACCTATCAACAAGTTTTACGCTTGGGGAATAAATATAAGTTCCAAATATATGATATGAATCTTTAAAAGGACTGAGAGGGGTAGACTCTAGTACTACGGGTACTAGGGAGATATGAACCTCAGAAGTGTGTGTATACCCAAAATGGGAACTTGATGAAGCTACCTTTACAAGTTGGTTAGTGAACTTGGCATGTTGAATTAGTCCATTTAATTGGAAATCAACAAATGTAATTTTATGCGGATAAACTTTACAACCCCGATGATGATGTTGTGAGGGAAATATAAGTTTACATATCTATTATCATTATATTTTTCCATGTTTGTAAACTTATTTGAAGCTAACTGATTACGATGCTTTACATATTATTTGCTAGTTGGTAAGTAAGTTAGAGTTTTTGAAGCAATATATAAGTTGTTTGAATGTTTGCATGCTCTATATTTTTCTATGATGCAAACACTTATGATATTGATATTTATTTTAGCATACACATTTGAATCATATCACACTCTAATTTAAGATTTGGTATCACTCTGATTTAGATATACATTCTGTGTGATATTTGTATGCTAGATCCTGAATCACTTTAATAGTAGATTCCTGGGTCAATCTAATTATTTGTACATCTTATGCTAAAATAAATATGTAGCATAACTAGTGATAATTCTGATATGTTTATGTTGGGGGTAGAATATAATTGGTATAGTCTTGTTGAATATACTCTTGACATAAATAGATGAACTTATGACTTTAAACATTGATCCTGCACCGCTTAACTCTGTCATGAGTATATTTGATCATGTAGTGTTAAAATCTGATTACTTTATTGAAATCTTAATATTTTAGAACATGTTTCACCCCCTCTGTTTGATAATGTCTATATTGGGCTAACCAGAACTATTTTAAGCTAATGAATTTTGATTGGATAGTATTGTCAAAAGAATCAGAAAGCATGATCATCTAAGACATCCTTTATGAATCCATGTGGTGCTAAGCAAAGGTAAACTTCTTTGGACCTAAATTACTATATTACTGATCACTAAATTCTCTGATATTGTACTTCAGAAATTTTTGATCATCAACCCTCGGTGATTTTAGGAACTGACTATGAGCCTATCAAACCTTATAGGTTCTGACCCAAGTCAAGAGAACCAAGTCTTAGCCTTCCCTGACCAGGATCGCTCCCAAACACTTCTCAAACAACATCCTAACCTTGATCTGATACATTTACCATATTTTGCTCTGATTCATCTAATTTTTCTTGAATATCAACTTGGTGGTCAGACAAAATTACCATTTAGTTTTGGAATTGTATTGAGAAAGAGGGAGATAGTGCCAAGAAGCACCGCATAAGGAATGAAAGGTCAACCCTCCATCCCTGTCTCTTACAAAGTAGTGGATTATCTAAACCTCAAGACAAATGTAAGCCCATCTATAGTAAAAAGGGATGATGAGTGTAGTACATGAGCTAGCTTGTAGCTTTGGAAGATGAGGCCATACTTCTTCAATTCTACAGGCTATATACATATTTATACATCACCAAAAAGTGACCAAAGCCAAAAAATAAAGAAAACAACTCTCTCTCTCTCTCTCTCTCTCTCCCAAAGAAGCTCCATTCGGCCCCAAGAAGAAAAAAGGAGAAGAAATTCCAAACACAAGCTCTAGCCATGGATCAATTTCCTAATTAATTCTCAAGCATCCATATTACGATGACAAGGTAAAATAAATCCTTCAATCCATTTCCTTGAGTTTATCATAGGTAAATAAATTTTTAAAGATGATGATCAATAGTAACCAAATAGTAAGAATAAGTTATTTTGTTGATTTCTTGGTTGATTAAGGATTTTTAAGCTCTAAGGATATATGAAGTATCACCCATCCAAGAGAGACCTTCCAAGAACCCAAGAAAGGTATATAAACTTTCTTTCAAAATTTATTTAGTAAGAACTTTTTAAAAAAAATGTATAGATCTTTAATGTAGGTTAAGTTGTTGTGATTATGTGTTGGTTTGATGATTGTGAATGGATTAATTTGATAAAGAAGATGTTGATAAACTTAAACCTTGAGTTCTTGAGAAAACTAAGTTGTTAAATGGTTGGTTATTGAATATTGGGTAATTAGTGATGAGGATCATTTAGGCGCTTGATTCGTTCGATTCGGACTTACGGTTTAAAAGTTAGGCCCGTTTTAGTAATAACAAGAAAAGAAGATGAATGAGTAAAGTGGATGATAATAATTAAAATCTAAATCAAGGTTAATAACTATTTGTACTCTAATAAAATGATGAGAGTGAGATGAGTCGCATTGGATGATTATTAATATTGTGTATTTAACAATGTGACGTTAAGTACGATTAGAGTCTAGCGAAACGTTAATGTTCTTGGTTTATAGATTTCCAGACCAACTCTCGTGCACCCTCCACCTCGAAACCACCAGGAAAGTTTACGAACCCTACTCATGATTACTATTGTGTTGTGGAAATGAATTATTGTATATGTGCATGATGTCATGATTACCCTGAATTTCAGTTACGAAATATTATAAGATGACATTGATTATGATATAGTAAATATACGGTATTATAAATGTTAAAGCTAGCGACTATCATGATATATATATTTTAGACCGAGAGTCGCTCGATATAATTTATTTAAAAACCTAGAAGTATTTCGGAGATGTTTGGGATTAATAATTATTTATCTTTTTTATTATTTAATTAAATATTCCAAGGGAATCGATACCCCCATGCAGTTTATTAAATATCTCGAACTTTTATTAAATGAATTTTCAAAAATCTTATTCACTCAACTTATATATTATTTAGCCAATGAATATTATTTCAAATATTCATTTAAAAGGGAAAGTATTCATAGACGATTATTTAACTATTAATTTTAAACATTAAAAAATTATTAAGGAATAAATTGATTTTATTTAAATATAAACCAGTTGAGGAATATAATTTTAAATGTTCATTTAAAAGAGAATTATTCGAGGTTTGATTATTTAATAGTTATAGTTTAATTATTAAATATATATTAAAGGATTTTATCTGATTAAAAATCATAACTCCTATTTTAAAAATATTTTCTAAAATTTCAAAAAATCATTCAAGTACCTTCAAATCTTCGAAAAATATTATTTCGACTTATTTTAAATAATTTGATGATAATGTCAAAAGAAACTCCCCCTTTAATATTTATCTGTTTTCTCACGTTATTATAATACTTCCTCCACAAATTTTGGGGGTATGTATATGTATATATCGGTATGTACCTATCAACAAGTATTACGCTTGGGGAACAAATATAAGTTCCAAGTATATGAGAGGAATCTTTAAAAGGACGTGGAGAGGTAGACTCTAGTACTAAGGGTACTAGGGAGATTAACATAGGTACCGCATGCGAAGGTACTATGTGCAGGAACCTTGGAAGTGTGTGTATACCAAAAATGGGACACATAGCCTGTCACACCCCAAGACACACACTCTAAATAAAAGAGAACCATAATTATAACAAACTTATAAGTCCAAGGGACGATAATGATGTAATACAATCCAACCGAAATAATAACAATCCCAAGATCTTTACAAGTTCAGAGTTTGGAACAGTCCTTCCAACTAATACCACAATTACATACTGGCGGATTCCGCCTAAACTATATATATTCTACCTGCGCCCTCAAATGATCTTCACCCTGCCTACCAGTTGACTTACGAGAGGTCTAGTTGGTACGAATCATGATTGCTAGCTGTAGAATAGGGTTAAACACAAGAAAATGAGCTATAACGCTCAGCAAGTACTAATCATTCTACTAAGCAAGACATTATCTCAAAATCACGAGTTCATAAATCAAGGGGAATATGGATACTTGTGAGAATGACAATAAGAAACATGAAGTTATAATATGAAAACATGGTAGAATCATAGAAATTGAAATAGGGTATATGGAATCATGATATCGGGTAATATGTTATACTATAAAGACATGGTAGAATCATAATAATCGAAACATGGCATACCGTATCATGGCATCGGGCAATCATGTTATAATTATCAAATCATCAAAATCATTTTAGGATGCTACGGATTACAGCCAATGATCAGCCGCGAAGTAATCCCGAACCGCGCTAGGTTCTCAAATATAATGGGATCCCTAGGTTATATGTGAGCCTATCAATAACGTGAAAAGGACTTGCGTCTGGGTCCAATCCACTAGGATAAGAAAACATTTATTTTATTGATTTATAACATGGATGCCGGGGAAAGATTGGGTATCAACTTAATTGAATTAGATTCAAGGGAAGAACATTTGAAGGTAAAGTACAAATCAAGCTAAGAGTGATTAACAGAAGTAATGGAAATAATTATGGTCATGGGGTTGTTATAACTAAGCATTCATGGGAAATGTATATCTCAACTTCAACTCGGGGCATTCTAACAAAACCAATTCCCATGCGAAGTAATGGAAATTTAATATAATTGTTTAAAAAAATTTCGAAAAAAAAATTATATTAAAATAATTTTTCACAGATTATTTTACTAACAAATAAATCATGAAAATTACACTTAACACATTATAAATTACATAAATAATTGCATGTAAATTGATTATATTTCACAATACTAAAATAAAAATTTATCGCCTAATCGCAACTAATAAAATATTACTAACTTGCGAGAAATCTCTATTATTTACTAATCGCGCAGCGAAAATCTTACTCGCGTACGGAATTTATACGCTTAAAATATTTCGACAACACTCGCAATGCCAAATGACAAAATTATACACAATATATAACGAATTTTCATAATCGGACTTATAACACGGAATATTTAGGAATATATATATCGCACTTATAAAAATAACTCCAACATTTACCGGTTGTCACATCCTCTCCCCCTTATAGGATTTTGTCCTCAGAATCTAGGAGAATAATTGAGGATATCGATTTCAAAATTTCAGATTCTAATTCCCACGTTGCTTCTTCGACTTTAGGATTTCTCCACAATACTTTCACCAAACATACTAATTTATTTCTAAGAATTTTCTCTTGTCGATCTAGTATCTGCACAGGTTATTTTGTATACGATAAATCAGCCTGAATTTCCACTGGTTCAATTTCTATCACATGGTTGGCGTCTGGATTATACTTCTTTAGCAATGAGACATGAAACACATTATGCACGTGCTGATATTATGGCGGTAAGGCTAACTCATAAGCAACTTTCCCTACTTAGTTCAAAATTTCAAAAGGTCCAATGTATCTTGGCGCTAACTTCCCTTTCTTACCGAATTGGGTCAAACCCTTCCATGGTGATACTTTTAGTAACATAGCTTCCCCAATTTCAAATTTCACATCTTTCTGGGCGGGGCCCACGTACTTTCTTTGTCTATCCTGAGCAGCAATGAGTCTCTTCTTGATCACAGTGACAGTATCCTTTATTAGCTGAATCAATTCAGGTCCATAATCTTTCCTTCTCCAACTTCATACCAACTCTTTGGTGTTCTACACTTTAGTCCATATAACGCTTCGTATGGTGGCATGCCAATACTGGAATGGTAGCCATTGTTATACGAGAATTCTATGAGTGGTAGATGATCGTCCCAACTTCTCGAAAAATCAATTGCACAGCTTCGTAATATATCTTCAATGGTTTGGATTGTTCGTTCGCTTTGGCCTTCGGTTTGTGGATGTTATGCCGTACTCATGTCTAATTTCATCCCAAAGTTTTCTTGAAATTGCCTCTAGAATCTCGAGTTGAATCGTCGGTCTCAATCCGAAACTATTGATATAGGTACACCATGGTGTAACACAATTTTGTGTACATACATATGAACTAGTCTGTCTAACGAAGACTTCTCATTGATTGGAAGAAAATGAGCCGATTTTGTAAGGCGGTCAACTATCACCCAAATTACGTCGTGTCCAGAACGTGTTCGCGGTAAACCCACTATAAAATCCATGGAAATATTTTCCCACTTCCATTATGGAATCTTCAATGGTTGAATCAAACCACTTGGTCTCTGATATTCTGCTTTCACCCTTTGGCACGTGTCGCATTTTGAAATCCACTCCGCAATCTTCCTTTTCATGTTCAGCCACCAAAAACTCTTTTTCAAATCATGGTACATTTTGGTACTTCCCGGGTGAATCGAAAATCTTGAGTTGTGTGCTTCCTTCAAAATATCATTCTTTAATTCAGTCACATTTGGAATCCAAATTCTTGTTGAAAATCTCAACACACCCTATTCGTCTTTTTGGGTACATATCTCTTCTCTTGTCAACTGAATATTCTCTTGAGTCATTACTTCATATTAGAATTTCTTTATCCTTCCTAGTAGTGTCGGTTGAAAAGTAATGGCATAACACATTTCTTCCGCTCTTCCATGATCAAAAAGCTCTAATTACAATTTTTCAACTTCATCAAATAGTTCCTTAGGCATTGTTATCATATTTAACCTTTCCTTTCTACTCAAAGCGTCTACTACTACGTTGGCCTTTCCCGGATGATATTGTATCGAACAATCATAGTCTTTGATCAATTCCAACCATCGATGCTATCTCATATTCAGATCCTTCTGAGTAAAGAGGTACTTCAAACTCTTATGATCTGTATATATATCACACTTTTTCCCGTATAAGTAGTGTCTCCATAGCTTCAAGGCAAACACTATCACAGTTAACTCTAAGTCGTGAGTGGGGTACTTCTGTTCATGTGGTTTAAGTTGTCTTGAAGCATACATTATCACCTTCCCGTGTTGCATCAATATGCATCCAAGTCCTTTGTAAGAGGCATCACTGAATATCACAAAATCTCCCTTGTCGTCTGGTAATGCTAAAACCGGAGCAGTTACCAATCTTTGTTTTAACTCTTGAAAACTATTTTTGCACTTCTCCGTCCATTCAAACTTTTCATTCTTCCTTGTCAATTTGGTCAGTGGTACGGCAATCTTCGAAAAATCCTTTACAAATCTCCTGTAATATCCCTCTAGTCCCATAAAACTTCTCACTTCTGTTGGCGTCTTCGATCTCTCCCAATTCATTACCGCTTCGATCTTCTCTGGATCTACTCTAATTCCTTATATTTCAATAATGTGTCTTAGAAATCTTACTTCAACTAACCAAAACTCGCACTTCGAGAACTTGGCATACAACCTCTCCTTCTGCAGCACTTCCAAGACTATTCTTAGATGTTCTGCGTGATCAGCTTCTGTCTTTGAATATACCAGAATATCATCAATGAAAACTATGACAAACGTGTCCAAATACTCCTTGAATACTCGATTCATTAAATCCATGAAAGCAATTGGTGTATTCGTCAACCCAAAAGCCATAACGAGAAACTCGTAATGTCTATATCTAGTTCAAAAAGCTGTTTTCTATATGTCTTCAGACTTAATCTTTAATTGGTGGTATCCCAATCGCAGATCAATCTTCAAAAAATAAGAGGCTCTCTTGAGTTGGTCAAACAGATCATCAATTCTAGGCAAAGGGTATCTATTCTTAATCGTCAACTTGTTCAATTCTCGATACTCTATACAAAGTCAAGAGGCTCCCTTGAGATGGTCAAATAGATCATCAATTCTAGGCAAAGGGTATCTATTCTTAATCGTCAACTTGTTCAATTCTCGATACTCTATACAAAGTCGCATGCTTCCATCCTTCTTCTTCACAAACAACACTAGCGCGCCCCACGGTGAAGCACTTGGTCTTATAAATCCCTTGTCTAGTAATTCTTGTATTTGCTTTGCTAATTCATTCATCTCCGTTGGTGCCATCCTATATGGAGCTTTCGAAACGGGATCAGTGTCGGGTGCAAGATCTATTGTAAACTCAATTTGTCTGTCCGGGGGTAAGCCAGGAAGTTCTTCAGGAAAAACGTCCAGAAAATCTCTTACCACTGGAATGTCTTCCGGATTTGAAACTTCTCTACCTTTATCAACTACATATGCCAAATACGCCTCACATCCTTTTCGAATCAACTTCTTTGCTTGCATCGAGGTGAGAAATGTCTGAGTTTGCTTTTGGCCCTTGAACGTTACTTTCTTACCTTGAGGTGTACTTAATACCACTCTTTTATCTATACAGTCTATTTGAGCACTGAAACTTGTCAGCCAATCCATTCCTAAGATCACGTCGAATTCGCCTAATTGGAAAGGAATAAGGTTCGCAGGAAAAAACGTGTCCGGCTATCTCTATTAAATAATGAGGGCAAATACGATTTATAGATACTCTATCTTGATTAGCTAAGATACTGGATAAGGGTTCATGCATCAATTGGGTTTCATAATTCAACTTATCAACAAAAGATTTCGAAATGAATGATTTGGTGGCTCCCGAATCAATCAATACTTTAGCACTAGCAACATTCACAGAAAGCATACCTGATACCACATCGGTTCTTTAAATTGCATCCTTTACGTTCATGTTGAAAGTTCTTGCTTGAGCTGGATAAGTCGAAGCTGGGCGATTTGAAGATGATGCTACCTGAGGTTGATTGAGAGATATTGGGAATGATGGGGTTGGCATAGGAGTTACTTGATTCACTGGGTAGGGTACAGTACTCAGTTGCATCAATTGGTTATTACCTGCTCCTTTGCATTCTCGTGTGACATGTCCTGGTTTCCCACACTTATAACACATGATGTTGGCCTTCTGATTCTTGCATTCACGAGCATAATGGCCCTTCGTATGACACTTGAAACAAACTATATTTGCCTTATGGCTGATTCCCGTATGTCGACTATTACAAATCTTACAATCTGGAACTTATCCTTGCGGGGGTTTCTGTCCACTGGCTGATTGAGATCTTGTTTCTTGTGATTTATTCCCAAATTCATTCTTCTTAAAGTTTTCGGGTCCACTCTGAGGTCTAAATGTTTGATTAATTCTCTGATTCTAGCCCTTGTAGCTTGAGCCTTCTTCTCCTGTTTCAATTCTTCTTTTCTTGTTGCCTTTCTCCTTTTGATTTTGCTCACTCTCGCCTTCAATTACCATTGCCTTTTGAACCACTTCAGCATAGGTGGTCAACTCAAAAGCAGCCACACGACTCCTTAACCAAGGCTTCAATCCCTGTTGGAACCTTTTGGCCCTTTTCTCTTCAGAATCAACATACTCTCCCACAAACTTAGAAAGTTCTGTAAACTTCTTCTCATATTCATTGACCGTCATGTTGTCTTGCTTTAACTCAAAGAATTTCATATCCATTTGTGTTTGCATATAGCGAGGAAAATACTTATCCAAGAACATCCTCTTAAACCTATCCCAAGTAATAAATTCAGCAGATTCTAAAGCTTTTGCTGACTCCCACCAATAGTTGATTCACCTTTAAGAAAATAAGTGGCATACTCTACCTTCTGGTTATCTCCAACATTCGTTAAGGCGAAGGCCTTTTCTATTTCCTTAAGTCAAGGATGAGCTTCTACCGGGTCTTATGTTCCTTTGAATTCTGGGGGTTTTATAGATTGAAATATTTTGAAAGTAGTGACACCTTCTGGGGGTGGTTGAGGGGGTTGCATCTGTTGAAGAAGTAGTTGTTGTTGGGCTATGGTAGCAGTTTGTTGGCGTACCAACTCCACAAGTTGTGCTATATCAGGGTTTTGGTTTTCTCCGTCATTTTCTTGGTTATTTGTAGGTCTTCCTCGAGCTCTTCTAGGTGCCATTTTCTGAAATAAGAGTTATACAGTTTGAGTGATACAGAATTAGGGTATTATTTTGCAGTCATCATGGTATACAATTTTCAAACAATAAAGGTGATGCATGGTGATAAGCAAGAAATTTTAAATGAGCAATTATAGGAATCAAAGAAAGTGCATAACTGAATTTAACATGGTTCAAGTCGAAAGGTATGAATCACAAGGTATAAATACGATTACAGATCTGAATTTAAACAGTACGAGAGTCTAGAAATGGAAACAAATGACATGGTAATAAAAGGAACAGCCTAATCCAAGCAACTAAAGGTGAAGTCTCCTAAAGCTCGTCCTAAGCCTCCTCCTCGGACTCCTCCCCAGGTTCCTCATCGGACTCCTCCTCACGGGTTCTCGCAATGTCGAGGGTAGTGTCTTTACGTAGCATCTTCACCACACTCCTAAGCTCATCCACTATCGTTTGTACAGTAATCCGACTGGTCCGGTTATGGTGCACGGGCATCTCCTCTAATCTTGATATGGCTACCTGGATCAGTGACTCAAGCCTCGAAATGGTTTTCCCCTTAGGTCCATCACCCATCACTTGCTTACTGGCATAGAGCTCCTCAAGACGTTCCATCAGCCTGATATACTTTCCTTGGAGGAAGTCATGATGCATCCTTAAGTCAGCATAGACAGAAAAAGCAATTGTGTCGCTTGGCGGAATCGAAGATGATGAATGCGCACGTTGCTGTCAAGCAATATATACAAAGGTCAGATACGATTTATTCGAATGTCGTGTATTAGCACTCCCGATAATAATAATAATAATATATATACTCGTACTTCCTATGGTCCTAATTGGGTTGTCCAGGAACTCTAAACTTAGGCTCTGATGCCAAAAACTGTCACACCCCAACACACACACTCTAAATAAAAGAGAACCATAATTATTACAAACTTATAAGTCCAAGGAACGATAATGATCTAATACAACCCAACCAAAATAATAACAATTTCAAGATCTTTACAAGTTCAGAGTTTGGAACAGCCCTTCTAACTAATACCACGATTACATATTGGAGGATTCCGCCTAAACTATATACATTCTACCTGTGCGCTCAAATGATCTTCACCCTACCTACGAGTTGACTTACGGGTGGTCTGCTTGGTACGAACCATGATTGCTAGCTGTAGAACAGGGTTAAACACAAGAAAATGAGCTACAACGCTCAACAAGTATTAATCATTCTACTAAGCAAGACATTATCTCAAAATCACGAGTTCATAAATCAAGGGGAATATGGATACTTGTTAGAATGACAATAAGAAACATGAAGTTATAATATTAAGACATGTTAGAATCATAGCAATTGAAAAAGGGTATATGGAATCATGATATCGGGCAATATTCTATAGTATAAAGACATGGTAGAATCATAATGATCAAAACATGGCATACCGTATCATGGTATCGGGCAATCATGTTATAATTATCAAAGCATCAAAATCATTTTAGGACACTACGGATTATAGCCGGTGATCAGCTGCAAAGTAATCCCGAACCGCGCTGGGTTCTAAAATATAATGGGATCCCTAGGCTATATGTGAGCCTATCAATAACGTGAAAAGGACTTGTGTTTGGGTCTAATTCACTAAGATAAGAAAACATTTATTTTATTGATTTATAACATGGATGTCGGGGAAAGATTGGGTATCAACTTAATTGAATTAGATTCAAGGGAACAACATTTGAAGGTAAAGTACAAATCAAGCTAAGAGTGATTAACGGAAGTATTGGAAATAATTATGGTCATGGGGTTTTTATAACTAAGCATTCATGGGAAATGTATATATGTGCAACGATTATAAAAATAAAGAGGTAAGTAACTTGCCAACAATTATAAGCATAAGAAAGTAGTAACTTGCCAACAATTTTAAGCGCAAGGAAATTAGTAACTTGCCTTCCAATAGTTCTAAGATTATTTGATCTTGACGGCACGAGTCTTCCCCTTCACTTCGGAACCTACACATTATATTAATCTCATTACTATTCACCCTTTATAGAATTATAAGCCTATAAGATTCTAGACTAACCTTTACCCCTATTGTAATTACGATTACATAACTTATGATTACACATAACTTAATCACATACAATACAAGTAATCCACATAGTCAAATAATCACATAATGGCATGGCATATGCTACTAGTTATTTATACTATAATATCATCTAAACACCTAAGCACATACGCAAGTAACATATAAGAACTATAATTGACCTTAACTTAACCCTAAAGATGATGTGAAACACTCGAACTCTTCACTTCTAAGTCCCAAACACAACAAATACCATTAAAGCTTCCTAATGCCACTCGAAAGGGTGGTCTCGGGTTTCTTGGTGGAAATGGGGTGTCTCCACCTTGGGCCTTCACTTCAAATCACTTCCTACAGGTTGTTAGGACTCTAAACTAACTTCTAAAGTTGGGGACACTCAAAGGCCTCACTATTAAAGGTTTACAAAGGTCAAGACTCTCACTGAAGTCCCCTGCGAGCAACAATTTGCACGTCCTGTACTCTTTAGCCGATATCTCATCTTCTACTCGGAGCATTCTAAAAAACACAATTCCCATGGATTATTAAGACCTAAAAATAACTCTCAGACTTGGTTTCAGTCCAAGGCGTCACGTAGGACTCTCTAGGCTTCCATCCAAAGTTGACTCTTGACCAGCCTCCCTCGAATTCACTCTGCCCTATTTTCACTCACATAAAACTCACTTTTCTCATTCAATTTTTAATTATAAAGGTTTTTTAATCTTCCTAGAGATGGGTAAACTTGAACTTTAGTCGATTATAATCATGCCTTAGGCTAGGCCTTCATGGGGACTTATTTAAGTCAAGTCCCCATGAAGGCCTAGCCTAAGGCATGATTATAATCGACCAAAGTTCAAGTTTACCCATCTCTGCCCTGTTCTGAGTTGCTCTCGGTTATGGGGTTGTGCACCTACCTAAATGCAAGTTTCTTGTTGAACTAAGGCTACTGGACTCAATTATAACTCAATTCCTAACTCCAGTATACTTGGGCCTAGTAAGGCCTCACCAAAACTCACCTAAAACAACCGGGTGAAAAATTCTTCTACAAAGTGCCTAGTGTACCTCCTTCCACCTTAATTCCGAAATCAACACCAAATCTAACATGCAAGCCCATAAATCTATCTTATATTGTACATAACCCTACTAACTATCATTCTATGGAAAAATACGAGCATAAACTTAGACATAATAGTCATTTACCGAGGCAAAAACAAAGAGTATAGCAGAGCAGATTTTGCATGTGAACTTCTAAGCAAATTTTCGAACCAAAAACACAAGATAACAACTTGATGGCTACAAGATTTAATCATAACTCATTAAGGCACATAACATACTAGCATTTTAGAGCAAAAATCGTGGCATGCATTGCACAAAAACTCAAATTCAAGTCACATAACATATTTGTTCGAAATATCACTTATACTACGAAATGCAAGCATTAACTTCAACTTTTAGTGTAAAAATCATAGCATTCAAGGATAGAAACTTTGTAAAAACATATTTCAAAAGATCATAGGTTCTTTAAAAGTCACATGCAAAGTTTCTTTCTTTTTGAAATTAAATAAAACTAACACACAAAGCATAAAAATCCATTCGACTCCTTGGAGTCATTGCCGAATGCTTGAGGCCAAGATCATGGCTTGAAAGTAGAAGCATAACACTTCATCAAGACCATCTCTTGCTCAAGTATTATAAGCCACATTTAGTTCAACTCTAGATTCACATGAATCAAAGTTAAACCCTTGGCTTTAACTACATACAACTAAGAAAACTCACCTTAAATGATGATATAGAACCAAGTGAAATTGTCCTTTGCTTAGAGGGGTTGAAAGATGCAAGAAGATGAAAAAATGAAAAAGAAAAAAATGAAAGGGGAGGAAGTTGAAGGCGCGGCCGAGAGAGAGGGAAAGAGAGGGAGGAGAGTGAAGTGATGTTGGTGGAAAAGAAATGATGTGAGTGGAGTGTATAAATTTGTTTTTGTCTCACTAAAATGATAGTGGAGTTTGAACTTACTCTTTTGTCCTTCATCCACTAATAGCCAACTATTGCATGCAAGGTTTTATTGGTCTTTTGCTTGGTCAAAAGGAGTTAGTGGGGAGTGAAAGGACAGTCCTACCCTAGGTCTCTATTTTAGTGGAAATTGCATGCAAGGGTATGCTCGTAATTCAATAATTAATAAAAGTATAATTTAAAAGAATGATTTTTAGTAATTAAAATACAAATCCATAAATCACCAAATAAATATCATAAATACTATGAGATTTTAGAAATTTAATTAAAAAAATTTTAAAAATTTCGAACAAAATTTTATATTAAAATAATTTTTCATATATTATTATACTAACAAATAAATCATGAAAATTACACTTAACACATTATAAATTACACAAATAATTGCATGTAAATTGATTATATTCCACAATACTAAAATAAAAATTTATCGCCTAATCGCAACTAATCAAATATTACTAACTTGCGAGAAATCTCTATTATTTACTAATCGCGTAGCGAAAATCTTACTCGTGTACGGAATTTACACGCTTAAAATATGCTGGCAACACTCATAATGCCAAACGACAAAATTATACACAATATATAACGAATTTGCATAATCGGCCTTATAACACATAATATTTAGGAATATATATATCGCCCTTATAAAAATAACTCCAATATTTACCGGTTGTCACATAGCCCGAATGTGGCCAGGGTGATAACCGGGAAAGAAATGTGTCGTCCTTCTACTAATTAAAAAGGTTTACAGATTTCCTGATATACGGCTGATCATCGTATAGTGGTGGCTCCAACGAATGTCCTATTCTTCAAATTGAAATTGATATGCAATACTGTAACTCGAGCCTAGGTGCTAGGTTTACTAAAAAGGTATTCGCAGAATAATTGAGTTAATAACATATGTAGCTTTGAAAAGAGGCGTGTATCACCAAGAAAACTACTTTTGAACATATACCATTACACAAAATAATATAATTTCTTTAACAGTATTTCTTATACTGTTGATTATTATGGCTGAGCAATATAGCTCACACTTGTTTTCTTTAAAAATGTCACAACACAACAGTTCACCAAGATTTCAATTTGCAAGTTGACATCCAGGAAGCGCGTTGGAAATGCGTAGCTTTTCTGTAGACTGTTTATGGCGAGGACACAAGTAGAACGTATGAGCTGGTTCAGTTTTCAGTTGGCTTTGGTTCGACTCATATATAAGTATGACTTATGTAATATATTCATGAACACGCGTTTATTTAGTGGCCGGTCTAATCTCATGTAGAGGTTACACCCGCGACATAATTTAATTACTTTTGGATTGTAATAACTATCATCATGTGGATTAATAACTATAGTAATGTAGTGATTTCATTTTCAAGACTATAACCTGTGATTGTGTATAATAGTAAGTGTGTGGTCGTAGCTGCGTGAGTTAATTATATTGTTGTAAAAGATAAGTGTTGAAACATGATTCAAGACAATGCGATTTTCTAATCTCTTACCCCAGATTTGGGGGCGTCACAGAACTAATCTTGACTGCAAAACCCTCTAGTGATTTACAAAACAAAACTCTGTATGAAGTTTTTTTTATTCTTCGCCCACGTATGATATATTATGTGTATATAGATGTTTGTGTTTTTCTCATAATCAAATAGCATAAGATGATAAATTTGCAAATCGTAGTAGATAATATGTATTTTTAGGTTGACCTCATAGTAAAAAAAGATGTAAGCTATATGATTTGAAGAATAAAACATTTTTCGTGTCACGAGATGTGAAATTTTATGAGAATAATTTTCCTTGCTTGGAGAATGATTCGTTCAATGCTAAATTGCCCCCTTCGATGGAAAATAAAGTGTTTATAAATGATTCAGGAATTTTTGAGTATTATGATATGCCTAATGAAACTATAGAGGTATGAAAAGAAACCTCAAACTCAAATACTCCTAATCATAGTATCATACCACCAAATTTGTTGACAAATGATCCAGAAATCAGTTATATGCAAGCAGGTGAGACCTCTAGAATGGAGGAATATGTACCTAATGCTACTTCAGATAGCTAGTTGGGTCATGAAATGAGAACAAAATCCCAATCGATTAGACTTAAGGACTTTGTAACGCATACAACATTACAGAAGACACCTTCAGATATTTCCTCTATTCCTGATTCTCCTTCGAGTACACATTTTTCGATAACAGATTATGTAACTTGTGATAAATTTTCTGTTAAACACCAAAATTTTCTTGCTGCTATTAGTACATGTGTGGAGCTACAGTCTTTTAAGGAGGTTGTAAAGGACCCATGGTGGTGCAGTTCTATGAAAAAAGAAATTTAAGTTTTGGAAGATAATGGCATATGGACTATGAAGTATCTTCCTCCCGAGAATAAAGCTCTTGGTAGTAAATGGGTGTACAAAATTAAGTATAACTCAGATGGAACAATTGAAAGATTGAAGGCTAGATTAGTTATTTTAGGGAATCATCATCTAGAAGGTATTTATGATTGTGAAACATTTACTCCCGTGATAAAGATGGTGACTGTTCGGGCTTTCTTAGCCATTGCTACATTAAAAAATTGGGAGTTACACCATGTGGATTTTCATAACGCCTTTTTATACGGTGATCTCGATGAGGAAGTATATATAAAACTTCCATCTGGTTTTTAAATTTTCAAATCTAGGTATGGTTTTTCATCTTCGTAAGTCAATATATGGGTTAAGACAGTCAGCTCGATGTTGGTCTGATAAACTTGTTGCACCACTAAAGGAGTATGGATTCATGTAATCTTATTCTAATTATTCACTTTTTACATATACAAAGGGCGGTGTGCAAATAAAATTTACTTGTCTATGTTGACGACTTGATAATTACTGAAAGTGACTCTCATGCATTAAAGATGATTAAGATTATCGTTGCTCATGTTTTCCTATGAAGGATCTTGGGGTGTTGAAATATTTTTTGGATATTGAGTTGGCTCGAAGTCCTCACGGATTATTTTAGGACAACAAAAGTATGCTCTTGACATTATTTCTGAAACAGGTTTATTGAATGCTAAGCCTGCAAATCTACCAATTGAACATCATAATTAGGTCATGCTACCGGTACATATCTCATGAATCCTGAAAAATGTTGTAGATTTGTTGGGAGCCTTATTTATTTGGTCGTTACACACCCAGATTTTTCAGACATAATTTATGTTCTTTCTTAGTTTTTACAAAATCCTCGATAAGAGCATTGGGATGCAGCGTTACATATAGTTTATTATTTGAAGGGAGCGTCGGGTCAAGGAATTTTACTTCGTTCTGATAGTGAATTGTCTTTGACTGGTTGGCGCGACTCAAACTGGGAAAAATGTTCACTTACTCGGCGATATCTTACTGGTTAGTTGGTATTTCTTGGCAGTCATTGTAATAACCCCAATTTTTGGAATTTTTAAAACACGGATCAATAGTAACTTTTGCTGACAATGCTGATTAAGGAAAATTATCAGACCAAGTTATATAGGAGTACTGTTATGGAAATTCTAAGATCGTATTAGTATTCCATAAAGTAAATGAGTGTATGTAAAGGTCATTAGAATTCGGATCCGGACACTTTGATTTTTCCTGAAAATCCACCAGATACCGAAAGAATTGAGTATAAGGTAACATGATTAAAAGGATTTAAATTCAAGGGTTATAAGAGAGGATCATAAAAGGAATATAAAATATTGAGAAAGGTTTAGGGGAACCCAAGTAATAAGATCCCGGATATGATCGCTCAAACGATCAACGAGAATGAATAATAAACGAGTCGTAAAGCAATTAAACGACTAAGGATCAAGCTTGGGCAAGTAGCTAGGGGATTAGCAAGGATAATACAAGTATTAAAGCACCTAATTAACAAGGATTAAGCTTAATGAAAAGCTTCCACCATAAGAAGAGGACAAGTGGCAAGAGTGATGCAAGTGGTGACATAGGCTTGCTTACATCACTTTCCACTAACTAACCAAGAGTTAGCCAAACAAATATCCACCTACCATTCCATTTACACCACAAAATAAGTCAACACAAGCAAGCTTTTTTCTCCCCCATTTTCATTGCTCTCGGCCAAAACAGAACCAGCACATTAAAACTGATGTATCTCCTTCATTTCTCACTCAAATGTTGTGTTCTATAGCTCGTTGGAAAGGTATTGAGATGGCCTACAACTCTTGTTCACAAGTCTCATCCAAATAAGCATGATCAAGCTTGTAGGAGGCTCCCTAAGGCTTCCTAGCAACTTAACACCTCCAAAGGAAGGTTACCAGACTCGTCCCAAGCCATTTGTAACCCCCAGTCGCTCAGGCAAGTTTTCTACCCGTTATACTGTTGTTGTGATGTATATATGTATATGCATTATCTTGTGATAAGTGCATGATTATTATTAGAAAAGTCTTACAATATATTGGAGCATGTGATATGATATTTATATGCATGCCTGTTTTGTAATCTTGATATCTAATTGTTGATTCAAAAGCTTATAAGTTGCATAATACCTATGCTAGAGATAAGCAGTAGTTGCCTATACCGTTAGTATAGGGGACCCAAAGGTGAACATTTTCTAAACCGGGAGTCGATGTTCCCGAGTATATTATATATATATATATATATATATATATATATATATATATATAGTTTTCAAAACTATTAATCGAATAAGGTTTATTCGATAACTTTATTTTAAATAATGAATATTAGTTGAATATTCATTCGAGGACTTATGACTCTATTTATTTTATTTAATGAATATTATTAGTTGAATATTCATTCGAGGTATTATGACTCCGCTTATTACTGAAATATATTCTTTATTTTATTAAAGAATAAGGTGTCAATAATCAAACTTATTTTTGATTATTCAAATAAAGATAGTACTTTCATATAAGTATATCTTTGGTTATTTAGTATCCATTTCAAGTATAAGTTTTAAAATTTCTACTTCGATTATTTTTATAAGGATTATCTTTATGAGAATATTATTTAAATAATAATATTCAGATATTTTCTAATATATCGGGACTGATTTATTTTAATAAATCAGCAGTACTCCAAACATTCTTAAAAATGTTTTCGAGTCTTCAAAATAATTTTTAAAGTTAGAGTGGACCCCAAAACTCATTTTTATATTTAAGATCTTCCTTTCAAAAGGGATTTAAATACTCGCTCAAAACCTGGGGGATCCAGCTCTGTGGTGCATTTTACATTCGCAACGTGGTTGCTGTTTTGAGAAAACAAATGAATTGATTACTTACCCAACGTTCGGGAAGTAAGCCCATCTAATTGAGTCGGCATAAGCGACAGGCCGGGGTACGGTCTATCAAAGTGTAAGTGGCTGGGTGGCAGTCCATCAACGCGTAAGAGGCCGGGTGGCGGTCCAGCACAAGGTCCTAATGCGGCCAGGGTGATGACCGGTGGGGGATTCATCCATCTATTAGTAGAAAAGGTTACTTATTGGTATCTTTGCCTGATCAGCAAGATATCAGGTTTATGCCAAGGTTTTCTCCTTTCCAAATTCATTGAATATTGCAACTCTGTTTATTATTTTTATAACAGAGGTTTTAAAGGAGTGTATGAATATATATATAGGTGTATATATATATATCGGGACTTAATGAAGTATCTCGTAACTTCATTATTTATAATGATATTTCAAGGATTGAATCTATTCAAGTCTTATCTTGTAGTCTCATCTATGTGATGAACTTTTGAAACTGATTATACCTTGAACGGTGGTAGTTCAAGTAGTATTCGGATATAAGTATATTGGAGTATCTTGTAACTTCATCTTCTAAACTTATATCTAGTAAATGATTATCTTGTGCATGTCAAAGATTTTCGGAAAAATGTTGAGACAAGGTTAGATATATGAGATCACCTTGCAACGATATTTTATACAGTTATAAACGGGAACTCTGTGTATATTATACATGTCAAAGGATTTCAAAGATTGTGAAAAGTATATATGTATATATATACTGAATATTTTGCGACTTGGTCGCGTTAAGATATCAGCTTGGTTCATTTCTTCTTGACCAAGACTTTCATGTGTACTATGAGAAAGCTCATATATTGTTAGTTATTATACATATTATTTTGGTGGGCTTGTTGCTCACCCTTACTTTCTTCTTTCATCACACAATATCAGATAGACAAGATGAACAGGACCAAGCTCCCAATTCGCGAGCGGATAGGAAACGTTCCGCAGTTTCCTATAGGCGTTGATGTCGCTGTAGCTGAGGTAGGAACTACCAATAGGCTAGGCTTTCAACTTTTGATGTACCAGACTTATGTATCTTTATCAATTGTAATAATGGCAAATAAATGTAAATCTATTCAGAAACCCTTTTAAGGTGTAATGGCATATAATTTTGGAATAAAATGGCTCGTGTTATTTTTGGATATTCATCTCTGAGACTATAACTTGTGGTGTGTGTGTTTATTGTGGGGTCACAGTACAGAGTAGTTGATTGTTTATTAAGATTGGGTGTTATTAAGGGAAATGGAACTCGTGACAACCCGGATCCCCGACCCCGGATTTGAGGGTGTTACAGAAATGGTATCAGAGCTAAGCGTTATAAACCTCAGAGATGAAGTGACGTTAAAATAATAAGTTAACTAAGATAAATAAGAACTCTTGCCAAGTTCATAGTCGGACTACCTAATGTAGTACTGACAGTTAAAACCCTTAGGGGAACCCTTATAAATATCGTGATAGAGGCATAGTTCGCTATCATATATGGTAGCGGGACTCCGAACCCTGAGGTTGAGGAGCAACAACGCGATGATGTTTTATTACTTATTGGAGATCAGATTGTGGATCCGATAGAGCGTCCTAACGAGGGACCGGATGATGTTCATATTAAGGATGTAGCGGTTGAGGATGTTGTCCTAAAAGGAATTGTGGCTGAGGAGGATTCCGTGGAGGATCCTGACAAGAATGAATAAAGGACCACTGAGGAATTGATGACCATGATTAGGGAAACTACCAGAGGTAGGATTAGCCGGTCACTACCGGAGGTTCGTTCAAGTTTGTAAAGATAGTAGCCCCTTTGACGCGGCTTACTCGTAAGACTAAGAAGTTTGAATGGACTGAGAAATATGAGAAAAGCTTTTAACAACTAAAGCAAAGGTTGGTGGCGGCCCCTATGTTGGCGTTGCCGGATGAAAAAGGAGATTTTGTGAATTGTAGTGACGCTTCGCATAAGGAATTAGGGTGCTTCTTATACAGCACAGCAAGGTAATCGCGTACGCGTCAAGATAATTAAGGGAATATAAAGTTCGATATCCCCACCCATGAGCTTGGTCTCGTGGCAATAGTTTTGCCCTAAAGATTGGAGGCACTACTTGTGTGGAGAGAAGTGCGAGATTTACACAAGCCATAAGTGCTCTAGTGCATTTTCACGTAGAAAGAGCTCAGCATGCGCCAGAGGAGGTGGATAGAGCTAATCGAGGATAACGATTATGAGATTCTTTATCATCCCGGGAAAGCCAAAATGGTGGCTAATGCCCTTAGTATAAAAGAGAGACTCAAGATGAAACTGTCTTTGGGAGAGTTGATAAGAGATTTTGAGAAAATGGAAATAGAAATGAAGGTAACCGGAGCCAGTACCGAAAAGCTGTTTGAGATTGCAATACAGCCCGGATTATTGGAGAAGATCATATTGTGCCAAGAAAAAGTGATGAATTAAGGCAGAGAGCCAACAAATGGAGAAGAGATTAATACCAAGAAAGATGATAAGGGAATAATGAGGTATTCCTACATAATTTAGGTTCCAAACGTTTAAGAGCTTAAGGACTAGATCTTAGATGAAATCCATAGTTCGAGGAATAAGATTTAGGATAAACCCCAAATGTGATAGTCAGGGAGGTTGCCATTAAGAAAGAAGGAGCCCATAACATAATGAAGTGGAAAATGAGGATTTAAAACATGTAGGATGACCCCGATTATGGGGAGGAGGAGGGAATGTTCAGACTAAGGAAACAGAAGTCGAGTAAGGAAAGGAGACCCGAGACGGTACTCCTATACGATAATTTATGGACCTTTCTAGACAGAACTTAGACTATTATCCCCAACCACCACCCTGAGGAAACAATGCGATGAGAAATTCTTTCAGGACCTTTAAGTCGCTAAGCTCTTAGAGTTCCAAAGAACAAGCTGACCCAGTCGAGGCAAGAGCCTGGCTAAAGGAAATTTAGGAATCATTTGAGATTCTAAATGATTGACGAATCACAAAAGACTGTTTTTGTCACTTACCCTCCTAAGAGAGAGACCACCCTCTGGTGAAAGACCAAGAAAGGCACGGAGCCAGAGGTTAGAATAAACTGATTAACGTTCAGTCAATTTTTTTCGGGAAAGTAACTCCCAAGGTTATGAAGGTAGTATAAAAACTTTAGAGCCAGAACAAAAGCGGAGAAGTATGATGAATTATGAATTTAAGTTGTAAAAGTTGTCAAGATTCATTCTGAGGACACGAATCTAGAATGACGGGATGTTTGAAATCAATGCTTATGTTGTGTTGGTTCATGGAATGATTATAATGGAAACGAAAATAAAAGACTGAAAAGGGTAGAAATATAAAGGGATATAAAGGAAATAGAGTTAAGAAGTGATAAGGGAGTTAGGTATGGGAAACCCTAAGAAACCCTTGCAATAAATATAGAGAAGTGTGTCATCATCAGCGCGATGGTGACTGATCATGAGATAAATTCAAGGTTTGAAGGCGTAAGCGATACGTATAGTTAATTCCCTTGAAGTTGACAGTATTCGATGAAACTTTGAGATAGATCGATTGATTAATAAGGAAACGCGGATGGACTGAGGAGTCAAGAAAGTAAGAAATTAGGAAAATTGGATGAAGGAAGTGACCTTCAAGAATATGAAGTGTAAGACCGGTGGCTTGATACCCAAAAAGGGAGACACCAGGTATGAAAGATATCCCAACATTGAGATGACTGTTGAGATAAACAACAAAAGTAAATAAGGAATTATTAAGAAGAAGTTCACGTTGAACACGACCAATATCTTCCAGAACATCCTTGTTATCGTTACCCAATTTAGGCAATAAAAGCGGATAACCGTTGTTATCTTTTGGAGGCCATATTGATTGACCTCATTTTGAATACAGATGTTATTGTGAAATTCAGCATATACTATCGAGGTGGGAATGATTAAATAAGACACCCTTATCAGGGATATATGACTTGATTATCCATGGAAGGATGCATGTACCTTTTAAAGGTGGAATTAAGGATAGAACATCGGTAACTTAAAATAAATCCTAGGGGAATGCATAAAGGTTGGCATTTCACCCTTAATAGGGATAGTATGAGTTTTGACAGTATGAATTGGAAAGGATTAAGGTAATAACAACCTTTAAGAATCAGTGGAGAAATTCTTCAGAAGTATATAGACAATGATTCTGGTATTAATAAATGGTATCTTGATATGCCCTGTATCTAGGGAATACAGGAGGAACGATTCAAGGATAACCTTAGAGTTTTTACAAGGAGAAAGGTAATATTCAAAATTCTCAAGAATAGAAATGTTGATAAAGGAAATATGGCGTAATTATAATGATGCCAAGTGGGGCACGTGTTAAACCACGAGAAAATATGGATCGAACCAGTAAAGGTCGAAATTGTTCAGGGCAATTAGGGCCTAAGATAAAAGATGTTCTAAGTATGATTGAGAGTCCGTCGTGACAGTGATTAACCTCTAAAGACTGAGGCAATAACTTATGGAAAAATGGTGATATTTTTTTTACTCATCAGATTTTAAGGAAAACATCTTCACAAAATCAGTGATTGAAATAAGGTAGAAAATTTATTTGGAGGTGGTTAAAATGACATTGACTGTAAGGAAATTTTACTATCAGGAAAGGCCAAAGAGGTGGCCGACACTTTAAAGGTAAGAGGATAATTATAGGCGCTTGTGCCAAAGGAATACAGTGATGATGGTTAAAGCTGTGAAGGTTGTATTATGTTTTGGAAGATTGACATTCCTTCTGATGACTGTGCAATACTCAACCGTAATAGTAGTTGGGTAAAGGTTTAATTCGTGTAATCGCCATTAGCGGGCTATCTATCTTAGAAGGTCCTATCTTGAGAATAAGCCAGGACCATATTTCAAAAAGGACCAAACAAACCTTTGAGTTAAGTCTTCTATTGAAGGCATATGATTAAGAATGGTATTAACCTGCTATCGGTGCTTTGATTGAAACTCTTATGCAATTTTATATGCTTCATGTCATGTATGTATGTCAGGATCAGGAGTGTTCTTCATGAATTATGAATGGTGATTATGTTAACTCCTTAGAAGAATTCTATACTACATGTATGGACTCCGTATGGTTAGATATTAAGATTTCATGGAAAGTGAATGATGACAGTAGGTCAGTGGTGGACCATAGTAATGCAGCAATGATTCTGCGAGTAATGAGCTGATTACAACCGTGAGAGTTGTATTGGAATGGATGTTGAGATTGAGTACCACTAATTTTGTCATGTTGACGTATAAGTTATCTTTGATAGAAAAACTAGGTCGATTATTTACCTATTGAATATTTATTCCTTCTTAGGAATATAGAGTCGTATTACTATACGAAGAAGATTGCGGTGCAAGCATAGAATTCTAGTAACGATGATGTCTAGAATGAGATCCCAGATTCGATTTTCGATGTTGAGGGAGTTTCAAAGGTGATTGTGTATAAGCTCGAGGAAGAGCATGGGTCCATAGAATGATGGACGGAATAGCAAAAATATTTAGGCATGTGAAATACGATGCTATAATACTTGATGTTGATATAAATACATATATGTTTTGTTCTCCTATGACAAACCTCTATAGTTCAGAGGTAGATTCCAAGCCAGATATTTTATGGCAATAAAAATTTTTTTACGAATATACAATTCTCTTCAGTTCGTTCTTTTCTCTTCTTTTCATTTCATATAAACTGAGAAGAACAACCCTTCCAGAAGGGGAGGTATTGCCGAATGACTATCTATCTGTGTGATAGAAGCCGAGTAGGATACCATCTATTGTTTAATTGCTTGTCAAGTACTAAAGGCTGGCCACCATCTGTACTAACTATGCAATAGAATAAGTGTTCATGATCATAGTGATCTCTCAATAAATTCTTTTACTTTTATACGAAGGACCAAGCTTTCAAAGATGGAGGCAGCTAGAGATGAAGTGGTACCAAGTAAGATGGTATTCCGATTCTAACGCGTCCGTGATACTAAGGTTGACGCGATTATTAAGAGGTTATAAAACTCTAGCGAGTAAAGGTATATCTAGAATAGTATCCTGTACGGAAGATAGTAACGATTACGAACTGGAAAAGAATGGGTATTGAGAAGCAAAAGCTATAGTGCTAGATGCTATGATGAAATTCTGTGCAATAGACTTGAAAGAAATTGGAATGATCACTTAACACGGATTGAGTTTTCTTACGACAATAGATCATATGTCATTATCGAGATGTCGCCTTATGAGATCCTTGAGGGAAGACAATGTCGATCCCCCTTATGTTAGGATGAAGTTGTAGAGCGCAAGATGCTCGGACCAGCAGTGGTCCAAAGGACCAAGGATATAATAGATCTAATCAGAAGACGACCGGTAGTAGCCCAAGATGGACATAAAAAGTATGCTGATTTGACAATGAAAGGACAAGGAGTATGAAGTAGGGGACCTAGTGTTGTGAAAGATATCCCCTTGGAAAGCCTTGGAAAGGATTGATGAGGTTCGGAAAGAAAGAAAAGCTAAGTCCACGATTTGTTGGACCCTTGGAGATATTAAGACGTATTGGGAAGTTAGCATATGAGCTAGCCCTATCCCCGAACCTGTAGAAAGTTCATAACGTGTTTCACATATCAATGTTAAGGAAGTGTAATCCGGATGCCAGACAAATAAGGGCATATGAGCGCATAGACATGCAACCAGGCGTAACCTATATGGAGCAACCAGGAAGGGTTATAGATGGAAAGGGATTAAGTGCTTAGGAGTAGGGTTATCAAACTAGACCGAGTTTGGTGGTAGAACCACCATGTGGGAAAAATTGACTTGGGAGTTAGAAAGTGCAATGCTAGAAAAGTATCCCCAACGGTTTTCTATCTGATTCCGGGACGGAATCCTTTTAAGGAGGGGAGACTGTAATAACCCCAATTTTTGGAATTTTTAAAACACGGATGAATAGTAACTTTTGCTGACAATGCTGATTAAGGAAAATTATCAGACCACGTTATATAGGAGTACTGTTATGGAAATTCTAAGATCGTATTAGTATTCCATAAAGTAAATGAATGTATGTAAAGGTCATTAGAATTCGGATCCGGACACTTTGATTTTTCCCGAAAATCCACCCGATACCGAAAGAATTGAGTATAAGGTAACATGATTAAAAGGATTTAAATTCAAGGGTTATAAGAGAGGATCATAAAAGGAATATAAAATATTGAGAAAGGTTTAGGGGAACCCAAGTAATAAGATCCCGGATATGATCGCTCAAACGATCAACGAGAATGAATAATAAACGAGTCGTAAAGCAATTAAACGATTAAGGATCAAGCTTGGGCAAGTAGCTAGGGGATTAGCAAGGATAATACAAGTATTAAAGCACCTAATTAACAAGGATTAAGCTTAATGAAAAGCTTCCACCATAAGAAGAGGACAAGTGGCAAGAGTGATGCAAGTGGTGACATAGGCTTGCTTACATCACTTTCCACTAACTAACCAAGAGTTAGCCAAACAAATATCCACCTACCATTCCATTTACACCACAAAATAAGTCAACACAAGCAAGCTTTTTTCTCCCCCATTTTCATTGCTCTCGGCCAAAACAGAACCATCACATTAAAACTGATGTATCTCCTTCATTTCTCACTCAAATGTTGTGTTCTATAGCTCGTTGGAAAGGTATTGAGATGGCCTACAACTCTTGTTCACAAGTCTCATCCAAATAAGCATGATCAAGCTTGTAGGAGGCTCCCTAAGGCTTCCTAGAAACTTAACACCTCCAAAGGAAGGTTACCAGACTCGTCCCAAGCCATTTGTAACCCCCAGTCGCTCAGGCAAGTTTTCTACCCGTTATACTGTTGTTGTGATGTATATATGTATATGCATTATCTTGTGATAAGTGCATGATTATTATTAGAAAAGTCTTGCAATATATTGGAGCATGTGATATGATATTTATATGCATGCCTGTTTTATAATCTTGATATCTAATTGTTGATTCAAAAGCTTATAAGTTGCATAATACCTATGCTAGAGATAAGCAGTAGTTGCCTATACCGTTAGTATAGGGGACCCAAAGGTGAACATTTTCTAAACCGGGAGTCGATGTTCCCGTGTATATTATATATATATATATATTTATATATATATATATAGTTTTCAAAACTATTAATCAAATAAGGTTTATTCGATAACTTTATTTTAAATAATGAATATTAGTTGAATATTCATTCTGGGACTTATGACTCTGTTTATTTTATTTAATGAATATTATTAGTTGAATATTTATTCGAGGTATTATGACTCCGCTTATTACTGAAATATATTCTTTATTTTATTAAAGAATAAGGTGTCAATAATCAAACTTATTTTCGATTATTCAAATAAAGATAGTACTTTCATATAAGTATATCTTTGGTTATTTAATATCCATTTCAAGTATAAGTTTAAAACTTCTACTTCGATTATTTTTATAAGGATTATCTTTATGAGAATATTATTTAAATAATAATATTCAGATATTTTCTAATATATCGGGACTGATTTATTTTAATAAATCAGCAGTACTCCAAACATTCTTAAAAATGTTTTCGAGTCTTCAAAATGATTTTTAAAGTTAGAGTGGACCCCAAAACTCATTTTTATATTTAAGATCTTCCTTTCAAAGGGGATTTAAATACTCGCTCAAAACCTGGGGGATCCAGCTTTGTGGTGCATTTTACATTCACAACATGGTTGCTGTTTTGAGAAAACAAATGAATTGATTACTTACCCAACGTTCGGGAAGTAAGCCCATCTAATTGAGTCGGCATAAGCGACAGGCCGGGGTACGGTCTATCAAAGTGTAAGTGGCTGGGTGGCAGTCCATCAACGCGTAAGAGGCCGGGTGGCGGTCCAGCACAAGGTCCTAATGCGGCCAGGGTGATGACCGGTGGGGGATTCATCCATCTACTAGTAGAAAAGGTTACTTATTGGTATCTTTGCCTGATCAGCAAGATATCAGGTTTATGCCAAGGTTTTCTCCTTTCCAAATTCATTGGATATTGCAACTCTGTTTATTATTTTTATAACAGAGGTTTTAAACGAGTGTATGAATATATATATAGGTGTATATATATATCGGGACTTAATGAAGTATCTCGTAACTTCATTATTTATAATGATATTTCAAGGATTGAATCTATTCAAGTCTTATCTTGTAGTCTCATCTATGTGATGAACTTTTGAAACTGATTATACCTTGAACGGTGGTAGTTCAAGTAGTATTCGGATATAAGTATATTGGAGTATCTTGTAACTTCATCTTCTAAACTTATATCTAGTAAATGATTATCTTGTGCATGTAAAAGATTTTCGGAAAAATGTTGAGACAAGGTTAGATATATGAGATCACCTTGCAACGATATTTTATACAGTTATAAACGGGAACTCTGTGTATATTATACATGTCAGAGGATTTCAAAGATTGTGAAAAGTATATATGTATATATATACTGAATATTTTGCGACTTGGTCGCGTTAAGATATCAGCTTGGTTCATTTCTTCTTGACCAAGACTTTCATGTGTACTATGAGAAAGCTCATATATTGTTAGTTATTATACATATTATTTTGGTGGGCTTGTTGTTCACCCTTGCTTTCTTCTTTCATCACACAATATCAGATAGACAAGATGAACAGGACCAAGCTCCCAATTCGCGAGCGGATAGGAAACTTCCGCAGTTTCCTATAGGCGTTGATGTCGCTGTAGCTTAGGTAGGAACTACCAATAGGCTAGGCTTTCAACTTTTGATGTACCAGACTTATGTATCTTTATCAATTGTAATAATGGCAAATAAATGTAAATCTATTCAGAAACCCTTTTAAGGTGTAATGGCATATAATTTTGGAATAAAATGACTCGTGTTATTTTTGGATATTCATCCCTGAGACTATAACTTGTGGTGTGTGTATTTATTGTGGGGTCACAGTACAGAGTAGTTGATTGTTTATTAAGATTGGGTGTTATTAAGGGAAATGGAACTCGTGACAACCCGGATCCCCGACCCCGGATTTGGGGGTGTTACAGTCATCAACATCTTGGAAGGCTAAAAAGAAATGTACAGTACTCGTTCTTCAGTAAAAGCCAAGTATCGTTTAATGGCAGCTATCACTTGTGAGTTAAAGTAGTTGAATGCACTTTTATTAAGTCGTGATGTCCATCAGAAGAAATATATTACTTTTTGTAGGATAGTCAGTAGCATAACACATTGCCAAAAATCTTGTTTTTCATAAGAGAACGAAACATATTGAGGTCGATTGTCACTTTGTGCGAGATTCTATTCAAGATGGTATTATCTCTCCATTTTATGTTCATACAACTGAACAATTAGTGGATATCTTTACAAAGGCTCTTGAAAAGAGACAGTTTTATTTTTATTTTAGCAAGTTGAATTTCTGATATGCATGCTCCAATTTGACGGGGGGTATTAGGAAAATATATTAAATATATATTATATTTAGGATATGTATTTTAAAATTATAATATTGTAATATTGAGGTCTATATACATACCCTCAAATACATTATTATCAAGTTGAATGGGAGAACACCTCTATCAATTTCATTATATTTAGCTCCATGAAATTATCAAGTGCATTTGTTCTCTCGTGTAGTATTCTATTTTTTGTGACATATAGAGCAACATAAAGGCATAGATTGTCAATAATTTTAGGTGCAAAAAGATCATAGTACAGAAAAATTTTAGGTTATTTATATCCTAGGGACAACGTTGAAATCATAAATATTCTGCACATATCTGGATAAAGCGATGAAACGTTTTAAAGAAAATGTGACCCGTAACTCATCCCAGAAAAAATTGATACACACATTTTAGTTTCAGTTTATAATAATCATAAAATATATTCTATCAAAAAATATAATTCGGAAATTTTACATTTTGAAAATTAATTTTTCAACAATTTTAAGATGTTTCAAAATTTTACGAATATTAAAAAAATTGTTTGCCATGTCTACCATTGATTTTTCAGGTAAAGTTATTTTAGATATTAATAAGTCTTTTCGTTTTGAAGGTGTGTACTTTAAGCGTTGGAAACAAAAAATGTTATATGTTCCTACCATGCGTAAAGTAGCTTATGTTTTATTAGCCCCGTTTTATCGACCCAAAAACCTGTTATGCCTGCTCATCCTACTAATACCGAATCATTTGAAATTGTAACATCTACTATTACTACACTCTACAATATACTGAAATTGATAAATAAATAGAAATGTGGTCAACTCCAAGCTTCAAATGTCAGATTAAGCACTGGTTTATGCTTTTGATCTTCATGTCGAGCTTTCCTCCAATCTCTCAAAAAAGTTTATAGATGCTGATTTTACTCCAAACACGTAAATATTAATTTCTAGCTCATACCTACTTATTTCTCATATTCTATATATTGTAGCAGAACAACCCAATTTAAACAATATGCTTTTTTGAATCATTAACAAAAACCTTATAAAGTAAATGAAATATTGTATCATGTGGTAATACCTTAATAAGTCCTCCAAGATTCGGGTACGCCCATATAGGTCTTGCAAATGAGCAAATAAATAACGCATGAATTGCATCTTCATTACTCAAGAAGCACCAAGCATATTTTACATCAATGTGAATTTTTTCATTTCTAGTTTTGTAGTAGTTGAAAGGCATAGTTAA
Organism: Apium graveolens; assembly: GCF_009905375.1. NCBI lineage: Eukaryota > Viridiplantae > Streptophyta > Magnoliopsida > Apiales > Apiaceae > Apium > Apium graveolens. The sequence continues at coordinate 259,710,145 of NC_133652.1, read as the reverse complement.
CATGCACAATATAGAAAGTTCTCGATTTTACTTAGAAATTGAATGGACTGTAACTTTTTCATTTTCTTCTATATGATGTCTTGTGAATAGCTGAGATTCCAGCTAAAAAGGAGGCACATGTTAACTTTCTTACACTTTCTGCCGAAGTCAAATCAACTTTTAAGTCAGCTGATGTGTTAGTTTACAATTGAAATGAACAAAAATTTACTTTTTTTGATATACGGGAGTTTCTCCTCGGAGTGGATTTAAAATTGGAGTGTTTGTAGTTGGTCGGGCGGCTATAAAGGTAGTTAAGTAAAATTTGCTTAAACATGATTAAACATGTAATTATAATTAACACATATTCATGCCATTTGCTTTTGACACATTTGGCATGAACATATGTGTCATGTTCACTTTGTATAAGGTCACATTACGTGTACTATTTGGTTTATTTTCTATTTTGCTTTTCTTTTAGATTCTGCTTGTTGAATGTCTTTCTCGATAGTTAATTACTTGCGTGTATATTTTGCCTTTGTAATATCCCATATTTACAGATATTATTATTATTATTTGAAGTTGTTTATGTGATTTTTATGTGAATTTTACTGAATTATATGATAATTGGAATTGATGTTTGGATGTTTATATGTGATAAATTCTGAGTATTTTAATTTTTATATATCCAGAATAAAATATAGATAATTGTGATATTGTTCTTATAATTTTTGGAATTTTATATGATTTTATAATGATTTATGGATTTTATAATTATTTTTTTTGAGTAATTATAAAACTATTTTATAAAGCCGGGAATCGTCCGACTTTAACCGTTTCTGGGTTTTTACAACCTGAAACTCTTCTGAAAACTCCTTCCTAACCTAATCTGGTAATTCCGGACATTTTCCGTGTTTTGACTTTTTCGATCCGGATTACGGTTTGACCTGTACGAGTCCCGGCGTAAAATTTTCGATACGATAATCATTTCAATAAATCAACAAAACCCGTATTCTCGAGAGACGGGATATTTTTACATTATTTTTGTATATGGTGTTTTATGAAAAGCTTTGTTTCGATAATTACCCATACTTGGTATTAATTATATCATTTTTGTAGTTACTTAGCGGCTAAGTAATCTATTTTCGGATCGTTTTGCAGTTACTTAGCGGCTAAGCAACAAATTTATTGATCCAATATGATCCAATGCGTACCAATTTTCTATAAGTATAAATAGCTTTTTATTTATTATTAATTATTATTAAAAAATCAGATTTTTACTTTATTTTTCAGAAAAATCATAAAATCATCATAAAATCCTTTAATTTGTTCTTAGTTGTTCTTGAGTTTTCTGAGGATTAAAGCTCAATTTGACGATGATAGCGAACTCAGATTCTGATGCTCTAGTAACCGTTTTGAAGCCCTCGATCTTCTCTTTGCAATTTATTTTATTAATTTTGATTAAGGATTGAATGGTTTCGAGTTTTCCCGGTTTCTCGTCGGAGTTTGAGCGATGATCGTCGGAATCGACGATAGGATCTTCCTCTGTTGTTATTATTGATTGATTTGTATTATTGGGATTCTGGGAAATGGTTTAGGCTTCGAACCCGTGTTGAATCGTCCCGTTTTGGCTATGAAATGGGGTGGCCGGAGTATGGTGACCGGCCGGATTCTGGGCAGATATCCGGCAAGTTCATCTTGATTCGATTTCTGCCCATGCCCGACCCGTTTCTCTGGTTCACCGACCCGGTTTTGATCCTATGATTCTCAAAAATCAAACTCAGAACCTGTTTGTGCAAATTTTGTTTTAAAATAAATCAAAAAATCTGTTTTTACTTTAAAAAATTCATTTTTCTAATTTCAAAATTTATTATTTATTTTCTGAAAATTATTTTTATTCCACAATAAATCTTAATTTAATAATTAATTGATTTTAGTTGATAATTAATTATTTAGTTAGTCAATTAATTTAAATATTAATTGATTAATTAATTTAATTAGTTATTAATTAATTTTAATTGATTATTTAATTAGATTTAATTATTTATTCTTGATTTAAAAATTCCGAAAAATAGTTTTGAGCTTTAAAATATTATTTTAAATTATTTTCCAGGCTCGATAATTCTTATAAAATTATTTCCGGGTGTTCGATCCCTATTATTTATTTATTAAATGAGTCGGAGACCGTTTTAATTCTGAAAAATGTTCAAAAATTCAAAATAAATAAATCGTTCGTCCATTTAATACGAAACGAACGCCTACAGACTCAGAAAAACATTCCGCTTTCAATAAAAAACTTTCGAGACCCAAATTCTTTTGTTTTGAAAGGTCGCTTGTTTTACGAATCATTCTGAGTCGATTTTGATCAATAAATTATATTTTTGACCTGATTTCCGTTTTAAACATATCGAGTCGAACCTTTTGACGAACCGAGGCGTGTGATATGAATTATGTGATACGTGAGTTATGTGCTTACGTGCTATGTGAATTACGTATGTACGTGGGTCAAGGGTCTTGTGTTTGACTATCTTCTTTATATGCGGGTTATCGTATGGGTAGATAATAGGGTTTTGACGCGCAGATCGTCGAGTAGTTATCGATTAGACGATTAAAGTTCTATATTTTAATTATAGATGCGGATCTCTCGGGTTGATCGGGACAAAACGTTGGATAAAGAATAAGATAGAATGGTATTGGGTAGCTGGCTTCTAGCAATCGCAGGAGCAGCATATCAATAAAGTGTTGGAAGGGAAGACGGTGATGTTTTGAGACCGAATATCAGAATAGTTCGTCTTTGCGAGTGTGACTAACTACTAAATCTCAAAGGAAAGTATCCCTATCATCACTTATTATTCAAGTGATATTTATTTTAAATCTTTTGATGCAAGTATTGCTTTCCCTATTCTCAGTTTAGAATAGATAAATAGTTTACATATCGTTGAATTAAATGATTCTGTTTATGCAAATATTCTTCTGTTATTCTATGTTCAGAATAGCTAAGTGATTTTATTTATCAACTTATTGGATTTACAAATATTTTGGATTTTGAGAAAGATGACGTTGTTTTGGTTTTTCTGCCCAAGTAAATGGGCGAATAAAGTTTATAAGGGCGTCGAGTATTATGACCCCTTTCAATAAAATGTTTTAAGATTGGATGGTTGCGTAAGAGGCCATGGCGGCGGTCCAGCGGAGATTTAGGTATTATACAGGATATAATACCTTTAGGCCGATATGTGCCTTGGGTACCCCTTTGTTTAGTTGGATATGCTTCGGCATACCGGTGTTGCTCCGCGGCTGATCACCGGCGACAACACACCGTCGTTCGAGGATTCCAATCTAAATTATTATATTGCTTTTGATAATCTTATAAGGAATGATTTATCAACTGTTTTGGTTTTGAATAAAGGTGGAATACAGTTTTAATTCGGTTGCTAAATTGATATTGATATTTAAGTTGTTGTTAAATATCAAAGGTGGTATTAATGCAGATGATTGATGTTGACTTCCCTATTTTAACGCGGGTAGGTTGTCAGTATCAAAGTTCGTACTGATATCTAATTTGATATGGCAGTAAAATAAGTATTAATTTCAAGAGTTTGGTTTTGAGTAAAGTTTATGATTCAATCCATAATCACTGTTTCACGTTATTGGTGTTTACGATATTTCTGTAAACACTGTTTTACGAGTTTTATTCTCATCAAAAGTCAAAGTATTGCTGAAGCCTTTCGCTTGAAAATATCAAAAAGAGTTTTATGATTCAGCAATTATGATTTTAAATGTTCTGCTCTGATGCAAATGTCGGTTTTATATCAAAACGACCCTATATTTACTATAATGATCTTGCTGAGCATTTCTTCCGCTCATACTTTCCTGTTTTCAAATTTAACCTCCAGTGAAAATTAGTTTGCGCTGTTTAGCTGCGTAATTCGAGGAAGCAAAGAAGAAGCTTTTGGAAGGTGGTTGGTCCAGGGTTTACGAACTAGTGTAAGTTTTATTTTGTAAAGTTGTTTATATTATATTGTAGTTGTGTATTGTATTTGGGCCTAGTATACTTCATTTCGAAGTTATATTGGTGGGTTTAGTTTTGAGATTGAGATTTGTTGAAAAGAGTTTTAAAAGAAAGAGAAAATTTATTTGTGGAATTTGGATATCTTGTTTCTAGAACTGTAACCTTAAAAGGTCTTGGATTAGTTGGGGTCATTTATGCTAAATATCTTCCGCTGGCATTTATTTATCGATTAAACAGGTTGATTTGGATTGAGGTTTCTTCGTGATGACCAAATCCTCTGACCCCGGATTTGGGGGCGTTACAGCCTTGATTATGAATACTCTTTTGATTCTTGGATATTTTACCATTGAGGGCGCTTTCCAGCATGTTTAACTTACTCAGCTTTTCGCCGTGTGTATATATAGTATAACATACACATACATATTTTGCAATGAATTGAAGATGTACTTGTAAGAGTTATCCTAACAGATTTTCTCATGTTTATCTATTATATAACCCCTGTTAAATTTCATTACAAGCAATGCATAATGTTAAACAGAGGAATTTGGTTAATAAAGATTTGAGGTTTACGACCAGAATCACGATATGCAACGTTGGTCGGCGATCGAAGAAATTGCTGGAGTTTGGTGATTTGCGCTTAAGAATCGGTTGATATTGTTAGGGTTATGTTTTTCTTGTAAAAGCTATCAAGCCGGACGTAGTTCTTGGAGGATAAAAAACCAATATGGAATTGGCTTCTCATTCCTAACCCCAATAGGAGTTGTCGAACCAACTTCCTATTATAACTTAAACATTTATTTGCTTTAGGAGTGCCCAGTGATGCGGCCTAGTCACAAAGGCCCAAGGCTCAATTATGATTTCAGAACTTCACGGATAAGAAAACTTCCCGAGCAGTGGATATCCCATCCACAACCGCTATCTTCGTCGATCGTAATTGCATGTATAGCAATGACTTACCGTAAATGCTTAAGCACATCGTTTCCCCCGATGTGGATAACCCACCAAAATATAGGACAAGTGATCCTAAGCGTATAAGTGTAAAATGCGAGATAACCCCAAAGTCTCCCAATGAGGACAACCCGTCGTATGCAGAGACAGGGCTCCCAAAGGACACACTAAGATTAACAATCATTCCCATATGAGTACAACTTGCAAGACTACGAAACAACGCATTTGAATATATTTTCCAGGAAAACAGGCTGTCAGAGGCCCCTTCATACCCGCAGGGCGCGCCCTTAGGAGTTAGTTGGAAGCCCTCTAAAGGCTCCTCCAGACTCCCATGGCGCGTCCTAGGGGTGTAGAGCTTCTCTGAGGGTTCCTCCTTATGACTAGTATAATTCTAATGTTTAATTCTTCTCCAATTTGAGTTGTGGGAGCAACCTTCTTACTAACTTCTTATTATTATCCATTTCATATTACAAAGTGGCCACCCCGTGTAATCATATAGCATGGGGCGCGCCCTAAGGAGTCCGAGGATGCTTTTCGAAGCCCGGATCATTATTTGCTCTTTGATAGTAGCGTTCATTCTCCCTTAGTTTTGGAACATCTTCGATGGACTTCTTCATTAATACTTACTCTTCGTTGTTAACTTCTACCGTAACGACCGTCGTAAAATCCTTCTTCCGTAGAGACCGTCATAAGCATCTTACCGTAGTAAACCTTCATCGGAATACCTTCGTGAACCTTCACTTAAAATATCATAAATTATCATCGCAATTTGTAACACCCCCAAATCCGGGGTCGGGGATTCGGGTGGTAGAGTTCCATTTCCCTTAATAATACTTAATCTTAATAAATAACCAGCTACTGCATACTGTGACCACATAATATACACACACACCATATTAAGCACTACAGTTTGTTAGGAAACTACAGTGTGGCTAGGCTGGGAAACACTCACTTCTCCAACCTTATCCTTAGGGTTTCTTTGATGTTCACCCTGTCCCTCACCTTTCTTACCCACCTTCACACTCCCCTCTTTTGGTTTGGTGGATTTTACAACTGGCATCTTTTGAGAGACACCAGAGGGGGCTTTCTTTGTCTTTGTTTTTAAAATTTTGGATTTGGTAGCTTGGGTAGGCAATTGTTGGGTCAACTTATGCTTTTCATACTAATGATATTACTGAGTTGAGATTATATCTTAAAACCATGTTTATTAGTTATAGAGATCAAACTTTAACATGTGAAAGATTAACTTCTGAAAATCTTGCTTATAAGAAAAGGAATGATTATTTAGAAAAAGAGTTAGTTATGTTCCATCAAACTCAGAAAGATAGAGATGATGCTTTTTATGTTAGAGATGAAGTGCTAAAATTGAATGAATCTCTAAAAACTGAGTTAGAAAAAGAAAGAGAGATTATCAGGACTTGAACTAACTCTGGCAGACAACTCAGAATTTATTAAGTAGTGGAAACTGGAAAGAGGGCTTAGGTTATGGTGATGATAAAAGTGAAAAAGGAACTGAACAAATTGATCCAATTGTTGTTAAACAGACTGCTAAGCCAAAGGTGAATCCTGTTAAGTTTGTAGCTAAAATTGTAAAGTCTGATTCTGAAAAGATGAAAGAGTCTGTAGCAGAAGTTAAGGAAAAGTCAACTTCTGACAAATTAGAACAGGATAAACCAGCTGAAGTTAACATAGGCTTAATGACAAAGAAGCGGCTTAAGCATAAGCTGAAAGAAATTAGTAATGTCAACAAGGTAAAGGCAGCTAGGAAAAATTGGAATGAAAAGGAAGGTGTGAATAAAAGCAATAATTATATGCCTGTTCTTAATGCTCCTAGAAAGAAATGTTATAACTGTGGAAACTCTAACCATCTTTCTTCTTTTTGCAGGAAGAATAAGAATATGAACTCTTTACCTCCCAAATTAAGAGTCAGTCTTTTAGGTTTAAGCCTCAAAATCCTTATTTTCATTGTGGTAGTTTATGGCATTCCATTTATACTTGTAAGGAATATCATAGTTTGTACTATGATTATTATCAAATAAAACCTTCTTTGAAGAAAGTTACTTTAATTCCTTCTAGTGTAAAGTCTGATGCAAAGTCTGATATAAGTTCTGATAAACAGCATGTTAGCATAAACTCTTATATTAAATCCGCTGCAAATGCTAACAAACTTAAAAAGACCAAAGGATTCAAGCAAGTCTGGGTCCTTAAAACTAATTATTAGTGGTATTTGTGATTGCAGGGCAATAGGAAAGATATCCTAGTGCTGGACAGTGGATGTTCAGGACATATGACTGGAAATAAAGCCCTGCTATCAGACTTTGTGGAGAAAGATGATAGCCCAGGAGTTTCTTATGGAGATGGCAACATGGGAAAAACTCTGGGATATGGTAATATCAATCTTGGGAATGTCATCATTGAAGCAGTAGCTCTTATCTCGGGGCTTAAACATAATTTGCTGATGTGAGTCAAATCTGTGACAGAGGTTATCATGTGGATTTCTTTGAAGAACACTATGAAGTTGTAAGCAATTCTACAGGAAAAGTGGTTCCGAAAGGATACAGGCATGGTAACATTTATGAAGCCAGACTTTCAACAAGTACTGATGGTTTTGTAATCTGTCTATTGAGTAGAGCATTAATTGAAGAAAGCTGGAATTGGCATAAAAGACTCTCTCATTTAAATTTCAAAAACATAAATGAGCTTGTAAAGAAAGATCTTGTGAGAGGATTGTCAAAATCAGTATTTGCTCCTGATGGCCTTTGTGATTCATGTCAAAGGGCAAAATAAAGAAAATCTTTTTTCAAGAGCAAAACTGAATCCTCAATTCTTGAGCCTTATCACCTACTTCATGTTGATCTATTTGGTCCAGTCAATGTCATGTCTATTTCAAAGAAGAAATACGCTATGGTTATAGTGGATGAGTTCACAAGATACACTTGGGTATATTTCTTGCACAAGAAGAATGAAACTGCATCTACTAACTGATCATGTCAGACAGCTGGATAAGTTGGTCAAAGATTCTATTAAAATTATAAGAAGTGATAAATGGCACTGAGTTCAAGAATTCAATCATGGAAGAGTTCTGCAAAGAGCAAGGAATAAAACGGGAATTTTCTGCGCCTGGAACTCCACAGCAAAATGGAGTTGTAGAAAGAAAGAACAGGACTCTCATTGAAGCTGCACGAACTATGCTTGATGAAGAAAAGCTACCAACCTACTTTTGGGTTGAAGCTGTGCAGACTGCTTGTTTTACACAGAATGCTACACTCATAAACAAGCATGGAAAAACACCATATGAGATGGTGAAGAAAAAGAAGCCAAATCTGAAATACTTTCATGTATTTGGATGTAAATGTTTTGCTTAAGTCTTTCTCTCGTACAATCCTTACATGGTCGGAAAATATAAATTCTCCCATTTCTATACACTTCACGACACTCTTAAGTGTTAACAGTGCAGTTAACATTATGAATAAACTTGCGATCTTATCATAAAGGAACTAATATGAACTAAAAGGAACAAATTATATGCATAACCATTTGTTCAAGAGTATAATAACTAAACACATGAAAGACAATTACATCATCTGATCTGAGCGGTTCCATCACAAAAGTACTACCACAGATATTCATCTAATCAATCTACACTAATCATTCATAACTTAGGCTAATCCTCCAAACGTGGTGCTGCATGAAAATCCTAATCTGATCGCTCTAGCTCTGTACACTACTATGGATCAAGAAATGCGGGCACACACAACATCCCCAACCTGCTCCATCAAAGAGGTGATGAGGTTTAATATAGTCGCAAGTAGAGCTGGATCTATCTGACCCTCAAGATGGCCTCTAGCTGTAATTCGGGTGGAAGCCTCAATCCTTCCATGCTATAAGCTAATCCTGCCGGAAGTACCCCGCCCTCACTCCTTGGAGTAGTAAGTCGATCCAACAGATCACTCCTAACATTACGGGCCTCAGACAGGCCACCCAAAGTCATATGATAATCGGCGATAAGCGAAGCCTGAACCGTTGCATCTAGCAATCCATGAGGTGCAGGTGGTGGAGACCCAGGAGATCGAACTGGATAACCAAGCACAATATCAGCTGACAAGGGTGCGGGAGATAAAGGAAACATCTCCTCAGTAGGTGCTAGGCTCTGTACAGGGGAGGGAACAGGAACTGGGGGAACATCATGGATGTCTACAAGAACCTCTGGGAGAGGGTCTGATACTGGTATAATTGGTGTTGTGGAAGGTCCTACTCCTTCTTCCCTCATTATCCTCTGTGCCCTTGGTAAATCTTCATCCTCTAGTGCCACTCTCGCGGCCATCCTAGCTTTGGTAGTCACCCTGACTACGGTCATCAATTCCTCGACGGTCTTCTCTTTATTCTTGTCAGGATCCTGCATAGGATCTTCCTCAGTAACAGTCCTTTCTGGAATAACATCCTCAACTGCTTCATCCTCAATATGAACATAATCTTGTCCCTCATTAGGGTGCTCCATTGGATCCACAATCTGATCCCCAATAGGAAGTAAAAAATCCTCGTGTTGATGCCTCTCAACCTCAGGGTTCGGTGCCCCGCTGCCCTATACAATAACGAACTATGTTACCATCATGATATTTATAAGGGTTCCCATAAGGGTTTTAACTATCAGTACTACGTTAGGTAGTCCGACTATGAACTTGGCAAGAGTTCTTATTATCTTAGTGAACTTATCATTTTAACGATGCATAATTTCTGAGGTTTATAACGCTTAGCTCTGATACCATTTCTGTAACACCCCCAAATCCGGGGTCGGGGATCCGGGTGGTCACGAGTTCCATTTCCCTTAATAACACTTAATCTTAATAAACAACCAGCTACTGTGTACTGTGACCCCACAATATACACATACACCACAAGTTATAGTCTCAGAGATGAATACCAAAAATAACACACAAGTCATTTTATTCCATAATTATAAACCATTACACCTCAAAAGGGTTTCTGAATAAATTTACATTTTCTTTTGCCATTATTACAGTTCATAAATATGCATAAGTATGGTACATCAACAGTTGAAAACCTAGCCTATTGGTAGTTCATACCTCAGCATACAGCGGCATCAACGCCTACAGGAAATTGCGGAACATTTCATATCCGCTCGCGAATTGGGAGCTTGGTCATGTTCATCTATCTAGCTGTTGTTGTGTGATGAAAGAATAAAGCAAGGGTGAGCAACAATCCCACCGAAATAACATGTATAATAATTAACAATATATGATCATTTTCATAGTACTCATGAAAGTCTTGGTCAAGCAGAAATGAGCCAAGTGTGATATCTTAACGCGGTGAAATCCCAAAATATTCAATATATATATATATATATATATATATATATATATACTTTTTCAAAATCTTTGAAATCTTCTGCCATGCATAATATACACAGAGTTCCAGTTTATAACTATATAAAAATATCGTTGCAAGGTGATCTCATATATCTAACCTTGTCTCAACATTTTTTTGAAAATCTATGTCATGCATAAGATAATCATTACTAGATATACGTTGAAAGCATGAAGTTACAAGATACTTCAATATACTTATATCTTTTCCAAATACTGCTTGAACTACTACTGTTCAAGGTACAATCAGTTTCAAAAGTTCATCATATATCGATGAAGTTACAAGGTAAGACATGAATAGATTCAATCTTTGAAATATCATTTGAAAGAAATGAAGTTACGAAATACTTCATTAAGTCCAGATATATATACACCTATATATATATCTCATACATTCCTTAAAAACCTCTGTCATGAAACGTATAAACAGAGTTGAATTATCCAATGAATTTGGAAAGAAGAAAAACTTTGGCATAAACCCGATATCTTGTTGATCAGGCAAAGATACCCATTAAGTAACCTTTTCTACTAGTAGATGGATGGATTCCTCTCCGGTCATCACCCTGGACGCATTAGGACCTTGCGCTAGACCGTTACCCGACCACTCACGCGTTGATGGACTGTCACCCAGCCTCTTACACCTTGATGGACCGTACCCTGGCATGTCGCTTATGCCGACTGAATTAGATGGACTTACTTCCCGAACGTTGGGCAAGTAATCAAATTGTTTTCTCAAAGAAGTAACCTCGTTGCGAATATAAAATACACCAAGAGACAGATCGATCAGATTTTTGAGCGAGTATTCAAGTCCCCTTCGAAAGGAAGATCTTAAATTTGAAAACAAGTTTTGAGATCCGCTCTAGCCTTTAAAATCATTTTGTAGACTCGAAAATATTTTTTAAAATGTTTGGAATAAGGATGATTTGATAGAATAAATCAATTCCAAGGTAATCAAAGAATATCTGAATATTATGCTATAAATAATATTCCAATAACGAATAGCTTTTGTCAAAGCAAATGAAGTAAAAATTTTCAAAATAACTTTCTGAAAATATTTAAGGTAAGAATGATTGACGATATCAATCATTTCTTGAATACTTAGCGAATAACGAAATATTATTCTTTAAGAAAATAATGAATATTATTTAATAAAATAAACGGAGTCATAAGTCCTCGAATGAATATTTAAACTAACATTCACTTAAAATTTAAAACTATCGAATAAACATTATTCGATTAATAGTTTTTGAAAACTATATATATATATAATATACTCGAGAACATCGCCTCTCGGTTTAGAAAAATGTTAACCTTTGGGTCCCCTATACTAAGGGTATAAGCAAATAATGCCTATCTCTAGCATAAGTATTATGCAGTTTATAACAATTGAATCAACAATGAGATAGCAAGATTATAAGACAGGCATGCATATATGTATATATATGTATATCATGCTCCAATATATCGCAAGATTTTCTAATAACAATCATGCACTTATCACAAGATAATGCATATACATATTTACATCACAACAACAGTATAACGGGTAGAAAACTTGCCTGAGCGAATGGGGGTGGTAAAAGGCCTGGGGCGAGTCTGGTAACCTATAAACAACATATAAGTTGGAATTAAACCACGGTCGCTTAAGAAACTAGACTTTAACCAATTAGACCCTAATGTTAGCTTTTGCGCTTAACGATTCACATAAGTCGCTCGAGTACCCTCGGCTCCACCATTTTTATAAAATTAACCGTTTAACTTTTTAAGACGACCCTTTCACAAATACTCTACCAACTGACCAATTAATCTTACCTAGTTATTTCGTACTCCAATTAGTCATTTAAGGGCTTTAATCAAGGTTTCAAAGTAAAGCGAGGGGTAATAGTTCGCTCGCGAAATATCGTTACTTAAAATGGTCGTTTCCCCTAAACCGTACATCGGATCTAAGCGAACCACATACCAAAATGAAGCTTACGACACGATCTAGCTAAATATGGCAAAGTTACAGATTGGTCAGTGAGCTTTCTGTCCTGAACACCAAGTACAAACAGTTGAATGAAAATGGGCATTACGACGGCTATGTTTACGCGATTACCAATTTTTATACTACTCCAATTAACCACCAAACAACCCATAATCATCAATACAACAAAACCCCATCTAAACCATACCACATCAGTCCATATTCTCAAAGTTTTTCAACTCAAACAACCACAATCAAGACTTATGAACTATAATCAAGATTCAACTACCAAATCACTTCCAAATCAAACCAAACTACTAATAATCATAATTCATGCTTCTCATTCACAAAACCAACCATTAAACTTACTAAAAAATAAGTAAAGGCTAGGGTTTGAAGTTTATACCTTCCTTATTGTGTGATAAGTTGCTAGGAAGTTTTAGGGAGCCTTGATATAACCTCCTACAAGCTTGATCTTTTCAAAGAAATCAAGAACACAAAATTAATTTCAAGAAAGTACTATTCACCATCTCCTTCCATAATTTATTGGAAGAGATTTACAAGGAATTAGAAGCTTAAACTCCTAGGATATTCTCATCTAATCTTAGGGAAGCTTACATAATTACCTTGGATTTGTTTATGGAGTGGAGCTTGGAGTTGCAAATTTCTTCTTTAAAAAACTAAAAGGGCCGAGAGCTTTTTGGAAGAAGAAGGAAGTGAAATGCTTCTTTGATCCTGCTTGGTTGACTTCTGTGTTTTTTTATTTGCTTGGTTAGTTTAACCTTGATTTAATTAACCAAGGTTCCAATACTTGGCCATTATTCAATCTTAGCTAAATATCTTTTAACCATGCTTGCATCACCAAGCCTATGTCATCCTTTTAACACATGTCTCCTCTTTGTGGTGTGCAGTACCGTCTTCAGGGGGAGCTGGCCTAGGCTGGTGTCTAGGGCCTCACAATTTTAGGGGCCCGCAAATTTTTTTATAGTATTATATTTCAATATGGATCAAATTAATTATAATTAAAAAATTTAAAAACACATCCTATAAAGAGGAGCCAAATATTACTAAACAAGTTTTTTATTTTAATAATAATTAAGTATTACTTTTTAGGCCTCAAGTGTCTATACCCAAAAACCCAAACATTCACTTAAACTTATACAATGTCCATTGGGATTACAAAAATTCTATCTCATTCTCACATCACATATACACACCGTCTCTACTTATTCCTGTATCAAAAATCTCCAATTTTTCTTGTTCAATTACTTGGTTATTGACTTGCAGATTTCACTATGACGGGTAAAAGAAAATTTGAATCCGGAAGTTCGAAAAGAAAAAGAAAAGAGAGAGAAGAAAAACTTACACAATCTCTCCAAGGGTCCATGAATAGGTATGTTAAACCTACATCTATTCTTGATGAATCTTTGTCTTTATATGCTGAAAATATAGTTGTGAATGATGAGAATTTAGATACAGAGGTTTTGTCTGAAACTGTAATTGTGGATAATGATAATTTATATCATGAGAATGTTGATGAAACTTTAAAGCATGTTGTCGATAATGTAGTGAACGATGAATTTGTGACGGAGAATTAGGATGTGAACAATGAAAATTTAGATATTTTATTAGATCTTGGAAATTGGGAGAAATATATGCCTCAAAGAAAAATTGATTTTTTGGTGGAAAAAGGACCGACAAGAGTTGTAGATGAAGTGTATCATGTTAATACAATGAATAGAAGTTTTAATAATAAGCATTACACTCAATCTTTAGGGGCCTCAATGTTTTGTTTTGGCTCAGACCTCCAATATGCTGGAGCCGGCTCTGCTGGTGTGATGACATCACCATCCACTAACCTCTTTGATTATTATATCTTAATTACTTGGCTAATGACCGCTTATCTGTTATACGGTTCGCTTAACTTTCGTCCTCGTTTGTCGTTTGAAGGATCATATCCGGGATCTTATTACTTGGGTTCCCCTAAACCTTTCTCAATATTTTATATTTCTTTAATGATGATCTCTTATAATCCTTGAATTTAAATCATTTTAATCATGTTACCTTATACTCAATTCTTTCGGTATCTGATGGATTTTCGGGAAAAATCAAAGTGTCCGAATTCAAATTCTGACGATCTTTACATACCCTCAAATATATTATGGAGTGTTAATATTATCTCAGAATATCCATTAAAGAACCCCTATATAGGGTGGTCTGATAATTTTTATTAATCAGCAATATCAGCAAAAGTTAATATTCATCAGGGTCTCAAAAAATTTCAAAAATTCGGATTATTACGTAATTCCTCGTAACTTGATGGTCGTTACAAATGGTCGCCCCATATTGCTAATCCCGTGTGTAACGTGGTGCACCTTTGTATCTTCATTTTTTTTTCTCTATAAAGGCTGACCCGATGTCCCGCGAGAGCAACCTGCACGAATCAGTTTATCAGACTTCACCATTACACTATTCTATAAAATATAAATAAAAAATACCGAGCAAAATTAATTCCTACAATAAATACGAATGATCATGTTTCAAAATTTTACTTTTTGAATAAAAATGAATCAATATATTCATAATGATAGTATCAAATAATTAATAAATTATTTCATAATATCACATTAATTATAATATATCGTTCAAATATTTTTTAGATTTTTTTTTGACTCTAGGAATCATAATATACGTAAAAATATTTGTAAGAAAACAGAAGAGATCAAACATGATGTAAATACTAAATTCTGACGGGGACAGCCCACAAAAATTGGTGGTGTGGATTAAATCATCATCAAATGGAGCCCCAAAGCAATAATGAAAAAATGATTGATACCCTTCTTAAAAGCCAAAAATAATAATAATAATAATAATAATTGCTTGCTCAACTCGTGTTGTGTTGTGCGCAGGTCCCCGGAGGCTACTTTTCCTCAAATTTACATATGCGCCCATTCTGTTTTTATTACGTAAAAAAGAAAAGATAATAATTGATACATCATCTTGCCAAATGATGCCCCGTGCCTTTTTGACACCCAAATATTGTAATTTTTTCCCCCTTCACTTTCTCCTGGATCTACCTTTTATTTTTATACTTTTGGTTTAGGAAAGATAAAATATCAATAACATACTAAACGATTACTTTAATGTGACATGAATCTATTTCCACCAAGTAGATTCCAATTAAAAGAACCAGTAGCATCGATTGAGTGATGGTATATGTTTTATTTAGGGGTCCTTTTCCCCAAATAATATCAACTGACATGCAGTTAAATGTTTATTTTTGATATTAATAAAGGAATGAATTATTAAAAGAATACTAAGTTATTAATTAATAAATTATTTTACTATTATTTTATTAATATATATATATATATTTTATTATTATTAACATTTTTCATATATAGAAAGTATATTTCATATTAAAATCTTTGTCGAATTAAGTAAAGTAATAATTTTATTTATACCCACCTCGGTAAGATATCAAAAACTTATATATTGTGAGTTTGAGGTATTGATCTGGAAAAAAAAAGAAACTGAACCAAATATGAGATATATGTTTTCTGTTTTTAAACCATACATGATTCATGCTACATCCTATAAGTTTAGACAAAACTTAAATCGTGCGGTACACCCATTTGTAAGTAAAAGTTGATATTTTGAGTTTTTAATTATTTACACGTAAAAGTTTGCATTCAGTAGTTACATATTTTGAAATAATTAAGTTAAACATATCTTTCTTTTAGTCTATGGTTCAAGAACCTTAAAAATTCAAGTCTGGAGAAAGAAGTAAATTAATTAGTCATTCTAGGTATGGTAGATGATGATTATGTCATAATAGGAACCGGGAAAAGTCCACCATCCGCAATTTTTTCGTACCTACAAATTCAAGTCGTTAAGTAGAAGTTTTAATAAAGGAACAAGGTGTATTAAACATTAAGTACCCGTTTGGGAAATCTGTAACTTATAACTTAAAATGAATAAATAAATTATAAGTGATAAATAGAAAAATAATTATAAGTTAAATAAGTCTTTGGATAATTTTACTTATAAGTCATAATTTTTTTTTCTTAAATGAACTAAAATAAATAATTATTAAATATAATTATCTTAATTCTTGAATTTGAAGTTAGATTAATATTTAAAAATATATATTTTAAAACTGAGATTAAATAAATCAATAAAAAATCAAAATAAGTTGAGGAAAGTACGTCATTACTAATATTCAACTTATTAACTTATAAATTATAAATTCAACTTATAAGTTGGGTCAACAAACTGTTGTAAATAAGCTGTTACGGACGTATAAGTCATAAGTGGCTCATAATCTCAGCGTCAAACATGCCTTAATAATATGTGATATGATAAGTGCAATTTCTAATATATTTCTAATATCTTAAGATCTTAAAAACATCAATAAATTAACATGGAGTTGGCGGGAGAACTCAAATTCGACTCTTTATTATTCCTAATATTCTCAATAATTGAGACGAGATCCGAGTAATCGAAAAATATATGCTATGCAGGCCACAAAAAGGGGCGAGATCACCATCTAATAATAAGCTGGACCCTATATGATATATAATCATAATAAGCCAAATTCCACCAAAGTTGAGTATCTAAATTTGCAACGCGTTAATTAAAGTGTAAAAAAAGTAACTTGTAAAAAATGATTTTTCGCATTAAATAAAAATTTAAATTCTATATTTTAATTTAGTTCAAATTTTAAGAATTATAGTAATTTTGCTTCAAAAGTAATGTCATGTTGAGCACATTCCAAGGGAAGAAAATGCTAAGGCAGATGCGTTATCAAAGTTTGCTTCATCTGAGATTGAAGAAAGTTCAGGAAGTGTGTACTTCCGTGTTTTGAAGACACGAAGCATAGATGTTAAGCTTGTGGCTCCCATAGGCCTGGGGACGTCATGGATTGATCCCATCAAGGCTCACATTCAGACCGGTTGGTTGCCAAACGATGCAACTGAAGCACGGAAGTTAACTATTCGAGCACTATGGTACTCTTTGATAGATGGGATTCTGTATAAAAGATCTTTCGTGGTTCCTTACTTAAGGTGTCTCAGGCCCGATGAGGCACGCTTGGCTCTTGAGGAAGTGCATGAAGGTATTTGTGGGCAACACTTGGGGGGCAGGGCCTTGGCTCATAAGATAACCCGTTTAGGCTTCTATTGGCCAGAAATGATGGCTGATGCCAAAGAATATGTGAAGAAGTGTGATCGCTGTCAGAAGCATGCACCAGTTGTTAGACAACCCCCCGAGATGCTGACCTCTATCAACTCGCCTATTCCCTTTGCTATGTGGGGGATGGATATTCTAGGGCCTTTCCCTATGGTCACGACACAAAGGAAGTTTCTGATTGTATCCATTGATTATTTCACCAAGTGGATTGAAGCCAAGCCCTTGGCCAAAATCACAACTAAGCAGGTTGCACAATTCCTGTGGGAAAACATTATGTGCCGATATGGAATTCCCCGTATCCTCGTCACTGACAATGGAACACAATTCAACAATGAGGAATTCAAGAAGTATTGTGAAGAAAATGAAATTGAGTTATGGTTCACCTCTGTGGTTCACCCGCAAGCCAATGGGCAAGCGGAGGTAGCAAATCGGATAATACTGGATGAACTAAAGAAGAGGATCGAGAAATCAAGAAATAATTGGGTGGATAAAATACTTCCAATATTATGGGCCTACAGGACTACCTGTAAAGTCACGACAGGAGCAACTCCCTTCATGTTGGCATATGGGGAAGAAGCAGTTGTTCCAGTAGAGATATCACATTCCTCTCCAAGGATTCAAGCTTTCAATGCAGAAGAAAATGAAAAAGGGCAGAGGTTAACCCTGGATTTAATCGATGAAGTGCGAGATAAGGCACATGCAAAGATAGTAGAATATCAGAAAAAGGCTTCATTCTACTACAACCTAAGGGTTAAAGAGAGGTTTTTCAAACAAGGTGACCTAGTCTTGAGAAAGATAGAAGCTTCTGGTGTCGGACAAAAAGGAAAGCTTGTCCCGAATTGGGAAGGGCCGTACAAAGTCAAGAGCGTTCAGGGTAGAGGAACCTACAAACTGGAAACTATGGATGGTTTTGAAGTCCCGAAAACCTGGCATGCACAAAACCTGAAGGTTTACTATGTGTAAGATAGTCGAAGTACGATTCTTGCTTGTCATTATGACAAGCAGGTTTAAAAGCACCTTAAAGCTTTGCTTGCGTAGGACTTTATATTCTATTAGAGTTTACATTGTCAAGTTATTATTGATTAGGGTCGAACCCATGCTATGTAAGGTTTTGGAAAACCAGACGTCGTATTAAAGAGTTTGAAATTATTTCAATCTAAGGATGCTTAAAGTTTAAGTGCATATTAAGTATTGTAAAGAAGAAAGAGGCAAATAAGGAAAACAGCATATCTAATATAGCCCCGAAGGGTAACAACTTCTGACAAACTAAATTCACATATTGTCTCGAAAAAGGATATACAAAAAAAACTTAGGCCTCGGAAGGCTGAGATTCTTCGGAACCACTATCTGAGGTCTCCTCGGACGTCTCAGTGGTCCCTTCAGAAGTCCCTGCAGAGGTTCCGTCAGAACTGCCTTCAGATGCTTTGGAGGATGCGGGAGACACTGGATTCTGAGGCGCAACCCTTGGAGGCTCTTCGACCCTGATCTTCTTCGCAGCAGGCGCAGGATCTTCTTCGGATGAAGCCTCCTCCTCCCCAGAACTGAACTCCAGTTCTTTCCTCTTATGGCCTGGGCTCCCTGAAGGGCCGTCTTTGATCATATCAGCTAGCTTGTTAGTAACACCCCCAAGCTCCGGAACTCGCACAGGGCAAGGGAAGGAGGACTGCTCTAAGACTTCCGGAAATTCATCTTGGATGGCCTCCACAACAACATCCCAGCCCTCTTTATAGCTAACTGGGTGTAGGAGGGCATCGTGCTCCACCATCAAGTCCTTGAACTCCTGGGTGTCCATCCAGCCATCAAAGGCTTTATCCTTCTGCGCCTTCAGAATAACATTTTCGGCCCGGGTTGTTTCCAGGTCAGAAGTGGAAGAGGCCAGTTGAGCTTCAAGGGCCTCTATTCTCTGGTTGGCCTCCTCCAACTTCTTGTTAGCATCTTCCAGGCCAACCTTCCAAGCCTTAGCTTGGTGAATTGCCCCTTGGAAATGGGCGTTAGCCTGCAAGAGAAGCAGCAAAAGTATGAGAAAAGAAACATGAAAAGGCAAGTATGAAGGGCATAGGTAAAGGACGTACCGTCGCCAAAGCCTGGGCTCCGAAAAGCTCATTCCCCTCTAAGTCCTATTGAAGGACAAAATCTTGATAGTCCACCGGGGAGATGGAATGCTTAGACCATTCCTTGGACAGCGCCGTGCTGCCCACGATTGAATCCTTGCCCCGGATCCCCCAAGCAGGTTGCAAATAGGCCCCTGGCCTCTGCTTGGTGCGCAAAACTTGGCTGGGGCCTTCCTCACTTGGCTCCGTTGCTTGGAGGAGGAACTCAGGGAAGCGGTCACCAAGGCGAGGGTCTTTAAAGACCTTTCCATCCCTCTTCATCCTGGTTGTCTCCAGGTCCTTAGGCTTGGTAGCCTCCTCAATCTTCTCAGCCACTGCAACAAACGAAGTAAGTTGAAAAATCAATAGAATAGAAAATGAAGGAAGTAAAAAGGAGGTAAGGAAGGGAACTTACTTTTCTTATGGACGGGCGAGAGGCCGCGTTCTACCAGGACTGTCTCCCGGATAAGGTCCCAAGAATGGGAAGTACCATTGTCTTGCGTAAGGAGGTTGAAAGCTCTAGCCTCCTCCTCAGTCAAAGTTATATCATTTGGGCTCCCATCCACGGCCAGCCCAAAGGACGACCGAAACAGGGTGCCCCAATCTCCGCCTTCCCAAACAATGAACAAAAAATCTTTCTTCCACCCCAAGTTGTTGTCGGGGATGGACTTCCCATTCACAATATGGGGAATAGTGGGGCGCTGGTTTAGAGAAACCCAACCCGGACTTTTATCAGGGCTGTTTTTGAACTGGAAAATTTTCCTGAAAATGGCAACGGAAGTAGGGACCTCGTGCTTGGCACATTGTGACAGGTAGCACAGAATAAGCCTCCAAGAATTGGGGGGGAGTTGGCAAGGGTTGATGCCCACATCAGCCAGTAACAAAGGAATGAATGGATGAAAAGGGAGTCTGATCCCTGCCCTTAGAGTATCCCTATAGACGTATAGCGCGTCCTTTTTCCACTGGCAGGCCCTGTCGGCCGGACCTGCAAGAACTAGCTTAAAAGGTTTCTTGATTTTGAAGCAGCTGCTCAACTTTTCCAGCTCCTTGGGATCCCGTAAAGCACTAATATGATCATGCGCGTCCAGATGCGCATCAGACGGGTACTCGTCCCCTCGAGTGTTGATCATGTCGATTAAAGAAGTGTACCTCGATCGGATAGGGAACTCATTGGACTTTCTAGCCACGTTCATCTTGGCCAAGCGAGTCATTTTCTTGTCAGCCATCTGCAAAAAGGACACATGCAGGATATCTTAAAAAGGGCACACAATAAAAAAAAAGAGAAAGAAAAAGGAGGGATTTTACCTGAAGATGCGCTCCTAAAAAAAGGGCTTTGAGCTCTGACTTGCTGTTATTGCTCTGAGAATCTTAGCAGGAGGAGAAAGAAGAAAAACTTAGAAATGAGAAAGTGAGGAGTAGTAACCTCTCCTCATTCCTTTATATAAGAGGAAAAGGGAAGTTGGAAGGACAAAAGCCCATTAAGGACAAAGGCCCAAAGAAAAAGACCCAGAAAAAGGAATATTCCAGAATATTCCTAGGAATTCTAGAGGATTCTAAACAGGGTATATTAAGCCCAGATCAATATTAAGCCCAGATCAATAAAGAGGCCCAGTAATATTTGGTAAAGCCCAATAAAAGGGGCCCAGTAATATTTGGTAAAGCCCAATAAAAGGGGCCCAGTAATATTTGGTAAAGCCCAATAAAAGGGGCCCAGTAATATTTGATAAAGCCCAATAAAAGGGGCCCAATAATATTTGAAAAAGCCCAATAAAGAAGGCCAGGCCCAAATCCAATTAGGATTTGGAAAATTCAATTATAGCCCTAAAAGATGTAAGGCCCAATGGAGAAGGCTAGAAAAGACCAGAATCCAGGTCGAGATCCAGGTCGTGAATCCTGCCCGAAATCTTTCGAGCAGACACCCGAAAATAACGGGTAAAAAAGACCAGAATCCAGGTCGAAATCCAGGTCGTGAATCCTGCCCGAAATCTTTCGAGCAGACACCCGAAAATAGCTGGAATAACAGGACTGAATTGAGGTCGAAACTTCGACCAGGAATGAGGTCGAATAAACCAAGCATCTTTCAAGAATGGGGATTAAAAACCCAGGTCGAAGTTCGACTAGGATCCTGGTCGAATTCCAGGTCGTGGATCCTAGTCGAAATCCTTCGACCAGGAAGCAAGAGAATCAAAGAATTTTCGAACAGGATTCAGGTCGAAATGTCGACTAGAATCCTGGTCGAAATCCTAGTCGATAGGCTCAAGACCAGGAGCTAAAAAAAGTGGGGGAGTTTTCGACCTAGATCCAGGTCGAAATTTCGACTAGGATCCTGGTCGAATTCCAGGTCGTGGATCATAGTCGAATTCCTTCGACCAGGATGGCAAGGCTGACCCCTATTTCGACTAGGATCCAGGTCGAAATTTCGACTAGGATCCTGGTCGAAAAAGGGCTGGAAATCTGAAAAATCAAGAAATTAAGGATAAATCCCAGAAAATTAGGGAAAAATTCAGGAAATTAAGGATAAATCCCGGAAAATTAGGGGAAAATCCAGAAAATTAGGGAAAAACCCTGAAAATTAGGGAAAAAACCCAGAAAATTAGGGAAAAATCCCAGAAAATTAGGGAAAAATCCAGAAAATTAGGGAAAATCCGGAAAATTAAGGATAAATCCCAGAAAATTAGGAAAAAATCCAGAAAATTAGGGAAAAAAACCCAGAAAATTAGGGGAAAATCCCAGAAAATTAGGGAAAAATTCAGAAATTAGGGAAAAATCCCGGAAATAAGGGAAAAATTCCTGGAAATTAAGATAATTCCTGAATAAAAGGAAAATTCATTGTAAATGTGTAGGTCGCTCCACACTTTACGCAAAAACGAAACCCTGTAAGGGAATGAATAGACTTAACTTATGCGAAACCTAATCAATGTTTCCCAAAAGTTGGGGGGCAAATGATAGGGATAAATAAATTATGATAGTATAATTAAATACTGCATTAATTGTACAAGGTGTGGACTGCTAGACCCAATAAGAAGATGTATGGCATTCAGACCAGAAAGGTTAACATGCTGATCAGGCCTGATGGACCAGATCAGGCCTGATGGACCAGATCAGGCCTGATGGACCAGATCAGGCCTGATGGAACAAAGAAGGCCCAAAAATCCTGATTATTAATTAATTTCGTAATTAATTAATAAGGGAAAAATCAGCTATTGAGAAGAGTCCCGATAAGGATATAAATCCTTACAGATTAGCCTCAAGGGGACCTAAAAGGATAAGGAATCAGTTTCCTACTATCTAGGACTCCAAAGTCCATTCTAATTATGAGACTTGCCCACCAAGTCTCCTATACCAAGTCCAATTCAAGGACTCCCAACATCTATATAACGGGTCTCACCCCACAGATCAAAACTATGTTTTTTGGCTTGATTCTCTAATTCACAGATATACGTAGGCATCTCGTAAAGGCAGAATTAAGCTACGAAACACGAGAGCAACCATTAAAGGCCTTGAACTCCCGAATCTTAGTAATAAATACAGCAAATAATAACCTTAGTATTTTATCCATAACAGGATGCATGTTGTAGTTGATATTGAAAGTTAAGGGTTGCAAACTGTATTTTGCAAAGTAGGTATACTGTTTTGATTTTAAATGAAAGGTGGGGTTAAAAAGTGCAATTAACTCTAGAAATGAAATACAGAAGCAATGAGATTTGTGTTCTTTTAGCAGCTAAAATGTATCCCAACAATTTTGCAATTTTAAGGTTTCTGGAGCGTGACATCTGCCACTTAAAAATTGTTTATACGTAATTTCATGGGTAAAAGAAAACATAATTTCGTGTCACTGCTTATACATGTTTTACGTTTGATAATCACTACTAACCGATCGACATCGTAAGTTTAAATTAGACGTGTATAATACATCAAAGGGAGGGAGAATTAGTTGACCAGTAAAATGGGCGCGCACCTAATTTGGCTTAGCGTATACTTCTTCTAGTTGTTTTTCTGAAGCTGCTTTGATTTTTATATCTCTTTGACCATTTTCTTGCTTACTATTTCTCTGTTCTTGGTCTTGGTCACTTTCTCATTCCACACATTCCACATTAATCTCAATTATCTAACACTAATTTATCATAAACTCAACATCCTTCAGCTAACCTCATTTATAATTGACATTACATTAGTACACATATTTCTTGGCTTTTTAGTTGATTATTTAGAAAAGTATTTGTCACAATCTCAGTCTTCTCGTTTTAATACAAGTTCCAAGCTGCTAAAGCCGTTATATTTCAGTTTTCTCGTTTAAAACACACGTACCACAACTTGTCTTCTCTCTCTCATTCATTCATTCCCTTCAGCTAGCTTTTGTTTAACAGGTTAGATTTCACTTCTTGGTGCCTTTGTTGAATTGTTTCGGTTTCGGATGCTGCAGGATTGCTGCAAAATGATTTCACCTTCTGCCAGTTCTGTGTGTGTGTGTGTGTTTTGGTTATTTTAAAGGATATGTGAATCTATGAGTAACTTTGTATTGGTTTGAGTTGTTTTAGAATTTATATGGGCAAGTGAAAGGAGCTGGTACTTAAAATGAAGTTGTGTTTTTATGGTCTGCTTGTGTGTGTGATAATAAAAATTTCCAGCAACTAACATGGTACTTGCTTTTTATGGTCATCAAAGCAGAGAGGGTAGTTAAATTTTATTTCTGAGCAAGTTCGAGGAATTATATGCAGTAGATGGGAAAGCAGTACCCAGCTTACCGGAATAATGATCGATCCCGGGGCCTTTTGTGGAAAATCATTTGTGCTCTTGACTACCATCATTGGCAGAATAATGTCAGAAAAATGCTTCCTCACAAAAAGCACAACAAGCAGAAAAATGCCCAAAGTATGTGTTTTTTAAATTTGATGGAGTTTTCAGTTCACATCCTCTTGCTCCTCTCTCTACGTTCGTCTACTCGTATCTTATAGATCTTGAGGAATGTTAAAGGACCATTCAAAGTTAATTGACATACTCAAATTACTTGTACCACATCCTTAAATTATCACATATGATGACATGAAGTTCAGGTAACTGGTAGCAAAATCCTTGATTAACACATATGAAATCTACGAGTTTACTTTGCGGTGTAGAATTACTATCATTTTTAAGTTAAACTTTGAAAAGTTTCAATTCTAAGCTTGACGCTATATGGTTCAACTTTTAAGCATTCTAATTTTTCAAATATGCAGTAGTTTGGAAAAATATACAAGTTAATATTAAGAAATGTTTATAGCTGCTAATTCAATAGAAGTGATGCTATCAATGTTCTTGATGAATGTGGATTTTATATCTTCTTAGTTGTCAACAAGATGCTTGTTTAGATTGTATTTGATGAATGTGCACAAAGTCCTGTATTAATTGTCCGAGGAATGTGTTTATATTTTCAGACGGTAAAAATCCCCAGATACCAGCTGTCAATGGTGCTGTAGAGAAACTTATGGATGCTGAAAAAAGTCATGTTAATGTATGCTATTTTGCTACATTTTTCTTATTAGCTTTGGGGTCCTTATTTCCGATCACAAGCAATTTTTTCCTTTTAACGTTCTGGAATGTGTATCAGGTAAATCAACGTACAGAGACTAGCTCAACTCATAAAAGGTCTCTCAAAGCTCGCATTAAAGCACTGGTCGCTAAAATGATTCGCAAGGAAGATGATAACAAAAGAACAGGCTTGAACTTTCCAGCAGTTTTGCAGCTGGAGAGAACTCTTTCTGTCAAGCATCTAGAATCATCATATGACGGCTATAGCAAAAAAAATAATGAATGGAGAAGTCCAATCATTTTCTTTCCTAAGAAGGCTACCCTTGGGGACACCAAACTGCACCATCGAGCTAGGACGATGGCTAGTAACTGGAATAAATTTGATTTGTACACTACAGAAAGTTTAATGGACTACATTGAGCACCATAAGCTTTCTCAACATTACAATTTTTCTGAAGCAAGGGAATCTTTGAATCAAGCACATGCTAACCTGCTTATGCAAAATGCTTTAAGGCATCGGCTTAAAGAGCATGTAGATGTTTTGGAACTACTTCAAATAAATGAAGATCTCTTTGAAGAATATCAACAAAAGACGGATGTTGGGAAAGAAAATGACTTTCAGATGCCGAACAATTTTAATGCAAAAGCTAGATTAACAAAATCAGGGACATTTCCTGCAGCTAATTTGTCATACTTGCGCAGAAAAAACTATAAGCCTGCTACACTGAAAGACAAGCAAACAGAAATATGGTCTTTTCCGAGAGGAGTTAAGTTGCATGAAGATTGTCCAGAAACTGTGGTGGGTAGTGAAGTGTTTGTGGAAGATCAGAGGCAAAGATTGGACCCTCAGAACATTGCAGATAAAGATGATCTTGCTGGTAACAAGGCAGATAAATATAAGCTTAGTTGTAGCTCTGATTCACGAGTTGATCAAGGTCCAGATAGATATATACCTTCCATGGGAAAGAAACAGGTGGCTAGACTCACAAGTACAGATGAAGATAACTGGGACTTGAACAGTTGCAATGTTACTTATGGTCCTATTAATGATCTTAGAAGTACTTTCAGGCACAGAAGAACATCCTCCCTAAATGATTCACTTCACAGATATGCTCGCTTGTTTGATTATAGCTTTAGTGTGACAACCAAGTGGGATTTATCTAAGAGCACTATATTGACAACAGAACATGACACCTCAGCTACTGGGAGTGCTCCAATATCCATCAAAAGAAATTACTCTTTGCCTCATGGTCAATCTCCTTGGCCCAATCAAGATGAGGATTCTCTCGAAACATTATATAAACATGGGTCAAGTATAAGTGCCTTGGTCGGCACAACAGCTACCGAAGATAATACTTTGAGTGACTCAGAGCCATTGAAACACCCTGTGACTAAGAACTCGGAGAAGTGCTTACTGTTGGACAAAACTAAAGAAAATTTACACTGTGAAACAATTGTGGAAAAAGTTAAATGTACTCAAGAGGAGGAACATCTGGACAGCTCGGCAATGGTCAATGTCTGTGGTACTACTGCTTTAGTGAATGGGCATTGTGAGGATATATTAGAATCAACAGTTGAGAAAAGCAATTCTTGCAAAGATCTTCAAGTTACCTTTATTGATATTGAAGATGACAAGGGCACATTATCAGTATCCAGCCCTCTGGAGTTCTCAGTATCTGAAGGTATTTAATATCTACCTTGTATCAACCGATCTTCAATTATATGAAAGCATGAGCAGACATAATAGGTTTCTAAGAACATTAATTGGTCATGGAACTTATGCTCAATGTCATTTCTTGCTGAGCAAGTGGTTTTCCTAGTCTTTGTTTTTAATTATACCATCTATTCAAAGGTTGCACACAGCTAGCAAATTTGGAATTAGAATTCTTAGTTTTATTATCCTGTTTCAGGTTTGGAGCAAACAAGCAATCATCCCCACGAGCAGGAATCTTCACATAACTTGCTGATCAACCCGGATATGGATTTTTTGTCACAGCCGGGATGCCCTGAAAAGCTTAGAAATCCAAGCAAGTATGTAAAAAGTCATGTTGATACCCATTTACAAGAAGATGCAGATGCTGACTTATATTATGTGAGGGACATTCTTAAGGCGGCAAACTTCAATGAGAAAGGCTTCCATGGGGAATGGTATTCATCTGAACAACCATTAAGCCCAATGATATTCGATGAAGTAGAGGAATCCTGGTGGCCTCATGAATCAGAATGTTCACAAGAGAACCTCATCTTACTGTATCATCACCAACTTCTGTTTGATTTGATCAATGAAGTAATACTTCAAATATATGAGACATCATTTCCATACTACCCGAGGGCATTATCAACAAGTTGCCAAGTCAATCCATTGCGCGAAACATCCAATGAACTGGAGGTGCTTAAAAATCTTCACAAGTACATCGGTCTCAAATCCGAACTGGATCAGCCACTAGAGGAACCAGTGGAACGAGATTTGGCAAAAGCTGATGGTTGGATGAGTCTCCAAATAGACTCTGAATGTGTGGCACTTGAGTTGGACGATTTAATTTTCAATGAACTCTTGGAAGAGCTAATATGTTGTTGAGATTGTTAAAAGACCGTCTAGTTCAAAGGATAATGTTGCTGAAGTTGTTAGTTAAAGTCAGTGTTGTACATGCATGGTCATGGTATAAGTTTACTGCATGTAACTGAATAATTGATTGTAAATATCTTAGAAAACTATTGCTCTTGTTGTAGTGTACAGATTTTCAGAGTAAAAAGGAAATGTACATGTAAGAGGGCACTGCAGTTTTGAAGGCTTTGGTAAATATGAGTTTTCATATTTCTTATAATTTATATGCAACTTACTTATTCATATGTGTTGGGAACAGTGTTCCAAAAATTGCTAGGCGTGCCAGAGCGGTGAGAGTACCCTCGACAGATTAATCGACAAGTCGGAGATTAATCAGACCGATTAATCGGACCGATTAATCGGACCGATTAATCGGAACATTAATCGAAAGGATATAAATATTATTGTTAATTTTTATAATTATATAATGATCAACATGTCAATATTTATTTGAAAAAAGAAATTAGAATGGTATTAAACAATATCTACACATTTGACATGCGTCATGTACTAATGATTGAGTTTACAATATTAACTATATTTTAATTCACACTTTTAAATTAGTTATAATATGTTATTTTATATTTTAAGTGAGAAAATAAATATATTAAATTACTTGTTACTTCTTACCAATACTTTATATTATAAATTGACATGATATTGTGTGAAATTATGAAATTAATGATTTAAAATTATAAAAACGTAAAAAAAAATATTTTTTTAATTATTTTCCGCCTAGACCGCCTAAGACCGATTTTTAACCGCCTAGCCTGCCTAATCCCGATTTTGACCCGAATTTTTGAAAAAACGCCTAAATCACCGCCTAGGTCCGAGTCGGGCCGTTTTACCACCGCCTAGCGCCTAAGCAGCCGCCTAAACCGATTTTTAGAACACTGGTTGGGAATCTAAGACTAACCGCAACAAAAATAGTTATATAATTAACAAAAACGTACCAAATAACCAAATAAAACACACGAAGGCAAACAACATACTATTATCAAAAACATAATCGACAAAAAAAAGGAGAGACCACTTAATTCTAACAAAAAAATTAATAAATTTTAAAAAATAATTAACAACTGAGGCGCCTAACTTTTGAGAAGGCTAGACGGTTCTTGAGTTGATTATTGCCCAGTTACGCTATTATGGGGTGCACAATATCGCACAAAACACTCCGTTTACAACATATAATACTCAAAGCGACCTGCTCCTCAGTTTGAGCAAAAACACTTATGCAAAATAATCTAATATGTATGTGGAGAGAAAAGAGAGAAGAATCAGTTAGGTTTTTCACAAGTTTGTGATGTGTGTGTCTCGATATCAAACGTTCAGTATTTTATTGATAGGTCACGTCGGGGTAAAATAAGGTAGAAGGGGGTTCAGTAGCTTATAACTTTTTAAAATTTAGAGCTTTGTGTTTTCAAAGTTTTTTGCTATTTTAAAACGAATTACTTACCAAGTAATTTACTTGAGTGGGAGATTCGGGACTCTTTGACTGGGATTTCTCTTTCACCGAAAGTTATTTTATTTGGAGGATAATGATGAATTGGTATAAGTTGGAATCTTCTTTTTCTTTTGTGTAGTCACGGGTCTTTGAGTTAGATGCGGATATAATGAAAATTAAATACAAAATCTGAATGTTATACAATTTTTTCTTTTTTTCTTTTCTTTCTTTTTAAGTACTTTTTACCATTTTACCCCTAATAATTTGGAGTAAAAAATTATCTATTCAAACTGATTATAACAATGAAATAAAGGAAAACTAAATAATATGGAATGATGTAAATTTGCATGAATTTATGGAATCCGGGTTTATGGCTGATTATAATATTTGCAATTTGCTTATTATATAAAAAAATATATTATAAAAAATAATAATTAGGTATTATTGAAATTAAAGAAGTTCATTTCTTTTATGTATGGTGATACTGATGGATTTAAAATATGAATAAAAAATATGTATTATTTTCTAATATTAAAATTAAGTTTGAAAGTATTTGGTTTTATATGCAAGAGATGGGAAAGAAGTTTAGGGAAATTAGAACTTAAGTTGAAGTTGAATTGTAGTTCAAAAAGTTTGTAATTATATTAGATACCTATTTAATATATTTAAATAAATTGAAAACAAGTATTTTAGTGAGGTGTTAAGCAACCGATTAAACAAAATAAAGGATAGATATATACACACACTCAACCGTCCAATTCCCTACCTATATTAACTAGAATGTTAAATATATATTATTTTTAATTATAGGTAACAAATATATATATATCATTGAAGTAAAACACTTTTTTAATTTCTTATATTTTAGTTAACAATTATTTTATTATATTTCAGTTTGTCAAAATAGAATTTTCCTTGGAGATGCAATGTGCTAATACTGTCGGGCTGATTTACAATAAATTTTAAATGTTTTTGAGTTTAATGTCAATATATATACTCAAACAACAGTATGGTTGTTACTGTACGTTTACCTCTTTTTAAATTATTTAATGGTATGTAATATATTTTAAACATGTATTTATATAATCAGTAAAAATGACAAGTAAAATGATATATTCTTGAATATTTTTTGTGTCATCCGTTGGTTGAAATGAAAGTAGGGTATATAAATATTTTTTTTCACTTATTTCCTAGTTTTAATAGGCTTTTGTGCCGTATAATATAATTGTGTAATATATTTAGAATATAATTAACATTAATATTGTGAAAAAATTTATTTTATCCTGCCAAACCAGTTAACCTCCATTTTATTTTACAAAATAATATTTTTCATCTCCTTTTGGTCTATATTTTTTAAAATAATTAGTTGACAATAGGATTTAAAATTGAAGAAAGAGAAGCGAAAATAAAAATACTTGTTTATATTTATTATAGATGAATGAAAATATTTATTATTATAAAAAAATATTCATTGAAAATAAAACACTTGTTTCAAAGAATTAACATATTAAATTTATGCAAAATGAAAACTTGGTAAAAATGGAAAAAATTGGCAGGGAATTGAAAGGCAAAAAACAAAAACCCTTCTTCATTTTACACTGTTAAGCTTTAGGGGTTTTTTCTCAGGTTTTAACAAATCCAGCATCTCCCGACTCCAGGTTCAACCCCTTTTTAATTTACACTCTCATTCATTTTTACCCACTCACCTATCATATGTTTGTGAATATGCCTAGTTCATTGTAATCTGTATTTGTTCTTTCCTGTTATGCAGTTATGTTTGACGCCTCTAATTTACATAATTTCGCTATTAGTGGTAATGGTGTTGTATTTTAATGTTATCCTAGGTCATAATTAATTTATAAGTGAACCGATCAAGATTGCTTATCATAGAGTAACTAAGAAAACAAAGAGGAGGAAGATTGGGAGATGATCAATTCACCCTGTACCTTAGTAGGTTAGGAATGTCTCGATATAATCATTTGCACCTAGATGGAAAAAGGTACATATATTTCATGCATATAAATTAAATTAAACAGTGCAGTGACTTAATATTTTTGGTGGAGAGTGTTGAATCATATGATATTGTTATCTAGATACTAAATTAAGGTGTCATTAGTCAGCCAGGTGTAACAAAACTTCACAATTCAGCTACTGTGAGTATTCTCATTTTAACTTTTATAAACTGATGATCTTTTCTCAAAAAGACTTGTTATAAGGGATGTTTTCCATAAGGTTTATTTACAAATGTTGTTTTAAATGTTCTCCAAGTATACTTTCTATAAAATATACTGGTTATGTCTAATAATAAATACAGTATATTGCACTCAACTGCTACTCTCATTTTAAAAACACAAATTTGTAAAAGTGAAAACTAAAATTAGTAGAGGAATTAATATACATAATAAGAGGTTGCATTTGTGCTATTCTTCATAAGTATGTTAGTCTACTCCATTCCTTTTATTTTGCTCGTGTTTGTGTATTGCTATTATTAATTTTTATTTATATAGATCACCAAAGTTTCGAGATAAATGTCAGTATACTTTGATTGTTTATATTAGCATCCTGGAAGATGGTTTAGTGTAATATGTAATAGCAACCCAAATGGTTTACAGTAACTCTACGTACAGAAACGACACGAGTTTAGGCGCCACACAGCCCAGAATGGGTCTAGGATTCAAAGCTCAATATTATTTTGTTTAAAAGCTATAAGAAAAAGAACTGGGGGGTTGTTACTGTTATTAAATTTATGTGCATTTTTTGTACAAATAGATTGGTGTGTTGATTGTATTCAAATAAATTATCTATACAGCACGAGATTGAGGCTTTTTTTATGTTCCGTCATATCAAGATGGATCTTGTACAGTGTTGTAAATATATTGATTTTAGCACATATCAGCAGAATCATATATATTACAAATAATTCTAATATAGAACTACCATCTTGTTGCATGGATTTTCCAAACTTCAGAAGAGCTTAAGGGATATTGATATAATAGAGATGTGGATACACTGCAGAAGAAACCTTCAATATCTGCAAAATATTAAAAATTTCTTAAAGTCGCCATGGCTTATGCAAACCTGCTCTTACTCTTCTTTCAAGAAAATGAAGAATGATCCTCTACAGGTCTATTCTCTCTCTTATGTTACATCTTTTTTAAATATATTTGGTCTCCTTATGCTATAAAAAAAATTGTGTTGCAGGACCGGAGAATGATAGATCGGTTTAGGCTATCAGCCAAAGGAGGTGACGGGGGAAATGGTTGTTACAGCATTCGTCGTAGCAGGCATGATCGGCGTGGTAAAGCTGATGGTGGGTTCTTACTTTTTCCTGATATGCATATAGCTATAATTATCAAGGTCGTGTATCCAAAATTTCGTTGACCTTAATCCAGTAATATATAAAAAATGTTCAGCTTCTCAACTTACTTTTGTCTGTGAGCTGTTATTATATCTTTGTAGTACCCAGTAATATGCTTCTTATATCTATATTTGACTCTAAATCTATTAAGTAAAATATGAATATCATATTATTTAGTCAGCCACCCAAATATATTATTGAAAATGGTTCTTTTTTTTTAATTATGTGCATATTCATGTAGGTGCCAATGGTGGAAGAGGCGGTGATGTGATATTGGAATGTTCTCCCAGAATTTGGGATTTTAGTAGTCTAAATCATCACATAGTTGTGTATTCTTCCTTTTCTCCTTCGGTTATTTTTTCTGCTGTGCTTGTTATTGCTCCTCATTTATGCTATATGTCATAATCTCAATATCTAACAGAATGCTCAACGAGGAGGACATGGTGCCTCAAAAAATATGATAGGGAGTCGAGGGTCAGATAAGGTTGCATGCTATTCTTTTCGCTTTGGATTTATCCTGTCTCTGCTATTTGACTGTATAATTTATAATTTTAGACTATAATATTGTTCAGTTATGCTTTTGTTTTGTCTGATAGGTCGTTCTAGTTCCTGTTGGCACGGTTATACACCTAGTAAACGGTGAAATTCCTGTTGTGGTTGAAAAGAATTCCTCCCCAGAACTGGACCCATGGGATGTCCCTGGTACGGTTGACCTCAATCCTGAAACTACTAAGCAATCATCCAAGAATGCGAGCAACATGTCGGTGGAGGAAACAAAGTATAACAATAGTTTGGTGAACTCAGCCAACAGAAAAAAAGCATGCCGAACCCTGTCAGCTGAATCACTCTCTGAATTTCCAGATTATAATAAGAAGAATGGAGTTGCAGCAGAAGATTCCAAGTTGTGGGATCAAGGAAGCAAGAGAGATTTAGAAACTCTGGGGTCTGGGACTGAGCCTGATACCTTAGGTGATGATATGTCAGCAACAGATTTGGGAGAAGACATGGAGGAAGAAGATGATTTGGGAGAAGACATGGAGGAAGAAGATCAGGTTGAGTACGATGTTGCGGAATTGACCGAACCTGGTCAACAGATAATTATTGCAAGGGGCGGAACAGGAGGCTTGGGCAATTTGTGTTATCCAAAAGCCTTTAAGAACCCCAAACTTGTGAAGTCGGGGAAACAAAAGAATAAGGGAGTTGATGATGTTGTATCTGAGGATAACGAGGATTCCTCCCTAAGTGTTGGCACACCTGGTTCTCAAGCTGTTCTTTTACTAGAACTTAAAAGCATTGCTGATGTGGGGTTGGTAGGAATGCCAAATGCTGGTAAATCTACCTTATTAGGCTCTTTGTCAAGAGCTAAGCCTACGGTTGGCCATTACGCCTTCACAACGTTAAGGCCTAATTTGGGGAATGTTAATTATGTGGATTTCTCAGTTATCGTGGCTGACATTCCAGGCCTTATAAAAGGGGCGCATGAAAATCGTGGACTTGGACATGCTTTTCTTCGTCACATAGAGCGCACGAAAGTTCTTACCTATGTCCTTGACTTGGCTGCAGCATTAGATGGTAGAAAAGGAGTACATCCTTGGGAGCAACTGAAAGATTTGATTTTGGAGCTTGAGTTTCATCGTGAGGGTCTATCAAGTCGGCCATCAATAATTGTGGCAAATAAAATTGATGAGCCAGGGGCAGAAAAGGTATATGAGGAACTGAAAACAAGAGTTCCTGGTGTTCCTATATTTCCAGTCTGTGCAGTCCTAGATGAAGGGGTAGAAGAGCTAAGAAGCAGTCTCAGGAAGCTTGTGATTGGTGAAGAATCACACAGGCTGCATCTTGAAAATATAGAGCTTAATTAAGTCATCATTGATCCTATTATCATGTTGAAATAATATACTATCTAGGTAAGAATACAATAAGTTCATAGATTTATTTTGCTCAAGTGCTAATCTTGTGAACTTATAAAACTATATTGCATCTGCAGTCCAACTCCTGGCATTTGTTACTTATGTTCCAGAACTCAGATTTGACTCTGTACTCTGTTAGAACTTTGTGTTATGGCTTCTTACTACCTATCCACTGAATATAATGTTGTATATATTTCCATAATAGAACTATATTGGATCTGCAGTCCAACTCCTGGCATTTGTTACTTATGTTCCAGAACTCAGATTTGACTCGACTCTGTTAGAACTTTGTGTTATGGCTTCGTACTACCTATCCACTGAATATAATGTTGTATATATTTCCATTTTTTAACTCAATTTCAAATGATATTTATGTGTTTCGATGCTACTAATCTAATCTCATAAGTTTTTGATGATTTGATCTAATATATCAAGAGCTGCATTTTGGCATAACATGTTTGAAAATATAGTGTCAAGAATGATTAGGAAATCTCCTTTACATAGTGCAGCACGTCTATAAATTTCAAAGTTAGTTACGTACTAATATAGATTATATAGAAAACATAGAAAGAGTTGAAAGAGAATAATATATTTTATTAAACTTGTGTATATTACAAGCTCAAGTATGAGGTTTATTTATAGGCCTACAAGATACAAGGTGCGTGAACTTACGGAATCAAATTTCATGAATCAAAAGTCTAAGATACATGGATGCGAAAGATCAAAAGTTAGGGTTTAGAATATTCTAGTGTCATCCATTAATATACATAACACTCCCCCTTGATGACATGTACTAACATCATACCTCGTTAAAACCTTACTAGGAAAAATCCTGTGAGAAAAACCCTAGTGAAGGAAACAAAGTACATGTGTTGTACATAGTTTAAAGTTATGTCTCCCCCTTATTTTAGCATATCTATAAAATATTTCGAAGTCTACGCATTTCAATCTTGTTCACCAATTTCTCGAAAGATGATGTAGGAAGTGCTTTAATAAACAAATCTGCTGCATTTTCACACGAGCGAATCTGGCAAACATTAATTTCTCCCATTTGTTGAAGTTCATGAGTGAAGAAAAATTTTGGATCAATGTGTTTTGTCCGGTCTCCTTTGATGTAGCCTTCTTTAGTTTGAATGATACATGCTTCATTATCTTCAAATAGAACAGTAGGAATTTCTTTATTGAGTGAAATGCCACATGATTCTCGGATGTGATGAACCAAAGATCTTAGCCATACACATTCCCTACTTGCTTCATGATGTGCTAACAATTCAGCATGATTTGAAGACGTTGCCGTAAGAGTCTGTTTTGTAGATCGCCAAGATATTGCAGTATCACCATATGTGAATAAGTAAACTGTTTGTGATCTTCCTTTGTGGGGATCAGACCGATATCCTACATCCGCATAACCAACTAATTCCACTTTTGAGTCTTTAGCATAAAACAATCCCATATCCATTGTTCCTCGAAGATATCTAAAAATTTATTTCACACCAGTCCAATGTCTTCGAGTTGGAGCAGAACTATGTCTTGCCAATAGATTAACAGAAAATGCAATATCACGACGTGTGCAATTGGCAAGATACATTAGTGCACCAATGACACTAACATAATGACTCGTATACTTTTATTATTTTAAAGTGTAATTATTAAATAATTAAGTAAATAAAATATGTATATGGATTCTGTCAGCGGGTTATTGCTTTATTATTGTGTATACGTGATTACTAGTGTGTGTAGGATTGAATTGCGTGGTGAATTATTGGGCTATATGATTTAGTTTCGCCCTTAAAAGTGATTTTATTGTACTTTTATTTTCCCTAAATATTTGGATGTCTCTAAATTTTTTTTATGGTTTTATAATTATAATAATTATTTTTGGGATTTTATAAAATTTGGAAATCAATATTTCATCAATTATTTAGCCCTGAATGATTTTGTGATTTCATTTATTGGTAAAAAATCTTATTTAATTCCAGAATTCTTCAAAAATTATGAAACTCATATTTATCGAAGTTTGGAATATTCCGAGAATTTTAAAATTATTTTGGAAATTTTTGGGATTAAATTCACCAGCACGTTTGTTCGCTAAATTGTTAAATGCGGGTTTGGTGTGCGATCCGATTTGGTTTAAAAATTTTGAAAATTTTATTTTATTACTTTTTAATTATTTCGAGAATTTTAAATTCATTTTGGTAATTTTCCGGATTATTTTTACCTGCGTATTTATTCGTTAAAGTGCACGGTGCGGTATAAAAGCGGGCTGCAAAAAGAGGTATGTGGCGGTTCAGGACACGTGTTGGATTTTTGGCAATTCCTTTGGTGCGTGGCAGTTGCTTATTGGTGGCTGCAGAAAAAAAAAACAACAAAACATACAAATAAAATATAACAGCAACACAAAACTCCTCTTTCCTCACTCTCATCTCTCGCCAATCTCTCTATTACCCTATCTCTCTCTCTCTTGATTTCATATATATATATATATATATATATATATATATATATATATATATATATATATACAGGGGAATGATCAAATACAAACTAAAATTAAAATAGAAACTTAGAACTAATCTAAGTCATTAGATCTATCCAATCTAATGGTCCCCTCCTAAATCACACGACCCAACTACCCTGCACCCTCCCACACCCAATTTCAGATTTTCCTCTCTGTTTTTAATTTGATATTTCCCGTCAAACCGTAATTTTTTTTTAAAATCCGATTTCACTGTATTTTTCTACATCTCTCAAAGATCGATTTGCATACCATATGTGTTATATTTCAAATTAATTTTAAAAAAAAAATATTTGGTTTCTAGTTTCTATTCTAAATTGGTTTCTATTGGAGTAGCCCCCTATATATATATATATACGTACACATATATTTCTCCCTCCCTCCACTCTCTTCTATTCCCTTTCCCTATTCTCGATTCTATTTCTCCGATTACCTCTGTTCTCCGGCCTGATTTCGGTGAGTCGTTGGCTTGAATTCTGATTTTTTTCCGGTGACTTCGCCACTGGTTCTTGCTGCCGCGCGCTTGCTTGTGTGTGTTGCCAGTATATATGTGCTCGTGTATGTGTATTGACTGTTTGTGTATGTGGGTTGTGTGTGTGTCTGCGTCAGTCGTGTGTGTGTATATGTGCTTCAGTGTTGTGTGGGGTGGTGTTCTTTTGTGTGCCGCCTGATTCTTGTGTTTTCCGGCCATGGAATTGTTCCTGCGTTTGGCGCGTGTTATACGCGTATGTGGTGAACAAATTATTGATTATTCTGCTCAATTTGCTGCAAGGATTAATTGATTAGGTTTTGTGAAATAAAATAAATAATTCGTGCGGGAATGAATTAATAATCGGCGGAATCTTTTTGTGTTGGAACCCGTATACGCGGGTGCCCCGAAAATTTTGCCGCCGTCCGCGATGAGCTTCGACGAGCGAACGGTGGACCGTGATGAATTATTCTGAGTCCTAATATTTTAATATAAATAAATAATAAATGTACCAATTTTATTTATGTGTTCAAAGTGAAATAGTAGTTATATATTATTATTCGAGATTGAGATTGCGATTGTAATGGTTGTGATAAAAGAATAAAATAAACCCGGATTGCGTAATTAATATCTCATTAATTATATTGAGCTGGCAGTTAAGCCCATTAGAAGAGGTCCAGGATCCTTGATAAGGGCCCAAAAATAGACTGGAAATATAGTTTGTGCTAAAAATTAATTGAGACCAGATACGGTCCAAAAACGAAGCCCAATTAAAAAGGGCCCAAAACCCTGATTATTAATTAATTTCGTAATTAATTAATAAGGGATAAACCAGCTGTCAAGATAAATCCCAATCAGGATATGAATCCTTATAGATTAACCTCCAAGGGACCTAATAGGATAAGGAATCAGTTCCCTATATCCTAGGACTCCAAAGTCCACTCCAACTCTGAGACTTGCCCACCAAGTCTCCTAGATCTAGTCCAATTCAAGGACTTCCAACATCTATTTAAGGGGTCTCACTCCCACCAATCAGAACTACATTTTTTGGCTTGATTCTCTAATTCACTGAGATACATAGGCATCTCGTACAGGCAGAATTAAGCTACGAAACACGAGAGCAACCATTAAAGGCCTTGAGCTCCCGAACCTTAGTAATAAATACAACAATTAATATACCCTACTTTTCAATCCATAACATTTGGCGCCGTCTGTGGGACGCACAACAACAACCGTGGCGAGAACACGGAGAACAAGCAGCGCCCTTGAAGGAGGAACACCCGCGGGGAAAACCCAAGTGGTTTTGTCAACCGGGGAGGTACCTCCACATTCAACCTATGCCACCACCCAAGGAGAAGCCCAGGTAGGGGCAACTGAACCTCAGCCAAAAGGGACGATTCCCTCGGCCACTCAAGGGACGAATTCTCAACTTCAGCAGCTACATACATCTGCGAATTCTCGACCCATTAGGTATGAGTATTCAACTATTGTAACTACCAACCCCCTTATGGGATGCCCCTTTATCCCGAGGTTGGAGGAAGTGGACATGCTGGACGGGGTGAAGCACGAGGGCAAACCCCCCTACATACAAGGTTTGGCTCCTATCCCGGAGGATCAGGAATTTTATGGTCCTTATATTGAGAGAGACTCCGAATCTTCGGATGATGAAGTGGCTCCAAGAAGGAGACGTGCTGGTAAAGAACTAATGGCTAATGGTAACCAACATCCTAGGAGCACCCGAGGGGTTAATCCCCAAGAAGTGCAGGAGAGAATCAAGGCTCACGAGGCCGAGATTCAAAGGCTGAAGCGCGACTTGGAGGTGCACCAGGCTCCCAGACTCCCATTACCACCTAAGAGGAGAAATCCTCATCTAATCATAGACCTGGATGGTCCATCACAAAGAAGGGATGTAGTCCCAAGAGCTGATCCAAGCAATCTTCTTCCCCTTGGAGATCCTGATGATCCTACTCCACCATTCATTGCAGAGATAATGAATGCCCATATCTCAAGGAAGTTCAAGATGCCCACTATCAAAGCTTATGATGGCACAGGAGATCCCGCTAATCATGTCAGGACATTCTCCAATACACTGTTGTTGAAGCCCGTGAATGACGCTATTAAGTGTCGAGCCTTTCCTCAAAACCTGTCGGGTATGGCTCAAAGATGGTATAGTCGTTTGTCCCCGAACTCTATTGGGTCCTTCAGAGAATTAAGTCAGGCTTTTATTAAGCAGTTCATCAGCGGGAGAGTGCATGAGAAAAGTTCAGCATCCCTCATGAGCATTGTACAGGTTGCGAGACTACCTGAATCGTTTCACGAAGGAAGCTTTAAAAGTCCCGGACCTTGATGATAAGGTAGCCATAATAGCACTGCAACATGGAACTAGGGATGAGTTCTTCAAGATGTCCTTGGCAAAGCGCCCCCCTGAAAGCATGTTGCAGCTCCAAGATAGGGCCAGGAAGTACATTAAGGTAGAAGAGAGCATGAGGAAGGCCGTAGTGAGCAACGAGCCCGCTGGAGGCAAGAAGCGAAAAAGTGATCTGGAATATATCGCTAAGGACAAGTATCCTAGAACTGAGCAAAACCCTGAGTCAACCCCTAAAAAGGGAGGACCTGGGCAAAAGTTTGCTGAATACGCTAAGCTGAATGCTCCTAGAAGCTAGATCTTGATGGAAATCGAGAAAGATCAAGATATTCGTTGGCCTAAACCCTTGAAGGCAGATCCTGCCAAGCTAGACCAGAGAAAATATTATAGTTTTCACAAAGATGTTGGTCATGACACTGATGAGTGTAGGCAACTGAAAGATGAAATAGAATTCCTCATTCGGAAAGGGAGATTGAACAAGTACACCGGGGAAGGAAGAGATAGGAATAACAATGGGAGAAAGAACTTTGAAGATCATAGGAGGGACCAA
The DNA here is from genome assembly GCF_009905375.1 of Apium graveolens. Lineage (NCBI taxonomy): Eukaryota > Viridiplantae > Streptophyta > Magnoliopsida > Apiales > Apiaceae > Apium > Apium graveolens. The sequence goes on along the minus strand of NC_133652.1, from coordinate 259,669,861 downwards.
AACAATTAGGGGCGGAATCCCCAGCCTAGGGGACCGGTTATAAACGCAATCTTTGGAGGACCGCGACCCCGAGGGCCTGTGATAAACACAATTTTTGGAGGACCAACTGCTGCTGGATTATCTAAGAACTCCAGGAAAGCATATACCAGAGAAGTCATGCATATTATTGGGGAAGCCCTGAAGAGGGCCAGGACAAGAGTGACAATGACATTTGATGACTCTGACTTGGAAGGTGTGAAGTTTCCTCATGATGACCCCCTGGTCATAACACCAATAATAGGGAACAACCCGGTGAAGAGAGTCCTTGTAGATAACGGTGCTTCAGTGGATATCTTGCTCCATGACACCTTTTTAAGGATGGGTTATAATGATTCCTAATTGACCCTAACCGACATGCCAATATATGGATTTGCGGGAGTAGAGTGCCCTGTGGATGGGATAATCAAGCTACCAACAACCATAGGTCAGGAACTAAGGCAAGCAACACAGATGTTGGACTTTGTGGTGGTAAAGGCTAGTTCAACCTACAACGCTATCATGGGAAGAACGGGGATACATGCCTTCAAGGCAGTTCCTTCTTCCTACCATTCAGTTATGAAGTTTCCCACCCGGAACGAGATTGGAGAAGAAAGAGAAGATCAAAAAATGGCTAGAAGTTGTTATGTGGCCTCACTGAGGGCAGATGGAGTTGAGGGGCAGGTTCTGCCTATTGAAGATCTGGATATCCGAGAGAATGATGAGAAAAGAGGGAAGCCAGCAGAAGACTTGGTTTCGGTTCCTTTAGCCCCCAGGATCCAGAGAAGGTGAATTTCGTTGGAGCCACACTAGAGGAGCCCCTTAGAGGGAAGTTGGTGAAATTTTTGCAAGAAAATAGTGATGTGTTTGCATGGTCAACAGCTGATATGCCAGGTATAGACCCAGAACTAATTACTCATAAGCTGAATGTGGATCCGAATCGGAAGACAGTGAAGGAAAAGAAAAGAATTTTTGCTCCAGAGAGGCAAGAAACTATAAAACAGGAAGTAGAAAAGCTCTTAGAGGCTGGTTTCATCGAGGAGATATAATTTCCAGAATGGTTAACAAACCCGGTAATGGTGAAGAAGGCCAATGGAAAATGAAGGATGTGTGTAGACTTTACTGATCTGAATGACGCATGCCCTAAGGACTGTTTCCCGTTACCAAGGATATATACTTTGATAGATGCCACTGCTGGACATGAGATGCTGAGCTTCATGGATGGATTTAGTGAATATAATCAAATCAAGATGCACAAGGACGACATTCCAAAGGTATCATTCATCACTGATTTTGGTGTTTATTGTTATCTTGTTATGGAATTTGGTCTTAAGAATGCATGAACCACCTATCAGAGGTTGGTAAATAAAATTTTTAAGGATCTTATTGGCAAGACCATGGAAGTTTATGTTGATGACATGTTAGTCAAGAGTCTAGTGAAGACTGACCATATAACCCATTTGAGGGAAGCTTTTGAGGTCCTGAGATACCACAAGATGATGTTAAATCCTGCGAAGTGTGCTTTTGGAGTAGGATCTGGAATTTTTTGGGATTGATGGTCTCCAAGAGGGGAATCGAGGCCAATCCCGATAAAATAAAGGCAATCCTAGACATGGAACCACCAAAAACTATTAAAGATGTTCAAAAGCTCACTGAAAGAGTTGCAGCGTTGGGACGATGATTCATCTCCAAATCTGGGGACAAGTGCTTGTCATTCTTCAAGTCCTTAAAGAAGGTAAAAGATTTTGTATGGAGTGAGGAAAGCCAGAAGGCATTCGAGGAATTAAAGAGGTATATGGCCCAGGCCCCGTTGTTGGCCCAGCCAGCTCTGAACGAAGTTTTATACTTATACTTGGCTGTTTCAGAGAATGCCTTGAGCGCTGTATTGGTTAAGGAGGTACTGAAAATCCAGAAACCCGTATACCATGTCAGCAAAATCATGCATGGAGCTGAGTTGAATTATTCAACTATTGAGAAGTTTGCTTTAGCCTTGGTAATGGATTCAAGAAAGTTACGTTCTTACTTTCAGGCGCATCAAATTGAGGTGCTAACAAATCAGCCCCTGAGAAATATCATTCATAGTCCCAAGGTTAGTGGGAGGTTGATCAAGTAGGAAATAGAGCTGGGAGAATTCAACATCAAGTATAAGCCACGAACGGTAATAAAAGCCCAGAAATTGGCTGACTTCGTGGTGGAATGTACCATACCCAACCAAGAAGTCGGGGCAGGAAAATACCATACCTCAAGACAAGGAAGTTGATAAGGGGGACAAAGAAAAGGATGACATGGAGAAGGAATATTGGGTTCTCTATTTTGATGGGGCATTAAAAACAAATTCAAGTGGAGCAGGTTTGGTTTTACAAAGCCCCGATGAGTTCTTAATTGAATATGCTATGAAGTTAGACTTCCCGACCACAAATAATGAGGCAGAATATGAGGCTCTGATAGCTGGCCTCAGACTGGCAGGGACACTAAGAGTCAAGAACTTGAAGGTCTATGGAGACTCGAAGTTGGTCATATCCCAGGTGAAGGGAGAATTTAAGGCAAGGGATGATACGATGGCTAAGTACGTCCACCTGTAAGATCCGTGATGACCCAATTCGATGACTGCCATGTTGAGCCCATTCCAAGGGAGGAAAATTCTAAGGCAGATGCATTATCAAAGTTTGCTTCATCTGAGATAGAGGAAAGTTCAGGAAGTGTATACTTCTGCATTCTGAAGACACGGAGCATTGATGTTAAGCTTGTAGCTCTTATAGGTCTGGGGACGTCATGGATAAATCCCATTAAGGCCCATATTCAAACCGGTTGGTTGCCAAATAATGCTATATAAGCTCGAAGATTGGCTGTTCGAGCACTAAGATACTCCTTGATAAATGGGATTTTGTATAATAGATCTTATGTAGTTCCTTACTTAAGATGTCTCAGGCCCGATGAGGCACACTTGGCTCTTGAAGAAGTGCATGAAGGTATCTGTGGACAACACTTGGGAGGCAGAGCACTAGCTCATAAGATAACCCGTTTAGGCTTTTATTGGCAAGAAATGATGGCTGATGCCAAAGAGTATGTGAAGAAGTGTGACCGCTGTCAGAAGCATGCACCTGGCATTAGACAACCCCCCGAGATGCTGACCTCCATCAACTCACCCATCCCTTTTACTATGTGGGGAATGGATATACTTGGACCTTTCCCCATGGCCACGACATAAAGGAAATTCCTGATTGTAGCCATTGATTATTTTACTAAGTGGATCGAAGCCAAGCCTTTGGCCAAAATTACGACTAAGCAGGTTGCACAATTTCTGTGGGAAAATATCATGTGCCGGTATGGAATTCCCCGCATCCTAGTCACCGATAATGGAACATAGTTCAACAATGAAATATTCAAGAAGTATTGTGAGGATAATGAAATTAAATTACGGTTCACCTCTATGGCACACCCGCAAGCCAATGGGCAAGCGGAAGTGGCGAATCGAATAATCTTGGATGGACTAAAGAAAAGGATCGAGAAGTCAAGGAATAATTGGGTGGATAAAATACTCCCAATACTATGGGCCTGTAGGACTACCTGTAGAGTCACGACTGGAGCAACTCCCTTCATTTTAGCATATGGGGCAGAAGCGGTTGTTCCTGTAGAGATATCACATTCCTCTCCCAGGATTCAAGCTTTTAATGCTGAGGAAAATGAGGAAGGGCAAAGGTTAACCCTAGATCTAATAGATGAAGTACGAGACGAGACACATGCAAAGATAGTGGAATATCGAAAAAAGGCTTCATTCTACTACAACTAAGGGTTAAGAAAAGGTTTTTTAAGCGAGGTGACTTAGTTCTGAGGAAGGTGGAAGCTTCTGGTGTTGGGCAGAGAGGGAAGCTTTCCCCGAATTGGGAAGGGCCATATAAGGTCAAAAGTTTCAAGGAAGAGGAACATACAAGCTGGAGACTATGGATGGTTTTGAAGTCCCAAGAACTTGGCATGCACAAAACCTGAAGGTTTATTATGTGTAAAATAGTTAAAGCACGATTCTCACTTGTCGGAATGACAAGTAGGTTTAAAAGCACCTTGAAGCTTTGCTTGCTTAGGATTTTTATATGTTTGATAGAAGATATGTTTAGGTTTTATCAGGGTTGAACCCATCTCATGTAAGGTATCGAAAATACCAAGTTATAATAAAAAGTAATCAATTTTGATATAGCCTGCTGAATTGTTATATTATGAGGGCAAAACCAAATTATAAACTTAAGTTCGGAAGGATTACGATAATACTTGGACAAAACAAGTCAAAATATCCAAAGTCGATTACAAAGTTTAAAAATGTCTAAAAAAAGAAAAAAGTACACAATACAAGAAAGTTAGGCCTTAGAAGGCTCAGATTCTTCGGAGCCGCTATCTGAAGTCTCCTCGGACGTCTCCTGAGTTGGCCCCTCGGAAGTTTTTTCTGAAGTCTCCGCAAAGGTCTCCTCGGAACTACCCTCGAGCACCTTAGATGCCTTAGGGGACGCTGGTTTTGGAGGCTCTTCCACCCTCACCTTCTTTGTAATGGGCTCGGCCTCTTCCTCAGAAGAAGATTCTTCCTCTTCAGAGCTGGAATCAGGCTCCTTCATTTTTTGGCCTTGTCCCTGTCTCCCTGATGGCACTCTGGCCGGGGATGCTGAAGTGCCCTCCTTAATAAGATCAGCGAACTTATCCGCAACGCCTCCAAGCGCTGGGACTTGCGTTGGGAAAGGAAAGGAAGATTGTTCAAGAACCTCAGGAAACTCATCCTGGATAGCCTCTACAGCAGCGTCCCAACCTTCCTTGTAGCTGACTGGATGAAGGAGGGCATCATGCTCTACCAATAAATCTTTGAATTCTTGAGTATCCATCCAGCCATCGAAGGCCTTGTCCTTCTGAGCCTTAAGGATACTCAGCCCGGGCCGTTTCAAGGTCAGAAGTTGAAGAGGCAAGTTGGGCTTGGAGAGCTTCTATTCGCTGGTTAGCCTCTTCCAGGTTCTTGTTTGTGTCTTCTAGGCCAACTTTCCAAGCCTTGGCTTGGTGAAGTGCCCCTTGAAAATGGACGTTCGCCTATAAGAGATAAAAAAAGGTGAGAAATAAAAAAAAATCATGACAAGAAAGCTATGGACAACAAAAGTAAAAGACGTACCGTCACCAGGGCCTGAGCACCGAAAAGCTCGTTAGCCTCCAAGTCCTGTTGATGGACAAGGTCATGATAGTCTACAGGGGAAATAGAATGCATAGACCATTCCTTGGCAAGTGCTGTATTGCGAACAATCGAGTCCTTTCCCCGGATTCCCCGGACAGGTTGGAAGAAAGCCCCTGGTTTCTGTTTTGTACGCAAGGGTTGGATGGGGCCTTCCTCGTCTCCTTCCTTTGCCTGAAGAAGGAACTCTGGGAAGCGATCCCCAAGGCGCGGGTGCTTGAAGACCTTCCCGGCGCGTTTCATCCTGGTCATTTCCAGGTCTTTAGGCTTGGTAGCCTCTTCGATTTTCTCAGCAACTGCAACGAATAAGTAAAGTGGATTGAGAAAGTAGTAAAGTAAAAAGTGGGAGAAACGAGGACAACTAGAAAAGGAAGAAAATATACCTTTTTTAGGAACGGGAGAAAGGCCACGTTCCACAAGAACGGTCTCCCTGATAAGATCCCAACAGTGGGAAGTCCCATTATCCTGGGTAAGGAGGTTGAAGGCCCTAGTCTCCTCCTCGGTCAAAACTATGTCATTCGGGCTCCCATCCACAGCCTGCCCAAAAGACGAACGAAAGAGGGTGCCCCAGTCGCCGCCCTCCCAAAGGACGTAGAGAAACTCCTTCTTCCACCCCAAGTTATTGTTAGGGATGGACTTCCCATTCATAATGTGGGGGACAGTGGGGCGCTGGTTCAAAGAAACCCACCCCGGATTCTTGTCGGGGCTGTTCTTGAACTGAAATTTTTTTTGAACACAGCGACCGAAGTAGGGAGGTTGTGCTTGGCGCATTGTGATAGGTAGCAAAGAATCAGCCTCCAAGAGTTTGGAGGGAGTTGGCAAGGGCTGATGCCCACATCAGCTAACAAAATAGGGATAAAAGGATGAAAGGGGAGTCTGATACCTGCCCTTAAAGTATCCCTAAAGACGCATAGGGCGTCTTTCTTCCATTGGCAGGCCCAGTCGGCCGGACCCGCAAGAATTAGTTTGAAGGGCTCCTTGATCTTGAAATAAGTTTTCATCTTATCCAACTCCTTTGCATCCCGGAAGATATTGATGTGATCATGCGCGTCCAGATGCGCGTCAGACGGGTACTCATTCCCTCGAGTGTTGATCATGTCAATTAAGGAAGTATACCTAGACCGAATGGGAAACTTATTAGACTTCTTGGCCACATTCATCTTGGCCAAACGGGTCATTTTCTTATCAGCCATCTGAAAAAGGGCACAAATTTGATGCAAAAACTAAGCATGAAAAAAAAATTGCAAGAAATATACCTGGGAATTTGTAGAGCCTAGAGAGAAAACAAGCAAAGGCTTAGAAAACTCTGAAAAAGACCTAGGGTTTTTGTGAGAGAGAAGATGAGAGAGAAGAGGAGAGCTTAAGAAGCAAGAAATGAGAAGTGAAAAGTGAGTGACTCTACTCACTCCTTTATATAGGCAGAAAAAGGGAAGATGAAAGGGCAGAAAAGCCCATTAAGCCAAAGGCCCAAAGAAAAAGCCCAAATTATGGAATTTTCCAGAATATTTTTGAAAATTATTAAGTTCTGGAATCTTCCAGAATATCCTCAATAAATCGTAAGGCCCATGTCGAGGCCCAAATCCAAATGTGACTTGAAAAAATTAAAGGACCAACCTCTGGCCCAAATCCAAATAAGATTTGGAAAAATAAAAGGCTCAATTTTAGGCCCAAATCCAAATAGGATTTGGAAAAATGAAAGGCCCGATTTTTAGCCCAAATCCAATTAGGATTTGGAAAAATAGAGGCCCAATTTTAGGCCCAAATCCAAGTTGGATTAGGAGAATTCCGATAAATCAAAAAGACCAGGATCCAGGTCGAGTTTGAGGTCGTGAATCCTGTTCGAATTCTTTAGAACAGGAGCCAATATAACACCCATTATAAAGACCAGGATCCAGGTCAAGTTTGAGGTCGTGAATCCTGTTCGAATTCTTTCGAACAGGAGCGAGAATAACACCCATTAAAAAGACCAGGATCCAAGTCGAGTTTGAGGTCGTGAATCCTGTTAGAATTCTTTCGAACAGGAGCCATAATAACACCCATCAAAGAGACCAGGATTCAGGTCGAAATCCTGGTCGTGGATCAAGCTCGAAATCTTTCGAACAAGAGTCAAAAGGTGGCCAAAATTTCGACCAGAATCCATGTCGTAATTTCAACCAAAATCCAGGTCATTAACTCGACTAGGATCCAGGTCGAAATCCTGGTCGTGAATCCTAGTCGATATCTCACGAATAGGAGTCAAAAGGTGGCCAAAATTTTGACCAAGATCCAGGTCATTAATTCGACTAGGATCCAGGTCGAAATCCTGGTCGTGGATCCTAGTTGAAATCTTTCGACCAGGCCTCAAGAGCTGCCCAAAATATCGACTAGGATCCAGGTCGAAAGTTCGACTAGGATCCTGGTCGAAAAAGGGCTGAAAATTGGAAAAAAATTCCTAAAAAACTGCAGAAGATTCAGAGAATTCCAAAATTAAGGGAAAATCCCAGAATTAAGGGAAAATTCCTGAAAAATACTAGAAAATTCCTAAAATTAGGGGAAAATATAAGAAAGTAATAGGGAAGTTTTAAAAAACCTTGAAGCTGTGTACAAGGCGAATCGTTGTAAATGTGTAGGTCGCTCCACACTTTACGTCGAAATGATATCCTGTAAGGGAACAAATGAACTTAACTTCTAGGAAATCTTTTACGGTTTTCCAAAAGTTGGGGGGCAAACGATAAGGATATAAAATAAACCCGGATTGCATAATTAATATCTCATTAGTTATATTGAGCTGGCAGTTAAGCCCATTAGAAGAGGCCCAGGATCCTTGATAAGGGCCCAAAAATAGCCTGGGAATATAGTTGGTGCTAAAAATTAATTTTGACCAGATACGGTCCAAAAATGAAGCCCAATTAAAAAGGGCCTAAAACCCTGATTATTATTAATTTCGTAATTAATTAATAAGGGATAAATCAGCTGTCAAGATAAATCCCAATGAGGATATGAATCCTTATAGATTAACCTCCAAGGGACCTAATAGGATAAAGAATCAGTTCCCTACTTCCTAGGACTCCAAAGTCCACTCCAACTCTGAGACTTGCCCACCAAGACTCCTAGATCTAGTCCAATTCAAGGACTCCCAACATCTATTTAAGGGGTCTCACCCCCACCAATCAGAACTACATTTTTTGGCTTGATTTTTTAATTTACAGAGATATGTAGGCATCTCGTACAGGAAGAATTAAGCTACGAAACACGAGAGCAAGCATTAAAGGCCTTGCGCTCCCGAACCTTAGTAATAAATACAACAATTAATATACCCTAGTTTTCAATCCATAACAGGTTAATTGACTGTTTGGTTGAACTGGTGGTTGGGACTCGTGATTGGATTGTTGGATTGTGGTTGTTGTGAATTTGATTGTTGTTGGTTTGACGTCGATTGTATTCGACGGGTAGTCCGATAAGCAAAGGAAGCGCTGCCCGATTTTCGGGAACGTACCCTGTAACATATCAGAACTACCAGTCGAATGTAAATAGTTAGATAATAATAAATAAATACTTTATAAAATATGACTGACAGCTTGTTTTCTAAAACGACGAGTATATGCATTTTCCGAAAATGAACATCGAGTTGTATTTTGAGTAGGTGAACTCTGATTATTGTATGTATTATAATATGAATAATTACGAGTCGGGTTATGTTATCGAATGGGTAGGTTGTTAGCGAGGATATGTCAAGCATACCTAGTCGTCTAACATAGAGTATTTTGACCCTGTAGGTTATAGTCGGGAAACCGAAAGTGGACGTTGGACTAAAGATAACCTAGTGGACATTCAACGAGTTCAGTAGGGTTTCAACCGAAGAACCTGAGTATTGAAGTCGAATCCAAGGTAATTTAGTGGTTAGACGATAAAGCCTAAGCATCCAAATCGGCTCAGAGTCGATCAATGATAGTTGTAAAGCTCTGCAAGGAAAGTACCCCTGACCATTCTTTTATGGTTCAGTATATATGAATGAAATGTTGTTTTGTTTTTAAACAGGAACAGAAACGTTTTAAGTTACGTATCCCCTGTGTTTGAAAATGTTGTTAAATATATGTTTTGGGGAGAAGTAACTTCTGAAAGTACCTATCTCTAAAATGTGATTAAAAATGGAAAATAAGTTTTGCATAGTGTGTTGTGACAGAATTGATTTTAACAAGAGATAGGTAAAAGTGATTTTGAAACTGGATAAAATGAATCAGATATTGGATAACGTTGCGTAAGTGGCTAATTCAGTTGCGCGCATTACAAAATCGATTAGTCCAACATAGTTGATCAGAGACCTAGCTAGTCTCTGCGGATCCGGTAATTTGTGTGAAAGCCCGATCAGCTTTCCTAGACATTTTGTGTGATAGCCCGACCAACTATTCTAGATAATTTGTGTGGAGGCCTGATCAGCCATCCCTAGATAACATCTAATACATATCTGATTGTGATTCTGTGGTTCTAGTAATGGAACAAGTGATTGTGGTTCCAGTAATGGAACAAGTGATTGAGGTTCCAGTAATGGAACAAATGATTTTGGGTCCCCGTAACGGGACAAATGGTTTTGTGGTTCCTGTAATGGAATGGAAGGTTTGGAAATGAAAATGGCATGCTAAAATTGAACTCTGGTTTTTTTGCACAGCACACGACTGATGATATTATTTTTCAGAGCATGCTAGTTTTGATATCCAGTTTATACATGTTTTACATGTTTGTAGCAAGTTATGAATTATGTTCCTATAACTGCTTTACTTTAAATCATTTTTACTTGTTATTCATACAGTGGTACTGCTGAGCAATTGATTTCTCACCCTTGCAGAATGTTATATATATGTATTGCAGATACCTAGGAGATTCTTCTATGGTAGTCAGGGCAGAGTTCCAGTTCCTTTCGCGTCGGGCTCCTTTGAGGTAGTTGTGTTGGACCAAAGATGGTCTATTGAATTACTGTATTAAGTTAGTTGTGTCAGAATGGCTTGTGTAAGTTGGTGTTGTAATAGTTGTAACCTAAATCATACTTAAACCTGGAAAAGATCTTGGTAAAGGGGGTCATAGTTATATGTTATCGTTGAATTGTTTATTGTTGTTGTTGATGACGTCAACTCCTGACCACGGGGTTGAGGCCATCACAACTAAGATATGGTACTTCAGGACCAAGAAGTTCTTCTCCCTTTTCCCTTGGGCGAAATGAATCCTTATTCTTTTCTAGTGAACGTACAACCATAGGTGTACTCACTGGATATGCTTTATACATTATAAATCGCTTTAGGATCTTTTCAATATAAGCTTCCTGGTGGACAAAAATTCATTTAGATAAATGTTTAACTTGAAAACCAGGACAAAGTTTTGTTTTACCCAAGTCTTTCATTTCAAATTCTCTTTTTAAATATTCAATCGTCCCATAAAGTTCGTCTGGGGTCCCAATAATGTTTAAATCATCAACATAGACAACAATGATAATAAACCCATTTTTGTCCTTTTAATAAAAACACACGGACATTATTGATATATCCATCTTTCAGAAGATATTCACTAAGACGATTATACCACATACGACCCGATTTTTCAACCCGTGTAATGATCTTCGTAATTTAATTGAGTAAATCTCCCGGGGTCTTGAATTATATGATTCAGGCATTTTTAATCTATCATGAATTTTCATGTATATGTCATTATCAAGTGACCCGTATAAATAAGTAGTCACAACATCCATTAAATTCATGTGGAGCCCTTCTAGAATTGATAAACTTATTAAAAATATGAATGTTGTTGCATCCATTACCAGTGAATAAGTTTCTTCATAATCAATTCCCGGTATTTTTGAGAAGCCTTGGGCAATAAGGCACGCCTTATATCTCACAACTTCATTTTTCTCATTTCTTTTACGCACAAATACCATCTAAATCCAACGGCTTTTATACCTGCAGGTGTTTGAACAATTGGTCCAAAAACTTGACGTTTTTCAAGTGATTTGAGTTCCGCCTCAATAGCATCTTTCCATTTTGGCCAGTCATTTCTCTTTTTGTATTTATAGATCGATCTAGGTTCATGATCCTCAACTTCTTCAAAAATGTCAAGAGCGGCTGCATATGCAAATATATCATCCATGACAATTTCTTTCCTATTCCACCTCTTTCCTGAAATGATATAATTAATTAAGATCTCTTCATTGTCATCAATTTCAGGTATTTAATCATCCTTTGAAGACGTCTCTTCAGTGATCATTTCTATTTCTTTAGGAACGATGTCATTTGATGTACCAACTTTCTTATCTACTTTCCTAGATTATCTAGGATTTTTATCTTTGGATCCAATTGGTCTACCACGCTTCTGGAGGGCTTTAGATTCGTTTGCTAGCAAAACTTTATTTTCTTAATCCGGAATTTTGATTTTACAAGAAACATTTAAAGCTGGTATATGTGACTTTGTCACTGTCTTGACATCAGTAAATGAGTCGGGCAATGTATTTGCAATTTCTTGTAGGTGGATTATCTTTTAAACTTCAAGTTCACACTGATTGGTACGAGGATCATAATGAGACTGTGAGACTGCATTCCACAAAATTTATTGTCTTTCTTTTTCAAATTTTATCTTTTCTCCCCCTAATGCAGGAAAAACTGTCTCATCGAATTGACAATCGACAAATCTTGCCTTGAATAAATCACCGGTCATGGGCTCCAAATATTTTATAATTTATGGAGAGTCGAACCCAACATATACCCCTAATCTCCTTCGGGGTCCCATTTTGTTCGTTGGAGAGGAGTTATTGGAACATAAACTGCACATCCAAATATTCTCAAGTGAGAGATATTTGGTTCTTGCCCATTTACAAGCTGCAATGGGGAATATTTATGATAGGCAGTCAGCCTTAAACGAACTAATGATGCATAATGTAATATCGCATGTCCCCAAGCAGTATTTGGTAAATTTGTTTTCATGAGTAAAGGCCTTGCAATCAACTACAGCCTCTTAATAAAAGATTCTGCTAAACCATTTTGGCTATGCATGCGAGGAACCGGATATTCAATTTCTATCACAAGAGACATGCAATAATTATTAAAATATTGGGATGTTAATTCTCCTTCATTATCCATTCGAACTTTCTTAATTACATGATCCGAAAATAATGTCCACAACCGAATTATTTGAGCAAGAAGTCTTGTGAATTCCATGTTACCAGTGGACAATATACTAACATGTGACCATCATGTCGATGCATCAATAAGTACCATAAAGTATTGAAATGGTCCACTCGATAAAGTAATGGGTCCACATATATCTCCTTAAATTCGTTCCAAAAATGAGGGACATTCTATCGTAACTTTAACATGTGATGGCTTTGTTATTAACTTTCCTTGAAAGCAAGCAACACAAGAAAAATGCTTGGACAATGGAATTATTTTATTTTTTAAAGTATGTTCATTTGAATTTTCAATAATTTTTTGCATCATTTTTGAACCCGGATTGCCTAAACGATCATGCCATATAAGAAAATTTGTCGGGTTTGATAATCCATGGTTTATCACCATATGTGATTCAACTGGATTAATATAAGTATAGTATAATCCAGAATTATATGATGGGAGTTTTTCCATAATTTGTTTCCTCCCTGAGACAATAGACGTAATACATAAATATCCATCGTCATTTTTACTGCCCGTCTCAATATGATAGCTGTTATGACGTATATATTTGAAACTCAAAAGGTTTCTTTTTGATCGGGTGGAGAACATTACATTCTCAATAAATAAATGTGTACCGTTTGGTAACACTATATTTGCTCTTCCGGAGCCTTCAATAAGATCTGACACACCCGATATCGTGTTTACATTAGCTTTAGCTAATATGAGATGCAAAAAATATTCTTTATTTTTCAAAATTGTATGTGTCGTTGCACTATCCGCCAAATAAAATGATTCTTCATCTTTCATGTCACATAATGAGAGGCTACCAGCCATATTTCTTCAAAAGGAAATATATCAATATTTCAGAATCATAATATTTTAAATAGTTTAAACATAAGGAGATTTCATAATATATACTCAAGCAATCATTTTAGAGTTCGAACATAAATATTTAATAAGTAAGACAAGGCTTTAAATATATGAATTAATTATTTCCACCACCAAAGTTGGTCATCACCAGATTCCCATCTTCAAAGAAATCACCGACTTCCATGTGAGTGAGGCTAGAAGGATCAACTTGATCCCCACCACCAAGATGTGGCTCAAGATGGGCTATCCCTAAGGGATCATTTTGTTCAATAAAATTTGTTTCAACATTCTTTAAAGAGGCCTGATAAAGTTCAACAAGATGCTTGGAGGTACGACATGTATGCCTCCAATGACCCTTCATTCCACACCTATTACAAGTACTTTCAACCCTTTGAGGCATCGTATTTTCCTTTGGTTTCTCCTCATTTTTCCTCCACTTCTGGTAGTGAGTATTTTTGTGCAAGACATGCATGTACTTTAACAAGACTAAGTCAAATTGACAACCATAAGTTATATTGTAATCTTAGTTTGCATTTGTACTTGTAATATCTAAAGTCTGTAAAAATGTAAAAGAGCAGACTAAAGTCTTTTTTTTAAACAGTATCAAGCCTAAGGATTCTATCTGGAAGAAGATCAAGAAGATCATGCCTCAGAAGAATTATGAAGAAGCTTGGAGTTGAATAAATCTATTTGGATAAAAATATTCTCTACAAGTCACAGATTTAGTGTTATAAAGAAGTCACTCGAGAACTCCAAATGAATTATCGAGAAGTCAGAAAAGCTTATAGATAGCTCACAGAGATATCGACAAGTCAAAATTAAAGACATGAAGATTGGAGATATTGACAAGTCATTTCTTCACTAGAGAACTCAGAGTTATCGACAAGTCAATATTCATTAGAGAACTCTGAGTTATCGATAAGTCAAATTCCACTAGAGAACTCAGAGATATCGATAAGCCAAAATTCACCAGAGAACTCTGAGTTATCAACAAGCCAAATTTGACTAGAGAACTATGAGTTATTGATAAGTCAATAAGTCACTAGAGAACTCAAAGATATCGACAAGTTAAAGTGAAGATATGAAGACTAGAGATCTCGACAAGCCAAATTCTCCTAAGGAGAACTCAAAGACCTCTACAAGTCAAATTTACTATGGAGTACTAGAGATCTCGATAAGCCAATATACTTATCGAGATGTCAAGTTCTCTATAGACCAAATGGAGATCTCGAGGCAAAATCTCAAAGTACAATTTGCAGACCAGTTCAATATCTAAGATTTACAATCAACAAACAATCCAAACAGCTGGATTGACAATTATACAAAAAGCAGCTTGAAGAGAGTGCAAGATCAATGGTGAAGATTAACTGACAGAGGAAGATCAAAGTTAACACAGTGTGCAAGGATTTGTTAAACCATAATTGGAAGATACACTTTTCCTAAAATGGAAATGACAAGTGACAATTTACTAAAGTAAAAAGCAGTTTCTTATTATACACTGTATAAACCAGAAGTTAACTAAATTATAAAGTTAACACTGGTCCTTTGTGAAGTTGTAACAATTTAGATAGAAAATCTAGTAATACTCTCAAGAAAAAGATAAACTCTTTATCAACAAAGAGCCTAGAAATTTTGTAGCAAAACAGTCTTAATTTTAATATAAAATTAAGTGAGTTTTGAAAGATCTGTGTTCTTTATTATTGCATGTTTAATTTCAGCAAGTAACACATTTCACTATAAGATTTAATTTACTTTGTTCAACTATAAAAAGTTCAAGAAAAGCATAAAAACATTAAAATACATTCACCCCCCCTTTGTGTGTTATTCATTTCCTCACAAGTGGTGTTAGAGCAAAATCTAAAAGTAAACATGTTAGATCACACAACACTGTAGAAGGGGGTTGAATACAGTGCTTATACAATCAAATCGATTTAACACAAGTATGTAACAAAGATCAAGTATATTGAATAAACTCTGTTACAATAAGAACTGTTGTTCTCTCTCAGTGATGAACAAATATCACTAAGAGCTGCTAGGTTACAATGTATAATCTTCTCGATAATGATAACACCTATAGTGTAAACCCTAAGTCTGTGTTTATATAGTACACAATTACAAGATAACTTCTAATTGATATGGAATACAATTTTGTCTCCTAAAATATATCAATCAGATATCTTCTGCAAGTCTTCCAGTCTTCTAACTCTTTCCATGCATATTTTTTTTTATTTTAGTCTCGATCTTCTACTGTAAATCAGCTTCCTTCCTTATATGAAAGTCTTCCCGCACTTAAGTTCTGATATGACCTTAAGTTATGATATTAAGTTCTGACTTCCAGTAAGTCCTGATTCCAGTAAATCCTGATATCTCCTGTTTTTTAAGATCTGAAAACTAAACATGAATCATATTAGATATGACATCTCAAATATATCTAACAATCTCCCCCAACTTGTAAATTATACAAAATATACAAGTTAATAGATTTGATGATGTCAAAAATATTTATGTACAAATGCAAATAAGAGTTTAACTAGATAACTATCTACAACTTACAGTCCTTGTAGCTTTTACCAATCTCACTGAGTTAATCTGAATCCATAATGATTCTTGACAAAGCTTGATATCAGCTTTTTTTCTTTAATCCTCAGGACTTGAGACATTGTAGTCTTGACTTGCTTCATCTCTTCGTCTTGACTTCCAATCTAGTAGATTGCAATCCTTAAAGCAGAGATATGGTTTCTTTCTAAACCATCATTCAGTCTTATTACCCTAGGATGAGAAGAATCTTAATTGTAGCATAGATATTTCTCATTCAGTAACACTTCAAGCTTAGCAGAATCCTTCTTTATTGGAATTTCACTTCCATCATCTTCAACAGTATTAGGAATGAATTCTGTAACTCTTGAACCAGAAATTCTTGCTTTATCTCTGATGATCTTCAATATGAAATTTGACCATCTCCTGGTAATATCAGACTTTACCTCTAAAAGGTAATGAAAGAATTGAAGTTCTTTTAGTGATTTGTTTAACACATCTGATTCTGACATTTGATATGTCCTTCCATCTTCAAGAAATAGAATCAGATTTTCCTTGACATTGTGCTTGTCATGAGCATCCAGTACCACTTGAACAGAGATAACCTTATCAAGGTGTTTCTGTGTAACATCTTCAAGAGGTTGGTCAGTTAAAAGAAATGGATCTCTATTCAGCACTTCAACTCCTGTTTTAATCTTAGCTTCATCAGAACCTAGTCCAACTCTGTCTCTTGCTTCTCTGGCTTTTAATCCAACAATCATGAAATCAGATAACAATTGGCTTTTCTTTGGATCTGATGGTTTGACATTTTTCCATAGGAGTTCCTTTTTGTCAGCTACTTTCATCTTGTCTAAATCAACTTGAGCACTGTCATAGGTTGATATCTTGATGACTTTATCAGAACTTGCTGTTTCTGGTGTAGATTGCACTTCTTCACTCTGAACAACTTGAGCATTGTCAGAGGTTGTCTTTGATTCTTCAGAAATCTTCCTTCTCTTCAGAGTTTGAACATCTTTATCTTCAGCAAGAGTATCATCAGTAAGTTGAACCATTTTGCACACTGGCTTTATCAGAATTTGAGGAATTTTCATCTCTAGTGGCTTGGTTGGTTCATCAACTTTTTCCTTCCCTTTGTCTTGCGGATCAATCTTAGATTGTGATCTTGTTTTGGGATTTGATGCCTCAGTTTGTGACTTCTACTTGATCATAATGCCTTTTACCTTAGGCCTTGAAGGTTTCTTTGCAACAAAAGCTTTTGGCTTTAGATTTGTCTTTTCAACTTTAAATCTAGCTTTTTCCTCCTTGAGATTTTCTAAATCCATTCCTGGATTATGCTTCAGAAATATTCTTCTAGCAATTTCCTCATCAAGTATCTGAATCTTGGAATCTTTGTAGTAGACTATAGTCTGCTTCCCCTTGAGCTTCAGAGTTTGCATGAACTTTTGAGAATCTTGACTTCCACCTTGTATCAGAACATCAGGCTTTGTCATCAGACTTTGCTCATCAGAACTTGATATCAGAATTTGAGTATCAGTACTTGCTATCAGATTTTGAGTTTTAGCAGCTTCGGAACTTGTCTTCTTTTGAATAGAAGATCTGCTTGCATCAGTAATTAGTTTCCTTGAAGAAACCTTGCTGCTGTGCTCTTTACTTTGAACTTGACCTCTACCCTTGCTAGGGTTTCCCTGGTCATCAGCTTCATCATCTTTCTTCTTCAGTAGTTGATCATTAGAGCATTTGGACTTAACTATCTTCTCCCCCTTTTTGGCATCATCTGATAGTAGGAGTGAGAGAAGAAGTTCAACTGAAGATTGGATCTTATCCAATTGAGCCTGTTGAGAAGCTTGATTAGCCAGGACCTCAGAGATTTGGGCATGTTGCTTCTCTTGAGCTTTCTCAATTGCTTCTACTTTCTCAAGTATAGGTCTGATAATCCTTGTCTTGTCAAGCTTGATCTGCACATCTAGCTTATTAGCTGATTCTTGTAGTTTATCAACCTTTGCTTGAGTTTGAGAGTGAAGACCTTGAAGGTTCTTGGTAGATAGAGCAGTGATCTTGAGTTGTGTCTTTATATCAGAATTTAACACAAGCTCATCAGCTTTAGCAATGTGCTCTGTTAGAACTTTAGAACTTGGAATGAAATCAGAATCATTCCACTTGTTGGTCCACTCTACTCCTCTATGAGTTTCATCCCAAGGTACAGGAGCATCATATTCAATAAATTTCTTGACCAATGCTTCCTTTCCAAGTACAGGAGCTGGAGTTTGAACAGAAACACAGTCTTCAGAACTTGAAGAAGACTCAGTATGTTCTGGTAGCACTAGAGTGTGTGAAGCAAGTGAAGATGTAGGAATGACTTCATCTGGATTCTGAGCATCATAATTTATCTCCAGAATAGGTGTTATTGGAGTAGATGGTATCTCAGCATCAACATTTAAAAGTGGAGAATGAGTTGGAGATGTCTGAGCTGCTGATGGAGCTTCCAAATACAGAATTGTAGGAGTGTGCAACCTGTTGATGTCAATTTCAGGATTAAGCCTGAATCTTCAACTATAATATCTTCATGAAGAGGAGAGACTGGAGGTGTAACCACTGTATCAGGAACAGTGTCTGGGGATGTAACTGGAGGTGGTAGAGATTCAATCATAATTGGATTTAAGATCGGAGATTCCTGATCCCTTTCCTCAGCTTCTTCAGTATTCTCTGATGGAGACTTAGCCAAATGCCTCTTAGCCCTCATTTTCTTCAATCTCCTTGCTAGAGAAGGAGTTGCTTCAGCAGCATCAGAACTAGCAATTTTCTTCCTCTTCAAAGTATCAGAAATTTGAGCTTCAGCATTTACCTGATGGGTTGACCCTTCAGCTTCTGTATCTTTCTGAAAAACTAAATTTTCAGCTTCATTAGTCACAGGTTCTGATGCTTTTACCTGTGCTTCTTCCTCATCATCAGACTCATCCCTTAGAAGCATCCTTCTTCTCTTTATTGGAGATTTAGGAACATATTGAGCCCTTTTTAGCCTGGAAGATGAAGGTCTGATGGTATGTGCTGATGGTTAAGGTTGAGATGATTGTGTTGGTTTGAAATATGTCCTGATGGTGGGTTGAGTTGGTTGAGGTTGAGAAGTTTGAGGTGTTTGTGTAGTGGTGGTAGGTTCTGATGGAGGTTGGGTTGGTTGGACATCAGTATATATGGAGGTGTATGTGGTTGGATCAGAGTTTACTAAAAACTGTTTGACTGAAATTAGAATTTGGAGGGGTCTCAAAACAAATTTCTTATTATCAGTGGATAATAAGTCAGTGAAAGCTCTCTTAGCTAGCTTAACTGTGGCCACAGTCACCACATGTTCATCCTCCCCAGTTGTGAAAATCAGACTAGGGGACCCATTTTCTCCACCATCATCATACATACCTGACCTCCAGAACTCCAGCACTGGAGTCCCTGAGATAGCTTCAGGTTGAGTCAAAGCATAGCCTATCTCACTGTGAGCAAGGCAATCCTGGATGAAATGAAGATCTGTTGGGGCTTCATCCTTGCTCAGAATAGCTAAGTAATTGTTAGGAACAAACTTAGCTCCATTGAAAAACAAATCTTTTGGTGCCATTTCTGTTAAAAACAAGTGAGAAAAAGAGTATTTGCAAGGTGTTTGATAAAATGCCTGTATAAAAAAGAGTTTCAGAGAATATTAGTGGGTGAGAGAAAATAAGAGAGATAAGAGAATGAGAGAAGTAAGTAAAAGATTGTAAAATCTTTTAACTTTCTTATTTATACAACCCACATGAAGTATGGCAGACAATTTACACCTGGAAATATGTGAACAATCAATAGTTAAAGCAGGAGTTAGTGGGCATGGGAAATAAGTAATAATTACTGTGCACATGCAGTTTTTCAAGACAAGCACGTTTACCACTAACCCAAATGATTATGGCTGTTTTTATCTCACCTAAATATATTCTGATTAAATATAACCGTTACAGTATTTGTCACAAATAAGTCAAGTAAATAAATAATGCCACGTAAGCATCAGAGTTTCCATCAGGATTTAATATCAGAACTTGACTATTATCAGATTTTAACTGTCATCAGAACATGGCTTCTGTACTCAAAAAGTGAATGTCTGTTTCCGTGATTCTTCATACAAATACTGACTTGTTTCTTCAGAATTTAATCATCAGAACTTCCATCAGAACTTGTCCACAGAATTTATGCATATGACACTTAACTGTTTATCTGAAATAACTTGATCACCACAATAATTTTCATCATTCATATGGAGTGATAGTGTGTGCATTAGCAAAATATCAGATAAAGATTAAAGTCTGATAAACTTCAGTATATCTTAGAAATAAGGCATAACTAAGAAAAGTGCTTAAAATCTGTCATTAATAATGAAGTCTACTATAGAATGAATTTATGCAAAAGTCCACCTCAACTGTTTGTGCTCATTTCATGCATCTTTTGAAATTCCTTTTTACAGTGGCTTCTCAGTGTAAGTGAGTCACAATTGCTATCAGAATTTATGCTATTATCAGAGTATTTTTCCAGTAATCAGAGAATGTGAAAAGTCACCAAGAAAAATTTATTTTCTTTTCTAATGCATATTACTTAATACCAGCAATGCACTTGGGTCTTTCCTTCCACATATTTACTCTAGATCTCAAAGGAGTACCTGACTTTAATTTTCTTTTCTTTTCTTCAGATAAGTGAGGCTATCAGCATTTAGGTTATCCTTAAGATTTACTGATATCAGAATTTGACAGATAAGAAGCAAGAATCTAGTTTGTGACTTAGTATTAAGATACACAAAGTAAATTTGACTAAGCTCAAAATCAGAATTTGTTTGTGTTAATGAATTTCCACATAAACAATTAATTCAGACATAGAATTTCTAGTATGTTAAAGACTACTGGGTCAGCATTTAGCACAGTATCCTCATTGAATTGAATAGTCACCGAACATTCAAATCACTATCAGAGTATATAGATCCACATCAGATAACAATCAGCATTTAATATATTTCAATTTAAGTACAGATTACATGAAGATAAGATAATCAGTAAACATGGATCATAAAGTCTGATGCATGAGAACAAAAAACTAAGCAGATTTAGAGAAAAAACCTGAAACCATTCCAAGTTCATTTACCAGTCTTGTAAAAGTAGCTTCACATAGTGGTTTTGTGAAGATATCTGCTAGTTGTTGATCTGTTGGAACAAAATGTAATTCCACTGTACCTTCCATCACATGTTCCCTTATGAAATGGTACCTAATGCTGATATGCTTTGTCATTGAGTGTTGAACTGGATTACTTATCATAGAAATGACACTATGATTATCATAGTAAATAGGTATTTTAGAAAATTCTAACCCATAATCCAATAACTGATTCTTCATCCACAGAATCTGTGTACAACAACTTCCTGCAGCAATATATTCTGCTTCTGCAGTTGATGTGGAAATTGATTTATGTTTCTTGCTAAACCAAGAAACCAATTTGCCTCCAAGAAATTGGCAGCTTCCACTAGTGCTTTTCCTGTCTATTTTACATCCTGCAAAATCTGCATCTGAGTAACCTATTAGCTTAAAATCTGATTCTCTAGGATACCACAATCCTAAATCAGCTGTACCTTTGAGGTACTTGAAAATTCTTTTCACAGCTATTAGATGAGGTTATCTTGGATCAGCCTGAAATCTTGCACAAAGATAGGTAGCATACATGATATCAAGTCTACTTACAGTTAAATAGAATAAAGAGCCAATCATACCTCTATAGTTAGTAATATCTACTGATGAACCGGTATCTTTATCTAACTTGGTTGCAGTGGCCATGGGAGTGGATGCAGTTGAATTGTCTTGCATTCCAAATTTCTTGAGTAAATTTCCGGTATACTTGGATTGACAGATAAAAGTACCTTTTTCATTTTGCTTGACTTGAAGTCCCAGAAAATAACTAAGTTCTCCCATCATACTCATTTGATATCTTGACTGCATTAGCTTTGCAAACCTTTCACAGAGTTTGGCATTTGTAGAACCAAATATGATATCATCAACATATATCTGTACCAAAAGTAAGTCCTTTCCATGGTTGAGGTAGAACAGTGTTTTATCAATTGTGCCTCTGTGAAATCCACTTTCCAGAAGGAATTGAGCTAAAGTCTCATACCATGCTCTAGGAGCTTGCTTAAGGCCATGAAGTGCTTTGTCAAGGCTGTAGACATGATTTGGAAATTTTGAAGCTACAAAGCCGGGAGGTTGTTCAACATACACCTCTTCTTCCAATTCTCCATTTAGAAAAGCACTTTTCACATCCATTTGAAAGACTTTAAACTTTTTGTGAGCAGCATAAGCCAAAAAGATTCTTATGGCTTCCAATCTAGAAACTGGTGCAAATGTTTCATCATAATCAATACCCTCCTATTGAGAGTAACCCTTAGCAACCAGCCTTGCTTTGTTCCTTGTAATTATGCCATCACTGTCAGTTTTGTTTCTGAACACCCATTTTGTGCCAACAATAGATCTGTTCTTTGGTCTCGGCACTAGGGTCCAGGCTTTATTTCTTTCAAATTCATTCAACTCTTCCTATATTGCTTGCACCCAATCAATATCTTGAAGAGCTTCTTCCACTTTCTTTGGTTCAGTCTGAGATAGAAAAGAATGATAGAGACATTCATTTGATGTTGCAGTTCTAGTTCTGACTCCTGCTTCAGGATCTCCAATTATTAAGTCAGGTGTATGTGATTTGGTCCACTTTCTTGCAGATGGAAGTAGATTTCTAGAACTGGATCCTCCCCTATGATCTATGCTATCCCCATCAGCATTTTTTGATGCTCCCCCTGTAGTTATGCTCTCTGAGACTTCAGAATTTGAGTTAGATCCTTCAGGATTTGAAGAATCAGAGTTTCCAGAATTATCAGAATTTGGCTCATCAGAACTTGATGAATCAGAACTTGAAGAGCCAATGACAGGTTCTGATGCTTCTTGAGAGTCTTGAGTTGTGGTAGGATCTTCAGCTTGCCCCCTGGATAGGTGCATTTTCCTTTGGAGTTATTGCCACAGTTTCAATGACATCAGAACTTAACCTGTCAGAACTTACAGGATCAGAGTTTAAGTCATCAGAATTTACAGTATCAGAGTTTAAATCTTCATTTTCAAATATCAGCTGATCATGATCATTGAAATCTTCAAGTCCAGTAATCTTCTTATCATCAAAAGATACATTAATAGATTCCATGACAACCCTTGTTCTTAAATTGTAGACTCTAAAGGCTTTTGTGGAAAGTGGATATCCAACAAAAATTCCTTCATCAGCTTTTAGATCAAATTTTGACAGCTGTTCAGGATGAGTCTTAAGAACAAAACACTTACATCCAAATACATGAAAGTATTTCAGATTTGGCTTCTTTTTCTTCACCATCTAATATGGTGTTTTTCCATGCTTGTTTATGAGTGTAGCATTTTGTGTAAAATAAGCAGTCTGCACAGCTTCAGCCCAAAAGTAGGTTGGTAGCTTTGCTTCATCAAGCATAGTTTGTGCAGCTTCAATGAGAGTCCTGTTCTTTCTTTCTGCAACTCTATTTTGCTGTGGAGTTCCAGGTGCAGAAAATTTATGTTTGATTCCATGCTCTTTGCAGAACTTCTCCATGATTAAATTCTTGAACTCAGTGCCATTATCACTTCTTATAATTTTAACAGAATCTTTGACCAACTTATCCAGCTGTCTGACATGATCAGTTAGAGTAGATGTAGTTTCATATTTCTTGTGCAAGAAATACACCCAAGTGTATCTTGTGAACACATCCACTATAACCATAGCATATTTCTTCTTTGTAATAGACATGACATTGACTAGACCAAATAGATCAACATGCAGTAGATGATATGGCTCAAAAATTAAAAATTCAGTTTTGCTCTTGAATGAAGATTTTCTTTGTTTTGCCTTTTGACATGAATCACAAAGGCCATCAGGAGCAAATACTGATTTTTGCAGTCCTCTCACAAGATCTTTCTTTACTAGCTCATTTATGTTTATGAAATTCAAATGAGCGAGTCTTTTGTGCCAATTTCATCTTTCTTCAATTGATGCTCTACTTAACAGACAGATTGCAGAACCATCAGAACTTGTTGAAAGTCTGGCTTCATAAATGTTACCATGCCTGTAACCTTTCAGAACCACTTTGCTTGTAGAACTGCTTACAACTTCACAGTGTTTTTCAAAGAAATCTACATGATAACCTCTGTCACAGATTTGACTCACACTTAGCAGATTGTGTTTAAGTCCTGAGACAAGAGCTACTATTATAATAATGACATTCCCAAGATTAATATTGCCATATCCCAGAGTTTTTCCTATGGTGGCATCTCCATAAGAAACTCCTGGGCCAGCTTTCTCCACAAAGTCTGATAGCAGGGCATTATTTCCAGTCATATGTCCTGAACACCCACTGTCCAGCACTAGGATATCTTTCCTGTTGCCCTGCAATCACAAAGACCACTATTGGTTAGTCTTAAGGACCCAGACTTGCTTGGATCCTTTGGCCTTTTTAAGTTTGTTAGCATTTGCAGCAGATTTAGTTTCAGAGTTTATGCTAACATGCTGTTTATCAGAATTTATATCAGACTTTGCATCAGACTTTATACTAGAAGGAATTAAAGTAACTTTCTTCAAAGAAGGTTTTATTTGATAATAATCATAGTACATACTATGATATTCCTTATAAGTATAAATGGAATGCCATAAACTACCACAATGAAAACAAGAATTTTCTGTTTTAAACCTAACATACTGACTCTTAACTCCTGACCTAGGAGGTAAAGAGTTTATATCTTTATTTTTCCTGCAAAAGAAGCAAGATGGTTAGAGTTTCCACAGTTATAACATTTCTTTCTAGGAGCATTAGGAACAGGCATATAATTATTGCTTTTGTTCACACCTTCCTTTCCATTCCTATTTTTCCTAGCTTCCTTTACCTTGTTGATATTTCTAATCTCTTTCAGCTTATGCTTAAGCTGCTTCTTTGTCATTAAGCCTATGTTTACTTCAGCTGGTTTATCCTGTTCTAATTTGTCAGAATTTGTTTTTTCCTTAACTTCTGTCACAGATTCTTTCATCTTTTCAGAATCAGACTTTACAGTTTTTGCTACAAACTTAACAGGATTTACCTTTAGCTTAGTAGTATGTTTAACAATAATTGGCTCAATTTGTTCAGTTCCTTTTTCGCTTTTATCATCTCCATAATCTAAGCACTCTTTCCAGTTTCCACTCCTTAATAAATTCTGAGTTGTTCTGCCAGAGTTAGTCCAAGTTCTGATAATCTCTCTTTCCTTTTCTAAGTCAGCTTTTAGAGATTTATTCAATTTTAACACTTCATCTCTAACATATAAAGCATCATCTTCTTCTTTCTTAGTTTGATGAAGAAAAACTAACTCCTTTTCTAAATAATCATATCTCTTTTTATAAGCAAGATTTTCAGATGTTAATCTTTCACATGCTAAAGTCTGATCTCTATAACTAGTGAACATGGTTTTAAGATACAATCTCAACTTAGTAATATCATCAGTATTAAAGGCATAAGTTGATTGAGGTACCTTCAATTAAGCAGTTTCAAGGCTGCTGTCAGCATTTGCCATCAGGGCATAGTTCACCTCATGTTCAGAATCTGAAGTGTCTGTCCAGCTTTTCTTCTTTATGACAAGTGCCTTCCCTTTGTCACTTTTTCCTTTCTTGCAGTCAGGAGATATGTGGCCTCTTTCACCACAGTTATAGCATTTGACATTTGAGTTGTCTCCTCTGTCAGACTTTCCTCCTTTGCCTTCAAACTTTCTGAAACCTTTCTTATCAGAACTTCCACTTTTCCTGGAAAACTTCTTGCCTTTTCTAAATTTCCTGTAGGCTATCTTTGTGATACCCTTTACCATAAGAACACACAATTTCATCATCTCGTTATCAACATCTATTTCAGGTAAACTTTCAATTTCTGAATTATCATCATCAGAATATGATAACTCTGAATTAGACTTTATGATGAGAGCCTTTCCTTTGCCCCTTTTTTAGGCAACAACTTTAGGAGATTCCTCCTCAGCTTTAAGAGCAACTGTCCTTGACTTCCTTCCATGCCTCTTGCTCCTTTGATCCATCTCAAGTCCATAAGTCTTGAGCATACCATAAATTTCATCAAGAGTAGTTTCAGTAAGGTCATAGTTGTCTCTTATGGTAGTAGACTTCAAATCCTAATTTTCAGGAAGAGCTAAAAGGAATTTAAGATTTGAATCTTCAAGATCATATTCCTTGTCCATTAGTGACAGATCATTCAAGAGTTTGACAAACCTGTCATATAAGTCAGTTAATGACTCATTAACTTTTGAGTCAAAGTGCTCATACTCTTGAGTGAGTATTGTCCTCCTATTCTTCTTGATTGCATCACTTCCCTGGCATCTTGTCTCCAAAGTATCCCATATCTCCTTTGCAGTTTTGCAATTAATTACCCTGTTTGACAAAACATTATCAATGTCACTATGCAACAAATGCCTTACCCTTGCATCCTTGGAAATAGATGAGATTTCTTCAGCTGTGTACTCACCTTTCTCCTTTGGTATGGTCATTGCTGGTTGATTAGCAGCTACAACAGAGAGCTTGGCAGTCTTATGTGGTCCTTCATTAATTCTGTCAAGGTATTCTGGATCTGTAGCTTCCAGAAATATAGCCATCTTCACTTTCCATATGGGATACTCAGAAGGTCTCAGTATGGGAACCCTAATTGTCTCATATCGACTGTGGGTTTGAGTCTTTTGAGTTTCTTCAGTTTTGGTGGGCTTGGTTGGAGTTTGTGCTTCTTCAGACATGATTGTTTAGATCTTTACTGTATGTGTGTTAACAGATAAGCTCTGATACCAATTGTTAGGTCACACAACACTGTAGAAGGGGGTAGAATACAGTGTTTATACAATCAAATCGATTTAACACAAGTATGTAACAAAGATCAAGTATATTAAATAAAATCTGTTAGAATAAGAACTGTAACGTCTAGAAAACTTACGTCTGAATTATATCATAATTATAATAAATTTTGTGTGTTAATGTGTCATTTATGTGTAATTATTTGTCAAACCCTAATTGTTACGTGTATTCCGTGTCATTTCAGTATTTTTAAGATATTTTTCAGATGTTTTATTTTGCATTCATCGCTTTCATTTCAAACGTTTTACGACCCAAACCATGATTTTTAAAGCCAGTATTTCAAATAAAATAATGGGCCTTATTTTTCATCAAACGGCTTTTACCATCGTATTATTTTGAACATCTAGACATTTTATAAATTTTCTCGTTTTGCGAAAAATGACTTTTCCGGACCCCATTGGGTGTTAAAAACCCCACAAAAATCACATTTTTATTTTTATAAAATTATAGGACTTTTATTTATACCATTTCTTTGTATTTTTGCATTATTCACAATTTTTGGGAAATTTTGGCATATATAGTGTATATATAAAATATTTGTAAATTAAATTTTAATACTCAAAAATTATAAAAATTAGGGCCAAATATTTTTATTAGATGTATAATTAGCCCCTTAATTTTATTTAGGAGTATTAATTTTGCAGCCATAAATACCCTAATTATTATTAATTTATTTAATTAAAAATCAGAAAATTCTGCAATTATTCCCAATTTCCAGAAATTAGGGTTTGGTGTTCTTGACTTCCACCAGCGATTTAATCGTGATTCTGATCTCCAAATCAAGCATGTAAGTAGTCGTTGCAAAGCTCTTGATCTCTACATTCGATTGGTATAATCAATTTCATGTTTTATATCTTTGATTTTAAATTCGTATTTTTAGGGTTTATAGTCGAATTAGGCGTTTTTGATTCTTGAATTGTTTGATGATTTTGATGGTTCGTATAGCTTCCCCTGAGTCTCAGGAATGATTTTGAGTATTCAATTGATCGGTATAACCCCGGAGAGTATGGTTCGAGTTCGTGGGTTTAGCAGAATTTTTGATTCATTTTTTTTATGATTTTGGTGATGTTTTGATTGTTGTTGATGGCTGGGTTTGATTGTAGACTTGAACAACTTTATTTTCGTATAATAATCTTTAAGTTTGGTATACAAACACGAAGGATCGTGTTTTTGGCCGGAGTTCTGCCGGTTTTTGTCTGGTTGTTGCCAGAGAAGATGACGGAGCTATCGTCGGTGGTTGCAGGATGGGTGGTTGTGATGACGGAGTCGAGGGGAGCGTGTTGGCAGCAAGAACGGTGTCGAACCATTACGTATTGGCTTCGATTGAGCCTCGCCGGAAACAGACCCCGGTGCCGGATTCTGGGCAACCGGGCGGCTGTTCTTGGCGACCCGTGGTCGACCCGGTTTCGACCCGGTGTACGACCCGGGTTTGATCCAATAAAACCCAAAACCCATTCCTGTTTTCTGTTTGTGCAATTTTAATTATTTATTTATATATTATAAAAGTAAAAATCAGTTTTATTAATTCTGAAAATTAATTAAAAATTAGTTTTATATTCTGTAAAATATTATTAATAATTTCTGAATTATTTTCTTAAATTAGAAATTCGAATTTAGTTATTTAAGTTATTATTTAATAGTTTACCTAATTATTTATTTATTTCTTTATTATGTAGTAATTAAGTAATCAATTGATAATTCAGAATTAATAATTAATCGAATAGTATTATTTAAAGATTCGATAATTAGGGAAATAAAATGAGTAACTTGTATCTATACGGGTAATTGAACGATAAGTTCGATTATTATTCGAGCGATAGTTAATTATTCGTAGACTATCGTTATAATTATTCGTAACGAATAATTAAATACAGATTGTTGATTTAAATCGTATAAATTATAATAATAACCGTAATGTGTTAATAATTATACGATTATTATTGACTTTGATATTTGCTTGATTTTCAGTCGAAGTGCATGCCGAGAAGAGTCTGAAAAATTCTGGGAAAATGGGAAACAAGGCAGATGATGATCAGTGAAGCAATCAGCGAGTCAATTTTGATTCTAAAAATTATTTTAACTATAAAAATGATTATGTGCTTATGTGCTTATATGTATTATGTTGTTAATCGAGTCTTACTTGCTTATATGTAATATACGAGTCAGTCATAAGCGTATGGGTAGATAATAGGAACGAAATGAAGTCGATTCAAGATGCAATTGAAGTACGAAATGACTTAACCAGTCTATTTTGCTAACAGAAGCTAAGCCAGCAAGGCAGGTTGAGTAGGTGATAAACGATGGTGATTTAATTGCAGTAAGTCGCGCAGAAGGCAAGTTTCTCCCCTATTCTATTTTTCAGAATAGTGATATTCTCTTTAGATTCTTATCACGCTTGCACTCTTTTAATTCTCTTGTTCATATTTCATTTTGATTCTTGCTTATCCTTTTCATTTGACTTGGTTATTCATATTCCAATTGCTACTCCAAAATTGTTGATAAATTTTGGTGATTAGAATATGTCAAAGCATGTCGATTGTTCCGGTTGCTATTTCAGGGACTGGATAATAATACTTTAAGGAATAAGTTTACTTAATCCTAAGGACCGGGACATAGCCGGTGCCTTGAGATGGGCCGTAGTGCCTGGGTGCCCGACGGGATCTATATAGTGAGATATAGATCTGCATTGTATCCTGGATGATCAGCAGTGTATAGATGCGAACTTGAGTCCAGTTTAGTTCGTTTATATTAGCCAATAATGGCCTTCTTTCTATTCTCGCGGGGTTATATCTTTGCAGATATACCCGGGTTACGGATTCATTTAAAATGCTTTAATACTATTTATATTTTGCGGACTTGTTGAGCAATTTTTGGCTCACCCTTTTTGTTGTTATTCTCCTTATTGTTTTCAGTTAAGAAGGAATATGAAACCCATCAGGACTCGAGTGGTAAAGAAGCGGGTCAAGCCTCGGTATCCTCTCATACCCAAGGTGTTGATCCCAATTCAGGAGGAAAGCTTTGAGTTGCCGAACAGGCGGTGTGTAGATTGTTAGTGTGTGTGTTTGAATAAAAGATGAACTTAGTTAAAATTGGTTAGACAATGGTTTGTAATAAAGAGAGTTTGTGAGACTCTGAATTTGGTTTGTAATAAAAGTAGTTAGCGGTTCTTGTTTTCATACTTCAACCTAAAAAGATCCTGGTTAGTGTTAAAGGGGTTTAGTTTTATTTCTTTATTATTGTTAATCAAATTGTACAGGGTTGGTGATTAGCTAGTAACCCCCAGACTTATACCCCGGGTCTGGAGGGCATTATAGGTTTGGCATCAGAGCTGTAGGTTTGGTCACTGAAAATAAGAACATTAGGGTTAAGATAAGATAGGGAGATCACATAGGATAGGAATAGTTAAATAGGAAGAATAGTGTTAGGATTTAAGTCAGATTAGAATAGGAAAGTATAAATCTTAGAATTGTTTAATGACCTTTCTTTTCTTTGGTATATTATCAGATGGCATCTTCTGGTTATTCTGCATCTTCTGAGAGGACAGTTATCGGGCCAGCATCACCAGTTATACCTCCAGTATCTGAGTACATGTTTCCTCCTCTACCACCTCCACAACCATTGCCACAGGAGCCGGTACCACCAGTACAGGGGATAGTCCATGACCCCATAGAGATTTTTGATCCATTTGAGTTCTTTGAGCCGATGGTTCCTTTACCAGTTGAGCATCAGTTTATACCGGGGATTGAGCCAGAGTTACCACCACCACCAGTGTTACCTCCTATACCAGTGCATGCCCCAGAGCCGGATGTATTTCAGATGATTCCAGTCGAGGGGATGAGAGAGCATGATGTGGATCTACAGTTAGGTTTACCATAGCAGGGTATAGGTATACCGAGGGTTCCTTTACAGGAGTCAGTAGGTCAGGTTGCACAGCCGTATATGGTACCATACCATGAGTACAGGGTTATGAGGGATGATTTGGAGTATTGAAGAGCACATTGCCGAGAGATTATGCATTTGTTTGACCAGAGGGACAGAGGACCGTTAGTGGAACTACAGCTAGATTACTATATGAGACAACGATTGTAGTCGGTTTTGATGAGTGGCACTTGGGAGCTCGATGATTTGACCCATGAGGGACCTCCTTCTTTCGCAGAGTTCTACAGGATATTCCGCTTGGCACAGACTTTGGTCCAGGCACTTAGGGATGAGCTGAGGCATATTCCGCCTGGGTTTTGAGACAGTGACTTCAGAGTACAGATGTATATAGAGGCAACATGGTATAACATAGTGAGTAGTGTGTATGTTGTTGGGAACCACAGACTTAGGGTGTTACTACATTTTACGATAAAGATTACGAAAAGAGGATTACCTTGTTAATGGTTGATTCCACGCTCTTCTATTGTATTCCCAAATTCCCTTGAGCGAAATGTGGCCTCCGTCTTCTCAAGTTATCCTCTCTACTTTCTCCTTGGTGGCTACAATATGTTTTCACACAATTTCCAAGCAAGAAGAGAATAAGAATATATATAGGCTACAATAGGGACCATGGATAATTAGGTTGGGCCTTCTAATTACATCTTGAGCCTAGCCCAATGTAATTAAATATTAATTCAATCCACTAAAGAATTAATATTTGCACTACCTTTCCTAATACCGTAATTTAATTAATTCGGTTCCAATATTATTTGCTTATTAAATTCCCCATGTTTAAAATATCATATGTCCATTAATTAAATAAATTACTGATAATTTATTTAATTAATATCTTTTATCCTTGATCATCCACTCAACCTTTATTTAATTATACCATAATAAATTCCACCTGCAGGGTTTCACATAATTAAATCTTTTTGAGCTTTCAAGGGGACATCATTAACCCGAATATTATCAGGACATGGATTCCTTCAATAAATAATATCCACCATGTATATAATTCCATCACCCAAAATATAATGATATAATTCAAAAGAATTATTTCATATATAAATCAAAGCATGTAAATAATATACACATGTCAATTACTATTTCCGGATTAAGAACCTAAGCATTAATAATAACATAGAATCTTAGTTCTCCTTCTTAATCAGTATTAAGGGAACAATTCTAAATTTGATCCTGTTCAATATACACAAAGTATACTAGTATTATTTATTAGTCAATATAAACTAATCTAAATAATACTACAGCCATACCAGTGGATTGTCCAACACCACCTGTGCTGTGAACCTTATTATATTATATAACCATATTTAACAATCTAATATTCTGTATCCCATTTGATACTAGATTGTTCACAATATATAATATTAGACAACATGTAAACATTCAAATGATTCTCAAATAAACTGGCCAGAAATAAATGTACATACTTCAAATAAATATTTTCAGTATACACTAACAATCTCCCACTTATACTCAAAATATTCTATGTGTACATCAGTATTTATTTAATCCACTGTTACATAAAAATCTATGTGTCCATCCATCTGACTCCTATCTGAAAGGCATAAGTCATAGCCTACTCGTTTATTCGAGTATTTAACTCAACTCAAATAAGAATGTAATAAGTAAATAGTGGATCAAGCATCAGAGAGATCTCACAAAGTAACATCTGTCAAAGAATAAAGAAACATTGTTCATCTGCAGTCTTGAAGATTCACTGGAAGAAGTTCAAGAAGTTGATCATGCCTCAGTGATATAAATCAAGATCGTGGAATTAATCAAGTGACAGAGATCTCGTCAAGGTATCATTTATTACAAGGATTCAATCAGAACAACAAAGTCAAGACATGAAGAAACGTCACGAAAGTTAGTCACTCATGAACCAGACAGTACATCGAGTGTCAGCATTGAAGTGACGGAATTGATTCATAAGTCTCGAAGATTGTCTGAAGAATGGATGCTGCTCAGAGATAGTATTAATTCTCTATTAATTTAATTAAGTCATATAATTTAATTAAGAAAATAAATTCTATCTGCAAGGATTAATTTATTGATTAATTGAATTAAAGTGATTAATTAATTTAGAATTAATATTAAGGATTTTCAGAATATTAATTGATTAAAATCTGTGATAATTCTAAAAAGACAACTGATTGAACTAGCATGACAATCGGTATGACAATTGATAGTCATACCGAATGTCTTGCTAAGTCAGTTAATTGAATTGATAGAATTTTCAATTAGAATAAAATCAATTAAGTATTCAGAAAAACAATTTCATTTGAACTAATATGACAATCGGTATGACAATCAATAGTCATACCGAAAGTCTTGCTAGTTCATTTTAATTGTCTTCCTAGCTCTAATGAGATTGTCTCACCGAAAGTCATTCAAGCTTAAAAAGATTGTCACTGCAGTTCAACAACTTCGACTGTTTTGATAAATAGAAGCAGAAGACATCATCTCAAAATAACACAGCAAAAACAGAGCAGCCAAAAACAGAGAACAAGAAAACACAGCAGAAAAATAAGAGAAAATATTTCATCCTTAATCTGCTTATTCAAGATCAAATATTCTAGCTTGTTAATGTTAAATCCAAACCACTAGAATTACTTATCTTGTTCTTGTATATCAATCTAGCGGATTAAAATCCCTAGAACTTAATCTCAAATCGCTTTTAGCATTTGATCTTTTAATTACAAAAATAGAAAAAGTTCATGTCGAATTTATTCTAAATTTGTAATAATTGATTTGAGATTAAACCCTTGTAATCGATACCGTAGTTGTAACACCTTTCAAGTTTAATAAAAGTTTTATTTAACTTGAATTTTGTTTCACAATTTTATTCCGCATTTTATTCGACGAAACGGTATTGTTTGCATTCAACCCCCCCTTCTACAAACAAATTGGGACCTAACAATTGGTATCAGAGCCTTCTGATTAACGTACAAATCTAGATCCTAGACTTTTGTGTTTCTTTCACTTCTTGAATTTTTATTCACTCAAAAATTCATAATGACTACACAAAAAGTTGGAACCGTTAAAATTCCACTTTTCGATAAAGAAAATTATGTGATGTGGAAGAAGAAGATGCTACTGTTTTTACAGGTTGCTAATCCCAAATATTTGCAAGTATTGAAGAAGGGTCCAAAAATACCTATGGTTATTGAACCAGAGGTAATAGAGAATGATGTGGTGATCACCCAAGCGAGAACTTATGTGAAGGATCCTGAGGACTTCTCTCCTGCTGAAATAGAAGAATCTTCCCTGGATGCTAGCCTTCAATTAATCTTAGTAGATTCCCTTAATCCCCTAATGAATAGACATGTGATGAATTGTAAAGATTCCAAACATATCTGGGAAACTATTGAGATTATTAATGAAGGCACAGAGGAAGTTAGGGAGAACAAACTAGAAATCCTAACCTCTGAGTATGAATACTTTAAATCCAATCCAGGAGAAGGAATCACTGAAGTGTTTGAGAGGTACAATGCATTGATCAATAACCTGAATATTAATGGTAAATACTATTCCATCAGGGAGGTCAACAAAAAGTTCCTTTTGACACTGCCAACTCATCTCGAACATAGAATCACTGCCATAAGAGAAGCAAGAGATCTGAGTGAGATTTCTTTGGAAAGGCTCTATGGTGTGTTAAAGACTTATGAGTTGGAGCAGATTCAGCAGAAGGAGGTTTACGGGAAAGGAAGGGTGGTCAGCACGTCTACTGCTCTGGTAGCTGATGAACAACAACAACAACAACCACTATATCAACAACAATCTCAACAGTCAGACAGAATGGTACAGTCTTCCAAGGTTGAAGACAATGTTATAGTAGCAGAATTTGATTCTCCTACTACCAATCAATCAGGAGATGATTATTATTCCTTGGAAGAACTGGAGCAATTGGAGGATGAGTCAATGGCCCTGATTGTCAAGAGATTCTCAAATGTCAGATTCAAAAGGAATCCCAAGTTCAAGTACAAGTCCAACTACAACAGATTCCAGAAAGGTGGATCTTCATCCTCTAACACCAGCAGTGGTGGGTATAAAACAGGGATGGTTGATCGAAGCACCATCCGATGCTTCAACTGTAATGAGTTGGGACACTTTGCCACAGAATGCAGAAAGCCAAAACAGGCAAGGAAGAACTCTTATGATTCTAATCAGAAGAGTAAATCTGAAAGGGCGTACCTGGCAAAGGGAAGAAGTTGGGATGATACTGACAGTGAAGATGAAGAAGTTGGGAATCTTGCTCTCATGGCTAGTGATGCAAGCACCTCATCGTCAAGAAAAGAGGGCATTAAACAGGTACAACCGGTAGTGTGGATTCTTGACAGTGGATCGTCAAGACATATGACCGGAGATAGAGCCCTGCTATCAAATGTGGTTGAGAAAGCTGGCCCAGTGGTTACCTTTGGAGATAACAGCAAAGGTTTAACGGAGGGATATGGCTGTTTGCAAGCTGGAAATGTTATCATTGAAAATGTATATCTTGTGCAAGGACTTGAACACAATCTGCTTAGCATTAGTCAGTTCTGTGACAACGGCTACAATGTTTTATTCGACAAGCTGAAGTGTCAGATTCTGCACAAGAAAAGTGAAAAACCCTCTTTAATGGGAATACGGAAAGGAAATCTGTTCGTAGCTGACATGAACTCTGGAAGCAATCTTGAAGTCAATTGTTTCTATGCAAAAGCATCGTCAAATGAGAGTTGGCTATGGCACAAGAGACTTTCCCATCTCAATTTCAAGACAATGAATTCTCTTGTCAAAAGAGAACTGGTAAGAGGTCTGCCTCAGCTGGAATTCTCTCCAGAAGGACTATGTGAGGCTTGCCAGAAAGGAAAGTCAAAGAAAGCAAGTCACAAAGGCACTGACACATCTTCCATAACTGGTATTCTGCAATTATTGCACATGGATTTATTTGGACCAGTTAATATCCTTTCTATGTCAAAGAAGTGTTACTGTCTTGTGATAGTTGATGACTATTCCAAGTATACGTGGGTTTTATTTCTTCACTCTAAGGATGAAACACCACAAGTTGTGATTGATCATATCAAGATGATTGAGTTAGATTCTAACGTCCCTGTTAGAGCAATAAGGTCAGATAATGGAACAGAATTCAAGAATGCACTTCTAAGTGGATTCTGTACAGACAAAGGGATTACCAGACAATTTTCAGCTCCTAGAACCCCTCAGCAAAATGGAGTGGTAGAAAGGAAGAATCGTACATTGATTGAAGCTTCTAGAACGATGTTAAATGAATCAGGTCTTCCAATGTACTTTTGGGCTGAAGCTGTCAATACTGCATGTTATACTCAGAATCGAACTCTAATCAACAAAGACTTCATGAAAACTCCTTATGAGATTTTGAATGAACAGAAACCTTCTATCAAATACTTTCATGTATTTGGTGCCAGATGCTTCGTGCTCAAGGATGGAGATGATCGTCGTGGTAAGTTCGAGGCAAAGGCATATGAGGGTATTTTTGTTGGATATGGAAGAAGATCATATAGAGTGTATATCATTGATCAACACAAAGTAACTGAAAGTGTCAATGTTACTTTTGATGACACTAAACTCCCTAGTATCCAAACTGAAGATCCTTCTGAGAAACTGAAGTTTGATGATATGTCAGATTCAGAGTCAGAACATGGTCAAGAACCTGAGGTTGTTGCTGTTGAAGAACCTGTTAATCCTGATAATACTCAAGGTAATAGTGATGGAAACTCTGGAAACAATGGAGATACCACTGCTACTGACGGAGAATCTTCAAGTCAACATGGCAACAACTCAGGGGGAGATGCTGAAGGATCATCTAGTAGGACACAACATCACAATGAATTTCAAGGCGAATCATCAAGATCAAATCTTCCAAGACAGACAGTCTGGAATAAAGCTCACCCTTTTGAGTTGATTATTGGTGATCCAGATGTTGGAGTCAGAACTAGACGTGCTACTCAAAATGAGTGTCTGTTCTCAGGATTTCTTTCTGAGATAGAACCTAAGAAAATTGAAGAAGCACTAACTGATCCAGATTGGGTGATTGCTATGCAAGATGAACTCAATCAGTTTGAAAGTCAACAAGTCTGGAAACTGGTACCTAGGCCTGTACACAAGAAAGCTGTTGGTACAAGGTGGGTATTCAGGAATAAACTAGATGAAGATGGTGTGGTTACAAGAAACAAGGCAAGACTGGTAGCTAAAGGGTATTCTCAAGCTGAAGGTATTGATTATGATGAAACCTATGCTCCAGTGGCTAGACTTGAGGCCATAAGGATATTTCTGGCATTCGCAGCATTTTCAAACTTTAAAGTTTATCAAATGGATGTCAAGAGCGCCTTTCTGAATGGAAAGTTGGATGAAGAGGTATATGTAGAGCAACCTCCTGGTTTTGAAGATCCAGATCATATGGA
The DNA here is from genome assembly GCF_009905375.1 of Apium graveolens. Classification (NCBI taxonomy): domain Eukaryota; kingdom Viridiplantae; phylum Streptophyta; class Magnoliopsida; order Apiales; family Apiaceae; genus Apium; species Apium graveolens. The sequence continues at coordinate 259,632,802 of NC_133652.1, read as the reverse complement.
TTTTGTCTTCTTTCTTTTCAAGGCTATCTATGGGCTAAAACAGTCACCAAGAAAATGGTATGACACTCTCTCTGAATTTCTTATTGAAAATAGCTTTATTAGAGGTGTCATAGACAAAACTCTCTTTTCTAAGAAACATAAGAATGATACTATATTAGTCCAAGTCTATGTGGATGATATAATATTTGGGTCTACTAATGATAATCTCTGTAAGAGATTTGCTAAGTTAATGCACAGCAAGTTTGAAATGAGCATGATGGGAGAGCTGAAGTTCTTTCTTGGATTACAAGTAAATCAAAGGTTAGATGGAACATTTATTTGTCAATCCAAGTATCTCAAGGAACTCCTCAAAAAGTACAATCTAGAGGATTCTGCATCAGCAAGAACTCCATCAACTACAGCTGTCAAGCTTGGACCATGTGAAAACTCCATTAAGGTAGATGTCACAAGCTACAGAGGTATGATTGGCTCGTTACTCTATCTTACTGCAAGTAGACCAGATATTATGTATGCTACATGCCTATGTGCAAGATTCCAAGCGGATCCTAGAGATATTCATCTCGTTGCTGTTAAACGAATCTTAAGATATCTTAAGGGAACACCAAATCTAGGTATTTGGTACCCTAAAGAATCTGGTTTTAACCTTGTTGGATATACAGATTCAGATTACGCAGGAAGTGTTGTTGATAGGAAAAGCACCTCAGGAAGTTGTCAATTCCTAGGAAGCAGGCTAGTCTCATGGTACAGCAAGAAACAGCAAACAGTTTCCAACTCAACGGCCGAGGCTGAATATATTGCTGCTGGAAGCTGCTGTGCTCAGATCTTGTGGATTAGGAATCAACTACGAGACTATGGCTCTGTATTGAACAAGATTCCTATTTTATGTGACAATACAAGTGCAATAGCCATCACCAACAACCCTGTGCAGCACTCGAGGACAAAGCACATTGACATCAGGTATCATTTTATTAGAGAGCACGTCATGAATGGTACTGTTGAACTATTTTTTGTTCCAACAGAAGAACAAATAGCAGATATTTTCACTAAACCACTTGACGAATCCACATTTACCAGATTAGTTGGTAAATTGGGCATGTTAAATAGTTTTAGTGATTAACTTAATTAATATCTGGAATCTGTTCTTGAATGAATTTACAAATAAATTTTTTTCATAAATGAAAAATTCATTTGCAAATTTATTTTATCATTTTATCATATTTCTTGCTTATTTCTATGTAATATATATTATCTTATCTATGGTTATTTACTCTACTTGTTAATTGAAAATATCTCAGAATATTTTATTTCCTCTAAAAATATTTTTCTATGAATTTTATTTGCTAAAATTCAACAGAAATCTATTTTTTATAAAAATAATTAATTCTGATATATTATCTTTGTTTCTGTAAAAATTATAAGTTTTACTATTTCAGTTTTACTATTTCAGTTTTACTATTTTTGAAATGAAGGTTCAGTACTTAATTAGATGTCTGTACATATTCATTTTATATTAATACTAGAAAGACTATCGGCAAGACAATTAAAATTGTCTTGCTGAAAATCATTTCAGTATTCATGTAAATATAAATATGTTAATAGTTATTTTATATTAATACTAGAAAGACTATCGGCAAGACAATTGAAATTGTCTTGCTGAAAATCATTTTAGTATATAATGATTGCTTATTTTAAAATATCAGATTAATTTTATAACTGGCAAGACAATCGGTAGGACTATTGATTGTCATGCCAGTAATAAAATTAATATCAGAATTATTTTGTACTGGTATGACAATCGGTATGACTATCAGATTGTCATACCAGTTATTTTTTTAATACTCTTTTTATTTGTTTTATTTTCCTTCTTTTTGCCTGGTATGACAATCGGTATGACAATCCCGGATTGTCATACCAGCTGTTATATAAGGCTTGTACTGCTTTGTTTTCAACCATTTTAATCACAGCAGTTCATTTTCGAAAAATTCTAACAGTTTTTTTTTACTCTCTTCTCTCTCCTCGAACAAGATCAAAATCAAACCAAAAATCTGATTCATTTCTTTGCTCGAGTTTTTACTCAGCACACTTAATCATCACTTTGTGATATATACATACAAGTATATACATAAAGAAGTGCTGCTGAAATTTTCTTACTTGTGTCTTTTGGTGTATCAAAATTGTGCTTGTGAGTTAAGAATTTTAACGAGATACATTTCGGTCTAAATTTTTCGATTATAATTAATTTAATTCGAATTATTAAATTAATTTAATTAATTCGAATTTTCTTAATATTATTCTTAAAATTCTGAAAAGCTTGTGTCTTATTATTTTTCTTTTAAAAAAAAAAAATAAATGGCTCTCTATTTCCAAATTGTCGCGCATAATCAAGTTGGTTATTTTAATCCGGAAAAATGTGATGTTGAAAAATTTAAGCCGTGGATTAGATTTTTAAATGATCATTCGATTGTTAGCTCTGCTATTAAATCAAATGTGATTTTAAACGTCGATCTTCTTAGACTGATTTGCACAACTTCTACTGTGGCCGATGATTCAAAATCTTTTTCATTCACCATCGCAAACACACAGTATGTAGTTGATGAAACAGTCGTCAATCGTGCTTTAAATTTTCCACTAGACAATTTCTGTAATTTACCCTCTGAAAATGATATCACAAATTTTTTCAATGCCATTCACTATCAGGGGGTGATCAATTTAACCAAACTTTCTAAATCGAATTTGGTGTCTGAATGGGATATATTCTTCGATACACTTTCCAAAGTGTTTGCCAACTGCACAAAATCTAATTTTCATAACATTACTTCCACCCTGCAGTATATTGGTCTTGCGGTTGTTTTCAATCAAAGGATCAATTTTGGCAAACTACTTTTTCCCATTCTCCTGAGACGTCTAACTTCTGCTTTACGTGATCATTCTACAAATCGTAGGGTATCATGTTACTATGCTCGTTTTCTTATGCTCATAGCAGATCATCTACTCACCCCCGAACACAAATCACTTTTTGCTAACTCTGCTGTAACTGAACCCCCACCAGTTAGCAAAAAGATTTACACTCGCCAAGACACAACCTTCAAATTTATGCAAGTACCAGTACTTGTATCTGCTTTCATGGCCAATTATATTCCATTACCTATTTTTAATCTACCCGGCCATGAACAGCAACCTCAACCTCCAGTGGTACAAGCCACCCAGACTCTTCCATTACAGGTAGTAATTCCTCTCTCTCACTCTCTTCCTACTTCTGTTAACAGACCCTCAGTGGTTGATAGGGCTGACCATGAAGTTGTAGAACCACAGCTTCAATCCCAGGTCATAGAGCCAAACACAGAGTCTCATTCTATCTCACCCTCTCCCCCACTGTCAAAAATGTTACCCAGAAGATTATTAGGAAGTAGTAAATTGTTAAATATGAGTGAACCCTCAGCTCTGCCTCCTCCTAAGAAAAGAAAAACCTATTCTGAGGCATCTGAAAGCCCATCCTTGTCCTCCCAACAGGACATGGACTTTGAAATGGCCAATGAACAGTTTCTAGAGGCATTCTCTCAACAGGATGCATCTATTGAAATTCGCCATCGGGCCATGGCATCCTGTACTGAGTCAAGCACAATTCCATTACTCACAATGGAACCATACACTTCCCCAGATAATACTCAGGACACCCAGCGAGGAGTGCACGTCGAGTCGGTTACAGTGCCTGCCATAGTTACGGCAGAAGAGCATTCACATGCTTCAGAGGGAAAATCTGACTCTCCGCCATCTTTAATAGAGTCATTTTCTCCCCTCCCAGATCCAACAACTCTGGCTCCCTTATGGGATTCTCCACTCGCAGATTTATCTGGAGAAAGTGGAGGGCAACTCGGTCAATCTATCCCTGAAGCAATTCAGACATCTATTCCAAAAGATTTGATAGCATTGACTGAGGATCGGGACTCGCGAATTCCCATTGCACCACCACTGACCTCTCTTGAAGAGGCTAGGGTGATTTTTAATGCAGGTACCCAAGGACAGCAATTGGAAGACTCCTCACGAGCAATCATATTGAGAGAAACACATGCACGTGAGATGAGTGAACCAAATATGAGTGAACTTCAGGTGAGAGCACACACAAACACTGATACTGTCAACCTGTTAGCTCAGATTGCTGCCCTGAAAGAAGAACTTGCTAAAAGTCAAGCTGAAGCTCAAGCATTCAAAGAACAAGTGGTGGAACGGTCTTCTTCTTCCACCTCTGTCGACAATCAGCTTGCAATCATAAGGAATGACATCTCAGATTTAAAGACTGCTGTAATACCAAAGCTCAATTCTATTCAGGACACTCCAAACTTATCAGCTGATGACATATCCAACTTCTGCTCCCTACATACCAGGATGACTTCTCTTGAAGACCTCGTTGAGATGAATCATTCACTAGACAACTCAAGATTTCTAAAGATAGAGACGGGCATGGAACATCTGAATGAAGGCATGAAGCACTTATATTACATGATCAAGAATTCTCATTGCCCTAATGAAGAACAAAGAGCTTATTTTGAAGGACCGTCTGGTGGAGGATCAGGCTCTGGAAGTGGTGGAGGTTTCAAAGGAAAGTCTGTAGAGGATCCCTCAACTAAGGGGGAGAAGAAAGGAGGGAGTAGTTCCAAAGGGAAAGAAAAAGATACTTCTGCTGGAGATAAAGGAAAGGCTGATGATGCCTACTACAGTGGAGAACAGGATGACTTCGATATTTTTGACATCCCCACTGAACCAGTTCAGGAAGATAAAGATGGGTTATTTGAAGCTGAAGAAGAAAGTGATTTTGAAGATTGGGAAGAAGAAGATACAGTGGATCCTAGGTTTGAGAAAGAATTTCAGAAAGAACAGTCAGAAATGCAAAGAAAAGAAGCTGAACTCAAGAAGGTCTCACAGATCATTGATAGGAGAAAAGACATACAAAGGACAGAAACTCTTCAGAAGCAACGTCTTCATGACATTAAAGCTCAAGAAAGGAGAAGAGATGTCAGACTGAAGATGGGTGTAAAGTGGGATGAAGCTAGGAGAGTACTCGATATGCCTCAGCTATGCACTAACAGTGATAGGCAGTTCTTACATCTTCTTGACAAGCTGGAAATATCAAATCCTAACAATGACATGTACATGAATGCTATCAAGACTGAAGTCTCAAGGATCACAGCTGCTTTTGATAGATCCCTAAATGAGATGAGCATTTTTGTATATTGTCAGAGTGAAGGATCATTCAAGGTGTCACTTCATCTATTCGAGAATCGTTCGTTGTCAGAGATTTGGGTTCTTTTAAACAAAGTGAAAAGAAGCTCTGAGTTGAATGAAGTTCTTCGGGAAAGGCTTAAAGAGTTTGCCAGCAGGGCTAGTCCTCAAGTGGTCAACAATCCTCATCAAGTGAGATTCTTTAAGTCTGATTGTCTTCAAATCTGTCAGCTGGATGTACAATCTCTTAAAGACTACTCAGCTAAGCATCTGGTCTGGATGGAACATCATTTGAGAACTGCTGGATATTCATCCATGTTGAAGACTCAAGCTGCTGACTTGATTCAAGCTTATTGTGAGAAGAATGTTAAAAGGTACAATCAACTCAAGAATAAGTTGAAGACAGTTGGAGTTCAACCAGTCAGACCTGCAAGCTTCACTTCAGAAAAGGATCGTGTTTTTGACAAGGAATTGCTTCAAGATTTGGAAGAAGGTGAAGTCAGAAGAGAAGACAACTAAAGTCAATTAGCTCAAAACTCAATGTAATATGATTAGAGCGTTATGAATCAAGATAGTCTAATGTAGTTATATGTTCAGGCTAGAGGAACATCTATCTTGTATTCACTTGTAAATTTCATTTGGAATCTGGAAAATGTTAAATATAATCCAGAACTTTTCTGCTATTTACTTTACATTACTGTTCATATCTTCTTCTTATTTGGTAGTTGAGTTATCCTCTAGGTATTTGTTGTTATTGTCTAACAAGCAAATAGGGGGAGATTGAAAGGCATAAGTCATAGCCTACTCGTTTATTCGAGTATTTAACTCAACTCAAATAAGAATGTAATAAGTAAATAGTGGATCAAGCATCAGAGAGATCTCACAAAGTAACATCTGTCAAAGAATAAAGAAACATTGTTCATCTGCAGTCTTGAAGATTCACTGGAAGAAGTTCAAGAAGTTGATCATGCCTCAGTGATATAAATCAAGATCGTGGAATTAATCAAGTGACAGAGATCTCGTCAAGGTATCATTTATTACAAGGATTCAATCAGAACAACAAAGTCAAGACATGAAGAAACGTCACGAAAGTTAGTCACTCATGAACCAGACAGTACATCGAGTGTCAGCATTGAAGTGACGGAATTGATTCATAAGTCTCGAAGATTGTCTGAAGAATGGATGCTGCTCAGAGATAGTATTAATTCTCTATTAATTTAATTAAGTCATATAATTTAATTAAGAAAATAAATTCTATCTGCAAGGATTAATTTATTGATTAATTGAATTAAAGTGATTAATTAATTTAGAATTAATATTAAGGATTTTCAGAATATTAATTGATTAAAATCTGTGATAATTCTAAAAAGACAACTGATTGAACTAGCATGACAATCGGTATGACAATTGATAGTCATACCGAATGTCTTGCTAAGTCAGTTAATTGAATTGATAGAATTTTCAATTAGAATAAAATCAATTAAGTATTCAGAAAAACAATTTCATTTGAACTAATATGACAATCGGTATGACAATCAATAGTCATACCGAAAGTCTTGCTAGTTCATTTTAATTGTCTTCCTAGCTCTAATGAGATTGTCTCACCGAAAGTCATTCAAGCTTAAAAAGATTGTCACTGCAGTTCAACAACTTCGACTGTTTTGATAAATAGAAGCAGAAGACATCATCTCAAAATAACACAGCAAAAACAGAGCAGCCAAAAACAGAGAACAAGAAAACACAGCAGAAAAATAAGAGAAAATATTTCATCCTTAATCTGCTTATTCAAGATCAAATATTCTAGCTTGTTAATGTTAAATCCAAACCACTAGAATTACTTATCTTGTTCTTGTATATCAATCTAGCGGATTAAAATCCCTAGAACTTAATCTCAAATCGCTTTTAGCATTTGATCTTTTAATTACAAAAATAGAAAAAGTTCATGTCGAATTTATTCTAAATTTGTAATAATTGATTTGAGATTAAACCCTTGTAATCGATACCGTAGTTGTAACACCTTTCAAGTTTAATAAAAGTTTTATTTAACTTGAATTTTGTTTCACAATTTTATTCCGCATTTTATTCGACGAAACGGTATTGTTTGCATTCAACCCCCCCTTCTACAAACAAATTGGGACCTAACATATCTTATTACTAAGTCACAAATTAGAATAATGCTACTCATCTGTTAAGTTCTGATACTAGTAAAACTGCTGAATGTACTAAGTGCTGATAAACCTCTCTTATCAAAAGAAAAAGCAAAAAGATCAAAGAATAAAATCAGGTACTCCTTTGAGATCTAGAGTAAAAATGTGGAAGGGACGACCCAAGTGCATTGCTGGTATTAAGTAAATATGCATTAGAAAAGCAAAATATTTTCTTGGTGACTTTTTACACTCTATGATTACTGGAGAAATACTCTGATAATAGCATAAATTATGATAAACAGTCATGACTCACTTACACTGAGAAGCCACTGTAAAATAGAATTTCAAAAGATGCATAAAATTAGCACAAAACAGTTGAGGTGGACTCAAGCATAAACTCATTCATCAGTAGGTTTCAGGACAATGACAGATCTTTAGCAAAATTTTAGTTATGCCTTATTTCTAAGATGTACTGAAGTGAATCAGACTTTACTCTTTGTCTGTTTTTAGCTTAATGCACACATTAATCACTCCATCTGAATGATGAAAATATCTGTGGTGGTCTATGTTATTTTAGATAAACAGTCATTGTGTCATTATTGCACAAATTCTGAGGACAAGTTCTAAGTTACACGTTCTGATGATTAAGTTCTGACATCCATAACTCAGAACTTGTATGAGTAGTTACTAAGATGGGCATTCCTTTTTCGAGTTAAGAAATTATGTTCTGATGACTGTTAAGTTCTGGTATAGGTCTAAGTTCTGATTTCTCAGTCTAATCCTTTACTTGGCTTATCTGTGAATAAAATTTGATAACAGTCTCAGTTCGCACTCGAATATGTTGAAGTGGAAGATTAATAGTCACTATGATTAGGATTAATGGTATTTGTACTTGAACAGTCCACTATTTCTTGTGTCTTGTGCGGTCTAGACCATGATTCCTCTTTCCAATGACTGCTATTCTTTTTCAAAGTCTAGGGAGACGAGGTAGAATTAATTTTACCTGTCAGCATTAAATATCTTTGCGTCTCTTGGCATTCTCTTGCCTATATAAGCAACCACTTCACATCAGTCTTTCCATCACATTCTTCTCACACACTTATCCTTCTTCTTCTGTCAAAAACACAATGGTTCGATACAACATGTTTTTGAACAACCAAACCTTCACTATGGAGCTAAGTTGTGCCGAGTGGCAGCAGGAGTGGCATGTAACAGCCATTCCTGAGGAGATCTGGGATTCTGTCCCACAGGAGGTGCTGACTCACCTTCTATTCTTCTATATGGATTACCATCGCCATCTGGAGCGATTGGAGGAGGAAAGGCGGGAAGCTATCCGTCAGCAAGAGCGAATCATACGACTCGCCATCTTGTTCGTCGAAGATAGGAAGAGGAAGATGACTTAATCTTGTCTTCTTCCTGTTCTTCTTCATCCTCAGCTTGGTCAGACTTCTTAGCTAGGACTAAAGCTGTTGATGTTAGGATTAGGAGCTTAGGGAAAATCTTGTATAAGTACTGATGTAATTTCCATTTCATAAATGTATTATCTTGATATATTAATGAAAGTTGTTTTTACTTCAAGATTTTATCTCTGAGTTATTTCATCTTGTGTTGATAAATCCTGATTGATGTTCTGATGACCATATATATTGAGTTTCTTATTAAGTTCTGATTCATTTTCAGCACTTACTCCTTTAATTTATCTTGGTCATTTTCATGTGATGTATTTTCAGAATATCAATGATGCAGTGAAAAATAATTCAATCAGTACTAATGGTTTAAATTTTGAATTAAAACTGTTTCTCTTGATTAATGGAACGGTTTTTCCTTGAAACAAGGCAACTGGGTAAGTAATGATTCCTATTTTCTCGAGCCCAGTAACTGACCGTTATTACTGCATGTCTGACAGATGTCCAACGGTAACATTTTTTTTTCAGAGTATAAGTACAACAGAGAGAAGATTTCTTTAATCTTTTATTTTCTTTATACTTTATCTCTCTCCTTACTTTTACTCTCTTTCTCCTTCTTTCTCATGTTGGTTTTTCATACAGACATTATCTCAAACACCTAACAGGCATACTTGAATCACAATATTTTTCACATGGCAGCAAAGGATTTAATCATTGATGGAGCAAAGTTTGTTCCAAACAACTATGCTGCAATTCTTGATCATGCTGAAGCTCCATCTGAATTGTACTTTGTGCAAGATCTTCTTGCACATAGTGAGGTTGGGTACGCCTTAACTCAGCCTGAATTATTTTCAAGTCAACAAGTTCTGAGGTTCTGGAGGACTGGAGTTTTTGATGATGGTGGTAACCGTGGAACTCCCAGTATTATCTTCCAAGTGGGTGATTTATCCTTTGTAGTCACTCCTGGTACAGTACGCAGGGCTTTACATCTTCCAGAAGATTGTACTTTCTCAATTCCAGAGGACTCAGTCCTTCGGGAGTTAATGGCTGAATTGGGATATGAAAAGAGTCTGACGAAACTTGGACAGTTGAAACGGGCTAATATCAGAAGAGAATGGAGTTTCTTCTTTGATTGCATCACCAAAGCTTTTGGGAACAAATGTTCAAATTTTGATGCTATCCCAATGCTGAGTCAGCACATAGGGTATGCCTATTATTCATCAAACTCATTTTGATTTTGCAACTGGAATAATTGGTTTTATTGGGGATAGGATGACAGAGGATAGAGATGTTGTTTATTTTGCTAGATTCTGTCAACTTATTTACACTTACTGTACTGATGAACCTCATTTAGTCAACACTCAAACCCCACCTTTTAAGGTTGCAAAACGATACTTTAATGACCTGGTAAATGCTGATACTAAGAAGAAAGTGGTTAGACCATTACAGATTCCTAAGTCTGTAAAACAGATTCTGGTAAATGCTGATCCTGATACTTATAGATCTGTTTACTCTGATGTCCAATCACTTCCAACCACCCAAAATCCATCAACCTCAGTACCTACCTCTCATTCTACTCAATCTACCCTCAGAACTTATCTCAAATCCTATCTCTCCACTTCACAGACTGTTCAACCTTCTTCTTCAGCACCTACTGTGAAGCCTACATCCTCTAAGCCAAAGAGAACAAAGACTGTTCCTCAAACACCTCAAAAGAGGAGGAGAATTACTTTGAGAGATGAATCAGATTCTGAGGATCAGATTCCTTCTTCAGAACCTGTGGTAGATGAAGCTGAGAAAGCAACTTCTCAGAAGGATTCTGAAATTGGGGGTTCTAGGCTTCTCAAGCGGCTTAGACGAATGATAGTTCCTGAAACTCCCAAGGAATCCAAATTCACAAGGAAGTACAAGAAACAGAGGGCACAAAGGCCAGTTTCAGATGATAAGGAGGAAGCAGCTAAGGAAGGGGATCAGGAATCTCTGATCTCACAAGACAAGGAATTTGCTCCAGTCACTTCTTCTCCATCAACTCCATCTCATGAAGCTGTATCTGACAAGGCTAACTCACCATCTGTGTCTCTTGTTGATCCAGGCACAAGTGCTAAAATTGATATTCAGAACCTGGTTGTGCCTGAAATACTTTTCTTAGAAGCTCCAATAGCAAATAATCCTTCCACAACACCTGTTACTGATGTTGTTCAAACTCCAGAGTTCTCAACAACACCTTCTCTGCATCAAGATGCTGATGATCAGAATTTAGGTGAGCATCAGGATATGGCTGTTGATCAGAACTTAGAACAAGATTAGCAATTAGAGGATGCTGAAGCCTCCATTGCTACTCACACTGTTGTCTTATCAGAAGATACTGATTCTTTAAGTTCTGATGCTGCAAATGTTGGAGATACTGGTGATGTTGCTCCAACTGTAGATGCTGATGAAGCAGGTCCTTCCGGACATACTCCACCACCGACTCTTCCTAAGTCTGAACTGGTAAAGGAGTTTGTTATCAGGGATGCACCAGTGCCTTGGAGTGAAACTCCTGCAGGTCAGGAGTGGACTAAGGAATGGAACTCAGTTTCATGTGTTCCAAATGCTTTACATCTTGCTGAGCACTTGACTAAAGCTGATGAAATGTTAAATTCTGATGATTTTAAAACCCAGCTTAGAGTCACTGCATTGAGTACTAAACATCTACAAGGTCTTCATTCAACTACTCATGCAGAGCTACACAAGATTCAGGAGAACTTTATCAAACAGGAACAAGTTTGGAAAATTGATAAGAAAAAGTTCTTTCAACCTACCATTGACAGGATTGCTTATATTGAGCAAACTCAAGAGAAACAACAAGCTCAGATTGATCAAATACTGACAAATCAAGCTTCTCAGCAATCGCAACTTACTGAAATCCAGACCTCAGTGGAACTACTTATCTCTCTTTTACTACCTGCTGATGCCAAAAAGGGGGAGAAGGTAATTAAGTCCAAATGCAAAACCAACAAGACACTGCAAGGAAAGGATGATGGAAAAGATGACCAAGAAAACTCTGGAATGGGTAGCGGTCATAGTCAAGGTAGAAGGTTTACATCAAGACAAGGTAGTCACAGAACAAGTTCTGATACTGGGAAAAGAATAAGTTCTGCTGCTGGTAAAAGGATAAGTTCTGATGAACTTCTAGATCTTGATGAGGAAATGTCAAGACAGTTATTTCTTCAAGAAAATCCAGGAATGGACTTGGAAAGTTTAAAGGAAGAAGAAGCCAGACTTAAATCAGAGAAAGTCACATCTAAATCTGAAGCTTCTGGTAAAAAGTCACTTCCAAAACTTAAAGGCATTGTGATCAAAGAAAGGACACATACTGAAGCAACATTGGCTAGATCACAACCACACATAGATCCAAGATCCAAGGGTAAAGAAAAGGTTGGTGAACCTATCAAGGCTTATGTACCTCCTAAGGAAGAAGAAATTGCTGATGAAAAAGATGATCTTGCTCTGACTTCAAGAAAAGTTCTTAAAACAACCTCTAACATGGCTCAAGTTGTTCAGAGTCAAGAAATTGTAAGTTCTGATATTCAGAAGAAGCAAGTAACCTCTGACAGAGCTCAAGTTAACTTGATATCAGAAAATAGATCAAAGACACTCCTACCAGGATTCACTAAAGCAAAATAGACTAAATTTTTGAAGACTACTGCAAGTGGTTTTGAAGCAAGAGTAGTTACTGGAAAGGAAGCTAGAGATAAAACTGGATTGGGAAGTGCTGATGAAAGAAGAGTACACAACACTACCAATGATCCAACTTCCTTGAGTGAACCAGGTATTGGAGCAACTCCTGAGAGATTGAATCAACTGGAATCTGTACAGATGGTTTACCATACCTACTTGAAAGAATACATCATGTTGTATTTCATGACAGATGGTAGGGTTTATCATATAAGACAAAATGTCATTCCTTTGAAGTATTTTGAAGAATTGGAGCATGTACTTTTCTTACTTCAAGTGAATGACAGAATAACAGAGACTGCTGCAAACTACTTAAAAGAACAGATTCAGAGACAGAAAAGGCTTTATTCTGTTAAGTCTGACAGCATATATGTTCCAAAGTACAGAGATCACAATGGTGATATTGTTGATATGAAGCCTAATACTGCACAGATCAGAACGTATCTTGGTATTAAGGGACTTGAATTCAATCTTGAGTCTGACAAAGCTTATGTAATAAGACTAGATCATGAGTTGAGAATAGCAAAGATTAATGATCTCAGAGCTGCAATCTTTCAAACTGGTGAAGATACTGCAGAGCTTAAAGATGTTAAAAGGAGAATGATTGATGAACTAAGATATGCTGAGAAATGTTTGTTGAAGAACTATCTCAAAACAACTCCTGCCATCAGAGAGATCAGAAAATGAAGAAGCCAAGTCGAAGATCTACAACTGCTTAAATTCTGATATTTATACAGATTGAAGTTGTTATCAGGAGTTGAAATTGGTAAAACTTTAAGGACTGTAAGTTGTAGTTATCTAGTCTATTTCTCATGCATTTGTACTTAATGTTTTTGACATCATCAAATATCTGTTAAACTTGTATATTTTGTTAATTTACAAGTTGGGGGAGATTGTTAGATATATTTGATAATGTCATGGCTAATATGTTTTATGTTTAGCTTTCAGATCTTACGTGAACAGGATAAATCATTACTTAACTGTTGATCAGTACTTATACTGGAAGTCAGGACTTAAGGATATCAGTACTTATATTATCAGGAGATAATCATCAGAAGATAGATATCAGAACTTAAGTGCTGAAGGACAATCAAATAAGGACAGTAGCTGATTAAAGGAAAGAAGATCGAGATAAACATAAGAAGAGATATGCATGAAGAAGGAATTCCGTGAAGGATAGAATACTTGGAAGAAAAGATATCTGATTGATATATTTTAGGAAGCAGAATTATATTCCATATCAATTAGTGATTATCTTGTAACTGTGTAGTATATAAACACATATATAGGTTTTACACTATAAGTGTTATCATTATTAGAAAAGATTATTCATTGTAACTCTTGCAGCTCTCGTGATATTTGTTCATCACTGAGAGGTAACAGTTCCATACTGTAACAGAGTTTATTGTTTCAATAAAGTTTATTTTCTGTTGCTTGAGTTCTTAAAGTTCGATTTGAGTGTACTATACACTGTATTCACCCCCTCTACAGTGTGTGTGTGACCTAACATATACATATAATATATATATATATATATTATTTGTTTAAATTAACAGGTCAGCTTCGGGTATTTCGGGTCAACCCGAAAATGACCCGATTTTTTCGGGTAAATTTTTACCCAATCCGAACACGACCCGAAAGTCAAAATCCTCAACCCTAATTCGTACTTTTGCGGGTTGGGTTCGTGTCGGGTTTCGGGTCATGTCTGATTTTGCCACCCCTACCAATGCCCTCTGTTGGGGTATTATATATATATATATAATAGATAGATAATATATGTTTGTTATATTAAAATTTATTAAGTTACACTTAAAGTGAGAACTAGTCTATGATTTCTGCATATTTTTTCGGATAAAAATGCAAAATAGGGTAGAATAATACACTTAGAACATCTACAACCATATAGAACCCTTAGCTAAAAATAACTAATACATGCTATAAATAAAAAATATAGAGATTATGTAAAAAAATCCATCTCCAATGGTACATTCCCCTTGTTTATAAATATAGTCAACCTCTCAATGTTGGCTATATTTGTTGAACCACTACAAACCTGTAATAAATCTGTAAAAAAAATTATAATCATTTATTACCATATTGAAAATATATATTTTATTTATAATAACATAAAATTTTAATAACATGTTATTTTTTTAAATATAGCTAACCAATATAGCCAATACTATCGAAGTACAATGTCTTACAGATTGAACAAATTTTACATATTGTCTTACATGTCCTATTTAGCACACCAATTATAGCCAATACAATTGGAGATGCTCTTACCGGGAAACAAAACAATATACACCGGACAATGAACATATTTGGCAAACACATATAGTATAACCACCTGTGTTAGGCCCAAACAAAAATATTTATATAAGATAAATTATAAAATGTATTTGTATTTGTTTATATTTAAGTTGATATAAATTATGTAAAAATTAGTTAATAATATATTTTAAGTATCGGATTGGTTTGGAAATTTTCGGTTCCGTTTCCACCTATAACCAAACCAAAACCGATATTCGGTTTTAGTTTTTAGTTTTTCGGTTTCGATTGCGGTCAAATTTTTTACTAATCGATTTTTAATGTTTCTTAACAGATTCGTTTTCGGTTTCAAATTTATTCGATTTTTTGCTTAGCTCCAGTACCCACTCACCGTTTTTTACCTTCCAAGTAATGGATTAAGTCCTAAAATGCTTTTCTTTTGAAAGAAAGAGTTAATAAATTGACCTTTTTGACATTGTCTAAAATAATTAAATTAAAATTTCAAAATAAAATAAAATTGTATGAAGAATTAGTTTTATATTAATAACTTCAAACTATTTTTTCGAATGAAAATACAAATTGCATTGATTGCTTTGTGCGAACAGTATTTTAAAAGAAAAAAAAGGAAGAAATCATAAAACAGTGAAATTACAAAAAAAAATTAAGAACGTAGTATTTTTGAAAATTCTTCTAACATTATTGGGATCCGGTAAAAATGAAAAAAATGACAAAAATAGCCTGTTATTTAAAAAAATTTAACAAAAATAGAAAAGTAACCGGTTTTAGCCGATTAAATATTCCACTGTCAGTTGGGTATCCCAATTTGTATAAGATACTTCACTGGTAGTTTGATATTTCATATATGGGACAACAGAAGGGTATCTCATATAAACTAACTTCACTAGATAGTATCTCCTATAAAATGAATACTCCACTGACAGTTGGGTATCACATCGGCTAAAGTTGGTCAACTTTTAGAAATCAGTCATTTTTGTTAATTTTTTATAAAAATAGGTTAAATTTGTCATTCACCCGTAAAAATGCATAATATGGAAGATAAATTATTTTTTCTAAAAAAAAGAAATTATGCATATTAAAAATGCATAATATGGAAGATAAATTATTTTTAAAAAAAGAAGAAATTATGCATATTTTATTCTTTTATCAAAGCCCAATAACATTACTGCTATAAAATTGTCGCCACCAGCTTTACATACGCGTAACGCGCACCAAAATCTAGAATGTTCGTTCAAACCGATAGACCAAAACCCGGTGACGTGTCTAATGCCAATCTTAGCCGTTCAAAATAAACGACTTAATTGTGGACCGTTGGATGAATTTTATTCCCGCAAAATAATCTCCATCTCTCTCCTATTTCTTCTCCATCTCTATCTCCTTTCCTTCATTTTTCCCCTCTCCTCCTATATATATAAACGCCTCTCTCTCTCTCAATGTATATATTCATCATGTTTTCGGTTTCGATTTATGTGGATTCTAGGGAGTTTGGATGAATTCAGATCTTGCATCTGCACAACAGTAGAGGTACTCTCTCTCTCTCTCTCTCTCCCTCTCTCCCCTCTCTCTCTCTCCCTCCTCTCTCTCTCTCTCTCTCTCTCTCTCTCTCTCTCTCTCCCTCTCTCCCTCTCTCCCTCTCTCTCTCCCCTCTCTCTCTCCCTCTCTCTCTCTATCTCCCTGTCTTTCTCTCCTCTCTATCTCTCTGTCTACCTCCCCCTCTCTCGCTATTTATATGTATATGTTGTTATGTTTAGGGAGTTGTTTCGATTAGCGGTGTTATATTTATCGGTTGATTGATTCTCTCTATATGTATATGTATTTGCTTGTGTGTATATGTTTTTGTTATGTGCAGAGACTTGTTTCGATCCGTTCTATCAGATTAATTGGATCCTAGAAGTCATGTTTGGTTGATTCGAAAGGTACTTGGTTCAATTTTTTGAATTTTTGTTCGATCTATACATAATTTATCATGTAATTGATCGATTGTATATTTATTCTTATGTATAAATCTAATTGTAGGAGTTTTATATATTTTCAGATATGTTGAATTGGTGAAACTTTATCGAATTTGACCGCAATTGAAGTCATCGGGTTCACCGGTTCACGAAGCAGTTTCGTTGGGCTGATGATTGTGGGAGATGAGATACAATCGGTATACAATTTTACATGTATTATTGTACAATTGTTACAGTCGATTGTGTTGTAGATGTGAGAAAAAGAGAGGCAGAGAGTGAGTCGATTCGTGTTTGTTGTGTCTAGGCCTTTGCCATATCGGGTGCGCTTGAATGGCAGGTCAAACCCTACCTAATAAAATTATTCTTTTGTGTTGATGAAGGGAGATGGTACGGGGTGGTTTTTGCCCGACTCTCCCTTCATCGTGTGTCGCGTCTCGCCTTTACTTTTTTTATTTTCTTGCACCACATTCTTGCACCTGCACCTGCGGTAACTGGCACTTGTCGATTGTTAGAACTGGCTAAATTCGATCAATAAGTTTTATGACATGCTGGATAAAACACGAACGGTGGCTGTGCTGCCGAGCCATTCAAATCAAATCATGGTTGATAAATTCTGGTTGACACATCAGGCGGACTGCAAAATCCTTTCAAATCAAAACCTATCAACCTGGCAGATTAACATGATTGAAAACATATTCAGTTTCTGATAAAGATTAACAACGGTCAAGCAACTACATCCATTGATTACAACCGTATCCATCTATTTCCACATGATTCTTCAGCTAAGGTACCAATATCTTTTAATCATCGCAAGTTAATGATAATTTTGCAGTTTATCTTTGTAATATTTGTACTACAGTAAATTCAAGCTTAATTTTGCATTTTTATGTATTTTTGTTAGGCATTAGCTAAATTGTCGCAAATTATCTCCTTGAGTATTTGAATTCTTAATGACAGTAGCTCCCCTCCCTCCATTACATTTGTCGTAGTAAATGTCAAGTACTTTTTAGCTTTTATTTTCAGTGTTGCATTTAATTTATTGTATTAGTACTTGGACGAAAAATATGGACTAGATTTTATGTTATTATGATACGGAATTGGAGATATTGCTTTGCGAGGCTGTATGGTTTTTTGCTGCTGAGAAGATGAGAGCCTTTGCAAATTCTGAAAGGAAGCATTTGCTTGTAAAAGTTTAAAACTCCCATGTGTGGGTTTATTACATTTGATTAATGTACTTTAAATTGATATTTATGTACTTTATGAATGGAATTATGAAGTCTAGATTTTTGCAGCAGGAGCTGGTATCTGATCTTCAATTGATCATAATTGGCTAAAGATTACAATCTTCACATGTTCGGTGGAACCTGACTATCTTGCAAAGCTTTGGTAATTGTAGTATTATTCGACTGCTGTAACTTTAAAACAAAGGTATTGGAAAATTTTTGAAAGCAATCATTTAATCTAATTATTGAGTTGCAAGTTTATGTTTGGTAAAATTGTTCTTTCGATTCAGCTAATTACTGATTTAAGTTTTTGCTTTGGGGAACATCATGTTGTTCCTCCATATTTCTGTGCTGCATAAACCGTAGTTGTTATTACTGCACATCTACTTTGTAACTTTGTCTGCGGTTACAGTGAATTTGATGGTGTTTGCTGAATCAACGTTTAATGGCGAGTTCATGTATTGGTAATATTTGTTTATTTGTTTATATCTCGATTAATTATCTGTAGAATTACGATCCACAAGACCCCTCCGTTTTATGTCATCATCCGAAGAGGATTGAACTTTTATTCTAAATGAACAGGGGAACAGAACTTAGATGAAGGGACTAATTAATTTTTTCCCAAGTTTACATAATCGATACTGCACAGTATTTTAACCTAGTGCTTTCTTGGATAAAAGATTTACAGTGTAAAATGTTGCATGTTTTTATTGTTAATCTTCAATTCATATATATTGAACATATAAAGAAAACCAGATTTTATTTGCCAACAGAAGCCCGGATATTGTTTTTTTTGCATCTCTTTGGCACCAAAGTTCAATGTTCTTGGCTGTTTTAAAATTCCTGGGATAATAGATTTGATCATAGGTAACAGATTTGTTCTTGTTTCTTCTGCTTGGTTAACCCAATTACACGGTGCAATTTGGTGCATGGGAAAAGAGCTTATTTTCTCTATTGATCTGTTATCAAAAAAGTTAATTTGGAGACTATACTTGTTTATCATTACATGCCTGCTGAATTTTTTTGATAATTGAAATAGTTTTGTTCTTTGATGAATATGCATGATAGTTGATACAACTTTTATGTTTTGCCAGCTGATTTTTTTTAATGATCAAAATAGTTATGTTCTATGATGAATCCCTAAGCTCAAAGTTGGAAGAGCGCTCAAGCATTTTTCATGTTTGAGAGGTTGGTGGTTCAAGTCCACCTGGATTCTGTTGCAGTTTTTCGAACTAACACTGTTTATAAAATCGGATTGTCTATCCTGTGCTACAATAGGTTTCCCAATAGTAGTATCTATTTTCTTTTCTGGTTGTTGAATCACAAATAATGATACAAATACAATTGACAACCTCTTTTTAGCGGGGTTCACGGCCTTATTTATAGAGTATCCAATGGGTTAGATTTTTGGGCTTTGCTCTTTTTTGTGTGGGAGATTAGAGCTTACTCGTTTATCAAGAAGAATTTGTGAAGTTTTTTTGAGGAGATTTTGTGAGACTTGATAGCTCGTAATTCTCAAATTTCTAGTTTAGTTATACTTCACGAGTTGAATCAATAATTTGAGGTTGTGCCACTCTAATTTGTGTGGAGATTGATGATATAAATTTATAATGAGGTAGTGAGGCGAATCTTTGTATAATTTGTATACGGAGATGATGATATAATGAAAATCAAACTTTAATTGAATTAAAAATATGAAAATCTAATTAAATGAATTGAACTAGAATTTTGTTCGAAAGCCGTTCAGATTGACCTACAGGCACTCTGACCGGAACAAACAATTGAAAAGAGAAAGCTTGAACATTGACTTCGAGCACTATTTATACTAAGCAATCGACTGTTATTAACAATCAAAAGTGTGTATTGACAAACGTGTCTAATATAAATAGGAAATATTTTTAGGGACGGAGGGAGTATAATTTATTGATTGTTGGATAAATGGTGACGGTTCCTTATTAAAATGGTTTAAAAAAAAACCTAAAATACAGAAGCGTATATTTTTTTAAGCCTCGACAAATATTTTATTTATTGTGCATTTTGTAAAAATATATTTATGTATATTTCTTTTTAATATCCTATTTGCATATTTTATTAACATTCCAGCTACAAAATTGCCGCCACCGCCAACAGATTTTACATACGCGTACCAAAATCTAGAATGTTCGTTCAAACCGATAGACCAAAACCCGGTGACGTGTCTAACGCCAATCTTAGCCGTTCAAAATAAACGACTTAATTGTGGACCGTTGGATGAATTTTATTCCCGCAAAATAATCTCCATCTCTAACTTCTAATTCTTCTCCATCTCTATCTCCTTTCCTCGTTTTTCCCCTTCTCCTCCTGTATATATGGAGTTTGGATGAATTCAGATCTTGCATCTGCACAACAGTAGAGGTATTCTCTCTCTCTCTCTCTCTCCCTCTGTCTCTCTATCATCTGTCTTCCCCTCTCTCTATCTCTTTCTTCCCTCTCTCTCCCCCTCTCGTCTCTCCCTCTCTCTGTCTCTGTCTCTCTATCATCTCTCTCCCCCTCTCTCTCTCTTTCTTCCCTCTCTCTCCCTCTCTCGTCTCTCCCTCTCTCTGTCTCTGTCTCTCTATCATCTCTCTCCCCCCTCTCTCTATCTCTTTCTTCCCTCTCTCTGCCCCTCTCGTCTCTCGTCTCTCCCTCTCTCTCTCTTTCTCTCCCTCTCGCTCTTTCTCTCCCTCTCGTTCTTTCTCTCTCTCTCTCTGTCTTTATATGTATCTGTCTGTTGTATGTTTAGGAAGTTGTTTCGATTAGCCTTGTTAGATTAACCGGTCGATTGATTTTTTCTATATATGTATGTGCTTGTGTGTATATTTTTTTTTTGTTATGTGCAGGGCGTTGTTTTGATCCGTGCTCTCAGATTTATCCGATTAATCGGATCTTAGCAATCGTGTTTGGCGGATTCAAAAGGTACTTAATTCGATTATTCTTTTAATTTTGATTTATATGTCATATATTTATTTGATTAATTGTATATTTACGGTCATGAATGAATTTAATAGATGGAACTTTGTAATCGCAGATGATGTTGATTCGGTGATACTTTCTCGAATTTGACATTAATTGAAGTCATCCGGTTCGCGGAGATGGCCTAATGATTTTCGGTATACAATTCTGTATGTATTGTTGTACTATTGTGACAGTTGTTGTGTTGTAGATGTGTGAGGTAGAGAGGGAGTCCATTACGAGAAAAATGTAGTTGTGTCTAGGCCTTTGCCATATCGGGTGCGCTTGAATGGCAGGTCAAACCCTACCTAATATAATTCCTCTTTTGTGTTGATGAAGGGAGATGGTACGGGGTGGTTTTTGCCCGACTCTCCCTTCATCCTGTGCCGCGTCTCGTCTTTACCTTTTTTTTTTAATTTTCTGGCACCACATTCTTGCACTTGCACTTGCACCTGCTCCTGCAGTAACTGGTACTTGTCGATGGTTTAGAACTGGCTAAATTTGATCAATAAGTTTATGCTAAGCTGGATAAAACACGAACGGTGGCTGGGCTGCTGAGCTATTCAAATCAAATTGGGGTTGATAAATTCTGGTTGACAATCAGGCGGACTGCAAAATCCTTTCAAATCAAAACCTATCAACGTGAAAGATTAACATGATTGAAAAATATTCAGATACAATGTTTGAGCAACTACATCCACTGATTACAACTGTATCCAACAATACGCACATGATTCTTCAGCAAAGGTACTAACATCTTTTGAGCATCACAAGCTAATTATAATTTTGCAATTTGCCCATCTTTGTAAATTTTATATTTAACAGCCACTTCAAGCTTTATGTTGCATAGTGATGTATTCTCAATAGGCGGAAGCTAAATTGTTGCAATTGTCTACTCATGTTTTCATTTTTGATGACGAGAGCTCACCCTTCCTCATCTACATTTGTCTTAGTTCATGTCTTCCTTTCTAGCTTCTATATTCGGTGTTACATTTAATTTATTGTACGAGTACTTGAATAAAAAAATGAACTAGAATTTATATTATTATTATTATATGGAGTTGGAGATTCTGCTGGGTGAGGCTATATGTTAGCTGCTGCGAGGGTCTTGATGGAACAAGAGCCTTTGCAAACCTCGGACAGAAGGAAGCATTTGTCTGTAGATGTTTTTAATCTCCCTTCAGTATTACCATTGATTAATGTACTTCAAATTGATATTGATATACTGTATGAAAGAAATTATGAAGTCTTCACATTTTTGCAGCAGGAGCTGTAAAAATGATTCTCAAGTGATTATAATTGGAGAAGGATTACAATCATATGTACAGAGGCATTTGGCTATCTTGCAATGCTTTGGTAATTGTAGTATTAACTTCAAATCAAAGGTATTGAAAGAATTTTGAAGGCAATAGTTGCATCTAATTATTGAATTACAATTTATCTTTGGAAAAATGTTCAAATGTTCTTTTGATCTAACCTTTAACTGATTTAAGTTTTTGCTGTGGTGAACATCATGTTGTTCCTCACTTCCGTGCTCTTTATTTGTAAATGACTATTGCTATATGTACTTTGCAATTTTTTCTGCGATAACAGTGATTTTGATGGTGTTCGTTGAATTGAGGGTAATGTATTGGTTTTATTTGTTTATATTTTGGTTTATCTTGCGGAATCACGATCCACCAGGGTAATGTATTGGTTTTATTTGTTTATAGCTCGATTCATTATCTTGCAGAATCATGATCCACCAGTCTCCCTTGTTGTGTTATCATCTGAAGGGGGATTGAACTTTTCTTTTGAATGAACGGGGGGACAAAACTTAAATGATGCAACTAATTAATATTTTTTCCCAAGTTTTACATAAGTGATCATACTGCATAATTTTTATTCTAGCGTTCCTGGATATTCTCAAATTATGTTATATGAACCTTAAGATTTACAATCGTCTAAAATGTTACATGTTTTTGTAGTTAACTTTCGATATATTACTAAACATATTGAGAGAAACAGATTTATCTTTGCCAACAGAAGCCCAGATATTGTTTTTTTTTTCAATTAGCACCAAAATTTACCTTCCCTGCTTCTGTTTTAAAATGCCTGTTTTAACAGATTTGTTGAAAGCCTTTATTTTCAAAAATTGGATTAAATGATCAGTCTTTAGTCTCTTCAATATATTTTGTTTCTTCTACTTGGTTAACCCAATGATATGTGCAACTTGGTGCATGAAAAAAAGAAAGCATATTTCTATATTAATCCGTTGATATCAAAAACATGAATTTGGGAATTAAGGAAATGTATGCTTGGTAATACAACCCGTTGTCTTGCATGCCAACTGAACCTTTTGATATGAATCCATAAGCTCAAAGTTGGAAGAGCGCTCAACCATTTTCCATGTTTTGAGAGGTTGGTGGTTCAAGCCCACCTGGGTTCTGTTGCAGTTTTCCGAACTAAAACTGTTTATAAATCATATTCCCTCAATCAATTCCAATTGTTTACATTTCTGAGCAAATGTCCGGCGCGCATTTTAAGGTACATAAAAAGTATAGTTATGTAACTTATTTTTATAATTTTCTTTTTCTGAATAAAAGTTGAATGTTTTAATTTTTATTCAGAAAAATAAAATTGTAAATTTTTTTTACAGAACTATACTTTATATGTGACTTAAAATTCGTGTCGGACACTCTCTAAAAAATGTAAACAATTGAAAGAGACGGAGGGAGTATATATTATCTTCATCCATCCACCTTTTATTGGGCCAATATATGCCTCCAGATACATGTTCATTCTATATGCCTCTAAATCTGCTGGTTTCTATGACACTTGATACAGATCACCAGCCAGGGTAAACACCAAATCGAGAGGGCGCTGGCCTCTGCTATGTGGCACAGAGAACAAGATCAGGTGTCCGAAAAGGTTCTCTCTCAGAGGACGAGACCAGGTTTTCGAAAAGGTGCTATCTCGGATCTTTACCAACAGTAAAGGCATACGGTTGATTAGCGGTCTACATTTAAAGGGAATGAATGTCTCTGAAGGCCAAAACAGAGCCAATGCCAGAAAACTAACTTATTTTTTTAAACGCGGATCAATGTCATGACAGAACTCAAATGGCGCAAAACACAACCTTTGAAAACCAACGAGTGGCTTGCCTACAGAACGTATCGCCACTCTAACATGGCAAATTTCAAAGACGGTGATTTTGGCAGGGACCTTACACTAATACTCTCACAAAAGCATGCCTTCACCCTCAACCTCTTGTTACCAAGAAAAAAAAGCGGTATCCTACGGTAGATACACAATTTGAACATAGATTTGAAAAGTACACACAAGATTCATTTGGAGGCTAATTTAAGAACATATCATTTATTGATTTTTGTGGTAAATGGGGATGTAAACCCATCAAAATGTGTTAATAAAAACCTAAAGACAGAAACTTGGGAGGATTCCTTCAAAAAACAAAAAACCAGATTTTTGGAACAAGTTCCAGCAAGACAAAACAAAGCACAAGACTCGAACTATATCCAAACAAAGATCACTGAATTACCAGAACCTGAGGAACAAGTTAAGACGGACCAAACACAACCAGACCAACCGCCTCAGTGGACTAACAGCCAACATCAATGCCACAAAAATGATAACTTGTACGCATGACACATTGCGCCAAATAATCCCCAAATCCCTGTAGAGTCACAACCCGACTGAAAACCAGTACAGGGCCATACACTTCCTGGAACATGGCCCCTTGACCACAGGAAAAACAACTCAAATTCGACTCTCCAGGAAATTATGAAGATATGCACAACCAGAAACAATGCGCTCCAGGTTCTTGCAAAAACTAAAGAATAGCTGAAGACACCAATAGCGACATACTAAGAGTACCCACGCATGGATGAAACAACTTGCTGCCATGCTTATAAATAGAACAATCAAGACTCCGAGATGGAACAAGACAGGTGAAAAAGTCCAGAACTCGCTATAGGAATTAGGAAGCATATCGGGGTTAAAAAAATGATCATTCGAGATAGAAATGCCAGGACTGAGCAACTTATCGCAGAAGAACGTGATGGCATAAAAAACAACCCACATGCTGGTATTTCTCGAGAAAATGCAACTAGCCCCACAATACAAAATTCCAGGGACCTTGTTTATGAAGACACCAACACAACGGCTAAACAAGTCCCAAGTACACTGAAACAGATTAGAAAACAACTGCATCTATTACCAAAAAGCGCAGCACCATCACCATCCACTGCCTGACACATTTCTGCACCATCGATTTTAATTCAGCAGAATAACACCTCATAAATCTGCAATAACCAATCTGTAGCAACATGACAGGACACCGCAAAGCAATAGATTTGGCCCACATGAACCCCCGCAGAATCATGAACCTGAGTGACATAAAGCTTATAAACGCGCCAGCACAACTCTAAACCAAAGGAATACTTGCAAACAAAATTTTCTGTGCAATGTGAGGTTTGCAAATCTGGTGAAGGCAGATTGAGACACAAGACATAAAACTAGGCAGAATAAATTTCTAGTCACGTAGTAATAAGGATATGAGTTCCAAGGGACTCACAATTCCAAGTTTCCAACCACAGTACTACTAAGAGCATTAAAACAATGCTATTAATCACATATATAGAGCATTAAAACAATGCTTTTAATCATGTACCAAAACACACATCCCAGACACTTCCCCGATAAAATTCAAGGTGCGCTTGACATTTTTAAGACCCTCCTAATACCTCATCAAAATAACTAGTTCTATAATATCATCATAAGAAAATACATTCATACCTGAGAATCTGTGATAAGAACTAGGTGGTTAAGCATATCATGCTTTATGAAAGGTTCTAGGACTTGCAATCCTTGAAGACATACAACGGTGTGCTATGGACCCAACCCAGCTAAATTATGTACAACCAAAGCTCAATCTTCCACAACAGCTAGAGCTGATACTGGTGCGGATAACCCTTGCATTTTCATCATACACAAATACTTTGATGGTGGAATAGCACCAGCTTTTACACACAGATCAACTACAGCTGGGGCATGACCATAAAACTCTCTACGTGTATTAAGAAGGAGAGGTGGATCTTGAGGTCTACGAAACCACACAACCTTCGGAGGAACCAAATCATCCACTTTTGCTTTTTTCCAAAAATGAGTTCCCCGCCAGCTCTGGTATTTAAACACACCACAAAGTCGTGCTCGGTGACCAGATGGCCCCACATGAACTTCTGAACAATGTTCACAGACCTTTGTAGGATAGACCAATAACAACTTCTGAACTCCGGACTTAACAGTCTCCCATGCGCTCAATGTTCCTCGTGCTACAAACCTCTGATCCTCTACAGACAAAGTTGCATCTCCAACAAATGAATTCACATCTGTGTCAAAATTCAAGTATCTCAAAAATAAACCTTCATCATATTGAAAAGCCCCTGCCTGTAAGCACAACTCAACAACTGCAGGGACACGGTCAAAATCGAACCTCTCTTGATGCTCAATCACATTTTGGAACATGTGCTTAAGATGAAATGTTTTCACAGGAACAATAATATCATTCAATCTCCCTTTAACCCATTCATGTTGCTGATTCTTAGCACGGTGTCTATAACCACCACAAGTCTTTATTAAATGTCCTTTCTCTCCAATATATACTTCCGGACAGAACCTGCCAAGAAACAAGAACAATTCAGACCACACGCCATCCCTAAGCTGACATTCTGTTTGTTATGGTCATTCAATATAAGCAATAAATATAATATTCATCTTAAATCAATGATATATGGAAAATCCAGAATTTAGTAAAAATAACAAGAAGCGTGCAACAGAAAGCCGAGTTTGGTACGACTAGAGAGTGACACCAATATTGTTCGACAATAGAAGTGTTCTGATAAACAAGTTGGTGAATTAAATCAGAGGCAACGGAACAAAATATGTACTATTTTGTGGATATATATTTTTAAACTTCCTTTCTACATTAAATTCCTAACTATGTGAACTAGAGATCAAACGGTCAAACCAACTAATCTCAAAAAATATATATATGCTCCAATCTCCTTCCTACTCATTCTCTTCGCAACACTCACCATAAAAAATATGCACTATCTCAAATTTTCTCCCATCATCCTTTTTCTCTTATAATTTTGTTCAAATTTGTTCAATCCCTTTCTTTGATGTTCGCTTCTCGTCGGAGCATTATGCTTTATTTAGTTCAAAGGAATGAACTTTATGGCGGGTAAGGGGTAAACTAAATTTTATAAATCCTTTTTGATAAATAATCATTATATTCATTTCGAAACAAATACAACAATCTTGTTCCATCTAACAATTACTCAAAAAGTATGAGCTTTAGGCTCATTTTACACATTAAAAAGGCATAAATGAAGCTAATTTCACAATGCAAACGAAGACCATCACATTTTAATTAAAAACCATATCTTGTAAATGAAAAACTAATACATAACCATAAACATTGAGAGAGAAAGACAGGAAGTAAGAGAGAGAGAGAGAGAGAGAGAGAGAGGGAGGAGGGGAGAGAGGAAAGAGAGAGAGAGATAGGGAGGGAGGGAGAGTGGGAGAGAGAGAGAGATAAGGAGAGTGGGAGAGAGATAGGGAAGGAGGGAGGGAGAGAGAGGGAGAGTGGGGGAGAGAGAGGGAGAGAGAGAGAGAGCGGGGGGGGGGAGAGATAGGAAGGGAGGGAGAGGGGGAGAAAGAGAGAGTACTTGCAAGCCCAGAAAGGAACAAACTGAAGAAGTGTAGAAACCCCTTGAATCAGAAGAACTCTAGCTTTAAGAACATCTTCAGCAACAGGAATCATAGCTTTAATTGGATAATCTTTAGCTCTATTATTTATTCTTTCAAGAATCATTGGTCTTAATTTCTTCAAATCCACCTTTCTCTTTGGTTTACTACTATACATTCTCATCAACCCACCATCTTTCATCGCCGGCGCCGTCCAAAACCGCCATATTTTCCGGTGAGTTCTCAAAATCGAACCCATCTGTCTCATTCATTCAATTACAAGACTTCAAGAAACAAACAGTGTAGGCTTATGTCTTTTTGCAAATAGACTGGGCCTTTATTGGGCCTTCTGTCGATCTTAATGAATTGGGCCTTTACTGGGCCGATCTTTTTTAATTGGGTTATCCGGTAAAGAAAAAAAAGAAACGTATACGTTTTGTAAGTATCATCAGATCTATAGATGCACAAAAGACCCACCGGGTCGGTTTTTGATCGGGCCTTTAAAAGCCCGGACTTTGACCGTACCGAACTTTTCGGACTTTGATTTTGACTAGGCCGGACTGGGCTTTCTGAAAATGTGAAAGCTCGTTTAGGCCCTCGAGGCGGGCCTAACCGGGCTTTTTTCCGGGCCGGATCGGATCGGGTCGGATTTTTTCTAATTTAAATCGGATCGTAAAGATGTATTAATTTGCCTGAAATATTTTATGAAAACATGACTTCGTTGAAAATATTTAAGTTCGACAAAAAATAAACATGTTTATAGAATAATATGTTTTATCAATTGTTATCCAAATATATATAGTGTACTTACTTTATCTTCTTTCATTATTCCTACAACAAATTATATTTATATATATATAATATTGCATTTACCCTGTGAAAAATCATCTTATATGGAAAACAATGGAGAGTTCATTGTTTTTATTATAGAATCTCATCACAAATTGTAAAATATTATTTCAAAAAATATAAAATTCGATACTAATGTAGAATAAATATAATAAAAATATCAACAATTAAAATTACTTGATTTTAAAAATATAGGATCGAACTTGACTGAGTTTTGACCGGATCAGCTCGGATCAGATTTTCGGGCCCAGACTTTTTTATCTGATCTGATGTTGTTGGCCGGACCACTCGACAAATTGGTTGATATAGATGGGTGATTATTTAAAAGGTGAGGTGGGTTATGGACCATCTTTACCAAACACAAATTAATATTTTCATATTTTCAAACTCGACGAGATAGTTCAACTGCTCAAGGATTACTCCATTCGTCACAAAATACAAGTTTTTTTAAATTTTTACGTGTATTTTTAGGTGAATAAAAAGTGTAGTTACACAAATTATTTTTAAAATTTTATTTTTTTGAATAAAAATATATATTTTTTTTAATTCAAAAAAATAAATTTTAGAAAAAATATGCGGAATATAACTTTTATACACCTTCAAGTACGCATAAAAAATCAAAGAAATATATATTTTGGGACAGGGAGAGTAAAAAATTATCATATAAGTTCGAATTTTTAGTTATACATACTTATTTTTTTTGATAGTGAGCCGAGACCCGCTTATATGTATTCATAAATTAAAACGAAAAAATGATAAAAATAGCCGATTTTTGAAAAAAATTAACAAAAATAGTCATTCTGAAAAAAGTGGTCAATTTTGACTGATTGAATACTCCACTGTTAGTTGGGTATTCCAATTTGGGTATCCCAATTTGTATAAGATACTCAACTGGTAGTTGGGTATTTCATATATGGGATACTCCAGTGTCAGTTGGGTATCTTGTATAAAGTGGATACTCCACTGACAGTTGGGTAACACATGGACTAAAGTCGGCCAACTTTTCAGAAATTGGTTATTTTTGTCAATTTTATATAAAAATTGCCTAAATTTGTCCTTCACCCAATTCAAATGCAGCAAATATTTTTTCATATTTTTTTATTATCAGAATATAATAAATTTCACGACACCATCTTAAAAAGATTTTGAGAATGAATTCACGATATCTAAACTGCTGCGTTCACAAACACGTTAGTAACGAAAATTTGGTCAAATTTGAATTGAATATGAACACAAATTGATTCCCATTTCTTGGAAATTATAAAAAGTTGAAAAAAGGATCACAAAAAGACCAGACTCATCAAAGCACACATTACTTGACTTTACTGCTTTATTAGTGGCCAGGCTAGGCTTCTCTATGCTTCATTGGACCAATTTCCCATTCACCAAATAATTCTTTCTCGAAAGTTTTACGCCTTACTCCCGAGTTTTAAAAAGGAAGGAAAGCAAGTGAAAGGTAAATAAAGTTGTTTCACTTCCCTCCGTAATCGTACTTCCGAGTTTTTAAAAGGAGCGAAAGCAAGTGTTATTGAATGCAAATTTAACAATCTTTCACTCCAAAAATGGGATGAAAGTACTTTACCTCATAATCACTTACTTCCTTCCCATTTAAAAACTCGGGAGCAAGCCGTTAAATACCTGATCCGTTTATCCCAATTTATTTGTTTAGTTTGACTTTTACATGTAATTTAAGACGGATTGATCGAATAATTTCATTAATTATTTTTTAATTTTTCTTTTGTGAATAAAAATTGAAATCTTAAATTTTATTCATAAAAAAATTGAAAAATAATCAATGAAACTATGTGGTTAATACACCTTGAATTACGTATAAAAGTCAAACTGAACGAATAAATTCGGATTGAGAAAGTATTTCTCATAAAATCTGTATATACTTTATTTACATTGTTCTAGAATTTGACCAATTTTTTAAATTATAGATCTTTCACAATACTTAATCGACCCGATAAATCAATCAATTTTTTAGAAATCGTTGAAAAATTACAAATTAGTACAGTAATCGATTAGTTTTCAAATCTGGCATTATAGGAATTATAATAAAAAAAGATCCTTAATTAATTACATCCTTTGACATTTTAACAAGAATAAAGCATTGTTCTAAAATTGCGGAAATCGACATTATTCGATATAGTAACATTTCAGTGATTAATCGGATATCGGTGATTAATCGGATTAATTGATCGGATATTTTTAATAAAATAGAAAAATAATTAATGTATTAAAGTAAATATATTAATTTTAAAAAAAATGCACTATTAATCAGATTAAAAAATCGAATCGACATAACATATTAAAATGGGGGTGATTAATCGATAAAATCGATAATTTTTAGAACTGACAAACAAAACAAAGTACAAAAAAATATAAAAATATAAAAATAGTTCTCGAGTGTAGCTTAATTTAGCAATCACCACCTAACCTACAGTAAAAATATCTCATTTCATATATATACATACACATATTTGTATCTATACACACACCCATTTTCTCTCTCTCGATCACTCTCTCTGTGCTGTTCTCCTGTCCTCGTGGAGAAGAGCTAGTTTGGTCTGATCATTGTATCTATCTCTGTGTTTATATTCTCACCTGTCTGAAATCATCTGAACATTATCACAACACAAGTGCTTCAGTTCAGCAATCTCTCTCTCTCTCTCTCTCTCTCTCTCTCTCTCTCTCTCTCTCTCTCTCTCCCTCCCTCTCTCCCCCTCTCTCTCTCCTCTCTCTCTCTCTCTCTCTCTCTCTCTCTCTCTCCTCTCTCTCTTCTCTCTCCCTCCCCCCCTCTCTCTCTCCCTCTCTCTCCCTCTCTCTCTCCCATCAAGACTTTTCATCTAAGGTACATTTCTACCCTTACAGTACATACCATTTTCCTTGTTTTACTTATTATCTTACACTTTACTGTAATTATCATTTTATTTATTTAAATTATATTTTTGATGCAAATTTATTTAAATTACATGACTGTGTTTATACATGTTTGTGATAGATTTTTGCGATGGGGTTGTGATTGGAAGCTGTTATTTGTTCCTAGATCTGTGGGTTTTGTGTAAAGTTTGGATCTTGATTAAGTCCTAATGGTTCTTGAAATTAGGGAAATGTTGAATATTATTATTTAATTAATATTGTGTCTAATATTATTTTTACTGATAATTATTAAAATGATGTTTGATCAGCATAATTGTTCACTTGCTTTTGACATGATTTGAGAGATACATTTGGTTTTGATCATAGTATAAATCTAATAACAAGGTTTAGAGCTGTGATATGAATTGACAATAAATTGAATCGAAAAAGCATGTACTTAATGATACTTTTTGGAAATGTACTAAATTGAATCGAAAAAGCATGTACTTAATGATACTTTTTGGAAATGTACTAATGGCCTTTTGAGTTTTGTTAAAGCTCACATGAAACTTGTAATTTTGGTATAATTTGCATTAATTCTAATTCCGGGGGAGTAAGAAAAGACTAGAAAGTTTACTCTATATGCCAAATTTTAGTGGTTTATTTGTCTCAAGTGGCTTTTCTCTTGGTCATATATCTGGATGATCATAGGTTGGAAAAAAAATTAGTTTTGGTGACCGACTGACTGGTTACATTTTTAAAGTATTTTGCAGTAGTTTATTTTATTTATAGTTTACAGTGTTAAAATTCTACGTTATCCATGATAACATTGTTTTTGCTATTGTGTAAGCCGTAAGGTGTTTGTCACTTAAATCTTTGAGGTCCTCTAATCTATGTTATATTGGGTATGTGGCATGTGTCTATGCATTAGATTTTAGTGTATACGCGGATGGGGAGTGATAATTCTAGTTTTAATTAGATTATGATATGCACCATGTACTAGTAAGGCATTTTAAAGTATATGGTGGTCGGGATTACTATACTTCTAGCACTCATTGATATGATCCTGACTAGACCATATTGTGGGATTGCCTACTATAACATATCAAAATTCAGGGGAAGTAAGCTCATCATTGCTTTGGCATTTTTGCCATACATAGAGTATAAAAAAATTCTTTCATGAAACATGTCTATGTTTCTCGCCACTTGTTGAAAATCAGATCATGGCAGCCTGTATGTGATCGGATTTTATAAATGCAAAACCAGTTTTAAATTTTATTCATGATTGCAAAAGTTAGATTAGACTACTAGCTCATGGAATAAGCAATTAAGTTTTGCAAAAAGAGTGCGTTTGATATTATGTTACATGAACTTGGATTGAGTATCTAGTCACACATGGGGACAACTTAGGTGTACGGTTCTTACAAGAGAACAGAGAAAGTCCTCCACCCCCATACCTCTTATCTTAGATCCAAATATGGTGGTTGTGAAGTGAATGGTGTAAGTTGTAACTAACTCAAGCCTGATGTACTACTCGAGTTAGAGAGTAGAGACAACTCTTTCGAGTGTGTTCTAGCAAATCGAACTGCATTAAGGAAGAGATTTTAGGCATGTAAACTTTCTTGTGATTTAGTACATATACTGAACAATTTGAAGTGACCCGCTGAATGCATATTTTCGGTTAGTATTGCCATTGTTGGGATCCTGGATTTAAATCTTGGTTACTCTTTGTTTTGGTCTTACAAACGGAGATGCTTGTTACTCCCTCTGTCCCTTGAAGATTGAACAGGTCAACATAGCACAACAATTAAGAAACTAGCAGCTGACTTACTGTAATGCACTGGCGTCCACATGTTTGTGTTGTACTTTAATTTAATGAGTTTGGCTTTGTATGCTTTCTAAGAATGCATTTTAAAATATTAAAGTTGTTTTTTGAAAAGAGAAGTTCAAGTATTTTGGGACATCCAAAAAAGGAAAGTGAGTCAACCTTTACGGGACAAGGAGGGAGTATAAGATTAAAGAACTGGCAAGTCATTGCTTGTGATGTCTGTTATTATAATGTTTTGTATGTTTCCACTTTGCAGAAAATGTTTCGCCGTAGGAATGGTTCTCATGCATCACAGGAGAAAGAGAATAAAGAGGTTCTGCCTGAGGTTAAGGTAATAGCAATTTTTGATTATTAAGCATTAGGTCTAAATGCAGATGTGCATTCACTTTCTATTTTAAGTATTAGAAAGTAGATGCTAAACATGTATAATAATAGTATGTCCTTTCTATAGATTTTTTTGAGTACCTTGCAATGTTTCACTAGCTTTAGTCTTGCTCAGATGTTTATGTAAATTTTACTAGACTCGATGATATTTTGACTACATACAATACTTCCATAGATAAATAATTCTGTTGCAGTCAATTTTGGCATGCAGTGTGACAGCCCCGGTCAAATTTTTAAGTACAATTTAGTGAAACTAGTTTTAATTTGTATAGTTTTACACCACTAAATATGTGCATGTTATAGCCTTCTAGGGGTGGTTGGAGTGATTATTCAATCAAAATGTACATAAAGAGGATAATGATGTTGCATTCGAGATGCTCCAAGGAGTGGAGCTGAAAGCTTATGGTCTTTATTCTGATTATATGTGGCATGTAGTGATGCCTTTTGTTACAACTACTGACCAAGGTGAATATCTGCAGCCACTTAGTAACTTTTGTGTCTGTACTCTGTAGATCAATGAGCTGAGAGTTGCTCTTGGCCCACTATCAGGGCGCAGTTTGCGATACTGCACAGATGCTTGCTTGAGGAGATTCTTGGAAGCTCGCAACTGGAATGTTGAAAAAGCAAAGAAGATGCTCGAAGACACTCTAGCTTGGAGAGCAACCTACAAGCCTGAAGAAATCCGCTGGGTAAGTGGGGAATGTTCCCTTATAAGTGAATCTAGTTCACTTTTGTTGACTAATATACTTATCATCATGATCAGATTTTTTTATTATAACAGTTCTTACAACTACCTTTTATATTTTGGTTATTGTTATTATGTATTTTATATTATGACATTTTAACCAGCATTATCTTTTTCAATATAATATGTTTCATAAAATTTCAATGCAGCACGAAGTTGCCAGTGAAGGCGAAACAGGAAAACTGTTTAGAGCAGATTTCCATGACCGCCATGGGAGAACAGTTCTTATACTAAAACCAGGATTGCAGGTGACGGATGTTATTTTTTGTATTGCAATTATTGTTATTATTTTATTTTTGATCGAGTCGTGTTGAGAAACCTTTAGTGATGCTTATCAGTGCTGTTCATGTTACAGAATACAACATCCATAGACAACCAGATAAGACATCTTGTTTATCTGATCGAGAATGCGATCCTTAATCTTCCTGAAGGTCAAGAACAAATGGCATGGTTGATAGATTTCACTGGTTGGTCTTTCAGTACTAGTGTGCCGGTTAAATCTGCTAGAGATACTATAAGCATATTACAAAACTACTATCCTGAGATACTTGCTGTGGCATTTTTGTACAATCCCCCAAGAATTTTTGAAGCATTCTGGAAGGTGTGTCTACTTACTGAAATTTAAACCCATTGCAAAATAGAACCTGATTTTATCTTATTTTTTGAAGTAGCCAATTCTTAATAATGGTGTACCACATGCATCACATGTGACGTGGGAAGTATGTGGTATATGGTATACTTTTTCTTCTATGTTTCTATTATGTTTCATTGTACAATGATAGACAAGCTGTAATAGATTACACAGCAGTGGCGTATAGGCCACCAGATATGCTCTTTGGAATTTGTGTATCCCTAAATGCAGAGCTTTATTTTAAGCCTCTCAGTTTCGTCATTAATCCAGTAAATGCTATGTCGTTTGTGCAGGTCGTTAAGTACTTCTTGGATACCAAAACATTTAACAAGGTAAAATTTGTGTATCCAAAGAATAAAGATAGCGTGGAACTGATGAAAACATATTTTGACGTGGAAAATCTCCCGACTGAATTTGGTGGAAAAACCACTTTGAACTATGACCACGAAGAATTCTCAAGGTTAATGGCCGAGGATGATATAAAATCAGCAAAATTGTGGGGGTTTGATGGCAAGCCGAAACCTACTTACTCGGGAGCAGAGGTCGTTCCAGAACCAGAAACCCTTGCTTCTGCTGCGGGCTGAACATGTTTTTGATTGATACAAAGACATAATTTGATAAAATTAACAGAGTTGAGGTCTGGTTCACGCTTAAGTTTTTTCTGGATATGCAATTGAGATGATAATAAACCTTGCTTACTAGGATACCTAGCAGCTATGATCAGTATTAGATCAGTATCAGTGAACTTCTTAGAACAGTATAATTGTTCACTATTATGGCATATTACTACAATGTTATGTTTTCAACTTAAATTGTTCACAGACTACAACATTTTGGCCCCAATTGTCTCTGTGTGTATCAATGCATCATTGTTATATCTATTGCTAAATATCATGTTGTCTATAAATCAGATTAAATGCTCAGTTGTGTGGCAATGATGCACCGGTACATGTTCGAAATCATCTGGCAATGATCCCAGATGCATTTGTCATGCAGCATCTCGACTGCAAGTGCATCATAAATACATTTAGAAGCTTAATGGATCCAATTTGAAAGATAGGTGAATAATATGATGATATAACATAATATATACAGTATACATATACTACTGCAAATTTACAAAACACAAATCAAGCCTGTTCTCAAGTTCCCAGCAGTTTTCAGATATCTGCATTAGTAGCAAACAATACACTGGTAACAATAAAACATACCAAAACGATTGACATTAGAAAAAATGAAAGACTAAAGCAAAATCATAGTTTTCTACAAAATCTCAATGCAGTTAGAATCAGAGAAGACGCCTCTTGAAGGTACGCGAGGTAGTTTGGTATGTACGAACCAATAAACCTACTCCAATTCCGACTCCAAGACAAATGCCAAGTCCTAGACCAACACCAACCCTCACACCTGCATTAAACCATGAGAGTTCTCCATCTTCGCCTTCCATATATTCCTCTCCATGTCTCCAGTACAAACTGCTGCCGTTATTGCTGTAGTCTTCCTCCGTTGCCATTTTGTAATTTCTGTATTCTACTGTCTGAAACTCAGAGCATAACATGTATTTGTTAGTCATTTCCAACATAAGTTATGAAACTTATGCAACCAACAGCTACTTCCCAAAAATAAAAATTTCTGGAAACTTCACTATTTCAAAAATTAGGCGTTTGTTGCTATAAGTACATATACATACATACCTTACATCTTACCTATTCAGACCCTATTAGTGGAAAGGGGCATTGTATATCTGGTTTTGGTTGATTTAATTGGTCTGGAATCGGAAGCTAAGAATTCTGTTTTTTACAAAAGAAAGCGTCACTTTTTTGTTAGTTTCAAATCATTTAATGGCTACTCTTTCGTCTCTCCATACCCATACCGTGTTTTATTCTGCATATCTAGCTAGGCTCTACTAGAAGATATGATGACCATATAAGAATAACAAAACTTATGTTTCTCTTTGTTAATATGGTTAATGACACACTAGGTCAAGCCTGAGAAAATTCTTAATTTCATGAAAACGATTCTTAAACCAAAATGCAGATGCTCTGTAGTCATGTTCTTCAAAAAATATCGAGCTTGACACAACCAGAAAGTGTTATCCCACAACTGAACATGGCTCGACTTTGTGAGGCCAGCATATTTTAATCCCAAGATAATTCAAAGAGAAGAAAGGATGGAAATTAAGTATAACTGGTCCTGTATAATTAATTTTCATACCCCATAACTTCAAGGATAAGATTCCCTGTCCCCAACAGGACAGAATAATGGGCCTTCTGAAAGAGAATATATGTCTCAAAACAGGAAGCATTTTGAAAACCACAAATAGAAGATAGGGTTTTTATTAATTGCTCTGGTGATTCTTGAAACTTGCACCTTACGCCTATTTTTCTATATTTTGGCTCTGTTATCCAAATTTTACATAATTGTGATGATCAGCTAATCTGAAACAACGGATCACAGAATCACTCAAAGCCAACTCCAGGACATGTACTTCAAGCAAAATATAGTTTCTTGGATTTCTTTGAAATTTGGCTTCTCAGTGGGGAGGGGTAAATGGATTATCCGTCCCTAACTCACGTGGAATGGGGGCAGTTTTGCTCCATTTACGTTGGAAATGGGGAGGTGACGGAACATGATATTTGATATAAAGAATTAAAATACACTACTGGACTCCAAAACTTCTACATGAACTATTTCCCGAAGAACACATCTTCAAATGGCCTTTCAGTCCAGGTTAAGGTTATTTACTTTTGAGATTGATAATGTTTCATTTGTCAATGAACAAAAGATACACATGACACACAGTAATAGATTGTGCAAGCTCTAGTGAGGAGGTAGTACATTTAGGAAACGAACAAGTGAAAAAAATTCAGAGATAAAAATACCTGCTGATCAAGCTCAGATGTGTGTTCCTGATTTCCACCTGTGTCATACTCTGGAATTGTACCTAGCATTCCGTTCCTTATATGTTTTTTTCTTAAAGAAAGCTGTATAGTCTTCGTTAAGATGACTGGTGTTCCGGAAAAGGAACCTGCTACATAGACTTCGATGGTTGGTGGCAGTGATTCAGAACCCGAGATTTGTTTCCCCTTCAAAAAGCCAGTGCACGCACTCATCACTGGCTCACAATTCATGCTCCATATTCTGACATTGTTTTTCGACTCCCCACTCAGACCATTTTTATTTGACATCTCAAGAATCCCAGACAAGACTAAATTATCTCTATCAGAAACCTCAAATTTCACACTTCCAGTGAGCCTTACATTAGCTGTACTCACAAATGTAGCTTCTTCGGCTTTCTTATCTACCCGGTCCCTTCTAAGAACACACGAAATACCTTCCGAGTGAATTTTACATCTTGCACCATTCACTTCAAGAATAGTATCAGGACTTAGCGGAATATGATTGACATTTAGAGACTCCGGTGTCGATTCATCCACCAAGAAATTACTAATCCTAACATAAAATACTTTTACATCAAGCCAAGGCAATGACAATTTACTGCAAGACTGGTAAGAAGGGTGCCTAATTATCTGAAGACTCGGATCTCTTGATTTGCCATTACTCAATGTTTCGTAAGAATTCTCCATCTCTGTAAAGCTTACCTGGTTGTACACATCAAACAATCACATCTCAGCAAATTTTGCAAGCGGAAGAGTCCTTTTAAAAACCCGATAATGTTTTTCTCAAACCAGTGAAAAATCGAGAAATTGAACTACTTTGGGACTCCAGAAAAGGGAAACAAGAGAAGCTAACTGAGCAGAAAACCCATATGTCCAAATCAACAAAACAAACAAGAGTATTGCCAGGTAGTTAAGAAACCATATTGTTAGGAACAGAAATCCTTGATGCAAGGGAAAGAGAGAGAATCTTATAACTGAAAGGTGGATGGTCTAATCTAACTTTCTGATCAGACTGATTGAAAAAGTACTTGCCACATATACACTTCTATTTCAAGTAAATACATGTTCATT
Source organism: Apium graveolens (assembly GCF_009905375.1). Taxonomy (NCBI): domain Eukaryota; kingdom Viridiplantae; phylum Streptophyta; class Magnoliopsida; order Apiales; family Apiaceae; genus Apium; species Apium graveolens. The sequence continues at coordinate 259,593,864 of NC_133652.1, read as the reverse complement.
CCATTAGACCATCACACATATGCAAGAAAATAGCAACATAATTCACATCCAAAGTCCAAACTATACAAAAGATACCAACTTTAATAACTAAATCAGATCATGAACACACACACACAGAACAGACTAAAAAGCAACTAAATTCTAGTAAGATAAACACCAACAAGAGCATAAGATCATGTTTGAGCCGGCTTCAGATAACTTAAGATTTTAGATGAACAGATTACTTAACTGAACAAACAATCAATACAATCAAAGAACCAAGATCACAAGTTAGACAAGAAAAACATACCATAAAGTTGACAACAAGAGAGACATGGATCCAAGAACAGGTGAATAGCCCAAAGATTTTTAAAGTTTTAGCTTTTGGCTAAAGTTTAAACTAATGTAAACCAAATGGCCTGCCAATATTTATAATCTCCAACAAGAAAGACTAGGCCAAGGCTGACTGGCTAATGCAAATGCATAAAATATAAAATCTGATTAACAAGTGCTAATTATAATATTAATACATGTGTGTCAAATAAGCAGCCAAAACTACTATACTTGATATCTATTTCCTATATGAATGGAGCCAAAGAAAAATAATATATGTAGGAAAAATTGTTATTTAAAGGTGCTAGTGGTTTCTCAAATTGCTATCAAGTTTTGAAGAAAGAGCTTTTGATATCCACCTCATGACTCGTTGATCAAGATTTATTAGTGGCCCTGAATTGAAATATAATAAAGCAAGAAAACAAATAATAGTATCCTGAAATTCTTTCTCACCTCACACTTATGATTCAGGTAATGACTCGTTTGGGAAACTAGATTTCTTTTGAAATTCTGAATTTGATCAAATAAGGTATTTGGTAATTTGGATTTGAATTTCAGACATTCAAATATTAGTATAAACATGAGATTTAAAATGACAACTCAAATACTGTCATTTGAAATGAAATTTAAGTTTCCAAACGTCCTTCCGTAAACTTCGCTTCATTTATCATTTAGTTCAGTTTTAGTTTAGGTTTATTATGTAAAATTAAATTTCATCAATAAGAATAAGAATTCAATATAAATAAGAATAAGGAGTCTTTATGTCGCGTTACCGGGGACCTCGTTTCAAAAAAATACGCTGCCTGGGAGCTTTACCGGGACTAACTAATAAAAGGCCTAGAGCCGGAAGTGATCTTAGAAACCAATCACGTTCCGGTAAAAAATCTCAATATCGTATTCGTCTAGAAGAAAAACAAAAGTTGCGTTTTCATTATGGTCTTACAGAACGACAATTACTTAAATACGTTCGTATCGCCGGCAAAGCCAAGGGGTCAACGGGTCAAGTTTTACTCCAATTACTTGAAATGCGCTTGGATAACATCCTTTTTTGATTGGGTATGGCTCCGACTATTCCTGGAGCCCGTCAATTGGTTAACCATAGACATATTTTAGTCAATGGTCGTATAGTAGATATACCAAGTTATCGCTGCAAACCCCAAGATATTATTACGGCGAGGGATGAACAAAACTCTAGAGCTCTGATTCAAAATTCTTTTGATTCATCCTCTCAGGACGAAATGCCAAAACATTTGACTCTTCAACCATTCCAATATAAAGGATTAGTCAATCAAATAATAGATAGTAAATGGGTCGGTTTGAAAATAAATGAATTGCTAGTTGTAGAATATTATTCGCGCCAGACCTAAACCTAACGAAAATAAAATAAAAAATCACAAGTGTTCGGACAATTTTGATCCCTTTCGTCGAAGTAAATTAACCTAAGGTTAAGATAAATAAGGGTTTGATCCCGATTTTTCTCCGATTTAAGTATCATAGAACGGGAGGGAGGTTTTCATTCCTTGTCTACTCTTTTACTTTCAGTATTTTCCGTGACACGGCAATCAGGAATAAAATAAATATCAAAGAAAGGTCTAACTGTTTTGTGTTGTAATAGAAATATAGTGCTATTTTCCTCTTTTGGTTAGTAAGATCAGTGAATTATATGAAGGTACAGAAAGAGAGGGATTTGAACCCTCGGTAAACAAAAGCCTACATAGCAGTTCCAATGCTACGCCTTCAACCACTCGGCCATCTCTCCTACATAATGATTATGACCCAAAAACCGAGTGAATAGCGAGCCGGTACTAGTAGATTATTGGATAAGAACGACCAATTAATTATAATTAATTATATTATAACTATAAATATAAAAATTATAACTCTAAAAAAAGATAAATTTTCATCAAAGTCAAAGAAAGATCTTTCTTTTGAGGTTAGGCGGATAAATAGAAAATATGAAAACTGTTAGAAACATTCTATTCATGTTTGCAAAACCAGCCTTCGCCTCTTTTTCTGTTATTTTATTTTATAGCGGTACCGAAGGCAATCACTAAATTCTAACGAATCAGCTGATTGATGGGTCTATTTTTTTTTTGCACTTAGGTTAATGGATCTCTTTAGATCACGATTCTATTTAGACTATAATTCCATATCTTAAGACTTCTCAAATTCCCTTTCAGTCCAGTATTCATAAAAATTATATATATAGTAGATTGTATAGTGTATACCTCTTATGCATACAAAATAAAAACGAGCGGGTTTTTTTTATCATAGAATGGTTATTCGATCTTTTTTTCTTCTTTGGATGAGAATTCAATAAAAAAAAAATCGTTATTATCATTTGTAACTTCAACGAAATTGAATACTTTATTTTGTTGGTATACTACTCCATTTACATTAGGATGAAATCCAATATTTATTTTATTTTTTATTCCTGTCAAAGAGGAACAATTTGAATAAATAGAAATACAGGGCCCATATCTTTTTTATTAATGAATCTGTTTTTATGTTAATTCGTACTGTACAATTCTTTTCTTTGTGGGATCGGTTTACCACGAGAGGTAATGAGAATAATTATAGAATGGATTGCTACCTATGCCTAGATCGCGGATAAATGGAAATTTTATTGATAAGACCTTTTCAATTATAGCCAATATCTTAGTACGAATAATTCCGACAACTTCAGGAGAAAAAGAGGCATTTACCTATTACAAAGATGGTGCGATTTGATTCTTTTTTATTGTTCTCAATCTTTTACGAGAAAGACACATGATTTGGGATCGGGATATAAATAAAAATATTGAAAAAAAAAATCTACGCTTGTTGAAGGTAAAGTTTGGAAATAGAACAATTCCTTCTGTCGTGTATCCTCCATTAATGCAACCTCGGATGCTACGGTTTAATTGTCGACTCTAGTATTGAGCGAAAGGCTACACCTATAGGTTCTGTATTTACAGGTCAATCCTATTCTACCAGTACCAATAGGTCATATAGGGGAAGAAGCACTACACCTAGGAATCAACAACACGAAAACTTTGTTATAAATTATCCCGATCCTGATAAGGGTCGGAACTAACAAGAATGGTAGGGACAACAAACATCCATCTCGTTTGTATTTTGGATACCTGTATAACCATCGAAGGCTGTTGAAGTGACTAATTCCTGGAAATTATAAGGCGTTTAGAACAAATAAATTGTTGGAGTTATCATTTATATCTAGTATCAATACGTTTGATCTTAAGAAAATATCTTTTGCAGTAAGGTTGGCTAGAGATTTCTTGTAAAAACACTGGCCCTGCTCAGTTCATAATGATAATATTTTTATCTTTCTTTTATTCCCTGTTTTATTTTCATTATGCACATAAAAGAGGAGTCGTATGCCTCTAAAGTCTTTATAGTAATCATTATTTTCTTTTTAATAACTATCCAAGTATTATTTATGTTAAGTAGCTTACTTTTGGGAGAGGAAATTGCATGTTTTCTTAATTATGAGAAAATACCATGTCCTCTAATTTTATCCTAATGAATCACAAGGACGGTACAAAATATTATGAGAATTTCTAAAAGATACATTTTATTGGATATTTTTTTTGTAAAAATGTGACTTTTTAGTATTTTATTTGCATAATGTTTTTTAATTTTTTCATGCAAAAATATGATTTTGCAATTAGATACAAACTCGAAAGAATGTCCAAAATACACAATTTTTCAGCTCCAACTGTCCAAAATGCTGATTGGCGGTACGTTCCACCCAAAATACCTACGAAATACGCATTTGGGAGATGCGTATTCAGCTTTCTAAAACTCAGCGTGTTCCCTTTTTGATTTTCAAAGAAAAGGTTCTTCACAAAATTTTAAAAAATTGTACACGCATCTCCAAATACGTATTCAGTGGGTATTTTGGTTATCATATCCCGCCAAACTGTATTTTGGACATTTGCCCCTGAATTGGAAACACTCGAATCATCTTATCTAGAATATGATGGACAGAAATATCATGTCGAAAAATAAGAAAAATGTGATTCTTTTTTTAAGCAGAAAAATGTGTTTCGTGTGTTAAAAATGGGTACCTATCATTTTTCTATTTTTAATATGGAAATGCAGATCTTCTAAAACCACGTACTTATATAATACCTGCCGTCCCACTACATTCTTTACATATTTTTTTTTCGCATGCATTTTAAGATTAGTATAAAGTATAATTTTATAATTTATTTTTAAAAATTTTTTATGTATAAAAGTTTAAATATTATATATTTTTTTTAAAAAAAATTATTAAAATTATTTAGGAAATCATATTTTACGAGAATATTAAAATACGTGCCGATCCCCGTCCATAACGTAAAGAATCCAGTGGTACGGTAAGACTAACATTTTGAAATACATATATTTTTAGGGCCCAATTTCGTAAGATTTTTTTTATAAACAAATTTATTATAGAATGGACTTGGAGAATTGTTTCAGATATACACAAAAAGAGGATATGTGCGTGGACTTTGAAAATATTTATTTATTTATTAATTTACTTAGAGTAGAGTGTACACCTGTATATTGTAATGGACATTAAATTATTAAAACATAGAGACTGAAAATGTTGAATTATTGTGTGTTGATGGAGATATGGGGAGTAGACCCTATTTTCTGAGGATGACTGTGCTTGGATGATATGCAGATATCATATAGAAATATGCCTTATCTAGATGAGGAATTGGAATAATCAAATTCATGTTTACGAGGTAGGTTTCTTGGATTGTAAGCAGGGGTGTACAGAACCCGATCAAATGGACCAAACTGATCCGAACCGACCTTATTTTGACCGATATAAATTGATTTTTTTCTATCCGATACATATTTGGGTTGAAAAAATGTCAACCCTATTTAATTGGGTTGAAAAAATTTCATCCCGATTTAATTGGGTTGAATATGAGTTTCGATATTTTTAAGCCGATCCAATCCAACCCGATTAAAAATATACTTACACGTTAATTTATTAATTTTATAACTAGGATAAGCTCATTTATCTGTAATTTATAACATCAATCCTCAATGTTTAAAGAATATGCCACCGTTTTCGTTTATCGAGTTCAATATTTAAAGTATGTTTAAATGCTAAGTATTGTATTATCACTCTTTTTTGGATGTTTAAGTCATATCTGACATGGATTATTATAATATTTTATTGAACTATTTTCAAGTGTTTTAAACTTTGAGACTTTCTACTTTATTTTATTATTATTAATATTAGTTTTGAATATATATTAAACCGATCAAACTCATCCAAACCGATCCAAACCGAAGTATTACAAATTGGTTTGGGTTACAAATTTAAATGGTTCAGTTTGGGTTGAAAATTTAAAAACCTGAATTAACTGGGCTGGGTTGATATATTCTCTCAACCTGCCCAACCCGATCCGTGTACATTGGTTTCGTATTATTTTTACAAAATTTCCATTACATGCTCATGAGTACTTGATAAATACAGAAATTTATAATTTTAGTATGTTTTGATTGGTTCATTTTTTAGAAAAATAACAAAAATAGTCATTTTTTAAAAATTTTAACAAAAATAGTCATTCTGAAAAAAGTGATCAATTTTATGTAATTGAATACTACACTGTCAGTTAAGTATCCCAATTTGTATAAGATCCTTCACGTAATTGGATATGTCATATATGATATATTCCCCTGTCAATTGGGTATCTTATGGGTTAAAGTTAACCAACTTTTTAGATATTGGCTATTTTTATTAATTTTATATACAAATAAGCTAAATATATCATTTCACCAGCACTTGTATTTAACTTGTATTCAGACCAAATTTATCAATCAAATTGAATCATGCACAAATAGACAAATTGTAGAAAAAATCGTTAACTCTATAACAATACTGGATTTATATCCGTGCGATACTTGGAATGATTATCATTTCTTTATTTGATTTTTTTTCAAATAATATAGTCTATGTTATATCATGTGGGACCCTGTGAGTATTTGACGATCAAACCATACGACTACACCATGGAAACCCTCTCATTTCAATTAAAAATAGGATATGTGAAGGGTATTCTAAATTATATATAAAATATTGATTTCTTTTTTACAAATAGACCTTATAATCTTATAAATAGTACTCATTTTAATAAGTTTCTGGGGTGAGTGATGATCGAAAACATGACATATAATAACAGATAATAAATGATTAAACACTTAAATTATCCAATCATGTTTCATAAAATATTGATTTTATTTTGAATATTTCATTTAATTGTAATAAGTGCAGGATATATGCAAATGTAGGATGCATTAAGTTATTGAAAAAAAAATAGCTGACTAAACCAAACTAAAAATTTGACTAAAATTAGAGATTAGATTGATAAACTATCTAATATTGATGTTTAGTATATGTCTAACTGAAATAGCGTATTTGACCTAAATTATTAATTAAAAAAAAAGTTATTTTGAGGAGTTTTTAATAAAATATTAGTAGATACGGTGTTTAATTAACATACAAACAACTGTTTTTTTCACTGTTTTAATTCAAGTCGATATATCCAATAAAATTATTGACATTAATTATTACAAATTTTCAAATGGAATCGTAATTTATTACAATATCCTATCTTCTAATATTGTTATAGTTTATAAATATCAATTTTACGGGGGAAAATATCAAGCTGATCATTTGTTGTATCCAAATATATCAAGTATATCGTTATTTTTTAGTTTGAGTTAATTTGATCATTAATTTGAAAATTTGTATCAAATAAATCATCCGTCAATAGGTAAATTGATACAAAATTTTAATTTTTTAATAATTATAACAAATTTTTAAATTAGTAACCAAATTGAGTCAAACTGAAAAGTAACGACTTATTTGATATATTTGGATGAAATATTTGGGTGAAATGAATGATTACTTTCATATTTTTTCCCAATTATATCACGATTGATATGTATTATCTGTACAAACATTCGTTAAAACAAAATTATTGAAATACGCAAAATTTTAAAAGTTAAATTAACTGAAATTAACTGCACATTTTACTTTAATGAAGGCGAATATTCGATAAGATGCGATTATGATTTGATTGATTGATATATGGGCCCTGAAAAAAAATTGAGCAGACGGAGGCCCAAATACCCGGAATTAAAATTGGTATAAAATGAAGGCCTTCTAAACTGGTGGGCCTCGAGGAGAGTCCAACATTTTAGAAGCATATCTCGGCCCAATATGTCTTCGCATTTGTATGGACCACACCGGGCCTGGCCGGGCCCTGAAAATTATGAAGTTCCCAACGAAATTTTTTTGCCCTAACCCTGTCAGAATAAAAATAAAATATATTTGATTCGAGATAATACTTGTTCAATTTTTTTCTCAAAAAATTTATTTATGCAGATGCCTCTATAACTTGTATACTTAGGCTCTGTTTGGGATTGCTGTTAAAAATTGCTGTGCTGTTAGAAAAAGTGCTGTTGGAAAAAGTGCTGTTGTAAAAATCAGATGACTGTTTGGTAATTTTTTTGATTCGTATATGTTTTGATGCAAAAAATTAAAAATAATGATGCTTTTGGTAAGGTTTGATGGTGAAATCAGCATCTGCTTTCCGCAACAGCTGAAAATCGGTTTTTTCTAAAAGCATGGGGGGACTTATTTTCTCTAACAGCAGCTTTTAAGGCAAAAACACTTTTCAGAAAAACAGCTTTTAAATTTTACCAAACAGTTTTTTAACTGTTTTTCAGCGAAAAGCTGCTGTTGTTGTCTGCAACAGCAATACCAAACACACCTTTAACATGATTCAAAGAATATACTATATATTATATTTCAAAAAATATTTCTTGTCGTGAATAAAAAAAATTTGTACCTTTAAATCTTTATTTTTCGTGGTGCTCCGATTCGATAGCATCACCCACTGCACAATTATATTAAGTCGGTAAAATATTCGGATTAAATATCAAATTACTCACTAAAATCATATACTAACAGCTAACCGCTATAACAATTAACGCTCAAATTATGATTTTATATAAAACAAGGTGAATCTATATAAATTCATGACCAATAATATTTTTTTACAGCTCAAATATTATTATGAATTTCAATAAAAATTAATCTGTTTGTAACGAAATGATAAATTGAATGGTTTGTATTTGTGAATAAGTTCCGAATTGACTAAACAGTCTAAACTAGACAAAATAATACTTAACACGTATCGAAGGTAGATGTTGCGGGTTTCTTACGATGAAAAAATATAAATCCAATTACAGAATTCCAAAATATTTGCATGATAATAAGTTTAAGTGGGGTCGACCATATTTGACCAAAATTCCTATCAGCTCTCGATATCATTGAACATGACATATTTATAGTTTTCAAATTTACAGAATGTTTGATTTTTTTTATATAAGATGATCACGTAACGACAAATTAAGATTTGTTAAGTTGATGGTTAGTTGCATGTGCTTTAAGTTAAACGGAAGGTTGAATTGAAAATTTGAGAAACAAATGTGGGTTTAAGTCTCTGTTTAAAAGTGCCGTTGAAAACTGTAGTGATACGAGAAAAAGTGCCGGTGGAAAAAGTGTTGTCAAGAAAATTAGATGATTGTTTGATAATTTTTTTTTAATTTATGCATAGTTTGAGATATAATATATAAAAATAATGTTTTTGAGAATGTTTGATAGTAAACATAATAGTTACTTATTGCAAAAACTGAAAGCAGTTTTTTCAAAAGTATGAGGAATATGTTTTTGCTAACCGCACATTTTGGATCTAAAGCGTTTTTCCAGATAACAATTTTTAGAATTTACCAAACACCTTTCTGACGGCTTTTCACCAAAAAGCTGGCTTTTCACCAAAAAACTGATATAAGTGTCTACAACAGTAATACCAAACGGGGCCTAAGAAAAGAATTAACCCATTCTAAGAAAATTTTATGTAAAAGACAATTTTCACTTGAAAAAATAAAGAGAAATGATAGGCATCAAAAATTCAATCTCAAAACGATTTCAAAATAATATGTGTCTTGTTTTCTGATTAGTAAGTATATTCATACATTAATAAGATGGACCCTCTATATATTCACGTCAATCTCAAATATCACAGATTTATAAAAAAAATCAATATGACGTATCATCATTGTCACATCAATTTTTATATTCAATTTTTGATCCATGACACTTGTTAGCATGATAAAAACAGTTAAACTAATCACATGAATTACGGATTACATTCGAGCTAATTGTTGAAAAAAAGAGTTGTTCCAAAAGAATTACAAAAGGATTTGAATGATTCAATATAATAAAAAATAAATCTTATAAGATTGTTTTCGATATAAATTTTACGCGAATTCTCGCAGAATTAACGTAAAGTTGTGTAGAACTGATGAATAATTTGAATAATTTAGAACCATTTTTGACAAATTTATCAAAATTAATTATTTTATTAACTAGAACAATCCAACAATTTTATTAACTCGAATAATCAGATCTGAAAATTAGTAATATAAACTTTATAATTTAAAATTATTGAGTCGAGACTTAGAAAAGTCAAGATGCCGTGTGAAAGCACAATCACAATGTGAATGTTGAAATGTCTATTGACTTAAATGACGCGTTACTAAGTCTACCTTTTATCAAATTATTATACATTTTTATACAATAGCATGATGATCATATCATGTCCCAATATAATAAAAACAATACATTTTTGATTTCGATAAATTGTTATTCCTAGTGGACTAACAATGAGATTTACAGAAGGGGGGTTGAATGTAAATCTCAAAACTTTTTCAAGTTTTGAGCAGTTTATAAAGTTGTGTGTTCAAGAAGAATAAGTGTGTGAATTGCTTTAAGCTAATACAGACAGATATATATTCAAGCACAAATGTAAAGAACACAACAGACCTTAAAAACTTTTCTGGTGGATTTGTTGTTCCACCAGAGATGGTATTTTTAGAAAATCTGTGATTAAACAATGTTGATCACAGCTGCATCCTAGTACAAACTAGATGAATTTTCTCTCAATATTTTTCTAAACAGCTCTGGAAAATCTCACATCTAATTACTAGCTTCTACTTGGTTTATATATTACCAAGTGTACAAGTGAAAAACAATATAAAAATACAGTAATAAAATAAGTTCTTCACTTGCTTCTTTTCCTGTTCACTCCAGTACTTTGTTGACTATTGCATCTTTGTACTGAAGAAGAACGGCTGCTTTTTCTGTTGTTCCTGAAATTCGGCTTCCACATCTCAGTTGTCTCTATCAACCCATGTGCCTCTGTTTGTAGGTACAACTACCACTTATCAACGGCTAATCATCAGAACATCCGTTGAAGCTTTCATCCGTTGATGCACTCATCCGTTGAAGGATGTTATCCGTTGAAGCTTTCATCCGTTGATGCACTCATCCGTTGAAGGATGTTATCCGTTGATGACTTTATCCGTTGAAACTTTAGAGATATCCGTTGAAGCTTAGCTTCTCATCCGTTGAAGGTCTTTAAGTCATCCGTTGATACCACTTCACTTATACAAAATTACAAGGCATGAAGTATTTACAATTGGCCTTCCTATCTGCATATCATCTAGTAGTCAACATGACTCATAGTTTCTCTCAACTTCTAAGAATTACATTTTAAATACAGAGACTGAAATATGCTACAACACTAGACTTATTTCTAAGTAAAGCTACACCATCAACGGATAGCCAAAGTGGTCTTATCCGTTGAGGCTACAGATACTAAATTTCTACTTAAGTATTTTGTTAAACATATCATCAAACTAATGCACATACATTCCTAACAATCTCCCCCTATTTATGTCTATAAGAATTGTAGGCATAAATTCAGGGTTAACTTGATGATAACAAAACACTTAACAGATATATGAATTGAAACTAAGTAGAAATTTAAAAATGCTGCAAAAGTGTATGTACTAGGAGGTAATTGAAGATTTACAGTGTTTCCAAGGACACTCCTTTAGTCTGAGCAGATCATCTTTTTCTTCTTTGTTCCCTGGTTTTCTTTCCTAGCCCTTTGTCATTTTCCTCAATTTGGAGTTGGAGTTGTCTGAAGAATTCAGCTTCATCTTCAATACTGACATCCAACTTAGATTGCATTTCTTTGAGAGTTTCATTGCTGGCAATCTTGAGTTGGTCTTCAAGTCTGAAAAATCTTCTGACTCCTTTATCATCTCTAAATTCCATCAACCAATGAGGTGATTTGTGAATTGTAATTCCCCTTTCTTGAATGAGTAAAGTCCTGGGTAAAGCATTGGGCTCCCTCCAAGTTTTCCTTATATTGGCTATCTTGTTGAGAATTTCAGTCTTGGCAGTTCTGGTAAAGCCAGAATCCTTTTGTATGGCTGAAAAGACTCTTATCAAGGTAGAGTAGCCTTCATCCAGAATCCTGTGGAGAGGCCATGTTCTTTCCCCAGCTCCTTTATATCTGAACACTAATCTCTCTGGTAGCTGTCTGTAGGCAGCTATTCCCCTTACATCCTCCAGCTCATCCAGATAGAGTTCAATGTCTGAAATTTCTTTTATGTCACAGATGTGAACATAGTCATCTTTAGAAATGGGTGACTTAGGCTTAGGTTTTTGTTTTTGAGTGAATTTCTTAGAGGTTATGGGAGGTGTAGATTTTGGTTTTCTTTTCTGTTTCTTTGGTGGTGGAAGAGTGGTTAGAAAGGTAGGCAATTTGATAGTGTCCCAATCAATAGGTTCCTCTTTTGGAATGATTGGTTCACCATGGATGTTTATTGTGGGATCAGCAATAAGAGGTTCAGGTATGGAAGATAGTGGTTTAGATATAGATTTGGTTACTTCAGTGTTATCTCCACTCCTTCTATGTGCCTTGGTCTTTCTTCTGTTTCCCTTCTGCCATACCTCTCTTTCTTCCACACTCTCACCAAATATACTCCCTAAAACCTCATCTAGGTTTGTAGTCTTATCTTCACCCCTGACTTCAATCCCTTTTTCTTTTTCAACTAGACTTGACTTTAGCTGTTGTTCAAGCTTTGCTTTTGCTCTTTTGTCAGCCTTTAATTGCTTGTCTTCTTCCTTCTTGGCTATTGAGAATTTGGGATGTCCTTGCATCACACATATGCTCTTTCCCTCTCTAATGATAATAGCTCTATTTCTCCTTACAGCCTCATCCATGGACTTTTTGAGATAGGCAATACTCCTGCCTAAAATCTTGTTCTCATCATCTTTTGGAGGAGGAAAGTCCACTTCTTTTAAAGGATTCTTTGTTGAGTCCTTATTGGATCTTTCATTGGGCTTGAGAATTATAGCTTGTAGTTCTTTGGAAGAAGCTTCTCCATCCTTATGACTCCCTACTGGCATGAGCTCCATGTTGATTGGTTCAATTTTTGTGCTGTGTTTCACAGATGTTGATTTGTCTTGTTTAGAACCAAACAACAGTTGCAACCTTTCATCAATTCTCCTCCTTTGCTCTTTCACTTGGATTTCAGCTGCTGCAAGCTGAATCAAATCAATTCCATCAGGCTTGCCCTTGATTTGAATGATTGGAGAAGTAGTGATGACAGGAACTAGCACTTTTGATATGTTGACTTTTGTAGATGGCTCTCCTTCCCCTTCCCTTTTACTCTCCCCCTTTTTGTTATCATCAAGGAGAGGGGTCAAGCCTTGTGCTTTTGCCAGCTGCATTAGGAGACTGGTTTGAGATTGTTGATTGTGAAGAATGGTGGCCACAGAATCTTCAATAACCTGAACTCTGTCTTCTAACTTGGCCAACCGTTTTTCAGTAACAGATTCTTTCTTCAATCTCAAAACCAAGTCCTGCAATGTACCATAGGGCATGACTGAATCCAATTTTTCTGAAGTGTAGGTTTTCAAGTCAGCAATATCCTTCCTGAAATCATCCATACTCAGATTCTGCTTCACTTGCTGCAGCTTCATGAGATGCAGTGAGTCCAGGTGAGCTTGAAGGATAGCCTTGATACTTGCATGTGAAGTATTCTGAATGGCCTGTTGAATAGTGTTGATTTGTTTGACTAAAGAGACATTGAATTCCCCTGATCTATACTCCTTAGTCAAGGCCCATTCAGGTAGATTTGGAATTGAACTAGGGCCTTCATCTCCCCCTAAGTCCATGCTTCCATCAAAAGAAATAGAGTCATCATCATCAGAATTTGCTCCAAATTCCTCAGATGGCTCACCAGCTGTAGAAGGCATTTTGTTAAAGGCAGCTTTATCCCTTTGAAGAGATTCTGTTGTGTGTACTAGATGTAGTGACCTTTCTGCCTCCTCATTGCCCTGAGCAGCCAACATTTGATAGGCTGTCACAGGATGAGTAAAAGTGTCAGCATCCAAGGAAATGTTATCAATTACAGCTTTGTAATGTTGCTGAAATTGTCTTTCCTTTTCAGCATCATCCACAATCATTGACTCATTAGCAATGGCTGGTTCCACCCTTGTATCTACTGTACCTGCTTTTCTCTCTTTTTCTCTATTTTCTTGCATCAGGGGCTCCCCCTGGCTCACACAACTCACTCCCTCACCTTCACCTACTAAGGTGGTACTCCACTCACTTACTTTTGCCATGCTGGAAGAAATAGCATGCATTTTTGAGCTCTCAATCTCTCCTTTTGCCTGGGAGCAACCCAGCCTCTCACTCAAATTGTCACTCCCTTCCTTCAATCCTAAGAGTGATTGCACAGTATTCATGTCTTCTACACTTGGAATTGATTCAGTTATTTGTGTAGAGACTGTCAACGGATGTGGAATATCCGTTGAAGGTGAAACTGATGTTATCAACGGATAACTGCTGTTAAGATTATCCGTTGAAGAACAACCACTTGTCAACGGATGAGTGATATCCGTTGAAGAAGGAAAAGAAGTTGAAATTGAAAGTGATATAACTGTTGAATCTGTGTAGATTGATTTGAGATGTGGTGACACAGATCCTTCAATTATATCTGAAAGAATTTGCGGGTGATCCAACAAATCATCTAATAGATGATGATCACCTGTTTTTGAGTGGGGCTTCTCCCTGAGTTGTAAAGAGGGAGAATCAGGAATTGATGGGAATAACATATCCACATCCAGAGATGGTGATGAAGTGTTTGGTGATTGATGTGTGATTATTGTGAGAGAATGGGGCTGTGACTCCACATTTATTGGAGTCACATCAAACTGAGTTTGAGAAGGCATAGATACAAATGGATGTATCTGTGCAGTGTGTGCACCCTGTGTAGAAGATTGGGTTCTGGCCTTCTTTCTTCTAATAAAGGCTTTTGTTGGTGAGTGTTTGGCTTTAGTGTCCCTCCCTCGTTTGTTCTGTGTTCCTGGTTTGGAACTATTTTCAATAGTAACATCCTTTTGGGAGGATGCTACTAGGGATGTGCTAGATACCTTTTCAACCACCACAGCTTTTTGAGAAACTGTGGCTTGGCTAGCTTGGGAAGCACTCAACTTTCCTTCCTTATCCTGGGGGTTTCTTTGATGTTCACCCCTCCCCTCACCACTCACACCCTGTTCACTCACCTCAGGGTTAATAGTTGGTGTTACAACTGTTGTCTTTTGAGAAACAACAGAGGTGGATTTCTTTGTCTTGGATTTTGAAAGTTTAGTTTTGGTGACCTTGGTAGAAATCTGTTGGGGCATCACAGATTTCATGGCCACACTAGAAGATAAAGAAATAGAGGGGTTGGAAGAAGTAGGAGTTGTAGAAGCAATTACCTCACCTACCTGAGGTGCATTCATGATTGGTAAATATACCAATGGCACACTGCTGTTAAGATCCATTCTCTTCAAGTCTGCAAGAACTCTTTTCTCTTGTGCCCAGCACTTGAGTTTATTATTCTCATTGATTATGACTAAACCTTCAGCAACATGGTTAGCCAATAACATAAAGAATCTAGCATAATAGATGTTATTAGGTCTATTAGCTTTGTTACCTAATCTAGTACCTAATTCTAGCATCACATGGTTGCTAAAGTTAAAATACCTATCAGAAACAAGCATATAGAACATATTAACCAGAGATGAAGTTATGGCATCAAAATTACTAATTTTCCCAGAGAAAACCTTTATAAAGGCATCCCCAAGGAAACTCCATTCTTTCCTAAGGCCTTTTCTTCTAATACTCCCTAAATTAGCAGAGTTAAGAGAATAACCTATGGAATCTAACATGTTGGATACATCACTATCAGTGTGTGGTGTCATGGCATTGTTTTCAGGCAATTTAAAACATGCTTGCAAATCATCACAGTTAATACAGTGAGTTTTACCTTTGAGAGTGAAGGAGATAGTCATATCCATGGAGTTGAACTCAGCAGTTGTCCAAATCTCCTCAACTACTTCACAGAAAATTGTTGGGGCTTCCAGCATTGCATAGCTAAGGTTGCAGTTTTTGATGAAGTCCATCATTTTGTGATAGTCTGAGTGGGCTTCATTCTTCTCTACCAAAGCTATGAAATTGTTCTTTTCATAGATGAACCCAGATTGAGACATAATCTTCACGACTGGTGCCATTTTTGTGAGTAGAAATTACAGAGAATAACTTGAAGTTTTTGCAGAGAGAAAATGGTAAATGCTTGAAATTTTAAGAAAGCGTAAAGTAAAAATGAACAATCAGAAGGACTTATATGCTTTCTCAAATTGATAAACAAAAATATAAATGAAAGATTTATCAATAAATATGCGTTAGTGATTTTCAGCCGTTTAAGAATAAACTGTAAGTATTCTAAAAACTACCTTTAAAACCAATACATACAGATGTATGTATGAGTATCAACGGTTAAGAGAATAGAATCAACGGCTGTTAAACACCTGAATCGACTGATGTGACATTTCAACGGATAAGGCAAATTGTCATCCGTTGAAAGGTACTTCAGTTTTATCCGTTGACGGATAAAAATTCCAGAAATGTATTTGTCTTTCAACGGATAATGACTATCCGTTGATAGAGCAATTTTGACTTTCAACGGATAGGGAACATCCATTGATGAAATAAACTATATAAAAAGTCAAATTTGTTCTAGCAACTAATATATTTCAGGCTTCAATTCAAATTGCAATAAAGACATGAATTTTAAGAGTAATTAAGCATACCTAGCTCACTTACCAATCTTGTGAATGTTGATTCATCAAGTGGCTTGGTAAATATGTCAGCAATTTGTTGTTCACTTGGAACAAAATGTAGTTCCACTGTACCATTCATGACATGTTCCCTAATGAAGTGGTACTTGATATCAATGTGCTTGGTCCTTGAGTGCTGCACAGGATTCTCTGTTATGGCTATGGCACTTGTGTTGTCACAAAAGATAGGAATTCTATCAACATGAAGTCCATAGTCAAGGAGTTGATTCCTCATCCATAACATTTGAGAACAGCAACTTCCAGCAACAATGTATTCAGCCTCAGCTGTAGAAGTAGAGACTAAATTTTGCTTTTTGCTAAACCATGATACAAGCTTGTTTCCCAGGAATTGGCAGGAGCCTGTTGTACTTTTTCTATCTATTCTGCAGCCTGCATAGTCTGCATCTGAATAACCAATTAGATCAAAGCCAGATTCTCTAGGATACCAAATACCTAAATTTGGTGTACCCTTGAGATATCTGAAAATCCTTTTGATAGCAATTAAGTGAGACTCCCTAGGATCAGCTTGGAATCTAGCACATAGACATGTAGCAAACATTATATCTGGTCTGCTAGCAGTTAAATATAAAAGTGAACCAACCATGCCTCTATAACTTGTAATATCTACAGACCTTTCAGTCTTATTTAATTCAAGTTTGGTGGCAGTGGCCATGGGAGTTTTTGCAGATGAACATTCCATTAGGTCAAACTTCTTTAGAAGATCATAAATATATTTAGTTTGACTAATGAAAATTCCATCTGTTAGATATATTTGATAATGTCATGGCTAATATGTTTTATGTTTAGATTTCAGATCTTATTTGAACAGAACAAATCAGTACTTAACTGATCAGTACTTATACTGGAAGTCAGAACTTAAGGGATATCAGTACTTATGTCATCAGGAGATAGATATCGGAACTTAAGTGCTGAAGGACGATCAGATAAGGACAGTAGCTGATTAAAGTTAAGAAGATCAAGATAAACATAAGAAGAGATATGCATGAAGAAGGAATTCCGTGAAAAATGGAATACTTGGAATAGAAGATATATGATTGATATATTTTAGGAAGCAGAATTATATTCCATATCAATTAGCGATTATCTTGTAACTGTGTAGTATATAAACACAGACATAGGGTTTACACTATAAGTGTTATCATTATCGAGAATATTATTTAATATAACCCTAGCAGCTCTCGTGATATTTTGTTCATCACTGAGAGATAACAGTTTCAGATTGTAACAAAGTTTATTGTTTAAATAAAGTTTGTTTTCTGTTACATAAGTTCTTGAAGTTTGATTTGATTGTAATAAAAACTGTATTCACCCCCTCTACAGTGAAAGTGTGACCTAACAAGTGGTATCAGAGCCTTCTGTTAACACACATACAATTAAAGATCCAAACACAATCATGTCTGACACAGAAACTCCAACTAAGCCTACCAAAACTGAGGAATCATCAAAGACATCAACTCAGAGTCGATATGAGACTATCATAGTTCCCATATTGAGACCATCTGAATATCCCATATGGAAGGTAAGGATGACCATGTTTCTGG
The DNA here is from genome assembly GCF_009905375.1 of Apium graveolens. Lineage (NCBI taxonomy): Eukaryota > Viridiplantae > Streptophyta > Magnoliopsida > Apiales > Apiaceae > Apium > Apium graveolens. The sequence continues at coordinate 259,575,891 of NC_133652.1, read as the reverse complement.
AAGCAACAGATCCAGAATACCTTGATAGAATCAAGGAAGGGCCTCACAAACCTACCAAGCTCGCTGTTGTAGTTGCAGGTGAAGCAGCAATGACCGTACCAAAGGAAAAGAGTGATTACACTGCTGAAGATATAGCATCTATTGCCAAGGATGCCAAGGTACGACACTTATTGCATAGTGCCATTGATAATGTAATGTCAAACAGGGTAATCAACTGCAAGACTGCTAAGGAGATATGGGATGCACTGGAGACAAGGTGTCAAGGAACTGAAACAGTTAAGAAGAACAGGAAGACAATACTCACTCAAGAGTATGAACACTTTGACTCAAGGACTAATGAGTCATTGACTGATGTATATGATAGATTTGTTAAACTCTTGAATGACTTGTCATTAGTAAATAAGGAGTATGATCTTGAAGATACAAACCTTAAATTCCCGTTAGCTCTTCCTGAATGTTGGGATTTGAAGGCAACAACAATAAGAGACAACTATAATCTTGATGAAACAACTCTTGATGAAATCTATGGAATGCTCAAGACTCATGAACTTGAGATGGAACAAAGAAGCAAGAGGAAAGGAGGAAAGTCAAGGACAGTTGCTCTCAAGGCTGAAGAGGAATCCCCCAAACCACCTTCCTCAAAGAAAGACAAGGGTAAAGCTCTTATCATAAAGTCTGATACTGAGTCATCAAGTTCTGAGAGTGATGATGACTCAGATTCTGAAAGCTTGCCTGAAACTGATGCTGATGAGGAGATGATGAAGCTGTGTGCTCTTATGGTGAAAGGAATCACAAAGATTGCATACAGGAAGTTCAGGAAGGGAAAGAAGTTTTCCAGGAAAGGCATAAGTTCTGATAAGAAGAATTTCAGAAGATCTGAAGGAAGAGGAGGAAAGTATGACAGAGGAGATTACGCTAATGTTAAATGTTATAATTGTGGTGAGAAAGGCCACATATCTCCTGATTGCAAGAAGACCAAGAGTGACAAAGGCAAAGCTCTTGTCACAAAGCAGAAAAGCTGGACAGACACCTCAGACTCTGAAAGTGAGGAGAACTATGCATTGATGGCAAATGCTGATAAATCAAGTTCTGAGAGCAATTCTGAAGCTGCTGAAACAAAGGTACCTCAGACTACTTATGCTTTTCATACTGATGATATTAATGAGTTGAGAAGATATCTTAAAACCATGTTTGTTAGTTATAGAGATCAAACTTTAACATGTGAAAGATTAACTTCTGAAAATCTTGCTTTTAGGAAAAGAAATGATTTCTTAGAAAAAGAGTTAGTCATGTTCCATCAAACTCAGAAGGATAGAGATGATGCTTTTTATGTTAGGGATGAAGTGCTAAAAATGAATGAATCTCTAAAAACTGAGTTAGAAAAGGAGAGAGAGATTATCAGAACTTGGACTAACTCTGGCAAAACAACTCAAAATTTGCTAAGCAGTGGAAACTGGAAAGAGGGCTTAGGCTATGGAGAAAATAAAAATGAAAAAGGAACTGTAGAAATTAAGCCTGTTGATAAGCAAAAGCCGAAGTTAAAACCTGTTAAGTTTGTAACTGAAAAATCTGAAAATGAGAAATCAGAAGTTAAAAAGGAATTAGCTTCTGACAAACTAAAACAGGAAAAGACAGCTGAAGTTAACATAGGCTTAATGACAAAGAAGCAGCTTAAGCATAAGCTGAAAGATGTTAAGAATGCAAACAAGGTAAAATCATCTAAGAAAAACAGGAATGGAAAGGAAGGTGTGAATAAAAGCAATAACTATAAATCTGTTCCTGATGCTCCTAGGAAAGCATGTCATAACTGTGGAAGTTCTAACCATCTGGCTTCTTTTTGCAGGAAGAATAAGAGTATTAACTCCTTATCTACAAAGTCAGGAGTTAAAAGTCAGTCTGTTAGATACAAACCACAAAATCCTTGTTTTCATTGTGGTAGTTTATGGCATTCCATTTATACTTGTAAGGAATATCATAGTTTTTACTATGATTACTATCAAATAAAACCTTCTTTAAAGAAAGTTTCTGTTGTTCCTTCTAGTGTAAGTTCTGATTCAAAGTCTGGTAGTATAAGTTCTGATAAAAAAACTGTTAACATAAAATCTGATGCTAAATCCGCTGCAAATGTTAACAAACCTAAAAAGGCCAAAGGATCCAAGCAAGTCTGGGTCCTTAAAACTGATAATTAGTGGTCTTTTTGATTGCAGGGCAACAGGAAAAATATTTTAGTTCTGGACAGTGGATGTTCAGGACATATGACTGGAAATAAGGCCCTGCTATCAGACTTTGTGGAGAAAGCTGGCCCAAGTGTTTCTTATGGAGATGGCAACATTGGAAAAACTTTGGGATATGGCAATATCAATCTTGGGAATGTCATCATTAAAGATGTAGCTCTGGTCTCAGGACTTAAACACAACTTACTGAGTATAAGTCAAATCTATGACAGAGGTTATCATGTTGATTTCTTTGCAGAACATTGTGAAATAGTTAGTAAATCTAAAGGAAAAATTGTTCTGAAGGGATTCAGGCGTGGTAACATTTATGAAGCTAAGCTTTCAACAAGTTCTGATGGTTCTGCAATCTGTTTAGTAAGTAGAGCCTCAACTGAAGAAAGCTGGAATTGGCACAAGAAACTCTCTCATTTAAACTTCAACAAGAGAAATGAACTGATCAAGAAAGATCTTGTGAGAGGACTGCCAAAATCAGTGTTTGTTCCTGATGGTCTTTGTGACTCATGTCAAAAGGCTAAACAAAGAAAATCTTCGTTCAAGAGCAAGACTGAATCATCAATTCTTGAGCCTTATTATCTGCTTCATGTTGATCTATTTGGTCCAGTGAATGTCATGTCTATTGCAAAGAAGAAATATGCGTTGGTCATAGTAGATGAGTTCACCAGATACACATAGCTGTATTTCTTGCACACAAAAAGTGAAACTGCATCTATCCTGATTGATCATGTCAAACATCTGGATAAATTGATCAAAGATTCTGTGAAAATTTTGAGGAGTGATAATGGCACTGAATTCAAGAATCTGATAATGGAAGAGTTCTGCAAAAATCATGGAATAAAGCAGGAATTTTCTGCTCCTGGAACTCCACAGCAAAATGGAGTTGTTGAAAGGAAGAATAGAACTCTCATTGAAGCTGCACGAACAATGCTTGAAGAAGCAAAGCTTCCAACCTATTTCTGGGATGAAGCTGTGCAGACTGCTTGTTTTACTCAAAATGCAACACTCATTAACAAGCATGGAAAAATACCATATGAGATGGTGAAGGACAAGAAGCCAAATCTCAAATACTTTCATGTATTTGGATGTAAGTGTTTTGTTCTCAAGACTCATCCTGAACAGCTATCCAAGTTTGATCTAAAAGCTGATGAGGGAATCTTTGTGGGATATCCACTTTCTACAAAAGCCTTCAGAGTCTATAATTTGAGAACAAAAGTGGTCATGGAATCTATCAATGTCTCTTTTGATGACAAGAAGATCACTGGACTTGAAGATTGCATTGATCATGATCAGCTGAGATTTGAAAATGAAGATTCATATTCTGATACCTCAAGTCCTGACAATCTAAGTCCTGATACTGTAAATTCTGATGGATTAAACTCTGATGTTATTGAAACTGTGGTGACTACGTCAAAGGAAGATGCACCAATGCAGGGGGAGCATACTCAAGATATTATCACATCTCAAGAAGCATCAGAACATACATCTGGCTCTTCAAATTCTGCTTCGTCAAGTTCTGATAAGCCAAGTACTGACAGTACTGAAAATCTAAATACTGAAGGATCCAACTCAGAGAGCATAGTTTCAGGGGGAGCATCAGAAAATGAAATCGAAGACAGCATGAATCATGGGGGAGCATCCAGTTCTAGAGAAAATCTTCCATCTGCAAGGAAGTGGACAAAATCACATACACCTGATTTGATAATTGGAAATCCTGAGGCAGGTGTCAGAACTAGAACAGGTACTTCGAATGAATGTCTTTACAATTCTTTTCTCTCTCAGTCTGAGCCAAAGAAAGTGGAAGAAGCTCTTCAAGATGCTGATTGGGTGCAAGCAATGCAGGAAGAGTTGAATGAATTTGAAAGAAACAAAGTCTGGACCTTAGTGCCAAGACCTAAGAATAGATCGGTTGTTGGTACAAAGTGGGTATTCAGAAACAAAACTGACAGTGATGGCATAATTATAAGGAGCAAAGCAAGGCTGGTTGCAAAAGGATATTCTCAACAGGAGGGAATTGACTATGATGAAACATTTGCTCCAGTTGCTAGGTTAGAAGCCATAAGGATATTCATGGCTTATGCTGCTCACAAAAAGTTTACTGTCTTTTAAATGGATGTGAAAAGTGCTTTTCTCAATGGAGAATTGGAAGAGGAAGTATATGTTGAACAACCTCCAGGCTTTGTAGATTCCAAACATCCAGATTATGTCTACAGGCTTGATAAAGCACTTTATGGACTTAAGCAAGCTCCTAGAGCATGGTATGAGACTTTAGCTCAGTTTCTTCTGGAAAGTGGATTCAACAGAGGAACTATTGACAAAACACTGTTCTATCTCAACCATGGCAAGGACTTACTTTTGATCCAGATTTATGTTGATGATATCATTTTTGGGTCTCCAAATGACAAACTTTGCAAAAAGTTTGCCAAACTAATGCAGTCAAGATATCAGATGAGTATGATGGGAGAACTCAGTTATTTTCTGGGCCTTCAAGTCAAGCAGAGTGAAGAAGGAACTTTTATTTGTCAATCTAAGTACACCAGAAACTTGCTGAAGAAATTTGGAATGCAAGATTGTTCAAGTGCATCCACTCCCATGGCCACTGCAACAAAACTGGATAAGGATACTGGTAATTCAGTAGATATTACTGATTACAGAGGTATGATTGGCTCACTTCTCTATCTAACTGCTAGTAGACCAGATATCATGTTTGCTACCTGTCTTTGTGCAAGATTTCAAGCAGATCCAAGAGAACCTCACTTAACAGCTGTAAAAAGAATCTTTAAGTATCTTAAAGGAACAGCTGATCTAGGATTATGGTATCCTAGAGAATCAGATTTTAAATTAATAGGTTACTCAGATGCAGATTTTGCAGGTTGCAAAATTGACAGGAAAAGCACAAGTGGAAGCTGCCAATTTCTTGGAGGCAGGTTGGTTTCTTGGTATAGCAAGAAACAAAAGTCAATTTCCACATCAACTGCAGAAGCAGAGTATATTGCTGCAGGAAGCTGCTGTGCACAGATTCTTTGGATGAAGAATCAGTTACTGGATTATGGGTTAACATATTTCAAAATCCCTATTTACTGTGATAATCAAAGTGCTATTGCTATGACAGGTAATCCAGTTCAACACTCTATGACAAAGCACATCAGCATCAGGTACCATTTCATCAGGGAACATGTGGATGAAGGTACAGTAGAATTGCATTTTGTTCCCACAGATCAACAAGTAGCAGATATCTTCACAAAACCACTGTGTGAAGCTACCTTTTCAAAATTGGTAAATGAACTTGGAATGATTTCAGGTTCTTTCTCTAAATCTGCTTAAACTTGTTCTATGTTATCAGACTTTATGATCAGTATTTACAGAATTAATCTCTTTGTATATTCTGTGCATTAATTGATAAATGTCTTTAAGTACTGACTGTTGTCTGATATATGTTTCTAAACTCTGATAAGTGATATGTCTGTTTCAGTAACTATTCAATCCTATGAGGATAATTGTGCTAGATACTGACCTACTAGTCTTCAATACACAAATGATCCCATGAAAGAAGTAATTATTTCTGTGGAAATCTTATGACACAAGCAAATTCTGATACTTGAGCTTAGTTTAGTTTACTTTATTCATCTTACTACTAAGTCCCAAATTAGAATAATGCTACTCATCTGTTTAAGTTCTGATTCTAGTAAAACTGCTGAATGTACTAAGTGCTGATAAACCTCACTTATCAAAAGAAGAAGAAAAAGAATTAAAGAATAATATCAGGTACTCCTTTGAGATCTAGAGTAAAAATGTGAAAGGGACGACCCAAGTGCATTGCTGGTATTAAGTAAATATGCATTAGAAAAGCAAAATATTTTCTTGGTGACTTTTCACACTCTATGATTACTGGAGAAATACACTGATAATAGCATAAATTCTGATAAACAGTCGTGACTCACTTACACTGAGAAGCCTCTGTAAAATAGAATTTCAAAAGATGCATAAAATTAGCACAACAACAGTTGAGGTGGACTCATGCATGCACTCATTTATCAGTAGGTTTCAGGATAATGACAGCTCTTTAGCAAAATTTTAATTATGACTTATTTCTAAGATGTACTGAAGTAGATCAGACTTTACTCTTTGTCTGTTATTTAGCTTAATGCACACACTAATCACTCCATCTGAATGATGAAAATTTCTGTGGTGGTCTATGTTATTTTAGATAAACAGTCATTGTGTCACTTTTACACAAATTCTGATGACAAGTTCTAGTTACACGTTCTGATGATTAAGCTCTGACGTTCATAACTCAGAACTTGTATGAGGATTTACTAAGATGGGCATTCCCTTTTCGAGTTAAGACATTATGTTCTGATGACTGTTAAGTTCTGGTATAGGTCTAAGTTCTGATTTCTCAGTCTAAACCTTTACTTGGCTTATCTTTGAATGAAATTTAATAACAGTCTCAGTTTGTACAAGCATATGTTTGTACTTTGAGAGATGAATCAGATTCTGAGGATCAGATTCCCTCTTCAGAACCTGTGGTAGATGAAGCTGAGAAGGCAACTTCTCAGAAGGATTCTGCAATTGGGGGTTCTAGGCTTCTCAAGAGGCTTAGACGTATGACGGTTCCTGAAACTCCCAAGAAATCCAAATCAACAAGGAACAAGAAACAGAGGGCACAGAGGCTAGTTTCAGATGATGAGGAGGAAGCAGCTAAGGAAGGGGATCAGGAATCTCTGATCTCACAAGACAAGGAATTTGCTCCAGTCACTTCTTCTCCATCAACTCCATCTCAGGAACCTGTATCTGACAAGGCTAATTCACCTTCTATGTCTCTTGTTGATCCAGGCACAAGTGCTGAAATTGATATTCAGAACCTGGTTGTGCCTGAAATACTTTTCTTAGAAGCTCCAACAGCAAATAATCCTTCCACAACACCTGTTACTGATGCTGTTCAAACTCCTGAGTTATCACTAACACCTTCTCTGCATCAAGATGCTGATGATCAGATTTTAGGTGAGCATCAGGATATGGTTGTTGATCAGAACTTAGTATCAGATCAGCAATTAGAGGATGTTGAAGCCTCCATTGCTACTCACACAGTTGTATTATCAGAAGATACTGATTCTCTCAGTTCTGATGCTGCAAATGTTGGAGATACTAGTGAAGCTGCTACAACTGTAGATGCTGATGAAGCAGGTCCTTCAGGACATACTCCTCCACTGACTCTTCCTAAGTCTGAACTGGTAAAGGAGTTTGTTATCAGGGATGCACCAGTACCTTGGAGTGAAACTCCTGCAGGTCAGGAGTGGACTAAGGAATGGAACTCAGTTTCCTGTGTTCCAAATGCTTTACATCTTGCTGAGCACTTGACTAAAGCTGATGAAATGTTATATTCTGATGATTTTAAAACCCAGCTTAGAGTCACTGCATTGAGTACTAAACATCTTCAAGGTCTTCATTCCAACACTCATGCAGAGCTACACAAGATACAGGAGAACTTTATCAAACAGGAACAAGTTTGGAAAATTGATAAGAAAAAGTTCTTCCAACCTACCATTGACAGGGTTGCTTATATTGAGAAAACTCAAGAGAAGCAACAAGCTCAGATTGATCAAATTCTGACAAATCAAGCTTCTCAGCAATCGCAACTTACTGAAATCCAGACCTCAGTGGAACTACTTATCTCTCTTTTATTACCTGCTGATGCCAAAAAGGGGGAGAAGGTAATTAAGTCCAAATGCAAAACCAACAAGTCACTGCAAGGAAAGGATGATGGAAAAGATGACCAAGGAAACTCTGGAATGGGTAGTGGTCATAGTCAAGGTAGAAGGTTTACATCAAGACAAGCTAGTCACAGAACAAGTTCTGATACTGGGAAAAGAATAAATTCTGCTGCTGGTAAAAGGATAAGTTCTGATGAACTTCTAGATCTTGATGAGGAAATGTCAAGACAGTTATTTCTTCAAGAAAATCCAGGGATGAACTTGGAAAGTTTAAAGGAAGAAGAAGCCAGATTTAAATCAGAGAAAGTCACATCTAAATCTGAAGCTTCTGATAAAAAGTTACTTCCAAAACCTAAAGGCATTGTGATCAAAGAAAGGATACATACTGAAGGAACTTTGGCTAGATCACAACCACAGATAGATCCAAGATCCAAGGGTAAAGAAAAGGTTGGTGAACCTATCAAGCCTTATGTACCTCCTGAGGAAGAAGAAATTACTGATGGAAAAGATAATCTTGCTCTGACTTCAAGAAAAGTTCTTAAAACAACCTCTGACATGGCTCAAGTTGTTCAGAGTCAAGAAATTGTAAGTTCTGATATTCAAAAGAAGCAAGTAACCTCTGACAGTGCTCAAGTTAACTTGATATCAGAAAATAAATCTAAAACACTCCTACCAGGATTCACTAAAGCAAAACAGACTCAATCTTTGAAGACTACTCCAAGTGGTTTTGAAGCAAGAGTAGTTACTGGAAAGGAAGCTAGAGATAAAACTGGATTGGGAAGTGCTGATGAAAGAAGAGTACACAACACTACCAATGATCCAACTTCCTTGAGTGAACCAGGTATTGGAGCAACTCCTGATAGATTGAATCAACTAGAATCTGTACAGATGGTTTACCATACCTACTTGAAAGAATACATTATGTTGTATTTCATGACAGATGGTAGGGTTTATCATATAAGACAAAATGCCATTCCATTGAAGTATTTTGAAGAATTAGAGCATGTATTATTCTTACTTCAAGTGGATGACAGAATAACAGAGACTGCTGCAAACTACTTAAAGGAACAGATTCAGAGACAGAAAAGACTTTATTCTGTTAAGTCTGACAGCAGATATGTTCCAAAGTACAGAAATCACAATGGTGATATTGTTGATATGAAGCCTAATACTGCACAGATCAGAACATATCTTGGTATTAAGGGGCTTGAATTCAATCTAGAGTCTAACAAAGCTTATGTCATAAGACTAGATCGGGAGTTGAGAAAAGCAAAGATTAATGATCTCAGAGCTGCAATATTTCAAACTGGTGAAGATACTGCAGAGCTTAAAGATGTCAAACGGAGAATGATTGATGAACTCAGATATGCTGAGAAATGTTTGTTGAAGAATTATCTCAGAACAACTCCTGACATCAGAGAGATCAGAAAATGATGAAGCCAAGTCGAAGATCTACAACTGCTTAAATTCTGATATTTATACAGATTGAAGTTGTTATCAGAAGTTGAATTGGTAAAAGCTTTAAGGACTGTAAGTTGTAGTTATCTTGTCTATTTCTCATGCATTTGTACTTAATGTTTTTGACATCATCAAATATCTGTTAAACTTGTATATTTTGCTAATTTACAAGTTGGGGGAGATTGTTAGATATATTTGATAATGTCATGGCTAATATGTTTTATGTTTAGATTTCAGATCTTATTTGAACAGAACAAATCAGTACTTAACTGATCAGTACTTATACTGGAAGTCAGAACTTAAGGGATATCAGTACTTATGTCATCAGGAGATAGATATCGGAACTTAAGTGCTGAAGGACGATCAGATAAGGACAGTAGCTGATTAAAGTTAAGAAGATCAAGATAAACATAAGAAGAGATATGCACGAAGAAGGAATTCCGTGAAAAATGGAATACTTGGAATAGAAGATATCTGATTGATATATTTTAGGAAGCAGAATTATATTCCATATCAATTAGCGATTATCTTGTAACTGTGTAGTATATAAACACAGACATAGGGTTTACACTATAAGTGTTATCATTATCGAGAATATTATTTAATATAACCCTAGCAGCTCTCGTGATATTTTGTTCATCACTGAGAGATAACAGTTTCAGATTGTAACAGAGTTTATTGTTTAAATAAAGTTTGTTTTCTGTTACATAAGTTCTTGAAGTTTGATTTGATTGTAATAAAAACTGTATTCACCCCCTCTACAGTGAAAGTGTGACCTAACACCATCACTAACTTGTTTAACTTGTAAACCAAGAAAATAAGTTAGTTCTCCCATTAGGCTCATTTCATAATTACTTTGCATTAGCTTGAAACAACAATTGATGAACCATTACAGCTGCTACATATGGATTTGTTTGGACTAGTCAATGTATTGTCTATTGCAAGAAAAAGATATTGCTTAGTGATTGTAGATGATTTCTCAAAGTTCTCATGGGTCTATTTTCTTGGATCAAAGGATGAAGCAAGTGAAATCATTATCAATCACATCAAGCAAGTCAACAATCATCCTGACTTGAAGGTTAGAAATATCAGGAGTGACAATGGAACTGAGTTCAAGAATTTGACATTAAGGCTGTTCTGTGAAGAAAATGGAATCATGCATGAGTTCTCAGCTCCAAGAACACCTCAGCAAAATGGGGTTGTTGAAAGAAAGAACAGATCTTTAATTGAAGCTGCAAGAACAATGCTTGAAGAATCAAAGTTACCAACATATTTCTGGGCTGAAGCTGTTAATTGTGCCTGCTTCACTCAGAATATTTCTTTGATCAATCAAGCTAAAGGCATGACTCCTTATCAGTTGTTCAAGAGAAGAAAACCAACTCTAAACTTTCTTCATGTCTTTGGATGTAAATGCTTTATACTGAGGAATCAATCTGACCATAAAGGGAAGTTTGATGCAAAGGCTGATGAAGGGATATTTGTTGGTTACTCAGCTGGAAAATCTTATAGAGTCTACAATCTAAGAACCAACATTGTTATGGAATCTGTGCATGTTGTGTTTGATGATAAAAAGATTGATGGACTAACAGATGAGGGACATAATGAGAGACTCAAATTTGACAACATTGAGATATATTGTGATGATAGTGAAGAGGAGACTGATGGAGATGACACTTCAAAAGGGATTCAAAACTTGCCCTTGGATAATGCACAAAATACTGCATCCGTTGATAGAAGCAATGCAGTATCCGTTGAAAGACATAGTGCATCATCCGTTGAAGTACAAAATGAAGCATCCGTTGATCATGGTTCATCAACGGATAATCGATTTACATCATCAGTTGATAGAATTCCAAGTTCCCTGCAAAGGACCAACAACTCAGGGGGAGTTTCAACTAGTCAACACTCTGTCTCACATCATGACAATACTGAGGCCACCTCATCTAGAGCACATCTTCCACCACAAAGGAAATGGACCAAGAATCATCCCTTTGAACTGATCATTGGTGATGCATCATCTAAAGTGCAAACAAGAAAAGCCACTCAAGATGAATGTCTGTATAGTAGTTTTCTGTCTCAGGAGGAACCTAAGAAAGTGGAAGAAGCTCTATTGGATCCAGATTGGATATTAGCTATGCAGGAAGAGCTGAACCAATTTGAGAGAAACCAAGTATGGAAGCTGGTACCCAAACCAAAGAACAAGAGTCCTATTGACACAAAGTGGGTATTCAGAAACAAGATGGATGAAAATGGCATTATCATAAGGAATAAAGCCAGACTGGTTGCTAAAGGAGCAATTGTTATTCCTAGTGGACTAACAATGAGATTTACAGAAGGGGGGTTGAATGTAAATCTCAAAACTTTTTCAAGTTTTGAGCAGTTTATAAAGTTGTGTGTTCAAGAAGAATAAGTGTGTGAATTGCTTTAAGCTAATACAGACAGATATATATTCAAGCACAAATGTAAAGAACACAACAGACCTTAAAAACTTTTCTGGTGGATTTGTTGTTCCACCGGAGATGGTATTTTTAGAACATCTGTGATTAAACAATGTTGATCACAGCTGCATCCTAGTACAAACTAGATGAATTTTCTCTCAATATTTTTCTAAACAGCTCTGGAAAATCTCACATCTAATTACTAGCTTCTACTTGGTTTATATATTACCAAGTGTACGAGTGAAAAACAATATAAAAATACAGTAATAAAATAAGTTCTTCACTTGCTTCTTTTCCTGTTCACTCCAGTACTTTGTTGACTATTGCATCTTTGTACTGAAGAAGAACGGCTGCTTTTTCTGTTGTTCCTGAAATTCGGCTTCCACATCTCAGTTGTCTCTATCAACCCATGTGCCTCTGTTTGTAGGTACAACTACCACTTATCAACGGCTAATCATCAGAACATCCGTTGAAGCTTTCATCCGTTGATGCACTCATCCGTTGAAGGATGTTATCCGTTGAAGCTTTCATCCGTTGATGCACTCATCCGTTGAAGGATGTTATCCGTTGATGACTTTATCCGTTGAAGCTTTAGAGACATCCGTTGAAGCTTAGCTTCTCATCCGTTGAAGGTCTTTAAGTCATCCGTTGATACCACTTCACTTATACAAAATTACAAGGCATGAAGTATTTACAATTGGCCTTCCTATCTGCATATCATCTAGTAGTTTACATGACTCATAGTTTCTCTCAACTTCTAAGAATTACATTTTAAATACAGAGACTGAAATATGCTACAACACTAGACTTATTTCTAAGTAAAGCTACACCATCAACGGATAGCCAAAGTGGTCTTATCCGTTGAGGCTACAGGCACTAAATTTCTACTTAAGTATTTTGTTAAACATATCATCAAACTAATGCACATACATTCCTAACATAGGGGGGAGATTGTTAGGAATGTATGTGCATTAGTTTGTTGGCAGCTTTATCCCTTTGAAGAGATTCTGTTGTGTGTACTAGATGTAGTGACCTTTCTGCCTCCTCATTGCCCTGAGCAGCCAACATTTGATAGGCTGTCACAGGATGAGTAAAAGTGTCAGCATCCAAGGAAATGTTATCAATTACAGCTTTGTAATGTTGCTGAAATTGTCTTTCCTTTGCTACTTTATTCCCTTAAAGGGAACAGCCAGCGCCACGTTTCGAATAGGCAAGATGCTGGATATACCCAACATAAATGAATAACCTTAATTAATAAATAAAATATTTCATTCATAATGACATTCATTTATCGAAATTTAACTGTATATGTTTGATTGCATACTTAATGTAAATTTGAAATCAAAAATGAATATATGCATTTAGTCGCATCATCAAAAATTATAAATAAAATATATATTGTTTATTTAAATTAGAAGGTAGAAAAAAAATAATTAAATTTGAGATTAATTAATTTACAGATTTAATTACATTAAATCTATTAAAAATAATTACATTAAATTAAATATATATAAAATATATATATAAAAACTATTTTGAATTTAATTTTGGTAGAATTATATAATTTTTGGCATTAATAATATTACTAAAATTCAAAACTCAACTATATAATATTATTCAAAAAAATTAAAGATATTATTTTATATCTATAATAATAAATTCAATTTTTAATATAATCTGAAAAATAAAAATATAGTTTAGTTAATATTTTACTGAAATTCCCATTCTACCCCTTACTTTTTTAATAATAACCGTCGAAAGGGTGCTTTCTGAATTGACAGGTTGAAGTTGAGGGTGCAATCTGAGTTTCCAATACTATTGATACACATTTGTTTTTGAAACAAAATAAGAGGGTTGTTAGGAATATATGTGCATTAGTTTGATGATATGTTTAACAAAACACTTAAGTAGAAATTCAGTGTCTGTAGCCTCAACGGATAAGACCACTTTGGCTATCCGTTGATGGTGTAGCTTTACTTAGAAATAAGTCTAGTGTTGTAGCATATTTCAGTCTCTGTATTTAAGATGTAATTCTTAGAAGTTGAGAGAAACTATGAGTCATGTTGACTACTAGAAGATATGCAGATAGGAAGGCCAATTGTAAATATTTCATGCCTTGTAATTTTGTATAAATGAAGTGGTATCAACGGATGACTTAAAGACCTTCAACGGATGAGAAGCTAAGCTTCAACGGATGTCTCTAAAGCTTCAACGGATAACATCCTTCAACGGATGAGTGCATCAACGGATGAAAGCTTCAACGGATGTTCTGTTGATTAACCGTTGATAAGTGGTAGTTGTACCTACAAACAGAGGCACGTGGGTGAACAGAGATAACTGAAATATGGCAGCCTAATTTCAGGAACATCAGAAAAAGCAGTCGTTCTACTCTAGTATAAAGAGACTTTAAGTCAACAAAGTACTGGAGTGAACTGGAGAAGAAACAAGTGGAGATCTTACTTTATTATTTTATTGTCTTCACTTGTAAACTTGGTAAAAATATAAACCAAGTAGTAGCTAGTAATTAGATAAGAATTTTTCCAGAACTGTTTAGAAAAATCTTGAGAGAAAAATTATCTAGTTTGTACTAGGATGCAGCTGTGATCAAATTCTTAGATCACAGAATTTCTGAAATACCATCTCTGGTGGAACAACAAATCCACCAGAAAAGTTTTTAAAGGTTTATTGTGTTCTTTACATTTGTGTTTGAATATATATCTGTCTGTATCAGCTTAAAGCAATTCACACACTTGTTCATCTTGAACACACAGTCTTTATAAACTGTTCAAAACTTGAAAAAGTTTTGAGATTTACATTCAACCCCCCTTCTGTAAATCTCATTATTAGTTCTCTAGAAATAACAAGGGTGCAAAGTGCAATTTTCTCCATTTATTTATCGAGGTTTAACTGTATATATTTGATTGCACACTTAATGTAAATTTGAAATAAAAAATGAATATATGTATTTAGTCGCATCATCAAAAATTATAAATAAAATATATATTGTTTATTTAAATTAGAAGGTAGAAAAAAAATAATTAAATTTGAGATTAATTAATTTACAGACTTAATTAATATTGAAACTAAAATTCTATTTTATCACTAAAATATACTTCTGGTGCTAAATGATAATAACAACTAAATATTTTTTAGAAAATCAAACAAACACGATAATTATTTTCATATTATATTTTCATATTCAAACAAACCAAGTCTACTTATTGGACTTGCATATTATATTTGCGTACAGTATTGTAAAAATCGGGAATCGAGGAAGATCGAGCTATCAATTTAGCATTAATTGAAAATCGGAATAAAAATCGGATGTATTATAATATTAAATAATATTTACTCTATATTATTATTATTATTATTATATTAGTAATTTATTAACAAGTATATATTTATTATATCATAATTTTTATACTTATTCATATTTAAATTAATATAGTATTTTAATTTTACTAAATAATTATATATACTTCAATAAAGAAAAAATCGTAAAAATTAATCAAATTTCAAAGATAAGATCGGTCAGATACTTTATAGGGGATTTAATAGGTTGAATCATGAATGATCGGGAGTTTTTAGAATCCTGCTTGCCTTGGGACTAAAATTTCATTTTCCACAACAATATCAGACAATAAATGTTCGTAAAATTTAAGTCTTAGCCAAGTACTGTAGCTGGGTGCTTCTTGGAGGTTTCTCAACAAAAAATGACAGGCTCTTGGTGGGAACCTTTGCAATATAATTGGTCAGTTTTATCCCTGATCACAAAAAAATCAATTTTCAGTTGGTCAAAATAATAAACGATGGCAAAAATTCCACAACCACAGTTGGTTCTGGAGGCCGGGGCACCAACGAGAAATCTGTAATGATTTATTGCGGAAGTCACGTGAACTTCCGCAATGAATCATTGCGGAAGTCACGTGAACTTCCGCAATGATTCATTGCGGAAGTCACGTGTACTTCCGCAATTAATCATTGCGGAAACTATTTCCTTATTTAATTATTTTAAAAATAAAATAAATTTACTTGTGAAAGGAGAAGAACAAGAAATTACCTCTGTTATCGCCTTAATCGCTTGAAATTGTCTTGATTATATTTATTTTTGAGTTTTAATTACTAATTAATATAATTACGAGACTACTAATTATTAAATATAGGGAATATTAATTACAAATAATAAGTTGTATTTTTGTAATCAGACAGAAGCCTTAAATCGGGATCCGGGGTTTAAGCTGAGTTGTTTGCGATTTTTGTTAGTGTCAGCGGTTACAATATTTAAGGTACGGATTCTATCCCCTTTTTATTCAGCGCTCCTCTTCTTAGAAATTTAATATCTCTGCTTTGTTAAATTTCATATTTTATTCGCTCCGTTAAAATTGTTTGGATATTTTGACTTCCGAAAATTGTTTTAAAATTTGATTTGAAAAATTATAAATATCTGTTTATACGATTTTTAAAATTATTTATGACACCCTCTGCTTTGGAAATCTGAATTATTTGTCTCAGGTGATTTTTAAATTTTGCGAGAAATATTATTTTTCATTTGAACCCTTAGAGTGATATACGGTATGCCGAGTTAACCAGCTGTAGGGGTACTACAACCATGTCATTGCGGCACCAGTGACATGACATTTCCGTGACAATGTGATTGGTCACGGCGTATCATTCTGTTAGCACTTGGGAGGAGCGTTTTGCGCATTTGATATTTGTTCAGGATACATGGGTGCACCCAGAGTTTGATTTGTGATTTGATTTATGGTGACGTTGTATATGCCGTACACGTTATCCATTCTGTTGCACACATTAAGTACCCTATGATGTGTGTATTTGTATTTGTTCTGATCTCGGTATGAAAAATCTAACCCCTCGTTGCTTCAGCCTTACTTATTTTTAAAATTATTGTTTTATTATAAATTGCTGATTATCTATTTCTGATCTCTTGATTTATAAACTGTATTCCAAATCCATACTGGGCGTTTGGCTCATGCGTTCTGGCAGGTGCTTAGGGGAATCTGGGATTGAGTGATGGAGAGCTACCCTAATTCGTTGATTAGGATTTCGGTCTTTATCATTAATTAGATTTAATAATTTATTTAGAGAATTCAGAATTTATATTATTGGTTTAGACGGTTTGGAGATTCAATATTATTTTGAAGATTTTAGACTGTTTAATTTTTGTTTAGAAATATATTAATGCTCTGTTTGCAGGTTTGTAGATTATAGGTAATATCTCTTTCTATTATTAAGAAGGGGGTGTTATAGAGATGTTATCAGAGCTCTGCCCGACCGGAAGTGCCGAGGCACTGTCCGGATTCCGTATGCGTGTGTCTGTGAGATCGACGAGAACATCGATCCTATAAGAGGGGGTGTTTGTAACATCTCACATCGATAAGAATAAGAGTGTTTGAGACCTTTATAGTGACAAATCAACAATTAATGTGTACCAAAATCGCTAGCTTTTTCGTACTGGCATGTGGTGGGTTGTTGGGTCCGGTACGCATTCGGTTGTGGGCTTGGAAAATATATTATTATTATTATTATATTAGTTATTTATTAACAAATATATATTTTTTATATCATAATTTCTATACTTATTCATATTTAAATTAATATAGTATTTTAATTTTAATAAATAATTATATATACTTCAATAAAGAAAAATTCGTAAAAATTAATCAAATTTCAAAGATCGAATCGGTCAGACACTCTTTAGGGGATTAATCAAGGATTAATCAGTTGAATCAGGAATTATCGGGAGTTTTTAGAACAGTGCTAGCTTTGGGACTAAAATTTCATTTTCCACAACAATATCAGACACATAATAAATGTTAGTAAAATTTAGGTCTTAGCCGAGTACTGTAGCTGGCTGCTTCTTGGAGGTTTCTCAACAAAAAATGACAGGCTCTTGGTGGGGTCCTTTGCAATATAATTGGTTAGCTTTATCCCTGATCACAAAAAAATTCAACTTTCAGTTGGCAAAAATAATAAAAGAATGCAATTTTGATTAGCTCATTAGCATTGACGTGATCAAATTCTTCCAAGTTCACTGTTACAAGTCCAACTCACTCATTCTCATCTCTTCTATAAATAAACCACTCATTTCATTCAAAGTTTCAAACACACATTCAGAGCCCCTCTCATAGTATCAAATTTCAGAGCACAAGTCCTCTTCAGTCTGCTTCATCAGCCAAAATCAAAACAAAATGATGGTAAGCTACTAATGTACAAATGTCTTTCAGTTTCGAGATGATTGAATTATTTATTACTTCTTCCGTCTCAAGCAGGGGTGGATTCAGGATTTAAACTCCGGGGTGACACCGACCATATTTTGTGAATACACTGTTTTCGGGGGGAAATTTCATATATTTTCAAAAAGATTAATGATAAAAAAACGTAAAATTTTATTTCAAGGGGACACGTGCCCCCTGTGCGCTTTACTAGATCCTCCCCTGGTCGCAAGTACTTATGCGATTTTCTGCAGTCATATTGGTAGTTTGTAGTTGACAAGTGTAATTTTGGGTGTTTGCAGCAAAAGGTGTTGATCAGAGTGGCAATGGTTGATCAGAAGAAGTCTCGCACAAAGGCCATGCAGATTGCAGCTACTGTTTCGGGTATTTATACACATCGAAAAAAATCAAATTCTCCGCTTGTTTCTTTAATTATCTTCGTAAAAATTGATTGTTAACTTAAATTGATGCAGGGGTTGAATCCGTATCACTAAAGGGGGACGACAAAGATCAGATAGAAGTCATTGGAGAAGGGATCGACACGGTCGAGCTTACTAAGTTGCTACGAAAGAAGGTCGGGGGTGCAGATTTGTTGAGTGTGGGACCCGCTAAAGAAGAGAAAAAACCAGCAGCAGCAGCAACTAGTACTAATAAAAATGAAACACCGGCAGTGCCGGCTATTCAGATGTGGCATCCGATGGCTCCTTTGTACCCTGTTTACGAGATCCGAGAGTCCGAACCAAGCTGCAACATCATGTAACTGCAGTACCATTTTGGATTCTGCGGCAATACCTAGCTAGTTTAAAAATTGTTATATATGCACGTGTCAGAGAAACGTCCGAACAGGATCTTAGACTCTTTTAACACTGATATCTTACCACACAGTAGGTGGAAAGAATGTTCTGATATCGTGTTTTGCTAGTCTGTTCTCTGGAACTGAATTGAATAAATGAAACAAAGATTTTTTTTTCCAGCTAGATTCATCGTTAAATTCAATACCAAACTCGATTCAGCTTACACACAGTTACACACAGAAAACGAGCCGACCCGAGTTCACTTAATGAGCCGATCCTGAGTTTTGTTCACGAACGGCTTTGTTCATTTGCAGCTCTAGTTACATTGTTGATCGGACTTTGTTCAGTTCCTCTGTATCAACCTGATCCTATATTTGAAGACTTTGTTTTGGTATCATTCAGTGAAGAGTAATCAATGAGTCACCTTCTGCAGCTCTGCTCTGTATCGTTTAGTTATGGATACGACATTGATCTTAACTTATAAGTTAAATTTGTCGAACACATTACCAACTTGTATCTTCATTACGCCTAAATAACTTATAACTTTAGTTAAACTCGCACATATGGTGGTGACTAATATGCTTTAAGGAGACAGTGCGTACTGGACTCGGATTTTTCCGTTCTTGCTCTCTCCTTATTTAATTTTGTTTCGTTCATTGTTTGTTTACACCACTCTGCTCAACGATTGTTGGGCCTTTAGCTTCTTCCACATCATTATTGTTTAGTTTTGTGCTTGTGCAAAATTTCTGCTATACATTATTTGTTTATTTATAATGTTGGAACTTAAGATTTATCTGAGCAACATCATTGTCTCATGACTCATGAGTCCCCAGATTGCTGGTTTCTTTTTGTTGATTGTGATTAAGCCAGGGTCACTCTGTTTGCACTAGATTATCAATTACTAACTATCTCATAATTAAGTAAACAGATTTTCTATTACTATTACGTGCCCATTGACGTGATAATCGCGGAAACTTATACTTTTGGTGCATTTTGATCGGTTCTTTTTTATAATAGTGATGAACCTCCCTGTATTCACACCAACTCCATCAATCAAATTGGCCAAGCTGATCATGTGCCAAATTATCTTTTTTTCCTTCTATAATTATAGCTACGCCAGTCACATTCATTTTTTAAGCACTTTTTTTTTCGAAATTCTCATTCATTTTTTAATTTTTTCCCAAATAATATATTTTTATTTACTAACTTTAATAAGTTCTACTGTTTAACATCCATTTCCTTTCCTTTATTTTAACCTTCTTACTTTCGTACCTGCCCCAAATATTAAGTATCAAATGAAGGGGGCGAGAACAACATATTATTAAATTTTTAATAATAATTATTGTTTTGTCAAAATAAATAATTAACTTTTGATCACACATTAAAAACTCTTTTGTATTTTAGAAAAAACAAATTTGAATCAAAAAAAATAACTTTATTTTATTCCGGGTCTAAACAATTAAAAAAGAAAAAAGGGTCCGGCACAAAAATGCTGCAATATATTTACGGTGGGTCGAAACTAAAAGTTACAATATATTTATAGTGGGTCGAAACTAAAAAAGAAAAAAAAGGGTCTGCCCAAGAACTGCAATATATCTATGGGGTCCAAACTAAAAACTACAATATATTTATGGTGGGTCGAAATTAAAAAAAAAGGGGGCCCGCCCAAAAACGCTGCAATATATTTCCGTACCCTAGGAGATCTCTCCATCTCTCTGCCTCTCCCTCTCCCTCTCGCTCCCTCTATCTCTCTCAGCATTCGTGGCTTAAACCTCAGAAAAAATATGAAACGCACATTAATGTTATTCCCTACGGAACGAAGTCGGAACTGGCTTGATCTCCCGGACGAGTTAATGACATTGATCCTTGCCCGTTTAGTTACAGTTGATCGGATAATGATCGCTCGCAAAGTGTGTAACACCTGGCGTCGAATTTGCTCAGACCCCGCTCTGTGGCGAGTTGTGGTACTAGAATATTGCATTAGTTGGAACATTATCAATGTGGCGAAAAAAGCAGTGGACTTGAGTTGTGGACAACTGATCGATATTAGGATCAATGATATCGGGACTGATTCTCTTCTTCGATATATCTCTGATCGGTATAGTTTAATAATTTTTACAGCATTGTTATCACGTTCAAGGGACATGTAGGTTTAGCGTTACTTGATTTTAGTAGTTGTTGACTGTGTTCTAAAAGACGGGAATCAGAATTAGTCGGTAAATATGCCATATAATGATTAATAGGATAAAAGACCGGAATCAGAATTAGTCCGTAAATATGCCATATAGTGATTAACAGGGTAGTCTGTGATTAATCGGAAAATATGCAGTGATCAATCGGATTCTAAATTCAAATCAATAGAGTAACTAATGATTAATCTGTAAAATCGGTGATTTTGGAACAGAGGGTGTTGCACGTTAAATTTAGTGTACTCATTATGTAGCCGGGCTGAATTCTCATGATTTATAGGTAAAACTCCTAATGCTAAGCCAGGTATTCTGAAAATACCTAAATTTGCAACTTGTTTCCTTAATATCATAGACAATCTTCACATATTTTGCGATATTTTGATGTTTGTTTTATATCGCATTAGAACCTTTCAGTTTAGGATAGTTCTGCGTTTTAAGTGCCTTATTTTGTGTAATTTTATTTAGTTTTTCTTTTCAAATTCAGTTGTAATGTTATTGTGCTATCCTTTGAGAATAAGAATTAATGATGGTGTTGCTAGCCATAAGGATCAAGGCTAGGTGCCTAATGAACATTCTTCAGAAAAATTGCAGCCACAGTTTTGGTTCTGTTTAATCTCTAGAACATAAGGCCACGAGTTTGTCTGCTGGTACATTCTCGTAAACACTGTGGAATTATGAACTTACATACGGAGTGTTAGAGAAATCCCTTCGATATATTCAGTGGAGACTTAGAATGGTTGAAATTGTATCGTATATGTACAAATTATCAATGTTTGATGTATTTGAAGAACCAGGGCATAATTGATAGGGAAAAAGGCCGATTTCCAGAACATTCACTGTATTTCAGTAGCAAAGATTATCTGTTCTAAACTGTATTCTGATAAAACTTTCACCTCCAAATTCTTTTCAAGAGTAATCTTATTCATTCTTAAAATGATATTAGAAGTTACTCGTATCTTTTGCAGCATACAGATACAGCGAGCATGTGAGTTTGATGTCATTGGCAATCATTTATCATATAATTGCTATCTATTCTTTAAGTTGCGTAATTTGAATATTGAGTGCAGTAAAATTTATATGTGAAGACATTTTCTTGTGTTGTCGTAGGGTCTAAAGTGTTAAATCCAAAAATTATGGGGGTGATTATGGGTTTTTCGGTATAGAGCATCCATGAACTGTAATTTTTTCAGTCGGTTTTTGGTTATCAGTAAGAATGTATGGTAAATGGATGCTGGGGATCTGGTAGTTTATATTGCAGGAGGTTCAGAAAGTGTTGAAAACAGTGGAGATTGTCAGTTCAAACAAAACTAAAACCTCATCTTTAGGACTTTATTATATCTGTGAATTCTAACTTTTTTCGCCTTTCTTTCTGATCACAGATCAAATCAGCTGAGACGACTGCACCTCTCATCTTGCGACAATATTACAAGTGAAGGGCTGAGTGAAATGTTCAAAGAACTCCCACTGTTGGAGGAATTGCACCTTGATTACACAGCCATCTCACCGCAAGCTATTGAAGTTGCAGGCCGTTATTGCCCTCTGCTGAAATCGTTTAAACTGAACAACCATGGTCGTCTACATGCATTCAATATGAACTATGCTGGTCCTAATGAGGATGCTCTAGCTATTGCAAAACACTTGCCAGGACTGCGCCATCTGCAGCTTACTGGAAACAATATGACAATTGTAGGCTTGGTTGCCATAACTGAAAACTGTTCTCATCTTGAATCTCTTGATATATCAGACTGTTTGAATGTTGCTGATCAGCTTGGATCTGGTTTAAGAAAAAGGCTTTCTCAGCAGATTAAGGATCTCAGGCTCCCATTGCACTCTTCCCGGGACTATTGATATGGCAACTCAATGCTTAATTTGGACGATACCCTCATGTTTCCCGGGGACTATGGATTTGGTACCGCAATGCATCATTGGGAACATGGATATGATACCGCAATGCATCATTGGGAACATGGATTTGATACCGCAATGCATCATTGGCACTATGGATTTGATACCGCAATGCATCATTGGGAGGATAATCTCGTGTTTCCTGGTGGAATTTTTTATGGCGTAGAATTTGACGGGTACAACCTTTTTGCAGATTATAACGCGGTACAATATTTCGGGGGTTAAATTGATAGGTTGTAATTATTTTGAAAGTTTACCAAAGGGAGAGTAACACTATAGTGATTAACTAAATTTATTTTTGAGAGAAATATTGGTTCAGCAAATATAGTCTATGAAATATGATTCCTGTAAATAATGCGCCGGAGTGTCCTAATGTTAGTTGGATATAGTTTTTTTTAACAAATATGACTTAAAATTTTAAAAATGAATATTTATTTTACGAAATTCTTGAGGAAAGCGAAGATAGAACTCACAACAGAGGCGACCTATGATCTTAGACGACAGAGCATAAACTAATAACCGCTTGAAATACATTGATTTGAAGCACACAAATTTTCTATGACTTCGAAATTTATATTTCAAAATTGCGACCGAATTTAATCGCGCTTTCCTTAAGATTAATACTTACTCTGTCCCATTTATTTTTATACATTACTTTTTTAACATACTTTTCAATACTCCTTTAAAACATAATTCCATAATATATATTTTAATTTTTTTCCGAATAAAAGTTTTATGTTTAAACTTTTATTCAATTTTTTTTTAAAAAAAATATAATATGAAACTATACAGTATAAAAGTTTCAAAATCAATACATACATACAATATTATAATAACCGGAATGAGGTATAATTTGGTTCAACGATTATTCCCTAATTTTGGTTATTAAATAAAATAAATAAATAGTGTTATATATCCGCTAAACTACTAAATTGTTAAACTAATAGATATAGTCTATTTATCCTACTAAACTACTATCACAACGTACTAAACTAAATAAATAGTGTTACATATCCGCTAAACTACTAAATTGTTAAACTAATAGATATAGTCTATTTATCCTACTAAACTACTATCACAACGTACTAAACTAAATAAATAGTGTTACATATCCGCTAAACTAATAAATTATTAAATCACGAGACAAAATCTACTTATTCTACTAAAAATATTCTATTATTTTTATTACAAATTTATAATTATTACATATTTATAAAAAAATATTTTAAAAATTAAAATAAAACAATATAAATAATTTTTTTAAATATTAACGAGAACCCGTACGCATAACAGGGATTTAAGAACATGTATATTACCGGACGGAGCGAGAAGTGAATTGTGAGAAGTCACAAATCAAGTTTGACTGACATTATAGTGGACTGACAAATGCTAGTACTTGAGTTTTATACATTGGAGTCCCACTTGACGCGTAAGACGGTACTATAGTGTGGAATATTGCACAAAAATACTCCCTCCGTCCCTTAATACGTTGCCTAATTTGACTTTCGGTACTGTTCACGATAAGTGATTGACTACTAATTTACGTTTAATCTATAATATCAAACATAGTCATGAGTGATCTCGTTGGATTCGTATTTATCAGTACTTTAATACAGTGAAATTTTTATATTTAATACTAATACGAATTTAAAGATATTAACAATCAAAAGTGTGCATTGGCAAACATGTTCAACACAAAGAGGAAACGTTTTTAGGAGCGGAGGGAGTACAAGTTTTGCGTTCGTTAATGACGTCGTACCAAGTCCTTGATTGGAGACTCATTTGCAACCTCTAAATATTCATATTTGTTTGATAATTATAAATTAATTAATAAAAGTAAGAGTTTGTCCAAATATTCAACGGGTGACCAAGAGGATAATTATTCTCTCTTTAACTAACTGAACCAAACTACAATCTTTCCAAGTTCTTAATTTGATTCTCGCTAATCCTGAATTTTTTTAGAACAGATACTCAAATTATAAGACTAATTAGTAAAAAAAAGAATTTAATGAAATTTTTGGGTGTTAAAAATGAAAACCCGAAAATTTCTAATTACTCTGATTTTGAAAACGCAAGTCAACAATATCATTTCTGAGTTTAATAATAATATCTTGAGATTTATTCGCATTTTGTTTCATTTCAAGCGGTTTTTAAATAAAAAATTAATTATCTAACTTCCGCGAGTATGTTGCATATCCGCTTCTTCAATGATTTTTTTTTTTAAATTTCGTATAATTCATCGTACAACATATCTTCCGACAATACAAAAGTATTATAATGGCGAAAAGTTCAATTTTGTAATTGCCGCGCGTTGATGATGTGTCTTCCGAAGACAAATTCAATATTAATTGTAACCGGTACTCCCTCCATCCCGCTGAGATGTTAACGTACACTGTTTGCACGTATTTCGAGGATTCAATAAGGTATAGTTTTATAATGTTATTTTTTGAATAAAAGTTTAAATATGAAATTTTTTTTCAGAATTTTTTTTATTTTTAAAAATATTATGAAAATATATACTTTAAATAAGTATTGAAAAGCGTGCCGAAAGGTAATGTAAACATTCCAGTGAGACTGAGGGAGCAGTCTACTAGTATTCTCACTCACATTCTTGTTATAAATAGTACATTCTCAATAGACAATGCTAATCATTTTCTCATTATTCATTCCATCTCAAGTCTCACAACTCAATAATATTCCTCTCAAAACCAGGAACATGACTGTGGTATGTTTTCTTATCTTGTCACCTTAATCACAGCAGACCAAGAATTTTAATTGATCATGAGATTCTTATCTTCTTTTTTGGTGTGCAGCAAAAGGTGGTGATCAGAGTGGTAATGGTTGATCAGAAGAAGTCTCGCAAGAAGGCCATGAAGATTGCAGCTACTGCCTTCGGTACGTTTATACGTGCAGTGACAGTGACGGAACCAGGATTTTAAATGATTCGAAGCTGAAATACTTTATCAAATTTTTCACTTGCTATCTGCGATTACATGTTTTCAAAGATAAAATCAGACTTAAGATAAAAAAAAAATACAAATTTCTCAAGTTCAGTCGAGGTTTCAGTCTAGATCCTTAGATCCCTGCTACTTATCAATTTTTTCGAACTATAATTTTTTTTCATGGTTTGTTTAATCCGTTTTTCTAGTGTGTACCTGGGAACATGCTAAGAGTTAGTGCTCGATAAGGTATTCACAAAATATTGGTGGAGAGATAATTAATAATGATGGACCCCACACAAAAATCTAACAATAAAATTTTTACAACTTATCAATCACACTTTTTAGCATGTGACAATGTGGACACACTAGACAAACCCTTTTTTAATCGGTTATATAACTAATAACTAAACTAAAATTATGCAGGGGTTGAGTCAGTAGCATTGACAGGAGACGATAGAGATCAAATAGTGGTGATCGGAGAAGGAATCGATACAGTTGAACTCGCGAAATTGTTAAGGAAGAAAGTAGGATGTGCAGATCTGTTAAGCGTCGGACCAGCTAAAGAAGAAAAGAAAGAAGATAAAAAGGCATGTGAAGTCCCTGGTGTTCCTTTGGTCTGTGGATCACAACCTTGTTATTACAACTATAATCCATACCCTGCAGTTTATAGCTATGATTGTGTAGATCAATGTAACAGTTCTGGTTCTTGCTCTATCATGTGATCGATGAGTGATCGTTAACTGTATATGAGGACTGAGAGTTCACAAGAAGATGGCAATGAAGACGCCAAGAATGATTGTTAGAGCAAGTCCAACAGCTTCCTTAAACATCCTTAAACATGCTCTTAACTCCAAATATAAGAAATATGATAAAAAAATTGCACTCCAATTTATCAATAAAATATTGATTTCTCTCTCTTCTTTTTAGTTCTTTTCTCTCTTTTACTTTCATACCTCATTCAAATTTATTATTATTATAATTATAAGGAATGAAGATAAGGATCATTGTTGAAGTTCAAATTCAAAATCATATCTTAAATCACTAATATTTAATATTTTATAATATTAATAAGGAACTTATTAAGAGACTGTTGGACTTGCTTTTAGATTGTTTATTTCACATGCAAGGCATTCATTTATGGAAAATGCTAAGGGTATTAAATTGATTCCCAAAAAAGTTACAAAATGACAAGTGTCAAAATTTAATTGGCTAAATGAAAATGGACCCCCTGCATTTATATCAAAAATACCAATTAAATCATTATAAACTGCCACATCAAACGTGACACATCATTTTGTAACAATTTTTTGTGCCTCGAGCACTAATATGCATAACTCCAATCAATTTTGTTTGTATGATATTTTCCGTTTGCGTTTAAGTAGAGGTCTTGCAAAATTGTGAACAATTATGAATTTTGTCATTGATGGGGTAACTCAAAATATGTTAGCTTAATTTTGCATTCATATTACTCCTTATCACAAATTAAAATAATGGTCTACAATATTCAATTGGGTGCTTGTGTCTTGTTATAGCCGATTCATTTTGAATATTTTATGACATTTTTCGAAATATTAAATAAACGGATTAATTATCAAGTTCACCACTATACTATATAGCAAAATTTTAAATTGACTACCGATAAATTCGGGTCTCAAATTGGCCACTTTTAAGTAGGTAGGTTTCAACTTGGCCACTTTTCAAAACGGTCATAAGTTAACGATATCTCAAGTTTATCACCGAAAATTAGCATTTTTGTGTGAAAATAGCCAATTTGAGACCCCAAATTTATCGATAATAAATTTGATATTTCGCTAGTTATATAGTGGTAAATTTGATATTTAATCCTTTAATGAACAAATTTGAGGGTAAAATAGTAAATGTATCATTATTCAGAACTTTTACATGATTATCAAACAATAATTTTTATTTAAAAAATTTATCATTCAGTATATTCAAATAATTTATTGATTAAGTGCTTTTAATTCAGATTTATCAAATAACGCCTAAGCCTATCTATTCGCTATCATTCTCGTATACTCAGCATTACATATCCATTAATATTTATAGCTACATTTAAAAACATTTCTCAGAAACATAGACACGTTGATTTTGGCTAAAGAAACATAGACACGTTGATTTTGGCTAAATTTTGAAAAGTTATTAAAAAACTAAAAATTAAGATAATTTAAAATTAAAAAATATCCATGAGTTTTGAAAAATAGTCGGATTACAAATTATTGTAATCTTAATTTTGTACCTCCACGGAAATTGTTTAAATCTTAACTAAATATCTCTAAATATTAATGATAGAAATTGTGAGTAAAATATCATCAATTTTTTTTGAATAATTTCACAAAATCCATATTAAATATTAGTAAATTTTAAAATCCAAAAAAATCTTTTAAAATCCAAATCAATAATTATATTTTGGAGTACCGAGACGGACATCAAGTATATAATGCAATCGATGCATATGCGATCATATTATATGACATAAATGTCGAAAATATTACTTTTCCGTAAAAAACAATGAAGAAAATGCTCCCGTGTTTTCGGAGATCAGCAAAAGGTTGCTGGGCAGGATGTCATCAATAGCAATCAGGAGTTGGATCTTCGAAGGACAATCCTAACAGGAAAAGATAGGAGATACTATCTCATGTAAATAATTTACCTTTTTGTATATTGAGTGTGTCAGCCAATTTAAATAGGCCACGAGAAGTACAGATAGAATTTTACGGATTACAATTAAATCTAGTATTGCTATATCACTTGAAGTGTGCTGTTGTTAAAAAAATAAAGACTAATTTTGCGGCGAACTTGTGGTTTTTGTAATGATTGATTGTTCTGCTGTTCGATTACTCTCTCTCCCAAAATATTTTTCTTCTTTGATTTTTTGTACCGTTCATAGTAAGCGATTAACTACTAATTTACGTCTAATTTATAAGATTATAAATAGTCATGAGTGATTTTGTTGGATTCGTATTTATGAGTATTTTAGTACAATGAAGTTTTTATATTTAATGCTAATACGAAATTAAAGATATTAACCATAAAAAATGTGTATTGGTAAACGTGTGCAATACAAACAAGAAGCTTTTTAGGAGACAGAAGGAGTATCAAATTTCGAAATATATTTTTATCTAACCGGCATCATATAGATGTGACCTGAGCTTCAATTCATAAATTTATTGTATTGCTCTTTTTATACTATACCGAAAAATTTTAAAAAAATTGTGATACCTATCAAAAAATCTAAAACCTGAAGTACAATCCGATCCGATTAAAAAAAACCCGAAAAACCCGACCCGGTTTGGCCCGGCCCGCGGGCTTAAAATGTGTCTCCTTTTTTTCTCGAAAATCGGACTGGTCCGAAATTTGAAAAATCTAGATAAAAGTCCGAATTTAACAAAAAACGGATCTAAAAAAGTTTAGGTCGGCCCAAATAAAAATATTAAAAATAATTATTACTAAAATTATTCTTAACAAAGTAAAAATTAATATTAATACATTGGGTTAAAAGTGGAGTAATTCTAGAGTACCAAATCTATTTTCACATAATAAAAGATTATCTTTTTATTGGATATATGCTCTCATTAAAATAATGATACTTGTGTGTTAATACAAATCCACGCAATAGAAAAAGTCTCACGTTGAAACAATTTTGGTAAATCATATCATTAAAAATTTATTATATTCAATTATAAATGATAATATAAATTGAGAAGATTGCATGAATATCACAAAATCATATCATTATAGAAAAGATTATCTCCAATTTGGTTGGTAGTCAATAATGAAAAATGCTAGAGGTACAAAATGAGTTATTAAAATAGTTACAAATGTCACATGTCACATGTTGGTTGCTAAATATAAATGGACCCCTCCAGTTACTTTAATAGAATCAATTGAATTTTTTCATTTCGTCACATCACACATATCATGTTATTTTGATCACCCATGTCATATTATTTTATGACAATTTTTTGTAACTTTCTGTTGTGGCCCTCGCATTACTCATCAATAAAATCATACCCAAAATTGGTTCGGTTTCAAAATGACACGTGACTGATTGGTTATAATACAATTAATCAATAAAATGAACAATGCATTTGCATAAATATCATAGCCCAACACCTCGTAGTCTCCTGCTCCTGTTGTTCTTTGTTTCACAAAAGCTTGTTCTATTTCTTGTTACCATGATCACTCTGAGATTAATCTGCTTATCCAGTATCTTTCACAACCAGAAAGATGTCAAATTTATTGAAATGTAAATTTGTCGAAAGCTCAACAGAATCGAGCTCTCAACAAGTTACAAACATTGTACTTTCTAATTTTTCATTATTGAAACTATCTGCTATTAGGAGGCGGGGATATCATGCACAAGTTCTCTGTTATATTAAATCCCGTAACAAACAATGAAGAAAGTGCTCCAATACCCGATACCCGGCGATGAGCAAAGTGGCTCGGCCGGATTATATGGATGGTAAAAGGCCTCTATTGAAGGTGCCATTCCAGGTCAGATGGTGACGACACAATGATTGTTGAAGTGTTACACTGGTTATGTCATATTAATCTGATATATAATTAATAGAATTATTACTAATAACATAAAATTTTAATATCTTATAATGCCGTAATAAGTTTACAGAGTTAAATAAAAATATTCCATGGAAGGGATTAAGTTATAAGTACAGGAGTTGTGGAGGGAGCACATTAAACATGTGATTTTGCGGTGATATGAAATTTTGCGGTGATATGAAATCTTACAATTGACGATTTGTTCTAAGAAATTCTCGGGTTGAGCCAGAATCTAACCCAGGACCTAAGACGACAGTCAACGGAGGATAAACTTTTAACCACTTCAGTTTAATCATGTATAACAACTGTTAGTTCTGCAGAATGTTCCGAAACACTGTCCTGTTTCAACTAAGTAGGAAGAAAGATCTGGTTTAACTAAGGTGCACGAGTGCTCAAGTATACACAAGAATTTTTCTAATTAATAATAATTTAAAAAATCAAACACCGGATAGCAAAAATCTGAATCAAAGTGTGGACAACTGTGATCAATCCTGAATCTGAACATTTAACCTCCGTAGCCAAACAGAATGAATCATCATATGAAAAAAATCAAACCTCTTTGGACTCGGATTCATCACAAAATGCCTCTGAACTTGCTTAACGCGCCTATGCATTCTCAAGTACTGACGTTGAGATATACTCATCAGTATCGTTTTAATGTTAGGAATGTCCTTGACATCCACTTGAACGGAGAATGTCTTCCAGTCAAGAACATCACTTAATGGTGGAATGTATCCATCAGAAATCAAAACCGGAATGCACTCCGAATATATGGCCTCAACTACTCGTGGACTGGCAACCTCATATCCGCTGGGACACAAGCAAAACCTACTGCTTCTAAGCATTGTTTGATAAGATACTCCTTGTGGGAGGCTATCATAGACTTGGACGTCGCTGTCCTTTTCTTTCCACTGCTCCAAGAGAAGGTACCTTATATGTCCATGTAGACGACCAGCAAAGAAAGCAAGAATTGGACGTTTTGAAGGAGAAGGACCGCCAATAAGGCCAGTGATTTCGCCAGTCAGCAAATTGATCTCTGGCAATGATACATCTTTTGACGGATTGAATCCTTCTGAGGTATTAGCATTACACAGAACCCGTATGGATTTGTTGAACAAATTAGGCACGTGGAAAGTCGTACGAGGGCCCTGGAAAACGTATCAAAACTTATTAATAAAATTACAGCATTCGAGTCAGAACAAGTACTGTCATGCAAGCAAGCATTAAACGATAGCTAAGTACTACAAACTTACCCAATCATGGCAAGAAACCATGAAATGATCTGCACCTTGGCTTCGGTTCCAGAACCGATGATTCTGAGAAATCACGTTTATGTAATCAGCAACGGTGTTTTCAATGGCATGTATTTCCCTTGCTCCAGGTACATAAAGGTATTGAACCATCATAACCACACTAAATGGCAACAAATACACAAGCGCTTCTTCTGGATCCTCTGTTTTGTACAGAGTTCCTTTCTCGATTTCATGTATCAATCTTCCCTCTGTCGAATATATACTTTTGCACATCCCATTGTGGAACATAGGCCTATCCCCTTCTTTGTAAACATAAATCTTGAACAATTTCTCCATTTCTAGATAGCTCCTTTACACATACAAACAAGTTCTAAAA
Organism: Apium graveolens; assembly: GCF_009905375.1. Classification (NCBI taxonomy): domain Eukaryota; kingdom Viridiplantae; phylum Streptophyta; class Magnoliopsida; order Apiales; family Apiaceae; genus Apium; species Apium graveolens. The sequence continues at coordinate 259,543,780 of NC_133652.1, read as the reverse complement.
AACTTTAACGGCCTTTCTTAATAAGTGTGCATAGAGCAAAAACGACTCTTATAATGGTACAGAGGGAGTATGTGCTAGGAGTAATGCTAGGTGTACAGAATAGTAGGGCTGTAATTCGGGCCGAGCGAGCCAAGTTTCGAGTCGGACGTAATTCGAGCCGAGAATAATCGAATCGAGCCGAACCGGCTCGTTTAGTTAAACGAGACTAAACCTCTGCCCGAACTCGACTCGTTTAATTTCACGAGTCGAGTCGGCCGGCTCGTTTAGCTAAACGAGCCGGTAAGCTAAACGAGCCGGTTTTAACGAGTCGGGCGAGCTCGCGAGCCTAAACCTCTACCCGAACTCGGCTCGTTTAATTTCACGAGTCGAGCCGAGCCGGCTCGAGTAATCAAACGAGCCGGAACCTCTGCCCGAAGCCCACTGAAACGAATTCGAGCCGGGCGAGCTCGCGATCTGCCCGACTCGAATTACAGCCCTACAGAATTGTGTACAGAATGACATGGCGAATTCTGTATCAAATTCTGTACACCGAGCATTTTTCATGCGCTAGATTAGCAAACTCTATGACTCGAATTGAAAGTAAGGATAGCTTAATCCAATTAAACTAAATAAAAATTTACATGTACATAAATTTGTACCTATGAAAAGCATTGGCATTCCGATACACAGGGCCATAGGGCACATAATCTTGATCTTCATGTATAGACGTCAAGTTTCGATATCGAATAGCCCCTTTTATAGCTTGTCGAACTTTCACTAATCGTGCTTCTATCTTTTCTATCCTACTGTATGTCCTTATAACTTTTGTTTCAGCATTTGAATCAGTACTATTTGCTTGCCAAGTCTCATCTTCTTCTTGATTTTTATCACCCTGTTCGAAAAAAAATCTTCTGACTATTAGTAGTTACCAGAAGGAAACAAACAACGCAAAATCAAACCAAACATACCCAGTATACATTAGCAGGTTCGGGTTCAGGTTCGGGGGAGGGTGAGATGTACGTTGAATTCGAAGACTGTTGAGAGAAGACCACATGCATACGAAAAAGTGAAGAAATAAAATGGTAAATAAATATTTTTCAGTTGTCATGCATAATGAAAAGTTATGACATGGTATGAAACTTACAGAGGAGAATTCATCAACTCCTTGAAGTGAATTCAAAGGCTGATCGGTTTGGTATTTACTGGAATCAAAGAAACTTGAAACTGAAGATTTGTTCTTTAAAGTTAATGGTGAAGAGAAGGAAAAGTTACAAGCAATCACTGATATCAGAACTAAGGGCAGCAGAATCAGTATTGGAGTCAATCGTTTCCTATGAAATTCCAACATCTCTCTCCCCCCTCCCTCTCTCTCAGACAAAATCTCTCTCTCTCTCTCTCTCTCTCTCTCTCTCTCTCTCCCAATATATCTCTCTCTCTCTCTGACACAATCTCTCTCCCCCTCTCCCAATCTCTCTCTCTTTCTCTCAGAATCTCTCTCTCTCTCTCAGAATCTCTCTCTCTCTCTGTCCTAAAGTTCACTAAGTGTAAGAGAAGGAAAGGAAGAAGATTTGGATAGACTGTTTACAGCAGTGCCCGAAGAGAGAATATTTATTAGTTGATTCATTACTTGGTGACAAATTATACCTTCCCCTGGGTGGCCGGTGCTGAATATCAGGCAAAATTATTTTAATCTAGATATTACTTGTATCTTGTTTTTGGTTTTTGGGAGATGTATTCCAATTCCAATTGGTTATCAGAGTATTTACCAAATTATTACGTGTAATCAAATTATTACTTGTAACTAGCTTAAATCTCGTGCGATGCACGGGTTGCCGTTAATATTTAAAATTTTTATTTATCTCGTCATATTCTAATTCTTAAAATATTTTTATAAACATATAATAATTATAAATTTATAATAAAAATAATAGTATAACTTTAGTAGAATAAGTAAATTTTATCTAGTGGTTTAACAATTTAGTAGTTTAGCAAATATATAACATTATTTATTTATTTTTTAATAATAGGATACGTTGCAGTCATAATTTAGTAGGATAAGTAGACTGCATCTACAAATTTAACAATTCAATAATTTAACGGATATATAATTATTTATTTATTTCCTTTAATAACCAAAATTATATTTATTTATTAATAATAGGATATGTTGTACTCGTAGTTTAGTAGAATAAGTAGAGTGTATACAGTAGTTTAACAATTTAGTATTTTAACATATATATAATACTATTTATTTATTTTCTTTAATAACCAAAGTTAGGAATAACCGTTGAACCAAATTATACCATATTTCGGTTATTATAGTAACTTAAATCCCGTGCGACGCACGGATTCCCATTAATATTTAAAATTTTTATTTATCCGTCATATTATAATTTTAAAAATTATTTATATAAATATATAATAATAATAAATTTATAAAAATAGGATAATATGTGGTCGTAATTTAGTAGGATAAATCTACAATATCTAGTAGTTTAACAATTTAGTAGTTTAGCAGATATATAACATTATTTTTTATTTTTTTAATAATAGGATAAGCCGTAGTTGTAGTTTAGTAGGATAAGTAGACTATATGAGTAGTAGTTTAATAATTTAGTAATTTAGCGGATATATAACACTGTTTATTTATTTTTTTAATAATCAAAATTAGGGAATAACCGTTGTTAGGAATGTATGTGCATTAGTTTGATGATATGTTTAACAAAATACTTAAGTAGAAATTTAGTGTCTGTAGCCTCAACGGATAAGACCACTTTGGCTATCCGTTGATGGTGTAGCTTTACTTAGAAATAAGTCTAGTGTTGTAGCATATTTCAGTCTCTGTATTTAAAATGTAATTCTTGGAAGTTGAGAGAAACTATGAGTCATGTTGACTACTAGATGATATGCAGATAGGAAGGCCAATTGTAAATACTTCATGCCTTGTAATTTTGTATAAGTGAAGTGGTATCAACAGATGACTTAAAGACCTTCAACGGATGAGAAGCTAAGCTTCAACGGATGTCTCTAAAGCTTCAACGGATAAAGTCATCAACGGATAACATCCTTCAACGGATGAGTGCATCAACGGATGAAAGCTTCAACGGATAACATCCTTCAACGGATGAGTGCATCAACGGATGAAAGCTTCAACAGATGTTCTGATGATTAGCCGTTGATAAGAGGTAGTTGTACCTACAGACAGAGGCACATGGGTTGATAGAGACAACTGAGATGTGGTAGCCGAATTTCAGGAACAACAGAAAAAGCAGCCGTTCTTCTCTAGTACAAAGATGCAATAGTCAACAAAGTACTGGAGTGAACAGGAAAAGAAGCAAGTGAAGATCTTATTTTATTACTGTATTTTATATTATTTTTCACTTGTACACTTGGTAATATATAAACCAAGTAGAAGCTAGTAATTAGAAGAGAGATTTTCCAGAGCTGTTTAGAAAAATATTGAGAGAAAATTCATCTAGTTTGTACTAGGATGCAGCTGTGATCAACATTGTTTAATCACAGATTTTCTAAAATACCATCTCTGGTGGAACAACAAATCCACCAGAAAAGTTTTTAAGGTCTGTTGTGTTCTTTACATTTGTGCTTGAATATATATCTGTCTGTATTAGCTTAAAGCAATTCACACACTTGTTCTTCTTGAACACACAACTTTCATAAACTGCTCAAAACTTGAAAAAGTTTTGAGATTTACATTCAACCCCCCTTCTGTAAATCTCATTGTTAGTCCACTAGGAATAACAATTGGTATCAGAGCAGGCTCTTGACATACAAAGAGTTTAAAGATCTTGGAATCTAACAAAGATGAGTAAGAAGGATATTGGAGTAAAGATCCCAGTTCTTGACAAAGACAGTTATCACCATTGGAAGGTGAAAATGCACCTTCATCTACTCTCCCAAGATGAAGGTTATGTAAACTGCATTGAGAATGGTCCTCATATTCCCCACAAAGTAGCAACAGTTGCTACAGCCACAGTTGCTGTTGGTCAATCCATTCCAAAACCTAGAGCAGAATGGACAATGGAAGACACAGAAGAAGTCCACAAGGATAAGAAGGCTATGAACATTTTGTTTAATGGTCTTAACATGGATATGTTTGATAATGTGATAAATTGCACAACTGCCAAAGAGGTTTGGGACACAGTTCAACTACTGTGTGAAGGTACAGAACAAGTGAAAGAAAACAAAATGCAGCTTCTCATTCAACAGTATGAATACTTTCATTTTGAAGAAAATGAATCTTTAAATGAAACATTCAATAGGTTCCAAAAGCTGTTGAATGGACTGAAGCTGTATGGAAGAGTGTACCAGGTGAAGGATTCAAATCTTAAATTTTTAAGATCCTTGCCAAAGGAATGGAAACCCATGACTGTCTCCTTAAGAAACTCTCAAGATTATAAGGACTTCACTCTTGAAAGATTGTATGGAATCTTGAAGACTTATGAACTAGAGCTGGAACAGGATGAGGTATTGGAGAAGGGGAGAAAGAAAGGAAGTTCAGTTGCATTGGTAGCTGAAGATGAGAGGAAATGCAGACAAGAAACTGCGAGATCTACATCAAACTCCAAAGATGGTATAAGAAATCAGGAATCAAGCAAGGGGAAAGAGCAAGTTGCTGAAAATGAAGACAACTCCAGCCAAGATGACTCAGATGGAATTGATGAGCATCTTGCATTTCTGTCCAGAAGATTTGCAAAGATGAAATTCAAGAAAAACACTAGAGCCACTAAACCTCACAAAAACACTGTGGACAAATCCAAGTTCAAGTGTTTCAATTGTGGTATAAGTGGACACTTTGCAGGTGAGTGCAGAAAGCCAACTTCTGAAAAGAAGAAATTTGAACAAGTAGATTACAAAAAGAAATATTTTGATCTACTCAAGCAAAAGGAGAGGGCTTTCATTACTCAAGAAAGGGACTGGGCAGCTAATGGAGATGAAGAGGATGAAGATGTGGAGTATGTCAACCTTGCTCTCATGGCTGATTCTGAAGAAAATGAAGTTAGTTTATCAAGCAATCAGGTAATCACTACTGACTTAACACAGCTTACTAAAGAAGAGTGCAATGATGCTTTTAATGACATGTCTACCGAATTGTATCATTTGCGTGTGTCTCTTAAATCTCTTGCTAAAGAAAATAGTAGGATTAGAGAGAACAATCTGTTTTTAAGTAATAGAAATGCTTTGTTAGAAGATAAGATGATTGACCTAGAGAAAACAAAGTTGCATTGTATATCTGTTGAAAATGAACTAGCTGAATCTGTTAAGAAAGTAGAAATACTTTCCAATCAATTAGAGAAAGAGCAAGAGGTGATTAAAGCCTGGAAGACATCTAGGGATGTAAGTGCTCAAATTGCTAAGGTCCAAGGAATTGAATCATTCTGTGAAACTGCCTGGGATAAAAATAAAAAGAAACTGGAATTAATTGATGGGCTGTCAACGGATGTGGAATCAACGGATGATGAAAGTTATCCGTTGAAGGAAGAAAAGGAGCATCCGTTGAAGGTTCCTCAATCAAAACAGGCAGATGTTTCTAAAAGAGAGAATCTAAAGAAACTCAACAAAAAGTTTGGTTCAACTTCAAAGAACTTTGTCAAAGAAGAAGCAAGCACATCCAAAGATGTCAGTAAGGTGAATGTAGGGCACATGACCTTAGAACAGTTAAATAATAGGCTCAAGATGGTTGAGGATAAAAAGGAATCTAAAAGAAAATCCAACAGAAATGGGAAGGTAGGAGTTAATAAACACAACAATTACACACCTGATAGGTATGCTCCTAGAAAAAGCTGTGTGCATTGTAGTAGTGTTAATCATCTATCTGCTAGTTGTAAATCCATTAAGAAGACTCCCATAAATGTACCCTCTTCTATGCCTAATATGTCTGCATCACCTCTGCATGCTATGCCTGTTATGTCTCAACAAAATCCTTATGCACATTTTGTAAACATGCCATATTTTAACAATCCTTATCTTGCTGCATTTAGTATGCCTCAAATGCCATACAATATGCCCATATGGAATAACATGTTTGCACAATCAATGCCTAATAATTTTATAAATGTGCTAAATGATTCTGTGACTAACCCTACACCTCAACCAACTACATCTAAGACCAAGGTTGACTCAAACTTACCTAAGTCTAAAGATGCAGGAGGAATGAAGTCTAGGAGAAAGGCTAACAAGAATGGACCCAAGGAAACTTGGGTACCAAAATCAAATTGATTGATTTTATGGTGTGCAGGGAAATGGAAGAAATCTATGGTACTTGGACAGTGGTTGTTCAAGACACATGACAGGAGATTTCTCCCTGCTCACAGAGTTCAAGGAGAGAGATGACCCTAGCATAACCTTTGGAGATGACAGCAAAGGGTTTACTATGGGATATGGCTTGATTTCAACAAGGAATGTCATCATTAATGAAGTTGCATTAGTTGATGGTCTCAAGCACAATTTACTGAGCATCAGTCAACTATGTGATAGAGGGAATACAGTTTCCTTCAATTCTGAAGCCTGTGTTGTCACTAGTAAGAAAGACAACAAAGTGGTTCTAACTGGAGTTAGAAAAGGAAATGTGTACATAGCTGACTTCAACTCTACAGATGCAGAATCCATTACTTGTCTCTTCAGCAAAGCAAGCACAGTTGAAAGTTGGATATGGCACAAGAAGCTATCTCACTTGAATTTCAAGACAATGAATGATCTAGTCAAAAAGGACTTAGTTAGAGGAATCCCTCTAGTTGAATTCTCAAGGGATGGTTTGTGTGATGCTTGTCAGAAAGGCAAACAAAGGAAAGAATCATTCAAAAAGAAGCTTGAAACAACAATTGATGAACCATTACAGCTGCTACATATGGATTTGTTTGGACCAGTCAATGTATTGTCTATTGCAAGAAAAAGATATTGCTTAGTGATTGTAGATGATTTCTCAAAGTTCTCATGGGTCTATTTTCTTGGATCAAAGGATGAAGCAAGTGAAATCATTATCAATCACATCAGGCAAGTCAACAATCATCCTGACTTGAAGGTTAGAAATATCAGGAGTGACAATGGAACTGAATTCAAGAATTTGACATTAAGGCTGTTCTGTGAAGAAAATGGAATCATGCATGAGTTCTCAGCTCCAAGAACACCTCAGCAAAATGGGGTTGTTGAAAGAAAGAACAGATCTTTAATTGAAGCTGCCAGAACAATGCTTGAAGAATCAAAGTTACCAACATATTTCTGGGCTGAAGCTGTTAATTGTGCCTGCTTCACTCAGAATATTTCTTTGATCAATCAAGCTAAAGGCATGACTCCTTATCAGTTGTTCAAGAGAAGAAAACCAACTCTAAACTTTCTTCATGTCTTTGGATGTAAATGCTTTATACTGAGGAATCAATCTGACCATAAAGGGAAGTTTGATGCAAAGGCTGATGAAGGGATATTTGTTGGTTACTCAGCTGGAAAATCTTATAGGGTCTACAATCTAAGAACCAACATTGTTATGGAATCTGTGCATGTTGTGTTTGATGATAAAAAGATTGATGGACTAACAGATGAGGGACATAATGAGAGACTCAAATTTGATAACATTGAGATATATTGTGATGATAGTGAAGAGGAGACTGATGGAGATGACACTTCAAAAGGGATTCAAAACATGCCCTTGGATAATGCACAAAATACTGCATCCGTTGATAGAGGCAATGCAGTATCCGTTGAAAGACATAGTGCATCATCCGTTGAAGTACAAAATGAAGCATCCGTTGATCATAGTTCATCAACGGATAATCGATTTACATCATCAGTTGATAGAACTCCAAGTTCCCTGCAAAGGACCAACAACTCAGGGGGAGTTTCAACTAGTCAACACTCTGTCTCACATCATGACAATACTGAGGCCACCTCATCTAGAGCACATCTTCCACCACAAAGGAAATGGACCAAGAATCATCCCTTTGAACTGATCATTGGTGATGCATCATCTAAAGTGCAAACAAGAAAAGCCACTCAAGATGAATGTCTGTATAGTAGTTTTCTGTCTCAGGAGGAACCTAAGAAAGTGGAAGAAGCTCTATTGGATCCAGATTAGATATTAGCTATGCAGGAAGAGCTGAACCAATTTGAGAGAAACCAAGTATGGAAGCTGGTACCCAAACCAAAGAACAAGAGTCCTATTGACACAAAGTGGGTATTCAGAAACAAGATGGATGAAAATGGCATCATCATAAGGAATAAAGCCAGACTGGTTGCTAAAGGCTATTCTCAGCAAGAGGGAATAGATTTTGATGAAACATATGCTCCTGTTGCAAGACTTGAAGCCATCAGAATATTTCTAGCCCATGCAGCCCATGCCAATTTCAAAGTCTATCAAATGGATGTCAAGAGTGCATTTCTAAATGGGAAATTAGAGGAAGAAGTCTATGTGAGTCAACCTCCAGGATTTGAAGATCCAAATTTTCCAGACTATGTGTATTATCTGTTGAAAGCACTCTATGGACTGAAGCAAGCACCTAGAGCCTGGTATGAAACCTTATCAAAATTTCTTTTGGAGAATCACTTCACTAGAGGTACTGTTGATAAAACTCTCTTCTTTAGGGATGTTAATGGCTCTAGTATACTTGTTCAAATTTATGTAGATGACATAATATTTGGCTCTATAGATGATAAACTTTGCAAAAAGTTTGCTAAGTTAATGCAAATTAATTATGAAATGAGCTTAATGGGAGAACTAACCTATTTTCTTGGTTTACAAGTTAAACAAGTTAGTGATGGGATTTTCATTAGTCAAACTAAATATATTTATGATCTTTTAAAGAAGTTTGACTTAATGGAATGTTCATCTGCAAAAACTCCCATGGCCACTGCCACCAAACTTGAATCAAATAAGACTGAAAGGTCTGTGGATATTACAAGTTATAGAGGCATGGTTGGTTCACTTTTATATTTAACTGCTAGCAGACCAGATATAATGTTTGCTACATGTCTATGTGCTAGATTCCAAGCTGATCCTAGGGAGTCTCACTTAATTGCTATCAAAAGGATTTTCAGATATCTCAAGGGTACACCAAATTTAGGTATTTGGTATCCTAGAGAATCTGGCTTTGATCTAATTGGTTATTCAGATGCAGACTATGCAGGTTGCAAAATAGATAGGAAAAGTACAACAGGCTCCTGCTAATTCCTGGGAAACAAGCTTGTATCATGGTTTAGCAAAAAGCAAAATTCAGTCTCTACTTCTACAGCTGAGGCTGAATACATTGCTGCTGGAAGTTGCTGTTCTCAAGTGTTATGGATGAGGAACCAACTCCTTGACTATGGACTTCATGTTGATAGAATTCCTATCTTTTGTGACAACACAAGTGCCATAGCCATAACAGAGAATCCTGTGCAGCACTCAAGGACCAAGCACATTGATATCAAGTACCACTTCATTAGGGAGCATGTCATGAATGGTACAGTGGAACTACATTTTGTTCCAAGTGAACAACAAATTGCTGACATATTTACCAAGCCACTTGATGAATCAACATTCACAAGATTGGTAAGTGAGCTAGGTATGCTTAATTACTCTTAAAATTCATGTCTTTATTGCAATTTGATTTGAAGCCTGAAATATATTAGTTGCTAAGAACAAATTTGACTTTTAACATAGTTTATTCCATCAACGGATGTTCCCTATCCGTTGAAAGTCAAAATTGCTCTATCAACGGATAATCATTATCCGTTGAAAGACAAATACATTTCTGGAATTTTTATCCGTCAATGGATAAAACTGAAGTACCTTTCAACGGATGACAATTTGCCTTATCCGTTGAAATGTCACATCAATCAATTCAGGTGTTTAACAGCCGTTGATTCTATTTTCTTAACCGTTGATACTCATACATACATCTGTATGTATTGGTTTTAAAGGTAGTTTTTAGAATACTTACAGTTTATTCTTAAAACGGCTGAAATTCACTAACGCATATTTATTGATAAATCTTTATTTTATATTTTTGTTTTTTTTAATTTGAGAAAGCATATAAGTCCTTCTGCTGGGCACAAGAGAAAAGAGTTCTTGCAGACTTGAAGAGAATGGATCTTAACAGCAGTGTGTCACTGGTATATTTACCAATCATGAATGCACCTCAGGTAGGTGAGGTAATTGCTTCTACAACTCCTACTTCTTCCAACCCCTCTATTTCTTTATCTTCTAGTGTGGCCATGAAATCTGTAATGCCCCAACAGATTTCTACCAAGGTCACCAAAACTAAACTTTCAAAATCAAAGACAAAGAAATCCACCTCTGTTGTTTCTCAAAAGACAACAGTTGTAACACCAACTATTAACCCTGAGGTGAGTGAACAGGGTGTGAGTGGTGAGGGGAGGGGTGAACATCAAAGAAACCCCCAGGATAAGGAAGGAAAGTTGAGTGCTTCCCAAGCTAGCCAAGCCACAGTTTCTCAAAAAGCTGTGGTGGTTGAAAAGGTATCTAGCACATCCCTAGTAGCATCCTCCCAAAAGGATGTTACTATTGAAAATAGTTCCAAACCAGGAACACAGAACAAACGAGGGAGGGACACTAAAGCCAAACACTCACCAACCAAAGCCTTTATTAGAAGAAAGAAGGCTAGAACCCAATCTTCTACACAGGGTGCACACACTGCACAGATACATCCATCTGTATCTATGCCTTCTCAAACTCAGTTTGATGTGACTCCAATAAATGTGGAGTCACAGCCCCATTCTCTCACAATAAACACACATCAATCACCAAACACTTCATCACCATCTCTGGATGTGGATATGTTATTCCCATCAATTCCTGATTCTCCCTCTTTACAACTCAGGGAGAAGCCCCACTCAAATACAGGTGATCATCATCTCTTGGATGATTTATTGGATCACCCGCAAATTCTTTCAGATATAATTGAAGGATCTGTGTCACCACATCTCAAATCAATCTACACAGATTCAACAGTTATATCACTTTCAATTTCAACTTCTTTTCCTTCTTCAACGGATATCACTCATCCGTTGACAAGTGGTTGTTCTTCAACGGATAAGCTTAACAGCAGTTATCCGTTGATAACATCAGTTTCACCTTCAACGGATATTCCACATCCGTTGACAGTCTCTACACAAATAACTGAATTAATCCCAAGTGTAGAAGACATGAATACTGTGCAATCACTCTTAGGATTGAGGGAAGGGAGTGACAATTTGAGTGAGAGGCTGGGTTGCTCCCAGGCAAAAGGAGAGATTGAGAGCTCAAAAATGCATGCTATTTCTTCCAGCATGGCAAAAGTAAGTGAGTGGAGTACCACCTTAGTAGGTGAAGGTGAGGGAGTGAGTTATGTGAGCCAGGGGGAGCCCTTGATGCAAGAACATAGAGAAAAAGAGAGAAAAGCAGGTACAGTAGATACAAGGGTGGAACCAGCCATTGCTAATGAGTCAATGATTGTGGATGATGCTGAAAAGGAAAGACAATTTCAGCAACATTACAAAGCTGTAATTGATAACATTTCCTTGGATGCTGACACTTTTACTCATCCTGTGACAGCCTATCAACTGTTGGCTGCTCAGGGCAATGAGAAAGCAGAAAGGTCACTACATCTAGTGCACACAACAGAATCTCTTCAAAGGGATAAAGCTGCCATTAACAAAATGCCTTCTACAGCTGGTGAGCCATCTGAGGAATTTGGAGCAAATTCTGATGATGATGACTCTATTTCTTTTGATGGAAGCATGAACTTAGGGGGAGATGAAGGCCCTAGTTCAATTCCAAATCTACCTGAATGGGCCTTGACTAAGGAGTACAGATCAGTGGAATTCAATGTCTCTTTAGTCAAACAAATCAACACTATTCAACAGGCCATTCAGAATACTTCACATGCAAGTATCAAGGCTATCCTTCAAGCTCACCTGGACTCACTGCATCTCATGAAGCTGCAGCAAGTGAAGCAGAATCTAAGTATGGATGATCTCAGGAAGGATATTGCTGACTTGAAAACCTATACTTCAGAAAAATTGGATTCAGTCATGCCCTATGGTACATTGCAGGACTTGGTTTTGAGATTGAAGAAATAATCTGTTACTGAAAAACGGTTGGCCAAGTTAGAAGACAGAGTTCAAGTTATTGAAAATTCTGTGGCCACCATTCTTCACAATCAACAATCTCAAACCAGTCTCCTAATGCAGCTGGCAAAAGCACAAGGCTTGACCCCTCTCCTTGATGATAACAAAAAGGGGGAGAGTAAAAGGGAAGGGGAAGGAGAGCCATCTACAAAAGTCAACATATCTAAAGTGCTAGTTCCTGCCATCACTACTTCTCCAATCATTCAAATCAAGGACAAGCCTGATGGAATTGATTTGATTCAGCTAGCAGCAGCTGAAATTCAAGTGAAAGAGCAAAGGAGGAGAATTGATGAAAGGTTGCAACTGTTGTTTGGTTCTACACAAGACAAATCAACATCTGTGAAATACAGCACAAAAATTGAACCAATCAACATGGAGCTCATGCCAGTAGGGAGTCATAAGGATGGAGAAGCTTCTTCCAAAGAACTACAAGCTATAATTCTCAAGCCCAATGAAAGATCCAATAAGGACTCAACAAAGAATCCTTTAAAAGAAGTGGACTTTCCTCCTCCAAAAGCTGATGAGAACAAGATTTTAGGCAGAAGTATTGCTTATCTCAAAAAGTCCATGGATGAGGCTGTAAGGAGAAATAGAGCTATTATCATTAGAGAGGGAAAGAGCATATGTGTGATGCAAGGACATCCCAAATTCTCAATAGCCAAGAAGGAAGAAGACAAGCAATTAAAGGCTGACAAAAGAGCACAAGCAAAGCTTGAACAACAGCTAAAGTCAAGTCTAGTTGAAAAAGAAAAAGGGATTGAAGTCAGGGGTGAAGACAAGACTACAAACCTAGATGAGGTTTTAGGGAGTATATTTGGTGAGAGTGTGGAAGAAAGAGAGGAATGGCAGAAGGGAAACAGAAGAAAGGCCAAGGCACATAGAAGGAGTGGAGATAACACTGAAGTAACCAAATCTATATCTAAACCACTACCTTCCATACCTGAACCCCTTGTTGCTGATCCCACAATAAACATCCATGGTGAACCAATCATTCCAAAAGAGGAACCTATTGATTGGGACACTATCAAATTGCCTACCTTTCTAACCACTCTTCCACTACCAAAGAAACAGAAAAGAAAACCAAAATCTACACCTCCCATAACCTCTAAGAAATTCACTCAAAAACAAAAACCTAAGCCTAAGTCACCCATTTCTAAAGATGATTATGTTCACATCTGTGACATAAAAGAAATTTCAGACATTGAACTCTATCTGGATGAGCTGGAGGATGTAAGGGGAATAGCTGCCTACAGACAGTTACCAGAGAGATTAGTGTTCAGATATAAAGGAGCTGGGGAAAGAACATGGCCTCTCCACAGGATTGTGGATGAAGGCTACTCTACCTTGATTAGAGTCTATTCAGCTATACAAAAGGATTCTGGCTTTACCAGAACTGCCAAGACTGAAATTCTCAACAAGATAGCCAATATAAGGAAAACTTGGAGGGAGCCCAATGCTTTACCCAGGACTTTACTCATTCAAGAAAGGGAAATGAAAATTCTCAAATCACCTCATTGGTTGATGGAATTTAGAGATGATAAAGGAGTCAGAAGATTTTTCAGACTTGAAGACCAACTCAAGATTGCCAGCAATGAAACTCTCAAAGAAATGCAATCTAAGTTGGATGTCAGTGTTGAAGATGAAGCTGAATTCTTCAGACAACTCCAACTCCAAATTGAGAAAAATGACAAAAGGCTAGGAAAGAAAACCAGGGAACAAAGAAGAAAAAGATGATTTGCTCAGACTAAAGGAGTGTCCTTGGAAACACTGTAAATCTTCAATTATCTCCTAGTACATACACTTTTGCAGCATTTTTAAATTTCTACTTAGTTTCAATTCATATATCTGTTAAGTGTTTTGTTATCATCAAGTTAACCCTGAATTTATGCCTACAATTCTTATAGACATAAATAGGGGGAGATTGTTAGGAATGTATGTGCATTAGTTTGATGATATGTTTAACAAAATACTTAAGTAGAAATTTAGTGTCTGTAGCCTCAACGGATAAGACCACTTTGGCTATCCGTTGATGGTGTAGCTTTACTTAGAAATAAGTCTAGTGTTGTAGCATATTTCAGTCTCTGTATTTAAAATGTAATTCTTGGAAGTTGAGAGAAACTATGAGTCATGTTGACTACTAGATGATATGCAGATAGGAAGGCCAATTGTAAATACTTCATGCCTTGTAATTTTGTATAAGTGAAGTGGTATCAACAGATGACTTAAAGACCTTCAACGGATGAGAAGCTAAGCTTCAACGGATGTCTCTAAAGCTTCAACGGATAAAGTCATCAACGGATAACATCCTTCAACGGATGAGTGCATCAACGGATGAAAGCTTCAACGGATAACATCCTTCAACGGATGAGTGCATCAACGGATGAAAGCTTCAACAGATGTTCTGATGATTAGCCGTTGATAAGAGGTAGTTGTACCTACAGACAGAGGCACATGGGTTGATAGAGACAACTGAGATGTGGTAGCCGAATTTCAGGAACAACAGAAAAAGCAGCCGTTCTTCTCTAGTACAAAGATGCAATAGTCAACAAAGTACTGGAGTGAACAGGAAAAGAAGCAAGTGAAGATCTTATTTTATTACTGTATTTTATATTGTTTTTCACTTGTACACTTGGTAATATATAAACCAAGTAGAAGCTAGTAATTAGAAGAGAGATTTTCCAGAGCTGTTTAGAAAAATATTGAGAGAAAATTCATCTAGTTTGTACTAGGATGCAGCTGTGATCAACATTGTTTAATCACAGATTTTCTAAAATACCATCTCTGGTGGAACAACAAATCCACCAGAAAAGTTTTTAAGGTCTGTTGTGTTCTTTACATTTGTGCTTGAATATATATCTGTCTGTATTAGCTTAAAGCAATTCACACACTTGTTCTTCTTGAACACACAACTTTCATAAACTGCTCAAAACTTGAAAAAGTTTTGAGATTTACATTCAACCCCCCTTCTGTAAATCTCATTGTTAGTCCACTAGGAATAACAACCGTTAAACCAAATTATACCATATTCCGGTTATTATAGAATAGTATAGATCTGATTTATTGATACTTTAAAAAAATTTGGGATCCCGCGGTCATATGTGTTCACGGATTAATGAATAGTGTTAAATATATTGAACTAAATTTTTAAAAAAAATCAGAATAATGTGACATGACACTTGACGCACATTTTAATTTATGCGTTCCTATCATTAAAAAAAATACCAACTATAAATTTTAATAGTTTTGGGAGTTAATTCGAGTTACATGACATTTTCTTGAATAAAAATATTTCAGGTATTTAAGAATGGTAAAATAATCTAATCAGTTGGATAATCGATTAGAAACATGAAATTTGAATTTACTGAACCCAATTTCTTGGATTTGGATATTAATTTAATTTTTAAACCTGAAATTTTTTGAACTTGAATTTTAGGTATATCGATCCGAAGCCCGATTTGTAATCTGAAACTCAATCCAAACCATACATATTATTGTATAATTTCTAAAACATATATTTTTATACTTATTTGTTAAAAAATAACAATAATAAAAAAAAATAAACTCTTTGAAATTTAATTATTGTATAATTTAAACGGGGACGAAATGAACGAATTATTTTCGAGCTATATATTTAATATATTGGGTGTTAATTGAGTTGATTTTTAAAATATTAGATATATATAAGAACATATTTTATGTTGTGGTGGAATGGTTGAATACGACAGGTTAAAATTCTTTACCTCCAACTCGCGTTCGATCACAAACACTTGCAATATTAATAATTATATAAATATTCGAATTTCGGATTTCAGATTTCGGGTTCGCGTTTCAGGCAGGCATGTATATCCAATCCAGAAAAAATTTGAGTTTCAAGTATATTCAAATCTAAACCAAAACCCAATAAATCGAGTACAAATATTTATTTTTTTGATATTTTTCGAATTCGGTTGGATTCGTATATGGATAAGAATTTTGGATTTGGATATTTGTTCCGCCATATCTCACCGGATCGGACACGATTGTTATCATGACTACAAATATTTACATCCTTCCAAAATTATCCCAAAAATTGTTTTGAATACTATTAAAATCATAGTTAAAGAACTCGAATCCTAGAAAATGTGGAAAATCCACGGCAAAAACACTTATTTCCATTTATGTCATGATTGCTCAATTTTAGTAGTGAATCATATAAAGTCAATGTTATTGATTTAGTTGTTACGGTTTTCTCTTTTTAGATTATTTTACCCGTCTAATTAATCACCTAATTTTATTATGCCTTCATAATACGAGTAAAGGTAGGTATACCAATTTTTTTTATGAAAATGATCCCAAATGATTTGATACCGGAAATGACGAGTTTAATAAATGAGCATATGTATATTTATGGTTTTTATATTTTATTATAAAAAAATAATCAACCATGCAAGTAATAATTAGCCTCCCGACAATTTTGGAAAAGAATTTGGGGTGTTTAATATTTATTTTTGAAAAATAAGTGTTCCCAGATTCAGGCGCTGTTTGGGATTGCTGTTAAAAATTGCTGTGCTGTTAGAAAAAGTGCTGTTGTAAAAATCAAATGATTGTTTAATAATTTTTTTGATACGTATATGTGTTGATGCAAAAAATTAAAAATAATGATGCTTTTGGTAAGGTTTGATGGTGAAATCAGCATCTGCTTCCCGCAACAGCTGAAAAGCAGTTTTTTCTAAAAGCATTGGGGGACTTGCTTTCTATAACATCAGCTTTTAGGCCAAAAGCACTTTTCCGAAAAGCAGCTTTTAAATTTTACCAAACAGTTTTTTAACTGTTTTTCAGCGAAAAGCTGCTATTGTTGTCTGCAACACTAATACCAAACACACCCTCAATCTCAGAATCATTTCTAAATGTTAGGTTGTTATAATTTAATAAGAAATACTATGTTCCCAAAAATTATTTTCGAAAACGGTTCCTGATTGATGAGTTATTATCATGATATTGGATGATTACTTATAAAAAAAAGAGTATTAATATGAATCTAACAAGCTCAGCTGGTTAAACAGAGGATAACTAATTAACTATCCTCTTGGTCACAGGTTCAAATCCCACGGGAGGAGAATTTATGATTACGTCTCATGCGCCAGAGTCTGTCGCTTAATGCGTTTTAACTTGATTTACCTGATTTGCAGGTTATTGCGTGAGCCCGTAGGATTCACCCAATACGCACACGAATGGTAGCGGCTGCGAGTTAGCTGCGATAAAAAAAATGAATCTAACAAATAAAAAAAATGACAAATGTCATTTTATAAAAAAAATGAGATTTTTTTGAATATGTAATATAGCTATAATTAAATTGATTATTGTGCCATAAACGAGATATACTACTCATCTATAAATGTGAACATCACAAATTAAAAGAGTGACATTTGATAATATTTTCTAGATTTATTTCGGTAATAATTGATTATCCTGTGATGTGCTGCTCCTCATCTATATGTTTGAATACCATAAATAAAAATAATTTGCCCCATCTCATTTATACTAGTGCAAAATTTACTAAATTTAACCTCAACTCTTTGACTTATTTAAAATTTCACTTATTTAATATTTGATTTGTATTAATAAAGAAATGTGATCAATTTTTGGACATATACAAAAGAAGTTGTGCCCAATATAAATGGGATGGAGGAGGGATGGAGTATAATATTTAAAACCAGTTTTTTGAATTTATTTCAGGTAGCATTGCTTTTATTATTATATAGAGTACTGAATGATCCAAATATTCTAAATAATTCTATCACTATTAGTATATATATATATATATATGGGTGCCCTTCCACAGTTCCAGGTGATTCTAGCCAATGTTCTAAAAATCGGTCTAGGCGGCCGCCTAGGCGCTAGGCGGTGGTAAAATGCCCCGGCTCGGACCTAGGCGGTGATTTTGGCGTTTTTTTCAAAATATCGTGTCGAAATTAGGATTAGGCGGGCTAGGCGGTCAAAAATCGGTCCTAGACGATCTAGGCGGAAAATAATTAATTTTTTTTTTACATTTTTTATAAATTTAATTCATTAATTTTATAATTTCACTCAATATCATGTCAATTTTTAATATAAAGTATTGGTAAGAACTAACAAGTAATCTAATATATTTATTTTTTAACTTAAAATATAAAAATAATATATTATAATTAATTTAAAAGTGTAAATTAAAATATAGTTAATATTGTAAACTCAGTAATTAGTATATAACGCAGATCAAATGTGTAGATATTGTTTTATACCATTCGAATTTCTTTTTCCAAACAAATATATAACATATTGATCATTATATAATTATAAAAATTAAAAATAATATTTATATTCTTCCGATTAATGTTCCGATTAATCAGTCCGATTAATCTCCGACTTGCCGATTAATCCCTCAAAGGTACCCTCGCCGCCTTGGCACGCCTATCGATTTCTGGGACACTGGTTCTAGCAACCACCCGCCGCATTGAGGCATTGCGGCAATCCCCGCAATGTTTCATTGCAGTAGCCGCAATGTGTCAATGCGGCAACTCCAGGATTAATATATTTTTCAAAGTTAAATATTAGTTTTATTTTGAAATAATTGTAAAATATTAGATAAAAAAAGATGTAAATAATTTTAATTCTTGTTTAAATTTATTATTTATTTATTTATTGGTTATTATGTTTTTATTTTGTATTTTTACTATTTATATTAATAAAAATTTTATCTTAACAAATAAAATTACAAACTGCTGAACACATCTGCGGCAATGTTTTATTGTTGCAGTGACCCATTAAAGATGGAGCCATTAAGGAAGAGTCATTGCGGGAGGACGTTGTTTGAAATGTAACGGTTCTTGTCCGCTTTAATTTTTCTAATTTATTTTTTTTGTTAAAAATAAATTTTAAATTTTTTTTCAAACTTATATTTTGATATTTTTGAATTATTATTTTAAATTTAAATATTTAAATTAAATATTAAATTTAAAATTTTTGAGTGAATAAGTATTTTTTAATTATTTGTTCGAAATAGTATTTTCAAATTTTTATTATAACGGAATATTGTGAGTTTTACTTTTTTTTAATATTAAAAATATGAAAAACTAAAAAAAATGAAATTTTATCGATTTTTCTTTACCTATAAAAAAAATATAAAACAACTCACCCCCGGAATGTTAAATATTTTTTGGTAACAAATAAAAAAAAATATACCATCTGCCATCTACTACAATGTTTCATTGCAAAACATTGTTGTAGGTGGCTCTTTAACCACCCACCACAATATTTTATATATGTTGGGGCTGGTCGAACACCTCCCGCAATGACGCATTACGGGAGCGATTTTTATTATTATTTGTCCTCATTTGTTTTTTTAAAATTAAAAATTGTTTATAAAAAATATTTAATTCATCATAACTTCATTAAGCAGTACAAATGTGTTATTATACATAATTTTGACAAATTTAAAATTTAAATTAAAATAGTTTGATTAGAATTTACTCAAAAAAGTTTTAGACAAGACGACACTTTTTGATCAATAAACAATCATACTTGCAATACTCCATTCATACATTTCACTTACTATCTTCGGTTTTTTATTTGTTTTCATTAAAACTAATATTTTAATTATTTTTTCGATTATATATCTAATTTATTTTTAAATTTTTAACTCATTATACAATTGATAATAAATGGGAAGTAGTAATAAAATTAGAAAATATAGAACAAATGATTATTAAAATTAATTATATATTTTCTAACTCTGTTATTATGGGGGAAAAAATTAATTCATTAAAATATAATTTTTTATTATTTTAGAAATTAAATAAAAACAGACCTCATCCCGCATTGTTTCATTGCGGAAAGTTTGTTGCAATGAAATAATGCGGGGCACCCGGTGGTTACTACAACCACCTGGGTTGGACCAAAACATATATATATAAAGTTACCACATATATGTTATAGATTTTAGTACAATTTCTTCAGGTACCTAATATTTTTCTTACAAAATGTAAAATTAAAGTTATATTTTTAAGTTACGGAAATTGCAAATAGTATTTTTAAAAGTTTCCTTATAGTTAAAGGCTTACAATTTTTTTTAAACCCAAATACATATATTGTATAAGCAATATTTATATTGGAATTAACAAATCTTCTTTTCTTGATATCATTTTATCAAAAATTGTCGATAAATTACTCAAAAATTGGTCAAAATATTTGTCATATTTAATTGATTCTTGACAAATATTTAATCGATTCTTGATAAATTACTAATAAATTATTCAATTTTCTAAAAATCACTTCATAAAATTTAAATTAATATCTTAACCAAATAATTTTAATTTTTCAAAATGTGCACGAAGAAAAGAAGAGGCATCAAGCATCATATATATATATATATAGGGTAGCACTCTATGGAGTACCTTTTTATACAGAGAATCGTGGAGAAATATTATTTAAAAAATATAATATATATAATTTATTTTATTTTTCATCATATATAGTTATAAATTTTAATTATCAAGTTAAAAAACGAAGTTACATAATTTTTTATTTAAAAAATCATTGTAATTATTAAAAAAGTTTAAATTAATTCTATAGCAGAATCATATTAAAATCACACTTATTAAAAATTATTCCACTTTAGAATCAAATTTAAAATCAAGTAATTTTATCAAATTTTTATTGTTACATTTTTTATTATATTTATTATTCTAGATTAGCATCAAATTTTATACTTTTTAAAATAAAATTTTACAATTTGTGATGAGATTCTATAATAAAAATAATAGTTTTCCACATATCTCCATATAAAATGTGGTTCTACCCGGAATAAAGACACATATATATATAGATATATATATATATACACGTTACAGGCACCCGCACCAGTGCCACTCATTTATTTTGTTGACTACACCTTCTTCACCCACGTCTATGTAGTGTTTACAGATATTTGTGATCAACAATATCCTAAAAGTATTTTCAATCAATTTGAAAATTACAATCACAGTTCCTTCACCCACATGTTTATTTCATTTTAGATATTCCTGACCTGGTACTTTATGTATACCTTTACAAAATTTTCCACACTAGTCCATTAAGGTAAAACGGGTTAAATATTAAGTAGGTCATTTACTGCGTCTAAATGTATCAAGTGAGTCACAGATTACAAAACTGATTCAAATTAATCACTCATTTAAAAATTTGTATAAAAAATATCACCTTTATCGTTAGTCGAAATTTTTAAAAGTATTATATATTGAGTTTCACACATTTTTTAGGAAAGATATTACATCCAAAACGAAGGATTCCGAGTTCTACTATTTTAGATAATATTGTTAGATTTTTAAAATTTTATCAACTATTTATTTTTAATTTTATGATTTTATGATTTGATTTAAATAAAATAAATAGTAGATAAATTTTTAAAAATTTAAAAATATCATCTAAAATACTAGAACTCAGAATCTTCCATTTGGATGTAATATCATTTATAAAAAATGTGCAAGCCTTAATATATAATACTTTTATGAATTTCGACTAATAAAGTGATATTTTTGATACAAATTTTCAAATTAGTGACTCATTTGAGTCAGTCATGTAATCAGTAACTCACTTGATATATTTAGATGCAGGAAGTGGCCTACTTGATATTTAACCCGACATAAAACTATTACTAACTTTATTTTGTAATATATGATTTTAATTTTTTTTCACAAATTTCAAAATTTAAAATATTTTAATTGAGTAGTTAAAAAGATAAAATATATATTAAACCAAATATATTAACTAAACTTCCCTTGATGTAGGGTCTCACCAAAAAAAAATGTCTACACCCTTATCCTCGTCACCAAAAAAAATATATGATTTTAATCAAATATAACATATGTACAATATGTGTACAATGCATAATAAGTTCGCAAGGGTAAAACGTGCGTGTTTGGCAAATCTGATAAGTTAGCTTAACAATTTATAAGCCCTTAATAACTTATCAACGAGTGTTTGTCGACTCAACTTATAAGTTGAATTTATAATTTATAAGTTGAATGTTAGTAACGACATATTTTTTCTCAACTTATTTTTTTATTTTTCATTTTTTTTTTAATTTTAGTTTAGAAAAATATATTTTAAATGTTAATCTAACTTAAAATATAAGAATTAACATAATTATATCTAAAAATTATTTATTTTAGTCCATTTAAGTAAAAAGAATTCTGAATTATAAATAAAATTATTTAAACACTTATATAATTTATAAGCATTTTTCAACTTATCACTAATAAGTCAATTGTTCAGTTTAAGTTATAAGTTAATTATTTTAAAATTTCACAAACGAGCACCAAATACTAATTGATAAGAACAAAATATTTTATATACAAAAATTTGAAAGTGACGGAGATAGTAACTTAGTCGATTATCGTATTCACATGATAGTTACCTTGATTTGATTGCGCTCCATTGATTATTCAAACACATAGTTAAATAATAACTTTTTTATTTTTTTGAATAAAAATATAACTTATACATATAATTATTTTAATTATATGGTCAAATCAGTTTAAATTATATGTATAAAAGCCACATGAAAAATATTAAAAAAAACTGACGATGTATTATCTTTGTTTTCAAATAATTGCCTACCGACTTTCTGGCATATACTTTTAGAAGCTTTTACCGCGCAGTTTATTCCGACGTGAATAATATCATGGGCTCGACGCTTTTCAATTTAAGTGATCAGTTTTTTGTCTGTTTAAAGTTGATATTAAATCTTGCGTATATATGTTAAATTGTTATTTTCACTTATTACGTTTTTTGACACGCGCCGGGGTCTTTCGGGAAACAGCCTCCTCATTTTTTGAAATGAGGGGAAGGCTGCGTACATCTTATTCTTCCCAGACCCTGCGTTAAGCGAGATATACTCGGTACGTTTGGTTTGGTTTAGTTTGGTTTGATTTATTCTTTTAACTGAATAACAATATTCATTCAAATCTAAACATTTGTGTCAGAAAATCAAGCGATAATTATTTAAAAGTGCAAGAAGGGCAAAAGAAGTAATTATATCCTCTTGATCAAAGAAAGAAGAAACTCATATCCTCCCCATATCCTGTGTTACGCGGAATATACTGGATATGTTTAGTTTATCAATATTCATTCAAATCTAAACATTTGTGTCAGAAAATCAAGCGATAATTATTTAAAAGTGCAAGAAGGGCAAAAGAAGTAATTACATCCTCTTGATCAAAGGAAAAAGAAACTCACATCCTCCATTAATCAACTTATACGAACATGCATGGTTTGACAAAAAGTCCGATGTTCCCAAACTTTAAGTAACCTGTAAGTCTGTAATAATAAACGTATAGTACTAGATAATAGATCTTAATAATGTGATAAAGTAAGAAGGAAGAAAAGTTAAGAAGGAATAGTGGACAATTTGCCACTAGTTTCTAGGTCGGCACAAGAGCGATTAAAACAAAGTTCACGTACTTTGAATGATCGGCATTTGAGATTAATTGACCACTTTGTACATGGGTTGTGTTTGATTTTTAATCTGAGTTTATACGCGTTCGATTCGAAAGAATGGAAATTATTGATTCGTATTCAACTCGTTTTAAATCATTTTGAATTAGGACCGGAACAATATGTAACTTAGATAAGGAGAAACATGTTCGATATATTTGTTATAGCCGTTGCGGACAGCAAAGCAACAGTTACTTTTCAAAATTGTTTGATAAATTTCAAAAATTGCTTATTTTAAAAAGTGCTTTTGATTGAAAATCTGCTATAAAAGAAATTAGGTACATCCATACTTAAAAAAAAACTTTTTTGAGCTTTTTCTGAAAACAATTGCTGATTTCACTATCAAAACTCATCAAAAATATTTTTTTTAATCTTTTACATTAAAACAAGTATATATTAAAAATCAAACAATCATCTAATTTTTTCATGAGACATTTTTTCTAACAACAAAACAATTTTTAACAGGATTCTCGAACAGAGTCCTGACTCACATTTCTAATCTTATCTTTAATTGACATAATAAATTACTATATATATAAATTTAAAATAGTTTTATTGTTCATTTTTAGTTTTTGAATAATTTGACTCTATGCCTTTTTGATGAGTATTTTGTTCTGATAATAAAATTTGGGATGAGCGAGAATCTGACCGAGAATCAGGAATGAAAATAGATAAACTCGTATCAATTGAAGTATCTTGTTGTCCTTTTTTTTGATAAATATGACTTATAATCTTACAAATGAGTATATATTCT
The DNA here is from genome assembly GCF_009905375.1 of Apium graveolens. NCBI lineage: Eukaryota > Viridiplantae > Streptophyta > Magnoliopsida > Apiales > Apiaceae > Apium > Apium graveolens. Next base: position 259,519,422 of record NC_133652.1, on the reverse strand, counting down.
CGTAAATTTTGAGGTTAAGCGAGTATCGAGTAACTTTGTTGTCCAATTTTTAAGTTACTTTGAAGAATGCAAATCATCAAACATCCACAAATAAACTATACAAAGAATACACGAAACAATAACTTGTTTCTAGAATTAAGGAACTCCAAAAACCAAACAAATTGTTGCAGCATGCATTGGTTAATGGTTAATGGTTATTTTAGCAGTCCAATTTTAGAAGGGCTTATAATTAATATCCAATTCTAAAATATTTCCCAAACAAATTGGGCCCAAGCCCAAACCTTTTTGCTTTTACTCTCGGGCCTTAAGTAGCGAATTTTAGTAAAACCTAACAGATCCGGTCCAAACACAATTCACCGTAGCACCACCACGTGTCCACATTGATGAGTAAGAAAAAAAATATAATTATAAAATTAAAATCGAGAAACAGAAATAACGTGAGTATGAGTGACACTTTATGCGGGAATATCACATTAAATTTAAGCAATAGTGCACCAACCTTCTAACACGTGTCACGCGGCTCTATACCTTTTCGCCACGTTACTCCCAGCTAACATGTTTCTTTTTTCCTTGTAACATACTTTCGACCCGGTTGAGCTCGGGGTGTAGCCGAGCCGAATACTGTTAGACTCGGTTCAAACTCGATTAAAATAATTTGGACTCAAGCTCGAGCTCGATCGAGTCTTTAATTTCAAGTTCGAAACTCGGCTCGTAAAAGGATCAGTAGGCTCGAGTAGCTCATGAACAGTTTGACTCGTTTACACCTCTAGAGGTTGAGCTCTTGTTCTTTTTGCGAAAAGATAAATATTAGATTTTTGGTTTCTTGTGATTTTACTTGGCAAAAATTTTAAAAATTATTTTAAGTTGTATGAGATACATGTATTTTTTAATATAAAATATTATGATACTTTTATAAATAAATATTTTTTTTGTAATTATAATTAATAACCTCGTATTTTTTTATGATTTTTTCACTACAAAAAATTTAGATAATGTAAACTCACAAATATTGTTTATATTTTATTATATATTAAAATACTAATATGAAATAAGGCACCTTGAGTTTTAAAATTAAGTGATGACTTAATATGGTATCAACTTTGTTCTAAAAAACTCCGATTTTATCGATTAATCACCCGATTAAAAATTTCAATATAAACCGCCGATTTGATTTTATAATCCGAATAATCACTGCATCATTTTCTTAAATTAATATATTTAACTTAATAAAATTTTAGTAAATAAGGTTCCAATTAATTAATCTGATTAACTACCGACTATCCGATTAATTATCAAAAAATTATTCTACTAAATAATACCGATTTCCAATTTTCATAACAATGGGTATCGGTAATCAAATTCGAATTTCTGCCTACTCGATATTCTAGTATATTTATCGTGGACACGAAAGATAGCTTGTATTTACCGCCTAGCTATAATTTTCCTGTAACATAAACCAGGAATGACAGTGAAAAATTAGCATGTGTTTTATTCTCTCTCTGTCTTGTTCATTTATAACCTAGTAAAAACACAACAGATTTTCTAGTTAGCTAGTTAATAAGCTTGGGAACTAGCAATGGATGTTCCTGCTGGATTTTTCAATACCTTGTGGAGCTTTATCACCTTTCTTCCCTTCTTCTTCCTTCTCTTCCTCCTTGGTCTTCTTAAAGGTATTCTCTTACATTTACATGCATATCATAATACATAGATATGTCTGAGGACGGAACCAGGGGCTAACCTAGACTGAAATCTCGACTTAGTCCAAATTAGCGATAATTCATTTTGCATTTCGGAATCTTGGTTCTGCCAATAGTTTATATGCATATGTGAGCAGGGGCAGATCTAGAAAGGGGCACCGAGGACACGTGTTTCCTCTAAAATCAAATTTTATGTTTTTTCATTATTAAATTTTTTGAAAATATATGAAAATGCCCTCGTAAAATTCAAAATCATAGGAGTGTTTTTTTAAAATTTGCTCGGTGTCCCCTAAAAATATATTTCTGGATCCGCCCCTGCATATGTGTACTTGGATTTAATTGATATTTAGCCCCTACCAAGTTAGTTATGTATGTAACTTTTGGTTTATTCCTACTCTGATCTGTATGGTAGAATAATTGAAATGAAGAATTATGAAAAAATCAGGAATGAGAATTAATTTTCAGATTACAGTAATTAAATTTTAGTTTGTATGTGTATTCATCACAAGATGGCACAATTCATCCCCAAGCACTTAAATTCGATCATTCGAGGAAAACGTTGAAATAATGTGTATTCATCACAAGATGGCACAATTCATCCGCAGGCACTTAAATTCGATCATTCGAGGAAAACAATGAAATAATGTGCATTCATCACAAGATGGCACTATTCATCCCCAAGCACCTAAATTCGTTCATTCGAGGAAAACATTGAAATGGTAGTATAAACCTTTACTATATATAGGAGACTAGGACTATAGAATGGTGATTATGGAACAACTTAAGGAATAAAACTTCAATATGTTTGTAATTGTACTACTTTGTCTCATTTGGTGAAAATTTGCATTATGCTATTGTAATTGTACAGCTTGTTAGTTTTTGCTCTTTAGTTTTACATCTACTAACCCTTACGAGTTTTGTGCATGGTACGGCGTCTGTAAACAAAGTGATGTGCAAAAGCAATCTGAATTCAAATTTTTTTTTGTGTGTTTTGAAAAGGGGCAATTATATGCCCGATTGCAGCAGGAATCATTACTATTGGAGATTCAGCTGTGGTGATTGGTCTTTGGCCTGCACATTGCATATGGACTTACTACTGTGTTATAAAGTAGGACTCTCTTCCAATGCTATGTTCAAGTTTATTGCATACACTCCGAATTTATGAAACATGAATAAATAGGTGCCTGTAAGTACTTGTTCATGTACGTATTTAGCTCTTACATTTTCTCTAAATTCAGAACGAAGAGGCTTGGATGGGTTCTTAAGATTCTCTTAGTGCTTTGTCTACCGCTGCCTTTAGTCCTATGGCCGACTATTGTGATTGTAGCAAGCATCCTCGGAGGAATTGCTTATGGGTTCTTTGCACCCTTAATTGCAACTTTTGAGTTCATAGGACGTAACACTACAGAGAAAACGCTACATTGTTTTATTGTGAGTCTTTACTTTCACTACATTTATGTACACGTTCTCAAATTGTTAGCATATATACCTTGTAATTTCCTGGAAATGTGAAGTAAACTGGTTGAACTCCGGTAATTTGCGGTCAAACTTATGCGTTCAGCTAAAATTCAAATACCACAGTTTGCACCAATATTGTACAATGTTTGGACTGATTATTATCTCAAAGATCTTGCACTCTCATTTAACGCTATATATCTATGGCAAGCCGCGAGGTCTCCATTAGGGTTATTGGAAGATCTCCCGTCTTAATCAAATATCTAGTCTTCATCATGATCAATAAGAGTTGGTTTATAAACTAGTTTCTGAATCCAATACATTATTTAATAAATATTTCTCGGCTCTGAATAATGTAGTAGTATCTTGTTAAATGTCTTGTGCTAATTCCTTTAGCTAATGCTTATTGTCAGGATGGTGTCATTCCCACAATTGGGGGAAGCTGCACTGTCGTACGAGATCTCACAGATTTTTGCTTTCACTCCTACTTTTCTTTTATGGATGAACTGATCGAGGAAATACCTGCCGATGAGAATCCCGTTGACGTAAAGTAAGTGATATCTGCATCAATTAACTTTAGTCTTGTATTTCAATCTACTTTACTGAATTGTAGATCAAACAAAGCATTCACACTCATTCCATAAAAACACTGGTTAATTTTTTAAATAGGTTGATGAGAGTAGATTAGAGTTGAACAGCATAAAATTTGACTGTTTTGCTTTCCTTTAATGCCAACTGTATTTAATATGTCTGATGTGGAATATACTCGGAACAAGAAGTTATAAAAATGCGTAGTTGACACATTCTGCGGATACAGGTTGTTGAAGCTCCCACAGTGCTTGCTTGTTATGGTTCTGGCAGTGCCGGTGGATGTGCCCTTAATTACAGCTATTGCTCTTTGGAAATCCCCATATATGTTGTACAGAGGATGGAAAAGACTATTTGAAGACCTAGTTGGAAGAGAAGGGCCATTTTTAGAGACAGTATGTGTTCCATTTGCAGCGCTTGCAATCATCCTATGGCCTTTAGCTGTAGTGGGAGCGTTAATTGGTGCTTTTTTCTCCAGCTTCTTCCTGGGGCTCTATAGTGGGGTTATTGTTCAGCAGGTCTATTGGATTTAAATTGCAGACCTAGTAGTTTATGATCTTCTACTATAAGATTGTACTTGTGTTTATCATTATTGTGTGAAGATTTAGCTTACACGAGGTTCATGTATTCTCAGGAAGACTCCTTTCAGATGGGGCTGGCATTTCTAATAGCTGTGATTTCATTGTTTGATGAATATACAAATGACATGCTTTATCTCAGGGAAGGATCCTGTTTTCCGAGGTAGCGTACATAATTTTTTTTTTCCTGCACAATGACTTTATTTTCTCCACCCTCTCTTCTCAGTAGGATTAGGGATATCTTATATATAAAGTTTCCCATTAACAATGAAAACGATTACTTATTAGACAAAAGATAGTTATAGAAATGTTGTTGATTATATAATTTGATTCTATAAGTCTTATGGCAGCTAGGCCAAAATATCGTAGAAACATGGACCCTCCTAATAGCATTGAAAGAATGAAGTCCATTGAAAACGAAAGTGTTAAGACAAAAGAGAGGGAATGTTTACAAGGTACAAAACTGGCTTCTCAGAGATCAAAAACACTGAAGTGGGCTATTCAACAGTACACAGTTGTGCAGGTTAGTGAAATCCTGTAAATTTAATGTCAAAATCTGTAAAGTAAATTCACAGTAGAATATAACAGGTATGGGATTGGTTGTTCAAGTCCTGTGAAGTGAATGGTAGGATACTACTACGTGATGGTTTGCTAGATGTCAAAGATATTGCGGAGTGCATACTGAAGGGAAATTGTAAAAAATTAGAGATCAAATTACCTGCCTGGACCATTTTGCAGTGTTTGCTTGCGTCTGCAAAGTCAGAGTCGCCTGGTTTGTTGATTTGTATGTCTTCCTAAACTCTTTATCTTTGATATCTCTGTTACGTAATCTTTAGATGTAGTTATAATACTTGTATTAATTTTCAGCTGATGACATTCAGCTGACAGCGACTAATTGGCCTAGGGATAAGATGTTTGAGTGGTTTGTCGGGCCTTTATTGATCATGAAGGAGCAGATCAAGGGAATGAAGTTAGAAGAAAATGAAGAAATCTGCCTTAAAAAGCTTGTCATGGGGTACAAAAATGAGAACACTGAAGACTGGGATGACTCCGACTTTCCATCATCTGATACTGTAAGAAGAGCGCAACTGCAAGCAATAATTAGGAGGTAAAATTTTGTACAAAATTATGTTTCATTATGCCATATATGTTATCCTCCTTATTTCTTTTTGAACAAACCAAACAAATTGAAAGTTACTAATTACGACATCCGACGCTCTTGTAATAGTCAGTGTGGTTGCAGATTATCAGGTCTATTCTTGTGTTTTGTTCTGTTATTTTTAAGATACAAGTAAACATAAAAATTGAAAATACCGTTTTGGGATTTTCTAAACCAATGAAAGATGTTGCAGAACACTAATAGACACATTTCGGACAAAATAAAACATATACCTCTCCAAAGTTATACATTTTAGGGTTACTAGTTCTAAGGTTAACTAATTTAAATTTACTAATTGTTTAAATTATGTGTGCTATCTTGAAAAATTCATTAGACTATATATATTTAATATGTTGCAAGTGGTTATAGTTAGTTCTTTAGTGTTAATAACATGTCGAGCGGATCCTAAAGATTTATGAATCATGATCGTTTTGTGACAGACTGCAGGGTATTATTGGTTTTATGTCAAGAATGCCAACATTTAGGCGTCGTTTTAGGAATCTAGTGAAGGTGCTGTATTTGGATGTAATTGAAACTGGTCAAGAAGCAGATCAAGATGGAACACATGTAAAACCTAAGCGTGGAGGTAGATTTTTCCTTGGACGAGGCCAGAAGAAGGATAAGGGCAACATTGTAGAGACTAGCAGCCGGAACAAGAGCAATCATGCAGACATGGTATAAAATGTGAAGCTACGAAATGCTAGGGGTTACACTTGAGACTTGCACTTGGCCCTTATTAAGTTTACGACAAAAGCATACCATTAGTAAGGTATTTGTACACTGTGATATTCCACTTCTTCATGCATTTGCTGCCTAGCTCGGAGCCACAGTACAGTAATCGACAACTTGTTTCTTCATTGTTGTATACGATTAGGGATAATCAGGTGTGGTAATTAGTAATGATATTACTTTACGGTTTTGTACAAACGACGGTGAGATTCAGTAGAATTAAGTTTCTGTTTAATCTTGTTTTAGCCGAGTTCAGTACAGACTCGAGCTGGACTCGTACAACTACGAGAACCATAATTTTGTTGGAACTAGACTCGTATGCTAGATCGAGTCGAGTCACAGCAAACGAGTATACAAGTACTTGGTTTCTGAAAATTGATTCAAGGCCAATCCAAGGCTGAAGTATCTTCTATTGGCTAAGTCTCTGCAGCTTATTAGATTACAGGTGAAGGTCTATTAGTTAACCAGAATACTCAGATAGCTTGAGGGCCAAGTCCAGTTAAAATTTTCTTCAATTTTGTTTTTGTCTCCTCCAAGATACTCCCTCCGTCCCAATTTATTTGTCTCTTTTGTACGTAATTTAAGGTGCATTGACCTCATAGATTTGAATTTCTATTCACAAAGCTTTAATAAAAGGAGCTCACATTTTGGAGTTGGTTTAGAGTTACATGCTCACAATCTGGTGATTCCAAATATTGTCCAGCTGTTAACTCTGCGTTTCTCCCACAGTTCATGTCACAACCCTGCATTACAAGAGTGTAACATATACATTGCATCATGAGTTGAAATCAAGAACAAATTATCAGTTGGTGCCTCATCTAAGTTTCAGCAATATTTTAACAATTAATACACAATTTAGTACTAGCACTCACCACTTTTATCCCAAGTCATTCCAACATGGGCGTACTTCTGAGCAAGCACAGAGCATTTGAAATCACATACACGTCATTAAATGCAACACTACATAATTTCAGTGTCTTCAAGTTCTCCATTGAGGTTAGATAATTGTGAAAAGTTAAACCTGGATCCAAAAACTATGTATGTACATTATTAAATTGAAACACAAGAGACATATTTTAATTTAAGAAAAGGAAAGAAATCTAATTTGTTAAACTTTTACCCAGAGGCTGATGATATTGCCCTTAAGAGTTTCAATGCTAGGCATATCACCAAGAAGCCTGCGTAGGTTGAAGCTTTTCTTTATATCGGTACAAGGGTTGTAATCCTGAGCATAATGCTTAAACACTGACACCAAGCAATACACCGAAATTATTGCCAAAATAATAGCCCAAGGAACGGTCTGATGCGAGTGATAAATAACAGACAATGAGCCTGAGAGTACGAGTAGAGCAACTACCAAAGAAATCAAGAAAAACAACTCGGGCCCAAAAACAAATTCCAGCAATAACAAAACCCAGCCAAAACCCCAGACAGAAGTCACACCACGAGAAACTTTGCACGAACAACTCCCCTATTCTGCAGACTTCGCTCGAAGTTACAACAGCACCACCACTTGAAACTACAGCATCACGACTTCGAAGTGAAACTCCACACTGAAAACGAGCAAAACCCCTCCAGCATTCGAAAAAAACCAGACCCTCTACACGACCTGCAACAGCACTACAGAACCCATCTAAACCTTCAGACCTAAAAACCTGCAAAATAAAACCCCCACTCCAGACAGAATCCACACCTCGGGCACTCCCCATGTCCCAAAACCACCCAAAACTCTGATCTACTACAACCCAGCATCGAAACCCCCAACCACAACACCAAAAACTCACTAGACCTACCCCTCGGACAAAGCTTTTAATTACATGAAAAGAGATGAAAAAAGGGAAAATATAGTATGTAGCCTGTGCTAACATATCAGCAAGCTAGAACACATAAACGGAGAAAACCATCAAATTCAGAATGGATGGCATGACAGATAGGTGCACCTCCACATGATCGAACCACCCCCCAGTATCGAAAATATTCAAAAATCTGCAGCAATTGAAACCCCAGGATCGAACCACCCCCCAAAAACACAAAGCAACCTGCAGACCCATCTGCATAGCTTCAACAGATAACACACACAAAACCAGAGAAACAGACCCTGATTCTGCAGACCCAAAGCAGCACTAAACAATACCTACGGCTTTCAAATTGCTCAGAAACCTCCGAAAACCGCAACTTAAAACTACAGCAGCTCAGCTCGAAGCGAGAAACCACAAAGAAATCAAGAAAAACAACTCGGGCCCAAAAACAGATTCAAAGAAAATATATAGTTACCTGGGAGGCTGCCATATCAGATGCCCAAGATCCTCCTTCATAGATTTCGTTACAGCTGCAGAGCCAAGTCAAGCACACAACCATTGGTCGCTACTTTCATATAAACGCATATACAAAACCAGAATCCAGAATTACTTTCATCATCATTGTACACAGTACATATACAAAAACCAGAATCCAGAATTACTTTCATTATCATTATGTCATGTAGCAGTCTTCTGGGTCTGGCCCTTTATTTACACATTCTAATTTACATTTAATGTTAATGTACTCTCTCACATGCAGCGAGACCTCGTTTTCCATATCTCCATCCTGATAAAACGGAAATACCATATTTTCTCCAAGTTCAGGGTCTTTTTTCATTCTAACAATCGATCCGTCCTGATCAAATGCAATAAGTCCACAATTTGTCAGAACATCGGGCCAAACACGGTTTATATACTTCCTTGCTTCTGTATTTGACATAGCATCGTGAATTGGCTTGTCCAAAGCTCAGTTTGATTAGTAGTTTTATCATCCAAAAATTTTTACAAAAAGAATATCTGACTGCAGTTTGTGAGAGTTATTAACAATAGAGGTGAAAGACTAGCGAGTGAATGCAAATAGACAGTGCACTTGGGAAATGCTCAATTGCTGAACATACTTCTGACTGATAGTACCTGTTTTAAGAAATAGGTCTCATGTCTCAAAGACCAATTCCTGGTCATGTTATTTATCCTTCAGGAATTAAGTTGCAATGAATATTTGTCCTGTCACCTTCACTTTCTATTATCAATTCATAGAATTCATAGAGGCCAGATCAACTCCTCCAAGATACTCCCTCCGTCCCAATTTATTTGTCTCTTTTGTACGTAATTTAAGGTGCATTGACCTCATAGATTTGAATTTCTATTCACAAAGCTTTAATAAAAGGAGCTCGCCCCTCGAAAGGGGCGAACCCAAAATTTTATGTATGCTCACATTTTGGAGTTGGTTTAGAGTTACATGCTCACAATCTGGTGATTCCAAATATTGTCCAGCTGTTAACTCTACGTTTCTCCCACAGTTCATGTCACAACCCTGCATTACAAGAGTGTAACATATACATTGTATCGTGAGTTGAAATCAAGAACAAATTATCAGTTGGTGCCTCATCTAAGTTTCAGCAATATTTTAACAATTAATACACAATTTAGTACTAACACTCACCCACTTTTATCTCAAGTCATTCCAACATGGGCATACTTCTGAGCAAGCACAGAGCATTTGAAATCACATACACGTCATTAAATGCAACACTACATAATTTCAGTGTCTTCAAGTTCTCCATTGTTGAGGTTAGATAATTGTGAAAAGTTAAACCTGGATCCAAAAACTATGTATGTACATTATTAAATTAAAACACAAGAGACATATTTTAATTTAAGAAAAGGAAAGAAATCTAATTTGTTAAACTTTTACCCAGAGGCTGATGATATTGCCCCTTAAGAGTTTCAATGCTAGGCATATCACCAAGAAGCCTGCGTAGGTTGAAGCTTTTCTTTATATCGGTACAAGGGTTGTAATCCTGAGCATAATGCTTAAACACTGACACAAGCAATACACCGAAATTATTGCCCAAAATAACAGCCCAAGGAACGGCCTGATGCGAGTGATAAATAACAGACAATGAGCCTGAGAGTACGAGTAGAACAACTACCAAAGAAATCAAGAAAAACAACTCGGGCCCAAAAACAAATTCCAGCAATAACAAAACCCAGCCAAAACTCGAGACAGAAGTCACACCACGAGAAACTTTGGCTACGAACAAACTCCCCTATTCTGCAGACTTCGCTCGAAGTTACAACAGAACCACCACTTGAAACTACAGCATCACGACTTCGAAGCGAAACTCCACACTGAAAACGAGCAAACCTCTCCAGCATTCGAAAAAAAACCAGACCCTCTCACGACCTGCAACAGCACTACAGAACCCATCTAAACCTTCAGACCTAAAAACCTGCAAAATAAAACGCCCACTCCAGACAGAATCCACACTCGGGCACTCCCCATGTCCCAAAACCACCCAAAACTCTGATCTACTACAACCCAGCATCGAAACCCCCAACCACCACACCAAAACTCACTAGACCTACGCCTCTGACAAGCTTTTAATTACATGAAAAGAGATGAAAAAAGGGAAAATATAGTATGTAGCCTGTGCTAACATATCAGCAGCTAGAACACATAAACGGAGAAAACCATCAAATTCAGAATGGATGGCATGACAGATAGGTGCACCTCCACATGATACTCAAAAAGCTACTCACCCGTTAATGGTATGGATCCAGTATTGTAAACCTTATACGACAAATAACATCCAAAATAAGTTTAATAATAATGACACCACTATTGGTGGAATATTACCAAATATTGCACCTAAATTACAACTTAAGCAGTTCAGCAAAACACATTTAAACCTAAAGAAATAGTATAAAGGGAAATAAAAAGCAAAAATTGTTTATAATTACGCCTAAAAGAATTTAGATACACAATGGGCTAAATTTAAGATCTCACGACAGCCTATTATAACTTCCTTTTTTATATGTAGACACATATTGTCAAACGTTTCTCTGTTAAAACAAATGTGAAGCCACATGAAAGTACAGAAGTATTTATATCAATTTACAGGAAAAAAACATAGCCACGACCTCTTTTGGGTTGTACTTGTTGACCTATGCACTGCACAGTTCAGAAGGTCCCATCCATGTGCAGTAAATTTAAAGGTATTAATATTTTCATGTAAGGGAACTTTGGAGCAACCTGAAGTTTTGAATCAAAAATTTTTTGCCTAAAATCCACACATATTATTTGGAAGAGAGATAATAGAGCTAAATATATGATTTATGCTTTAAAACAATCAATTTTAAAATCGATAATAGATTCAAGGAAGATATATAGTTACCTGGGAGGCTGCCATATCAGATGCCTAAGATCCTCCTTCATAGATTTCGTTACAGCTGCAGAGCCAAGTCGAGCACACAACCATTGGTCGCTAGCTTTCATATAAACGCATAGGATATTTCAATTTAGTTCTTTGCTTTTTCCTTTAATTTCGTCTGTTTTTACAATACAACACCACCAAATCTGAGGGATCTGATAGGAAGCCTGGAAAAATATGAATGAATAAACTTAATGTGGCTGTTGAATTCATAGCATGCCTTTATGCATAACGCATTGTGGTCACAATTAGCGGCCTGAATACTTAACTAAAAAGAGATGTCATAGGCATCCTACATAAATCAGAAAATATCTAAAAACAGAGAAGAACAAAGACGTACAAAATTAAAGATAAATTAATTATGTCATGCATCTTATAATGAACAAACAAAGCTCGGAAGAAAGTGATTATATATTTAAGGTCCAAAGAGAGTATGAGAGCTCAACATAACTTCCATAAGATAGATAATCCACAAACCCAATTTATATGGAGCTCAATATAAACCTAAACCCCCACAGGATTAATATGTAAACTTAAAGATAAAATAAACACTGAAAGTAAGCATAATGATACCATGGCTATGGTACCTGGCCACTTCCTGAGAATTCCAAGGGCTGCCTGCCCATTTCCTAAGAACTGCAAGGACCTGCATACCCTCAAAATATATGCATAAAAAATTGTACACGTATACACATACATTAATTCATTGAAAAGAATTTTAAAAGTAATTATACATAAAATTTGCACGATAAAATCAATTGTGTTTGAAACGGAGGGCATTTCCATTGTTTTTTTTCCTTCAATATAAACCTAAACCCCCACAGGATTAATATGTAAACTTAAAGATAAACATAAACACTGAAAGTAAGTATAATGATACCATGGCTATGGTACCTGGCCACTTCCTGGGAATTCAAGGGCTGCCTGCCCATTTCCTAAGAACTGCAACGGCCTGCATACCCTCAAAACAGATGCATCAAAAACTGTACAGGTATACACATACATTAATTCATTGAAAATAATTTTAAAGTAAGTATACATAAAATTTGCACGATAAAATCAATTGTGTTTAAAAACGAGGGCATTTCCATTGTTTTTTTCCTTCGCTCTACAACTTGATTTGAATCTGATCGAGTTTGGGGAGAGAGAAAGCAAAGAGTCCGAAACCAACATATATCCTATATGAAATGGTTTTCATTTTCTTTTAATGCACTATATTGCTTAAACTTTTTCCGGCAGCCAAAAAATTCCTGTGCCAAGATAACTTAATTGTAAGTGGATCATCCAGGAACATGGAGCATCACTGATAGCAGGTTTAGTAAAGCTTTTTTCAATGTCAACTTGCCTCCTACAGAAGGTCTGCAATTATGTTTCATGTTGGTTTGTTCATATTCAATTGCTTATTACCTTGTCATCACGTAATTCAAACTGTGGTCCAAATGACCCTCTTTCTGATTTTGTATACACATGTGGAAATAATGGAACATGAGATTAAAGGAATTTGGAAACTTGCAGCTTGGATCAAGATATTTCATGACACAATCTTTAGTATATTTAATATTTCTTCTTATTTATGCCTAAACTCTTAAAAATCTTTTATTTGTATTATCTCAAAATTTTATAAATTTACATATTTGATTTGCGGCATACATGACTAAGAGGATCCATACTGTAGCTTCTTAATCCTTTAATATTGGATCAAAGATAAATTTTTTCTTTGTTTAATATCAAGTTAACCCTTATTCTATTAGTTCAAGAATGGCTTTGTTTGAGGAGTCTGCGTAGAATGGCGTTGGTCTTATGGCTCGTGACAGCAATAAGAAGTTGCAGATTTTCCGACATCAGAGTATCATTGTCATGCAATCAAAATTTGTATATGAAACGAAATTAAATCCTTCATATGTATTTGCCAAATAATGCTCTTCTTATGTATACAGTGTTTAATAGCAAGGCCAAAGAAAAAAGCTCTAAACAGAAAACTACCAATTTAAGCGCAACTAAGCAAGCATTCCTGATAATTTGTAATGGAAGGAGCAGTAAACACAAAAATTGAGCAGAAGATACAAACCTAGAATTCTGAATCAATTTTTTGTCCTCTTCTTGCTTCTCCAGCCTACAACCCAGAATTTTTTGATGCGAGTGATTAATAACAAATAATGAGCCTGAGAGTACGAGTAGAGCAACTACCATGGCCCCCATACTCGAAAGCATCAGTGGGCGCCGTCCGACTTTGTCTAGCAAAAATGTTGATATCAGAGCAAAAATAGTTTTGCAGATTCCAATACCTATGGTGGCGAGTAGCTTGTGGTCATCTCTCTTTATCCCAGCCTTCTCAAAAATTCGAGGACTGTACAAAACAACAGCATCAACACCTATGACCAAGTATTACAGCTAAAACCATTTAGAATCTGTCAAGCTCGAATAAGTGTGTCATATCTTTTGTAACCCCATAACTTGAGTTTGTCCAATAGATCCTTATTTAAAATCACTTTGCACTCCCATTTAAAATTTATGCATGCCTTCAAGGGAAATCCCCCTAATCATGAGCTCTGAAAATTAAGTAAAAAAATGAACCAAGATATGCATGAATATCTTTATATTAGTATAAAATCAAAGCAAAAAGAGCTCAGTTTGTGCTACCCTGTTTTGGTTTTTGTAAAGGATTTTTTTTTTGGGTAAATGAGGTCGAGCCTCGTAAAATCTAATAGACTAAAAGAATATACAAAGAGTTTGAACTAGCCACAAAGAAGACTTGAAACAAAACTCCAAGAATTCTAAGGACTAGCTTGAGAAAGAGAAAAACACTAACTTAAAAAAAAAGCTAGTCTAAGCAAATAGACCAGCAAATTAAACAAGCAAAAGGCAGCATTCCAAAAGAGACCATGACATTCCAAATTAAACACCAGGAGAAAATTGCCAACTCCCAGCCAATAGATGAAATCCACGCAGCACTACCTATGCCTCCCATCCAAGAAGAGAAAAACATGCACACTCCAAACACCAACCACACACCAATCACCAACACAAAAAACAGTCCATGAGCTCGACAAATCCAGGAAAATGCAGACAGAAAAAATCTCTATCTGCTCCCAAGGACCATGTAAATCAAACGCAGCACAGCAAAAACATAAACCTGCCATACTCCAGCAAATTCTCTACACGCAGCTCGAGACGTGAAGCACAAAAACCCAAGACCCCTGAACTGCTATAATCCAGAAATTGAACAAAGCAACAGCAGAACCCGAAGCAAAATCTTGCAGAAAAATGAAATCCCACAAAAAACATTGCACCAAATCCTCCCAGACTCGAGACAAAAATCTGCAGCAAATTGAAACCCCAGGATCGAACCACCCCCCGAAAACAGAAAGCAACCTGCAGACA